>NC_090367.1:7115821-7749093 GCF_035084215.1 Heptranchias perlo | reverse complement strand
TTCACTCCCTCAACGCCAGGAAAAGGATATAATTTGAGGAGTTTTCCCACCAGCTCCGTCGAGGGCAGGTACCACTGGTGCATCATCAGGAACAGGCGAGGGAGAGTCTGGTTCTTCAGCCTCCCCTTGTCGTCTGGAGTGGAGTGAAGGGAGAGACGGTTATAGGCAACGATATCTGATTTCACCCAGTGCCCTGGTCATGTTGGAAATCTCCATTCACGTGGCTGCCATCTCCTGTTCTTTGGAGCGCGGCGACCGTCATAAGGTCCTCAAATGTGGCGGCCATTTTGAAGACCAGCAAGATCCCACAAACGGCCATGAGGTGAACAAGCGGTTAATCTGGTTAGGTTTGGTTTGGTGTTGGTTGAGGGAGGAATTTTGGTTCCATGACACCAGGAGAACTCCCTCTGCTCTTCTTCCAATAGTGTCGGTGCGATCTTTACTAACAGGACCAGGCCATTTGGCCCATCAAGCCTGCTGTCCCATTCTATCAGCTTGATATCTCTTTAATCCCAATTCTCTTTCTCCCAACGCCTTCCTTCTCCTGAAAGTATCTCTCTCTCTCTCTCTCTCTGTCTCTCAAAGAGCTTCATTGATTCTCCATCTCTGCCCTTCTTGGGTTATCGCGTCACAAATTTGAGAGAGGAAGATTTTTTCCGCCTCTGCTTTCAACCAGATTTTACCATCTCCCTTCATCAGTGCCCACCAAAACCAGATTAACTGCCAATTTGCTTCATTGCTGTTGGTGAGATGTTCAGGCACCAGCCGTGCCTCAGTGGGTATCTCTCTCCTTCGCCTCCGAGTCTGAAGGTTCGAGTCCCACTCCGGAGACTCGAGCCCCATAACCCAGGCCGACACTCCCGGTGCCGGTGCTGAGGGAGTGCCGCACTGTCGGAGGTGCCGTCTTTCGGATGAGACCTTAAACCGAGGGCCCCGTCTGCCCCTCTCAGGTGGACGTAAAAGATCCAACGGCCACTATTGGAAGAAGAGCAGGGGGGGGCGGGGAGCTCTCCCCGGTGTCCTGGGCCGATATTTATCCCTCAACCAACGTCACTAAAGAACACATGATTTGGTCACCATCAGGTTGCTGTTTGTGGGATCTTGCTGTGCGCAAATCGGCTGCCGTGTTTCCCAGCGGTGACGACACTTCAAAAGTAATTCGTTGGCTGTAAAACGCCTTGGGACGTCCTGAGGTCATGAAAGGTCACTGACACTGCAAGAACTACAATCACCCACATAACAGTCTCTGTAATCCATTGCATGTAGTCCCGAGAGAGAGATTGTGAGGTGATAGAGGACCAATTAAAGGCAAGCTGTGGTGTTCAGTGCATTCAATCAGCTCCTTGTCTCTCTCAGTACCTTGTTACTTTTTAAAGGATTGAACCAACAGAGGTTTTGATTAATTCGCTGGAATCAATAAATCAGAGTCGATATGGTCTCCTGGGCTGGTTTTCAATTGATTAAAGGGGACTCCAAGAGGAATGTTCCAGATTCTTTCTCTCACCTAATTGTCCGTGGTTTTTTTTTTAAATTGTTTCTTTACCTCTCAACAACAACCACCTGCATTTATATAGCGCCTTTAATGTACGTCCCAAGGCGTGTCACAGGAACGATTATCAGACAAAATTTGACACCGAGCCACATGAGGAGATATTAGGACAGGTGACCTAAGAGGGAGGTTTTAAGGAGCGTCTTAAAGGAGGAGAGAGAGGCGGAGAGGTTTAGGGAGGGAATTCCAGAGCTTAGGGCCCAGGCAGCTGAAGGCACGGCCGCCAATGGTGGAGCGATTAAAATCGGGGATGCACAAGAGGCCAGAATTGGAGGAGCGCAGAGATCTCGGAGGGTTGTAGGGCTGGAGGAGGTTACAGAGATAGGGAGGGGGGCGAGGGCCATGGAGGGATTTGAAAACAAGGGTGGGAATCTTAAATTCGAGGCGTTGGTGGACTGAGAGCCGATGTAGGTCAGCGAGCACCCGGGGGGATTACTGTTGGGTAGGGGAGGTGTCTATTCATGATGCTGCAGGCATTACGACTGCGTGAGGGGCAGGCTTGATGTACCATCTGGCCTGGTCATGCCCGACATTTCCATAAGTCCAAATCCCACTGAACATAAAGCCGGCAATGAGAATTCCATCTCGCGCAGAATTCTCGGAGGCTCGCAGAGGTCATAGTTCAGACCCGCACGTCAAGACAGGGCACCCCATGGGTGAGGCAGCCCTGTGCAATCTCATGCCCCCCTCGCCCAGCGAGAGACAGTGCCCTCAGGAGGAATGGGGGGTGAAAAAACGAGAGAAGGGGGGAGGGAGGGAAGTTCTCAAAGCAGACGCGGCCAGGTTGGAATTCAAAGCGGGAATGGGATACTCTCTTGCTCACCGAATTCTTTGATGCAGCTCTCAATCATCTCGTCGATGGTGGCTGACTTTGTGGCCTCCAGGAACTCTGACTTCTCCTCCTCTTTCCCGGACATCTCGCCATTTGTTCCCAGAGCCAGCGGTCGGGCGACTAGCCCAGGAGGTGGTTGGGACCGGGTAGATCCTCCCTCACTCTTTCACCCCAGCGGGCAGTATCCTGTAAAGTGAGAGGTTCTTCTATTAAACAACAAAACAAGATAAAAAAAACAAGGAGGAGGTCCCTGCCGATATGACTTTCTGTAACATTTCTCCTCAACGAAAGGCCTTGACCCCAAACTGGGAGTAGGGCTTCGGGGCCTTGCTTTGCCTGTTGCCTAGTGACGGTAACCAAGCAACGGAGGGAATCACAGCAGAGTCCAATCGACCCTCACCCCCGACGTCCACTCTCTCACTGGGGGGGAGGGGGGGAAAAGTCGATCGGAAACAAGAGCCTGGGCACGCTGAGACCCCCCGTCGCGTCCCCTCCTGTCTCTACCACCGAACTCCGCTGGCTCTGCACGGCCGGTTTGTGGGGCTCGGTAAAGCCAGCTCGCCAACAAGAGTTGATTTTATAAAGTAGCACAAGAGCAGCCTGCAGTCTGGAAGGAGGCCATTCGGCCCATTGTGTCGGTGCTGGCTCCCTGCAAGGGCAATTCCAATTTAATCCCACTGCCCCGCTCTCTCCCATAGCCCTGTATCAATCCCCAAACTAATCCCACTGCCCCGCTCTCTCCCCATAGCCCTGTATCAATCCCAAACTAATCCCACTGCCCCGCTCTCTCCCCATAGCCCTGTATCAATCCCAAACTAATCCACTGCCCGCTCTCTCCCCATAGCCCTGTATCAATCCCAAACTAATCCCACTGCCCCGCTCTCTCCCCATAGCCCTGTATCAATCCCAAACTAATCCCACTGCCCCGCTCTCTCCCCATAGCCCTGTATCAATCCCAAACTAATCCCACTGCCCACTCTCTCCCCATAGCCCTGTATCAATCCCAAACTAATCCCACTGCCCCGCTCTCTCCCCATAGCCCTGTATCAATCCCAAACTAATCCCACTGCCCCGCTCTCTCCCCATAGCCCTGTATCAATCCAAACTAATCCCACTGCCCCACTCTCTCCCCATAGCCCTGTATCAATCACAAACTAATCCCACTGCCCCACTCTCTCCCCATAGCCCTGTATCAATCCCAAACTAATCCCACTGCCCCGCTCTCTCCCCATAGCCCTGTATCAATCCCAAACTAATCCCACTGCCCCGCTCTCTCCCCATAGCCCTGTATCAATCCCAAACTAATCCCACTGCCCCGCTCTCTCCCCATAGCCCTGTATCAATCCCAAACTAATCCCACTGCCCCGCTCTCTCCCCATAGCCCAGTATCAATCCCAAACTAATCCCACTGCCCCACTCTCTCCCCATAGCCCTGTATCAATCCAAAACTAATCCCACTGCCCCACTCTCTCCCCATAGCCCTGTATCAATCCAAAACTAATCCCACTGCCCCGCTCTCTCCCCATAGCCCTGTATCAACAAGGAGAGGCAATATAAACTAAACGGTACAATTTTAAAGGGGGTGCAGGAACAGAGAGACCTGGAAATCTTTGAAGGTGGCAGGACAGGTTGGGAAGGCTGTTAAAAAAAGATTACGGGATCCTGGGTTTTATAAATAGAGGCGTAGAGTACAAAAACAAGGAAGTTATACTAAACCTTTATAAATCACTGGTTAGGCCCCAGCTGGAGCATTGTGTCCAATTCTGGGCCTCACACTTTAGGAAGGATGTCAAGGCCTTGGAGAGGGTGCAGAGGAGATTTACTAGAATGGGACCAGGGATGAGGGACTTCAGTTATGTGGAGAGACTGGAGAAGCTGGGATTGTTCTCCTTACAGCAGAGAAGGTTAAGGGGAGATTTAATCGAGGTGTTCAAAATCATGAGGGGTTTTGATAGAGTAAATAAGGAGAAACTGTTTCCAGTGGCAGGAGGGTCGGTGACCAGAGGAACCAGATTTAAGATAAAAGAACCAGAGGGGGGGGGGAGACGAGGAGAATGTTTTTTTTACGCAGCGAGTTGTGATGATCTGGAATGCGCTGCCTGAAAGGGCGGTGGAAGCAGATTCAATAATAACTTTCAAAAGGGGAATTGGAGAAATACTTGAAAAGGGAAAAATTTGCAGGGCTGTGGGGAAAGAGGACTAATTGGAGAGCTCTTTCAAAGGGCCAGCACAGGCACGATGGGCTGAGTGGCCTCCTCCTGTGCGGTAAGATTCTATAATACAAATGCAAGTCTTTCTTTCTCAGGGGAGGAGGGTGATAAATTTGGAGGGAAGCAAATCCCCGCCCTGCCATCAGTCACTTTGACTGACTTGTTCTAAAAGGAGGGTCTCACCACAGCCCATCGATTGCCACTGATACTGTTAAACAACACTGACCCTCAAATAATCACCACCAATACACAACTCAAGCACAGGAAACAGTCACACAGCGAGCTCTGTGCGTCTGCCACGCTCTGCCGCCTCTGATAGCGACCGGCTCAGTCGGCAGCAGCCCCCCCCGCCGAGTCAGAAGGCCGTGGGTTCGAGCCCCGCTCCGGGGACTGGCGGCCCATAATCCAGGCCCGACCGAGGGAGTGCCGCAACTGTCGGAGGTGCCGTCTCTCGGACGCGACGTTAAACCACCTGCCTGTTCAGGACGTCAAATGGCCCTTGGCCGCGATCCAAGGAGTTAAACAGCCTGCCTTCAAATCAGCTGCCGCATCACCTACCTGACAACAGTTAAAAGTATTCCATTGAATATTCATACACTTTCAGACATTTTCAGGAGGCACTAAATAATTTACCAGCCTGTCGATTTTCCAGGGAGGCCTCGGGCACTGACTTACTTTGACAAAGGGGATGGAACAGGACGTCAGATGCTAACTCACAGGCACACAGGCGGACGCATCATGCCCCAGGGGCCCCCATGGAATTCCTAACAGGCCCAGGTCTGGGGGGGGGGCCACGTACTCGGCCCGTCTTCTCAGCATGGGGTTGAAGGGTGGGATGTCAATGGAGGGAGAGGCCGGGCAGTCAAAGAGGTAGAAAGGTTAACTCACGAGTGCTCGGAACTCCGCGGTGAATCACTCCCCTCATGGAGACGGATCGCTGGGCTCCGGCGAGAGAGAATTTGGGCTGGGAGAGATTCCGTCTGCACAGGACAGGGCAGGCAGGCAGACGCACGTCGTCTGTTGCCGATCACATGGGGACACTGTGTCCCACTTACCGACAGCGTACACAGGCAGGCAATGAGGTTACTGGCCCAGCAGAGCTCCTCCAGCCTGTCGCGGCGTTTTTAATAAGGCTGAGCCCTCGGCTGCGAAAACGATGGCAGAATCCGACTCGGAGGGGTCGCCCGCTGACATTTCCACCACCCCGCTCCCCACCCCGCCCACCGCCGCTCTGAATGACCCATTCCTCGGCCTGCGAGCCCGGGTTCTGTGAGCGTCGGCCGGCTATTCGACCAAGGGAGGCGTGCCACCGCACCGGATCCAAGCCCCCCCCCCCCCCCCCCCCCCCCCCCCCCCCCCCCCCCCCCCCCGCCCCCCCCCTCCCCACCCCCCCCTCCTCCCCTCGCCAATCTGTCCTTTCGACAGCGGGTCACCAAATGTCGATCAGGGGGCGGTTTGCTTCTCTCTGTTGCCCGCCCGCCCTGACCTCCCACCGGCCCCCCTCCCGCGGCTCCACACCTGTACCTGGGGTCCTGAGGCCAATCGTTGAGCCCCCGACCTGCTGCCCCATCGAGACCGGAGATTCGGAGGGGGATAACCCGCCTCGCCAATGGGGGAAGGTGAGGTGGTGAGTGAGGGTGGTAGGCAGGGGCTGGGAGAGGACAGACTAAGGGGAGCTACTGGTACCAAGCCACTAGTTAATTAGTGACTTGATGCAAATCCACAGAAGATAAGAGGGCAGCCAACACAAGAGACACACAACCAAAAGAGGCAACGGATAGCAGGGAACAAAGCAAACACAAGGTATCACTGTGGCTATCTCCCTCGCTCTCCCCTCCGAGTCAGAAGGTCATGGGTTCGAGCCCCACTCCAGAGACTCGAGCCCCATAATCCAGGCCGACACTCCCAGTACCAGTACTGAGGGAGCGCTGCACTGTCGGAGGGTCAGGACCGAGGGAGCGCTGCACTGTCGGAGGGTCAGTACTGAGGGAGCGCTGCACTGTCGGAGGGTCAGTACTGAGGGAGCGCAGCACTGTCGGAGGGTCAGTACTGAGGGAGCGTCGCACTGTCGGAGGGTCAGTACTGAGGGAGCGCTGCATTGTCGGAGGGTCAGTACTGAGGGAGCGCTGCACTGTCGGAGGGTCAGGACCGAGGGAGCGCTGCACTGTCGGAGGGTCAGTACTGAGGGAGCGCTGCACTGTCGGAGGGTCAGTACTGAGGGAGCGCTGCACTGTCGGAGGGTCAGTACTGAGGGAGCGCTGCACTGTCGGAGGGTCAGTACTGAGGGAGCGCTGCACTGTCGGAGGGTCAGTACTGAGGGAGCGCAGCACTGTCGGAGGGTCAGTACTGAGGGAGCGTCGCACTGTCGGAGGGTCAGTACTGAGGGAGCGCTGCACTGTCGGAGGGTCAGTACTGAGGGAGCGCTGCACTGTCGAGGGTCAGTACTGAGGGAGCGCTGCACTGTCGGAGGGTCAGTACTGAGGGGAGCGCTGCACTGTCGGAGGGTCAGTACTGAGGGAGCGCAGCACTGTCGGAGGGTCAGTACTGAGGGAGCGCTGCACTGTCGGAGGGTCAGTACTGAGGGAGCGCTGCACTGTCGGAGGGTCAGTACTGAGGGAGCGCTGCACTGTCGGAGGGGTCAGTACTGAGGGAGCGCAGCACTGTCGGAGGGTCAGTACTGAGGGAGCGTCGCACTGTCGGAGGGTCAGTACTGAGGGAGCGCTGCACTGTCGGAGGGTCAGTACTGAGGGAGTGCTGCAACCGTCGGAGGGTCAGCACCCCCTGTGGTTCAGTTGGCAACTGTGGTGTTCAGGAAGTCCCAGGCCCCATTATCGGCCTGTGCCGTGTCAGCTGATCTCGGCGGGGTTTGTGGGCGAGGGGAGCCTACGTTTGGCCTCAGTACCGTTGAGGTAGGGGAAGAGGAAGAACCAGCCCTGGAAAGGGATGTGCAGTCACCAAGACCCTCCCACCCGTAACCCAGGCCTTCGGAATCAAGGCCCCCCAGATTCCAGACAAATGCAGGCGCGGATCAGGGGAGCGAGGGAGACGGAGGGTTCAGTGGTCACAGCAGTGACATGGAGACGGGGCCAGGCTCTCCAGGCAGGAACACGTACGCACAGGACCAACAAGAGGTAATAGTCACAACCAAAAACAGCTTCATAGTCAATGGTTACAGATCTGCACCATAGAATCATACAGCACAGAAGGAGGCCATTCGGCCGTCGTGCCCCGTGCCGGCCCTTTGAAAGAGCTCTCCAATTAGTCCCACTCCCCCCTGCTCTTTCCCCATAGCCCTGCAAATTTTTTCCCCTTCAAGTATTTATCCAATTCCTTTTGAAAGTTATTATTGAATCTGCTTCCACCGCCCTTTCAGGCAGCGCATTCCAGATCATCACAACTCGCTGCGTTAAAAAATTCTCCTCATCTCTCCTCCCCTCCATTGTCCCTTCCTCGTCCCCTCCCTCGTCCCTTCCTCTTCCTCGTCCCCTCCATCGTCCCTTCCTCCTCCGCTCCATTGTCCCTTCCTCCTCCCCTCCCTCCTCCCTCCTCGTCCCTTCCTCCTCCCCTCTCGCTCCCTCGTCCCTTCCTCCTCCCTCGCGCTCCCTCGTCCCTTCCTCCTCCCTCGTCCCTTCCTCCTCCCCTCTCCTCCCTCGTCCCTTCCTCCTCCCCTCTCCCTCCCTCCTCGTCCCTTCCTCCTCCCCTCTCCCCTCCCTCCCTCGTCCCTTCCTCCTCCCCTCTCCCTCCCTCCCTCGTCCCTTCCTCCTCCCCTCTCCCTCCCTCGTCCCTTCCTCCTCCCTCTCTCTCCCTCCCTCGTCCCTTCCTCCTCCCCTTCTCTCACCCCCTCGTCCCTTCCTCCTCCCCTCTCTCTCCTCCCTCGTCCCTTCCTCCTCCCCTCTCTCTCCCTCCCTCGTCCCTTGCTCCTCCCCTCTCTCTCCCTCCCTCGTCCCTTCCTCCTCCCCTCTCTCTCTCTCTCCCTCCCTCGTCCCTTCCTCCTCCCCTCTCTCTCCCTCCCTCCTCCCCTCCTCCTCCCTCTCTCTCCCTCCCTCCTCCCCTCCTCCTCCCCTCTCTCTCCCTCCCTCCTCCCCTCTCTCCCTTCCTCCTCCCCTCTCCCTCCCTCGTCCCTTCCTCCTCCCCTCTCCCTCCCTCGTCCTTCCTCCTCCCCTCCCTCATCCCTTCCTCCTCCCCTCCCCTCCCTTCCTCTCCCCTCCCTCCTCCCCTCCCTCGTCCCTCCCTCCTCCCCTCCCTCGTCCCTCCCTCCTCCCCTCTCCCGTCCCTCCCTCCTCCCCTCTCCCGTCCCTCCCTCTTCCCCTCGTCCCCTCTCCCGTCCCTCCCTCTCCATTCCCCCCCTCGTCCTTCCTCCTCCCTTCCTACTCCCCTCTCCCTCCCTCGTCCCTTCCTCCTCCATTCCCCCCTTGTCCCTTCCTCCTCCCTTCCCCCCCCCCCGTCCCTTCCTCCTCCCCTCTCCCTCCCTCGTCCCCTCTCCCTCCCTCGTCCCCTCTCCCTCCCTCGTCCCTTCCTCCTCCCTCCCTCGTCCCTTCCTCCTCCCCCCCCCCGTCCCTCCCTCGTCCCCTCTCCCTCCTCGTCCCCTCTCCCTCCCTCGTCCCTCTCCCTCCTCGTCCCCTCTCCCTCCCTCGTCCCTTCCTCCTCCCCTCCCTCGTCCTTCCTCCTCCCCTCCCTCGTCCCCTCCTCCTCCCCTCCCTCGTCCCCTCCCCTCCCTCCTCCCCTCCCCAGGCCTCTTGAAGGCCAAGCTTGACGTCGCAAACCACTGATTTACCTCATCTCGTAGACCGTCTTTTGACCTTAGGGTGCCTTTCAGTCTAACCTTTCACCTCGGCCTTCTCCGTTTTAAAAAGAACAACCAACACGCACGAACGCAGGCCACCCACCAGCTCGAGGCCCTAACAAGACGATCCCGAACCATCAGTCTAGCGGGGCAGAGATGGCCGAACGAACCATCCTTCGAGAGGAGCAGGCTGATCGGGAGGGAAACTCAAGAGATCTGAACGAAACCTCTCTCCGTGTCACCGCTTCGGAGGCAGAGTGACAACTGATCCATAACGGGTCATTAAAACCGAGCAGGCCTCAATTCAAATTACAGTCCAATATCTGGGAGACGATGTCACAGGGAATTACAGCAGCAGAAATCGGGTGTAATTATGGCCTAGTCATAAATACATCGGGCGGCCTGTCGTCAGCACTGTGAATAAAACGTTGTCAGGTTGGGGATGGGGGGAAGACACTCCCACAGTTACTGTGTGCTAAAATATCTCAGGCATTCTCCATCTAACCTCTGACTAGGCCTCGCTATCTCCCCCAGTCCCAACTGGAGCTGCCTCCAAGCGAGGGAGAACGCGCCTCGGGACGCCTTACAGCCAATTAAGTACTTTCTTTGAAGTGCGGTCGCTGTTATCATCGTGTCAGCCAATTTGCGCACAGCAAGATCCCACAAACAGCAATGTGATGACGACCAGATCATCTGTTTTTTTTAAGTGATGTTGGTTGAGGGATAAATATTGGCCCCTGGACACCCGGGGAGAACTCCCCCCCTGCTCTTCTTGCTATAGCGAGCCGTGGGATCTTTTACGTCCACCTGAGAGGGCAGGCGGGGCCCTCGGTTAACGTCTCATCCGAAAGACGGCACCTCCGACAGCGCAGCAATGGATGGAAATGAGGGGACAAAGGATGGCCAACAGGCTCTGAGGAGGGATACAGGCCCTGAGTGGCAGTGGGGGAAGGGAGGCTATTCAGCTACATGGGGCGTCACTGAAGAGAGTGGAATCCCTGGTTGATATTTCCCTCGCCCTGGGTGGTGGGGCTCTGGGACTTACTTTAGTGCCCCAGCACTGTAACTGAGGTGAGCCCCACTCTGGAGACTTGAGCCCCATAATCCAGGCCGACACTCCGGTGCCAGTACTGAGGGAGCGCCGCACTGTCGGAGGTGCCGTCTTTCGGATGAGACGTTAAACCGAGGCCCCGTCTGCCCCTCTCAGGCGGACGTAAAAGATCCCACGGCCGCTATTGGAGAAGAGCAGGGGGAGTTCTCCTTGGGGCCAATATTTATCCCCTCGAACAACGTCACATTTCTGTTTGTGGGATGCTGTGCACTATTTGGCGGCCATGTTTCCTGCATTACAACAGTGACCACACTTCAAAAAAAAAAGTACTTCATTGGCTTTAAAGCCTCCTGAGGTTGTGACAGGCGCTATATAAATGCAAGTTCCTTCTCTCATCTGGTGGAGGAGTGGGAGGAACAGAGACGAGAGGAACGTTGCCTGATTTAGAAAGATTCGAAGGGCCTTCAAACCAAGTACACATTAGCGTTGCTTCAGTTGGGGCGTTTTGCTGTTTCCGACACAGGGCCTGGGCTCAAGGGCCCTTAGGCCTGGGCTGATCTCCAGTCAGCAAAGATCGGTTCGGTCAGGAGCACAGAAAATAAATAATAACCATCATCGAAATAAAAAGAGTAATAACAGGCCATTAACTCGACACTGACATTGTACTCCTGTTTAATTTATCTCACACCCACGATACACAGCTGTACGAGAGACGTCATCTTTTCTACACTCCCCCGGATCACTAACCCTCGCTTAAGCAACGGACTACGAGGAGATCAATATGGGACTTTCAAATCCCAGTCCGAGCCAAACCTCACCCACTATCCCTCTAGAGGCCCCCGTGGTCAATGTAGAGGTAGCTTTACTCTGTATCTAACCCTGTCCCTGCCCTGGGAGTGTTTGATGGGACAGTGTAGAGGGAGCTTTACTCTGTATCTAACCCTGTACCTGCCCTGGGAGTGTTTGATGGGACAGTGTAGAGGGAGCTTTACTCTGTATCTAACCCTGTAACCTGCCCTGGGAGTGTTTGATGGGACAGTGTGGAGGGAGCTTTACTCTGTATCTAACCTGTACCTGCCCTGGGAGTGTTTGATGGACAGTGTGGAGGGAGCTTTACTCTGTATCTAACCCGTGCTGTACCTGCCCTGGGAGTGTTTGATGGGACAGTGTAGAGGGAGCTTTACTCTGTATCTAACCCATGCTGTACCTGCCCTGGGAGTGTTTGATGGGACAGTGTAGAGGGAGCTTTACTCTGTATCTAACCCAGACTTGGGGGGCTTGATGCAGACACTGGGTGCCTCAAATGGGTTTTCATTCCCCAGCATAAGAACACAAGAAATAGTAGCAGGAGTAGGCCATTCGGCCCCTCGAGCCTGCTCCGCCATTCAATCAGATCATGGCTGATCTTTGACTTCAACTCCACTTTCCCGCCCGATCCCCATATCTCTTGATTCCCCTAGAGTCCAAAAATCTATCGATCTCAGTCTTGAATATACTCAACGACTGAGCATCCACAGCCCTCTGGGGTAGAGAATTCCAAAGATTCACCACCCTCTGAGTGAAGAAATTCCTCCTCATCTCAGTCTTAAATGGCCGACCCCTTATCCTGAGACTATGTCCCCTAGTTCTAGACTCTCCAGCCAGGGGAAACTTCCTCTCAGCATCTATCCTCTCAAGCCCTCTCAGAATCTTATATGTTTCAATGAGATCACCTCTCATTCTTCTAAACTCCAGAGAGTATAGGCCCGTTCTACTCAATCTCTCCTCAGAGGACAACCCTCTCATCCCAGGAATCAATGTAGTGAACCTTCGTTGCACCGCCTCTAAGGCAAGTATATCCTTCCTTAGGTAAGGAGACCAAAACTGTACGCAGTACTCCAGGTGAGGTCTCACCAAAGCCCTGTACAATTGCAGCAAGACCTCCTTACTCTTGTACTCCAACCCCTTGCAATAAAGGCCAACATGCCATTTGCCTTCCTAATTGCTTGCTGTAGCTGCATGTTAAGCAGCACTGACATCCCTCAGAATAACAAGCACAAAAATCAAAGGGAAAAGGAACAGTCTAATCACTAATTCTATCTCGTCCTGTTCACTCAGTGCTACCTGGGAACTTCGACATGGCCGCTGAGGTGGCCGTTCAGGTGACTGAAGAAAAGATCAGACGTACAGTGGCTCGTTCAGGGCCCGACCGTGGCCAGTGTAGCCGTTTCCTGCAGACTGGGCCTGGACATCTGCTTGAGCTCCGACAGGAGAGGAGGTCAGAGGCTGTGCTAGACTCATTTCCTGTGCACTGTACAGAGCTCTCAGTGACAGGTTTCGATGGAGGTCTTATCAGGAACCGATTTTAAAAAAAACAAAGTGTCCACTCACTTCCTGTGCTGCAGCACGCTGTCACTCATTCAAAGTACAACTCCAAGCAGATAACGCTGCTACTCTGCTGGCCACTATTCAACCGTGCTTGGCCATTGGCCTCTCGCCCTGGGCCTGCTGGTCTAGGCCGGTCTACCCCCTGGGCACGTAGGCACAGTCGCACTCCATCACACTCACACCCACTCCCTCGTGCTCCTACTCCCGCACTCACACTCCCTTACGCTCACACTCATACTCCCTC
Organism: Heptranchias perlo; assembly: GCF_035084215.1. Lineage (NCBI taxonomy): Eukaryota > Metazoa > Chordata > Chondrichthyes > Hexanchiformes > Hexanchidae > Heptranchias > Heptranchias perlo. Next base: position 7,736,057 of record NC_090367.1, on the reverse strand, counting down.
GCACCTGTACTCACATTTCCTTCCTCACACTCGCTCAGTCGCACTCACACGTACTCCCTCACACTCCCTCGTACGTACTCCCTCGCACTCACTCCTTCACACTCCCTCGTACGTTCTCCCTCGCACTCACGCTCCCTCGTACGTACTCCCTCACACTCACTCCCTCACACTCCCTCGTACGTTCTCCCTCGCACTCGCGCTCCCTCGTACGTACTCCCTCACACTCACTCCCTCACACTCCCTCGTACGTTCTCCCTCACACTCGCGCTCCCTCGCACTCGCGCTCCCTCGCACTCGCGCTCCCTCGTACGTACTCCCTCACACACGCGCTCCCTCGCACACGCGCTCCCTCGCACTCGCTCCCTCGCACTCGCGCTCCCTCGTACGTACTCCCTCACACTCACTCCCTCACACTCCCTCGTACGTTCTCCCTCACACTCGCGCTCCCTCGCACTCGCGCTCCCTCGTACGTACTCCCTCACACACGCGCTCCCTCGCACTCGCTCCCTCGCCCTCGCGCTCCCTCGCCCTCGCGCTCCCTCGCCCTCGCGCTCCCTCGCCCTCGCGCTCCCTCATACGTACTCCCTCGCACTCACACCCGCCCTCGCACACAAGCACTCACACTTGCACTCCCTCATACTGCCTCCCACTCGGACACACAGGCACACTCGCACAAACACACTATTTATCAGGGGATCACCGGACAGCAATCAGTGGTGTGAAGCCTGGTTCACCCTCCCACCCCGTCCAGGGCCATTTAATTCAGTTGCAGCGTCCCATCCACATTCTCGGGAGTTTTGAGGTCGGAGGGGGAACCATTTCTGAGCTAACTCGCTGCTCGTTACTGCAATAAATGGAAAGCCACGTGGTGGAGGATAGAACACGAGAGCCTGGTCTCTCGTTGTCTCCGAGCTTTTATTCATTGAGATTTCCCTTACACACAAACCACACCCTGGATCAGCTCGCCCATAAAAAGGACACCAGAGAGTCCCCAATTGGTACCCACCACCTGAATACAATTAACACTCACTGATCTAAAGCCACACTATTAACAGTTGCAAGCCAGTCAGCACAACAGGTTGACGAGGAGGCGGGTGGGGGAGGAAGGTGGAGATCGAGGAAATCGTTTCCTTGGCAACAGCCTTGCCGACACCGTGAGGCCTATCACATTCTGAGAGAGGGGCTCTGATGTACGGGGAGGGCGTGCGAGAACAGGAAACAGATTGTTATGTACCCAAGGCAGACCTCAATCGCGGCCTAGCGACTGAAGGCAACGCCCAAGTGCGGTTCACCGGCAAAACTGGCAACTGGCCCCAACTTCAACCCCAGGCCTACTGCTGAGGTGGTTGATCTTGATCTCGGCAGCAACTGCCGTTAACCTCAGCGCCCGACGGGCGGTGTGTGGGGAGGGAAGGCAGCAGGGGCGAGAGCCAGTGGCTCAGTCGATAGTTCGCTGGTCTCGAGTCAGAAGGTCGTGGGTTCGAGCCCCACTCCGGAGACTCGAGCCCCGTAATCCAGGCCGACACTCCCGGTGCCGGTACTGAGGGAGTGCCGCACTGTCGGAGGCTTCGGATGAGACGTTAAACCCCGTCTGCCCCTCTCAGGTGGACGCAAAAGATCCCACGGCCACTATTGGAAGAAGAGCAGGGGGGGAGGAGTTCTCCCCGGGTGTCCTGGGGCCGATATTTATCCCTCAACCAACATCACTAAAAAAAAAACAAATTATCTGGTCATTATCACGTTGCTGTTTGTGGGATCTTGCTGTGCGCAAATTGGCTGCCGCGTTTCCTACATCACAACAGTGACTACACTCCAAAAAGTACTTCACGGTTGTGTGAAGTGCTTTGGAGCTTCCTGAGGGTGTGAAACGTGCAACGGAGATGCTGCAGATCTCACAAACAGCAACGTTCGGATAGTGTGTTTTTAGTGATCAAAGGCAAAATACCACGGATGTTCGAAATCGGAAATAAAAACAGAAAATGCTGGGAATGCTCGGCAGCATCTGTGGAGAAAGATACAAGAGTTAACCTAGACCTGAAATGTTAAATCTGTTTCTCTCTCTCTCTCTCCACACCTGCTGAGTATTTCCAGCATTTTCTGCTCTTCAGTGACGTTGGTCGAGGGATAAATATCGGCCCCCAGGACACCGGGGAGAACTCCCCCCTGCTCTTCTTCCAGTAGCGGCCGTGGGATCTTTTACGCCCGCCCGAGAGGGGCAGACGGGGCCCTCGGTTTAACGTCTCATCCGAAAGACGGCGCCTCCGGCAGTGCGGCACTCCCTCGGCACTGCGAACGGACCTTCTATTCGCTTTCCAATTGGTGGGGTGGGCGTGGTATGGACGGCCAATGGTGCGATTGAGGGAGTGATGACACCTGTACGAATATGTCCAACCAGAGTCGACGACCCCCGTTGCCCAGATGTGAGATGACCCCGTCTCCCCCCCCCGTCCCAAACCACACCGCGGGGGTTATGGCGTTGTGCCTCGCGTAGTCTCGTCCAATGCGAGACACGGGTCGAACACAGCAACGCAGAGAGAGAGAGACCGTCTGCGGATACACAAAATGGCCTCTTCTTCCTTCAAAATGGTGGATGGTGGAGAGAGGGCAGGGGGAGGGGGAAGGAAAGGGAAGGCAAACATTATGGCAAAGATGAGAAACACAACACTCAGTATGTGGTTAACTTGGGTTTCACAGAGGCTGCCTGTTGAGCAAGCTGACACAAAGGTCAAAGGGCCACAGATGGAAACGGCCTGGTTATGGAGATTTGCATAATCTAACTGTCGACTAACCGAACCCCCGGGGGCTGATCAAATCCCCCCCACCCCGTACCCCGGGGGCTGATCGACCCCCGCCCCCACCATGCCCCAGAGGCCAATCGAGCCCCTCTCTGCCCCCTGTACCCGGGGGACCGATCGAACCCCTCTCTGCCCCCTGTACCCGGGTCACCGATCGAACCCCTCTCTGCCCCCTGTACCCTGGGGACCGATCGAGCCCCTCTCTGCCCCCTGTACCCTGGGGACCGATCGAACCCCTCTCTGCCCCCTGTACCCGGGTCACTGATCGAACCCCTCTCTGCCCCCTGTACCCAGGGGACCGATCGAACCCCTCTCTGCCCCCTGTACCCGGGGGATCGATCGAACCCCTCTCTGCCCCCTGTACCCGGGTCACTGATCGAACCCCTCTCTGCCCCCTGTACCCAGGTCACCGATCGAACCCCTCTCTGCCCCCTGTACCCGGGTCACTGATCGAACCCCTCTCTGCCCCCTGTACCCGGGGGACCGATCGAACCCCTCTCTGCCCCCTGTACCCGGGTCACTGATCGAACCCCTCTCTGCCCCCTGTACCCGGGTCACTGATCGAACCCCTCTCTGCCCCCTGTACCCGGGGGACCGATCTAACCCCTCTCTGCCCCCTGTACCCGGGTCACCGATCGAGCCCCTCTCTGCCCCCTGTACTCGGGTCACTGATCGAACCCCTCTCTGCCCCCTGTACCCGGGTCACTGATCGAACCCCTCTCTGCCCCCTGTACCCGGGTCACTGATCGAACCCCTCTCTGCCCCCTGTACCCGGGTCACCGATCGAACCCCTCTCTGCCCCCTGTACCCGGGGGACCGATCGAACCCCTCTCTGCCCCCTGTACCCGGGTCACTGATCGAACCCCTCTCTGCCCCCTGTACCCGGGTCACTGATCGAACCCCTCTCTGCCCCCTGTACCCGGGGGATCGATCGAACCCCTCTCTGCCCCCTGTACCCGGGTCACTGATCGAACCCCTCTCTGCCCCCTGTACCCGGGTCACTGATCGAACCCCTCTCTGCCCCCTGTACCCGGGTCACTGATCGAACCCCTCTCTGCCCCCTGTACCCAGGGGATCGATCGAACCCCTCTCTGCCCCCTGTACCCGGGTCACTGATCGAACCCCTCTCTGCCCCCTGTACCCGGGGGATCGATCGAACCCCTCTCTGCCCCCTGTACCCGGGTCACTGATCGAACCCCTCTCTGCCCCCTGTACCCGGGGGACCGATCGAACCCCTCTCTGCCCCCTGTACCCGGGTCACTGATCGAACCCCTCTCTGCCCCCTGTACCCGGGGGACCGATCGAACCCCTCTCTGCCCCCTGTACCCGGGGGACCGATCGAACCCCTCTCTGCCCCCTGTACCCAGGTCACTGATCGAACCCCTCTCTGCCCCCTGTACCCGGGTCATTGATCGAACCCCTCTCTGCCCCCTGTACCCGGGGGATCGATCGAACCCCTCTCTGCCCCCTGTACCCGGGTCACCGATCGAACCCCTCTCTGCCCCCTGTACCCGGGGGATCGATCGAACCCCTCTCTGCCCCCTGTACCAGGGTCACTGATCGAACCCCTCTCTGCCCCCTGTACCCGGGGACCGATCGAACCCCTCTCTGCCCCCTGTACCCAGGTCACTGATCGAACCCCTCTCTGCCCCCTGTACCCGGGGGATCGATCGAACCCCTCTCTGCCCCCTGTACCCGGGTCACTGATCGAACCCCTCTCTGCCCCCTGTACCCAGGGGACCGATCGAACCCCTCTCTGCCCCCTGTACCCGGGTCACTGATCGAACCCCTCTCTGCCCCCTGTACCCAGGGGACCGATCAAACCCCTCTCTGCCCCCTGTACCCAGGGGACCGATCAAACCCCTCTCTGCCCCCTGTACCCGGGGGATCGATCGAACTCCTCTCTGCCCCCTGTACCCGGGGGACCGATCGAACCCCTCTCTGCCCCCTGTACCCGGGTCACCGATCGAACCCCTCTCTGCCCCCTGTACCCAGGGGACCGATCAAACCCCTCTCTGCCCCCTGTACCCGGGGGACCGATCAAACCCCTCTCTGCCCCCTGTACCCGGGGGACCGATCAAACCCCTCTCTGCCCCCTGTACCCGGGGGATCGATCGAACTCCTCTCTGCCCCCTGTACCCGGGGGACCGATCGAACCCCTCTCTGCCCCCTGTACCCGGGGGACCGATCAAACCCCTCTCTGCCCCCTGTACCCGGGTCACCGATCGAACCCCTCTCTGCCCCCTGTACCCGGGTCACTGATCGAACCCCTCTCTGCCCCCTGTACCCGGGTCACTGATCGAACCCCTCTCTGCCCCCTGTACCCGGGGGATCGATCGAACCCCTCTCTGCCCCCTGTACCCGGGGGATCGATCGAACCCCTCTCTGCCCCTCTTCCAATCTCCTTTTTTCGTAAGCCAAGTGACAAATGACAAATCTCTCCCCGTGTCTCACTATCACTTCCTGCTCTGTCTTTATACACTCGCAGTGCTGGTTTCAGTGGGTGAAAGGTTGGCCCGATGGGTGGGGGAAGGGTGAACGGGACGCAGGTGGGTCGAACGAGATGAAGTGTTCTGCTCCACTTCAAAAACAGCTCACTCACGGGGTATCAATTGAAACTACTCGTCGACCTCCCGTGGCATTGCTCAGTTAAGATCAAGTGTTTCTGCAGGTGAAGCTGGGTTCGAGGGCGGGGGCAGGGGGAATAATTAGACCAGGGCGCCCTGACGTAATTCAGTTCCCATTTTAAAGTCGCTCATTCTGTCCTCATTTTCGTTCTGCCATTCGAAATTCCCACGTCCACGTTTACAATGGGAATTATCTATGTAAACATCACGCTACAATTACACTGCAGCAACCTCCAGTGGTGGGAGGGTGTAACGACAGCGTGACGCGTTTACATTATAGGTAATTCCCATTATAAACGTGGACACAGGGAATTTATAATGGGGAAAGTCGGCAGGAAGTGCGGCCAATGTTAGGTGTTTATTAACACATATATAGAGGTAGACTAACTGTTGATTAAAGTTCGATAGTGACACTGGTACAGGGGCATGGGGGCACTGGGGAACGGGGATACAGGGGCACTGGGGAACGGGGACACTGGGGCACAGGGCGACACTGGGGCACAGGGCGACACTGGGGCACAGGGCGACACTGGGACACACGGCGACACTGGGACACACGGCGACACTGGGACACACGGCGACACTGGGGCACAGGGCGACACTGGGGCACAGGGCGACACTGGGGCAGGGTGGCACTGGGGCACAGGGTGGCTCTGGGCAGCGTGGCAATGGGTGCCACTGGGGCACCTCCCTCGGCGGCGTGCGAGGATGTGGGTTTCTGAAAATACTTTCCCCCCCCCCCCCTGCTGACAGTGCGCCCATTAACACCGTCCCCCCACCGCCATTGCGTTTTGTGCTCTATTTTGAACAGAGCCTCCGACCACAGGGCGATAGAACTACACAGAAAAGGGGAAGATTATACCAAGGCATGCGCACCATCTCATTATCTGTGGGAAAGAGGGGTTAAAAAAAGAAACAGAAAGAGGAAGGAAAACATTGTGACACATAAACCACACTGACACAGAGGCATGAGGTCAGGGTCAAAGTGAAGCAATCAGTGTCGGCTGGTACAAGCCTCTCGAACACCCTCCTCCGCCTCTGCAGGCCCTGCCTGTTGCTGGGTTACAGTTCCCCAGGCCCCAGTCGCCCTCGCCCCCCCCGCCCCCGCAGTGGCCATTCCTTCAGTGCCGGTCTATACACCGCTGGCTATTCGACTGCATGGGGCATCACCACCAATTCCCATCCTGCTCTAATCCAACATGCACCCCCCGCCAGTGTTTGGTGGTGGTGTTTGGGGTGGCAATCAGGAGCGGGAACCCCTTGCTGATTTCTCCCTGCTCCTAACCTCGGCCCCAGTCCCTATTCTGTTCCCCACTGCCCCCTTCCCAGCTGAGATCCGACGGCTGGAAGTCGGGGCCCTCCTGCGTTTCTCGGCCTAGTATCGTGCCGGGAGGTGAATTCACCCATCGTGCCAACTGGGAGGGGGGGGAAGAGGCGAGGGCAGCCACCTGTCTGTCGCTGTTAATCCGGGCAGGGTAAATTGTACAGATTGGCTCTGCCGGTGCAGAGTTTCACCCGCTGGGAGCGGGGACTCGTGGGCGGAGAGCGACGGGTCAGGTGGGACGTCTCTGCCCATTCCAGGGAACTCAGGACTCGAGGAAGCAATCGCAGACGCATCACCCGTGGTTCAGTGTGTCTCTCTCTCTCATCTCCGAGCCAGAAGGTCGTGGGTTCGAGCCCCAGTCCAGAGACTTGAGCCCCACAATCCAGGCCCGACACTCCCAGTGCCGGCGCTGAGGGAGTGCCGCACTGTCAGAGGCGCCGTCTCTCGGATGAGACGTCAAACCGAGGCCCCGTCTGCCCCTCTCAGGTGGACGTAAAAGATCCCACGGCCACTATTGGAAGAAGAGCAGGGGGGAGTTCTCCCCGGTGCCCTGGGGTGTTATTTATCCCTCAATCTACATCAGTGTGGGATCTTGCTGTGCACAAATTGGTCCTGGAGAGACAGAATTTAGTGGGTTGCTTCCTCCAGGTGTAGGGGAACGGGAGTGCAGGAAGCGTTCATTCAAGTCGCAATCTGGTGAAAAGTAAATTTAAAAACTGGTCAGAGAACGATGCAGAGCGGAATGAGGCCATTTGGCCCATCCTGCCAAATGTATGCACTCGAAGGGGGCGAATTATTTGGAATAACCTATCAGGTAGGGGAGTGAGGTCGATGATATTGGGGGGGGGGGTGGGGGGGTTGCAGTTTATAAGGGCAGTCGGACGGCAGACTGGGTGACGTGGGGCCACGAGACGATCTCAATCTGTGTTCTCATCCGATTCCAACAGGAGAAACTTCCCCAAGGCAGCTCGCCAAGAAAGGGCCTGCATTTATATAGCACCTTTCACACCCCAAAAGGCTTCACAGCCAGTGGAGCACTCTTGAGGTGTTAGTCAATGTTGTAATGCAGGGAACGAGGCAGCCAATTTGTGGCCCAGGACGCCCGGGGAGAACTCCCCCCTGCCCTTCTTCCAAAAGTGGCCGTGGGATCTTTTACGTCCACCTGAGAGGGGCAGACGGGGCCTCGGTTTAACGTCTCATCCGAAAGACGGGCACCTCCGACAGTGCGGCACTCCCTCGGCACTGGCACTGGGAGCGTCGGCCTGGATTATGGGGCTCAAATCTCTGGGTTATCCCACAGGGGAACAGCGAGCTGCATGCAAACAGCACTGGCTACATTCCTGATCCCAATAACCCACCATCACTGGGGATGACTTGAGGCCATTCAGCCCCTCTTAATTCACCCACCCAGAGAGAGAGGGAGATCGGACACTCCCCCTTGCCCACACCATCAAACTGTTTCTTAAAACAAAATACAAGGGAATTTACCTCCAAGAGACTCTCACCCTCTGTGTGTGTGTGATCAAGACATCACTGATTGACAGAACGAAATTCACGCTTTTTACAAGTTTGAACCCTGCCCTCGCCCCACAGTTTAATTGAAAGGATTATCTCCGATTGAACCTTTTTTCATTCCCTTGACTTTTCTTACATAAAATGGCTCGGAGATTTGCTTTGAAAAGAACTTAAGCAATTGTAAATAATTAAGATACAATAAAGAAAGCAGTTTATATACAAGTAGATTGCATTAATACCCCATCTATTGTGGGGGGCAGAAATTTTTAAAAACACACTGATTATTCCTACCCCCAAATGTGGAACTCCTTGATTTCAAGCAAATAAAAACTTTTCAAAAAGTTCAGCCAAACTTTTCCGGGCTGGAAATTGAAAGAAATTGACGCGCTGTCAGTTTCCTGCCAGTTACAGAGACCCTTCAAAACGGTTCTCTGGGCCCTTCTCTCCCTCTCTCTCCGCCCTGAGAGCTGTCAGACAGTCTTTTTTTTTTCCACCCGTGGTCCTACAAGGACAGAGAGTTCACATTCAGCCGGCTCCCCTCTCTCTGCACAGCATCCGTCCTCTGCAGCCTTCTTAAAAGGGCAACGCCTCCTCCCAGCTCAGAGGAAAGTAGACTCTTCCGTCTTGCCTTGTATCACAACAATAACAACCCGAGGGGACACCCCCCCTCCCACCCCCGCCCTGCTCCACGCGGCTCGGATAGCAGGTCTATTTTGACTGAGAATTTCAAACGTTGTGGGACCCACATAGGGTCCAGAATAGGGTGAGGCAGCCTGCAAAGGGAAGGTGTCTCTCGGGACCCGAGGAGATATTACAGTGAGGGGTGTGGGGTATATCAGAGTGTTACAGTGAGGGGTGTGGGGTATATCAGAGTGTGACAGTGAGGGGTGTGGGGTATATCAGAGTGTTACAGTGAGGGGTGTGGGGTATATCAGAGTGTGACAGTGAGGGGTGTGGGGTATATCAGAGTGTTACAGTGAGGGGTGTGGGGTATATCAGAGTGTTACAGTGAGGGGTGTGGGGTATATCAGAGTGTTACAGTGAGGGGTGTGGGGTATATCAGAGTGTTACAGTGAGGGGTGTGGGGTATATCAGAGTGTGACAGTGAGGGGTGTGGGGTATATCAGAGTGTTACAGTGAGGGGTGTGGGGTATATCAGAGTGTTACAGTGAGGGGTGTGGGGTATATCAGAGTGTTAAAGTGAGGGGTGTGGGGTATATCAGAGTGTTACAGTGAGGGGTGTGGGGTATATCAGAGTGTTACAGTGAGGGGTGTGGGGTATATCAGAGTGTGACAGTGAGGGGTGTGGGGTATATCAGAGTGTTACAGTGAGGGGTGTGGGGTATATCAGAGTGTTACAGTGAGGGGTGTGGGGTATATCAGAGTGTTACAGTGAGGGGTGTGGGGTATATCAGAGTGCTACAGTGAGGGGTGTGGGGTATATCAGAGTGTTACAGTGAGGGGTGTGGGGTATATCAGAGTGCTACAGTGAGGGGTGTGGGGTATATCAGAGTGTTACAGTGAGGGGTGTGGGGTATATCAGAGAGTGTTACAGTGAGGGGTGTGGGGTATATCAGAGTGTTACAGTGAGGGGTGTGGGGTATATCAGAGAGTGTTACAGTGAGGGGTGTGGGGTATATCAGAGTGTTACAGTGAGGGGTGTGGGGTATATCAGAGTGTTACAGTGAGGGGTGTGGGATATATCAGAGTGTTACAGTGAGGGGTGTGGGATATATCAGAGTGTTACAGTGAGGGGGTGTGGGATATATCAGAGTGTTACAGTGAGGGGTGTGGGGTATATCAGAGTGTTACAGTGAGGGGTGTGGGGTATATCAGAGTGTTACAGTGAGGGGTGTGGGATATATCAGAGAGTGTTACAGTGAGGGGTGTGGGGTATATCAGAGTGTTACAGTGAGGGGTGTGGGGTATATCAGAGAGTGTTACAGTGAGGGGTGTGGGGTATATTTGTGTTACAGTGAGGGATGTGGGGTATATCAGAGTGTTACAGTGAGGGGTGTGGGGTATATTTGTGTTACAGTGAGGGATGTGGGGTATATCAGAGTGTTACAGTGAGGGGTGTGGGGTATATCAGAGTGTTACAGTGAGGGGTGTGGGGTATATCAGAGTGTTACAGAGAGGGGTGTGGGGTATATCAGAGTGTTACAGTGAGGGGTGTGGGGTATATCAGAGTGTTACAGAGAGTGTTACAGTGAGGGGTGTGGGGTATATCAGTGTGTTTTACAGTAAGGGGTGTGGGGTATATCCCAGTTTGGAGTGGGATGGGGTATCTAGTCCCTGCTCCCCATTGTGCTGACCATCCTCCTGCAGTTACCCGCCTTAGTCTAGACAGTGAGCGCTGGCCAGCTATTTGACCTCATGGTGCATCGCAGGAGACTAGCTCCGCCCTCCCCTGATGCCCACATCTGCCTTCCGGAACGTTGCTGGACAGAAAGCAGGAGCTGCTTCGTCTGCTCTTTTACCCCAGGGCAATTCAGCCTCCCCATCAGCACCTTGTGTGAGACCAGTTAACATAGCACCAACCAACAAGTGAAATGAGCCACCAGGCCTGCCCTGGGGCTGCTGCGTCTGTCTCTCCATGTTCGTAACCAGCACTGATGCTGTTGGCCCCATCCTGGGCGGGATCTCGAAATCTAGCCTCTCGCCCCTTGGCCTGGCCCCCAGCTCGGGTTAGACTTTGGGCGGGGGACCGGAGAGGGAAGGATGAAAGGGAGTCTTACATTTCAAACTCGGCAGCCAATCTGCGCACAGCAAGATCCCACAAACAGCAAGGTGATAATGACCAGATCATCTGCTTTTATTTAACGATGTTGGTTGAGGGATAAATATTGGCCCCAGGACCCCGGGGAGAACTCCCCCCTGCTCTTCTTCCAATAGTGGCCGTGGGATCTTTTAGTCTCATCCGAAAGACGGCACCTCCGACAGTGCAGCACTCCCTCGGTACTGGGACTGAAGGGGAAGGCACGGAGGATCCCTGGTGTCAGGGAGAGTGTGACGGGGAGATTGGGAGGTTTGGGGTTAAGGGTGGTGCTTGTGCGGGGGATGAGCAGCACTGTGATCAGACCGGGTGAGGACAGATGTCAAATCTGGAAGGTTGGAATCAGCCACAGGCATCATTCAGGCCAGACACTGGCAATTTACTCCTTATTCGGACAGGCTGAATACAGCACACAGTACAACAGGCAAGGAGGGAAACGTTGGAGCAATGGGTTAATGTGACTGAGCTGTGACAATAGGATAAAGCCCGGGAGTGAGTTACAGACTGGAATCTAATCGAGGGGTTCGGGGGGTTTATATATAGAATAACAGATACCCGGGAGTGAGTTACAGGCTGGAATCTAATCGAGGGGTTCGGGGGGTTTATATATAGAATAACAGATACCCGGGAGTGAGTTACAGACTGGAATCTAATCGAGGGGTTCGGGGGGTTTATATATAGAATAACAGATACCCGGGAGTGAGTTACAGGCCGGAATCTAATTGAGGGGTTTGGGGGGGGTTTATATATAGAATAACAGATACCCGGGAGTGAGTTACAGACTGGAATCTAATTGAGGGGTTTGGGGGGGGTTTATATATAGAATAACAGATACCCGGGAGTGAGTTACAGGCCGGAATCTAATCGAGGGGTTCGGGGGGGTTTATATATAGAATAACAGATACCCGGGAGTGAGTTACAGACTGGAATCTAATCGAGGGGTTCGGGGGGGTTTATATATAGAATAACAGATACCCGGGAGTGAGTTACAGACTGGAATCTAATCGAGGGGTTCGGGGGGTTTATATATAGAATAACAGATACCCGGGAGTGAGTTACAGGCTGGAATCTAATCGAGGGGTTCGGGGGGTTTATATATAGAATAACAGATACCCGGGAGTGAGTTACAGACTGGAATCTAATCGAGGGGTTCAGGGGGTTTATACAGAACAATGACTATAGTTCCCTGATGGACACTAATTTCGGTGGCACAGTACGTCGTGTAGATGGGAGCAGAAATTTGCACTGGGACATTGAGTGAGGGTAATCAGGGATATGGAGCAAAGGCAGGAAAATGGAGTTAATGTACAGATCAGCCATGATCTCATTGGATGGCGGAACAGGCTCGTGGGGCTGAATGGCCTCTCCCTGTTCCTATGTCCCTAGATTCAGCACAGACTGCAGACGATAGCTGCGACTGACTCTGTTGGGTTTGATGAGCTGGTTTGCTTATTCAGATGTGGAAGGTGCAGACGGAAGGTGAAGGCTTCATGTGATACCAGGAGGGCATGGTACAATGGAGAAAATGTATCTGTAACAGGAAGTTGCTCCATCAAACAACAACCTCACAGTGACTGGCCTGGGTGCTTTTAAAACGATGTTACATTTGCATTTCTGGTTTAGTCCTGAACTGAACAGCACCGTATCAGTCAGCCCAAAACCTCGTAGAAAATGGACAGACCCTTTCACATGTCACTCTCAGAATGCCTTACATCTGGCCCCACATCAACTGACAGCAGCCCCACAGCTGGAGACGAGCACATCTGTAAAAAGGGGCGTCGCTGTTTCTTCACTCTCTTCATGCCCTGGGAGTGTTTGATGGGACAGTGTAGAGGGAGCTTTGCTCTGTATCTAACCCTGTACCTGCCCTGGGAGTGTTTGACGGGACAGTGTAGAGGGAGCTTTACTCTGTATCTAACCCTGTACCTGCCCTGGGAGTGTTTGATGGGACAGTGTGGAGGGAGCTTTACTCTGTATCTAACCCTGTACCTGCCCTGGGAGTGTTTGATGGGACAGTGTAGAGGGAGCTTTACTCTGTATCTAACCCTGTACCTGCCCTGGGAGTGTTTGATGGGACAGTGTAGAGGGAGCTTTACTCTGTATCTAACCCTGTACCTGCCCTGGGAGTGTTTGATAGAACAGTGTAGAGGGAGCTTTACTCTGTATCTAACCCTGTACCTGCCCTGGGAGTGTTTGATGGGACAGTGTAGAGGGAGCTTTACTCTGTATCTAACCCTGTACCTGCCCTGGGAGTGTTTGATGGGACAGTGTGGAGGGAGCTTTACTCTGTATCTAACCCTGTACCTGCCCTGGGAGTGTTTGATAGGACAGTGTAGAGGGAGCTTTACTATGTATCTAACCCGTGCTGTACCTGCCCTGGGAGTGTTTGACGGGACAGTGTAGAGGGAGCTTTACTCTGTATCTAACCCATGCTGTACCTGCCCTATGACTCTTTCATGTGACAGTTGAGGGAGCTTTACTCTGTACATGTACAGGAGCTGACACTGAGACACACATGGGCCGTACAGTACCAGACGGGAGTGAATCGTTCCCTTTTACCCACTGTGTACTGTACATGTACAGGAGCTGACACTGAGACACACACGGGCCGTACAGTACCAGACGGGAGTGAATCGTTCCCTTTTACCCACTGTGTACTGTACATGTACAGGAGACACTGAGACACACACAGGCCGTACAGTACCAGACGGGAGTGAATCGTTCCCTTTTACCCACTGTGTACTGTACATGTACAGGAGCTGACACTGAGACACACACGGGCCGTACAGTACCAGACGGGAGTGAATCGTTCCCTTTTACCCAATACCTTTTGTAACTGTAACTAAGTTTATCTATATTTTGTGTCCTTATCAATAAATTCCTTTCATGGTGCGATAACAGATTCATGCATGTTTTGTCTACTCATGATGGAAAGAACATTCATTGAAAACAGAGTTATCAGCCCAGCTCTCTCCCCTCCGCCCCCTCCCCTCCTGAAAGCAATGACCCCAGCTGTGGTACAGATGTATGGGCACCCTCTGGTACCTTGCCCATTCTTCAGGTGGCAGCCTAGAAGTCACATCAGCTATTCAACGAAGTGGTGCATCGCCGCCAAGCCTGGTCCCCTCCTCCCCTGGCATCCACACGCCCTTCCCTGACCCAAGGTGCTGTAATCAATCAGCTTCTCTGCTGCCACCTTGGTCGCCCGTATCCTAACTCGCACCAAATCCCGTTCACCCATCACCCACTGTGCTCGCTGACCCACATTGGCTCCCGGTCCAGCAACGCCTCGATTTTAAAATTCTCATCCTGGTGATCAAATCCCTCCATGGCCCTCGCCCCCCCCCTCCCTATCTCTGTAACCTCCTCCAGCCCCGGCAACCCTCCGAGATCTCTGCGCTCCTCCAATTCTGGCCTCTTGAGCATCCCCGATTTCCATCGCTCCACCATTGGCGGCCGTGCCTTCAGCTGCCTGGGCCCTAAGCTCTGGAATTCCCTCCCTAAACCTCTCTGCCTCTCTCTCCTCCTTTAAGACGCTCCTTAAAACAAAGATTTAAGTGGGCAGGTTTGTGATCCTCAGTGCCTGGGTGTAAGAGGTCGGGAGGTGAAACCATTTGACATGAATTCAGACACCACATTCCAACCTTGAAATCAATGGACGGGAATTCGGATGGGCAGCGTTATCAAACTTTACATTCCAGCCCACTCCCTGATTTTCTGCTACGCATCCCACCCAGGCAATGCTTTGTCCCCAAATTATAAAAGGAACGAAGGGACGGCTTACTGTCCCTCAATGCCAAGTTGGCACATTGTAAGCAGCTTGTCTGAGGTTTCAGGCAATGGTAAGCAGGCTTTTTATTTATTCATTCATGGGATGTGGGCGTCGCTGGCAAGGCCGGCATTTACTGCCCATCCCTAATTGCCCCTTGAGAAGGTGGTGGTGAGCCGCCTTCTTGAACCGCTGCAGTCCGTGTGGTGAAGGTTCTCCCACAGTGCTGTTAGGAAGGGAGTTCCAGGATTTTGACCCAGCGACGATGAAGGAACGGCCGATATATTTCCAAGTCGGGATGGTGTGTGACTTGGAGGGGAGCGTGCAGGTGGTGTTGTTCCCATGTGCCTGCTGCCCTTGTCCTTCTAGATGGTAGAGGTCGCGGGTTTGGGAGGTGCTGTCGAAGAAGCCTTGGCGAGTTGCTGCAGTGCATCCTGTGGATGGTACACACTGCAGCCATGGTGCGCCATTCTCCCAGGCAATTGGAGAGCATTCCATCACACTCCTGACTTGTGCCTTGTTGGTGGCGGAGAGGCTTTGGGGAGTCAGGAGGTGAGTCACTCGCCGCAGGATAGGCAGCCTTTGACCTGCTCTAGTAGCCATGGTGTTTATGTGGCTGGTCCAGTTCACTTTCCAGTCAATGGTGGCCCCTCGGATGTTGATGGTGGGGGATTCGGCGATGGGAATGCCATTGAATGTCAAAGGGAGGTGGTCAGACTCTCTCTTGTTGGAGATGGTCATTGCCCGGCGCGAATATTACTTACTGGTAACTTGTCCCATTTTCTAGTCCAGTTCCATATATTCACCAGTTTCAGGTAGTCCATTGCCAATGCTTGGGATTTTCATTAAACTAATGGATATGTGGAATTGGAGCAAGGAAATTTAAGGCTCCAAACTAATGGTATGGCGATAATCGAGCTAATCGTTTCTTCTTACAGGAAAACCCTGCATTTCCACTACGTTCCAGGTAATGAGCTGGGGGTCAATTGCAATCTCAGCAGGCCCCAATCTATTAAAATGGAACGGGTATTTGCAATGGTCAGCAAAAAATTCAAGCCAAGGAAAATTGGACAAAAATGCAATTTATTCTCCCATGGTTGCATAATATGTCTTGGTATCTGTAGCATCCACTGTGAGCAGGATGTGTGCACAGTGTGTGCATTGTGTATACCCGGATAATTCACGCATGCAAACTTCTTAGACCAATTCTGAGTGCAATATAAACAAGTCTTTCCATTCTGTGCAGAATTCAGGTGCTCACACTGTCTGAGTGTGAACAGTTGGATTTCCATCAGGTTAATTATCAGATCTCAGTAGGTTGGGAAACCAATTCAAATTAAATAAATAAATAGAATCTAGTACAATCTTCTCCGAAGAGACAGTCATTAAGGCGGAGATGGACTATGGAATGGAGAGATGGTCTATTCAATGGAGAGATGGTCTATTCAATGGACAGATGGACTAAGGAATGGAGAGATGGTCTATTCAATGGAGAGACAGACCATCTCTCCATTCCATAATCTATCAATGGAGAGATGGCCTATGGAATGGAGAGATGGTCTATTCAATGGAGAGATGGTCTATGGAATGGAGAGATGATCTATTCAATGGAGAGATGGTCTATTCAATGGAGAGATGGTCAATGCAATGGAGAGATGATCTATTCAATGGAGAGATGGTCTATTCAATGGAGAGATGGTCAATGCAATGGAGAGATGATCTATTCAATGGAGAGATGGTCTATTCAATGGAGAGATGGTCAATGCAATGGAGAGATTGTCTATGGAATGGAGAGATGGTCTATTCAATGGAGAGATGGTCTATTCAATGGAGAGATGGTCTTTGGAATGTAGAGATGGTCTTTGGACTGGAGGGATGGTCTATTTAATGGAGAGATGGGCTATCAATAGAGAGATGGTCTATTCATTGGAGAGATGGTCTATTCAATGAAGAGATGGTCTATTCAATGGGGAGATGGATTATAAAATGGAGAGTCTATTCAATGGTGAGATGGTCTATTCAATGGAGAGATGGTCTATTCAATGGGGAGATGGATTATGAAATGGAGAGTCTATTCAATGGTGAGATGGTCTATTCAATGGAGAGATAGATTATGGAATGGGGAGATGGTCTATTCAATGGAGAGATGGTCTTTGGAGTGTAGAGATGGTCTTTGTAATGGAAGGATGGTCTATTCAATGGAGAGATGGTCTATTCAATTGAGAAATAGATTATGGAATGGAGAGATGGTCTAGTCAATGGAGAGATGGTCTATTCAATGGAGAGATGGTCTTTGGAATGTAGAGATGGTCTTTGAGATGGAGGGATGGGCTATTCAATGGAGAGATGGTCTATCAATGGAGAGATGGTCTATTCATTGGAGAGATGGTCTATTCAATGGAGAGATGGCCTATTCAATGGAGAGATGGTCTATTCAATGGTTAGATGCTCTATTCGATGGAGAGATGGACTATGGAATGGAGAGGTAGTCTATACAATGGAGAGATGGTCTATTCAATGGAGAGATGGTCTATGGAATGAAGAGATGGTCTATTCAATGGAGAGATGGTCTGTTTAATGGAGGGATGGTCTATTTAATGGAGAGATGGTCTTTGGAATGGAGAGATGATCTATTCAATGGAGAGATGGTCTATTCAATGGAGAGATGGTCTATGGAATGAAGAGATGGTCTATTCAATGCAGAGATGGTCTATTTAACGGAGGGATGGTCTATTTAATGGAGAGATGGTCTATTCAATGGAGAGATGGTCTATTCAATGGAGAGATGGTCTAGTAAATGGAGAGATGTTCTTTGGAATGGAGAGATGGTCTATTCAATGGAGAGATGGTCTATTCAATGGAGTGGTGGTCTATGGAATGGAGAGGTGGTCTATGGAATGGAGAGATGGTCCATTCAATGGAGTGATGGTCTATTCAAAGGAGAGATGGTCTATGGAATGGAGAGGTAGTCTATCAATGGAGAGATTGTGTATCAATGGTGTGATGGTCTATTCAATGGAGCGATGGTCTTTGGAATGGAGAGATGGTCTATTAAATGATGAGATGGTCTATTCAATGGAGCGATGGTCTTTGGAATGGAGAGATGGTCCATTCAATGGAGAGATGGTCTATTCAAAGGAGAGATGGTCTATGGAATGGAGAGGTAGTCTATCAATGGAGAGATTGTGTATCAATGGAGTGATGGTCTATTCAATGGAGAGATGGTCTCTGGAATGGAGAGATGGTCTATGGAATGGAGAGATGGTCTATTCAGTGGAGAGATAGATTATTGAATGGAGAGATGGTCTATCAATGGAGAGATGGCCTATTTAATGGAGAGATGGTCTTTGGAATGGAGAGGTGGTCTATCAATGGAGAGATGGTCTATTCAATGGAGAGATTGTCTTTGGAATGGAGAGGTGGTCTATCAATGGAGAAATAGTATATTCAATGTAGAGATGATCTTTGGAATGGAGAGCTGGTCTATGGAAATTAGAGATGGTCTTTGGAATGGAAGGATGGTCTATTCAATGGAGAGATGGTCTATTCAATTGAGAAATAGATTATGGAATGGAGAGATGGTCTATTCAATGGAGAGATGGTCTATTCAATGGAGAGATGGTCTATTCAATGGAGAGATGGTCTTTGGAATGTAGAGATGGTCTTTGAGATGGAGGGATGGGCTATTCAATGGAGAGATGATCTATCAATGGAGAGATGATCTATTCATTGGAGAGATGGTCTATTCAATGGAGAGATGGCCTATTCAATGGAGAGATGGTCTATGGAATGAAGAGATGCTCTATTCAATGCAGAGATGGTCTTTGGAATGGAGAGATGATCAATTCAATGGAGAGATGGTCTATTCAATGGAGAGATGGTCTATTCAATGGAGTGATAGATTATGGGATGGAGAGATGGTCTATTCAATGGAGAGATGGTCTAGTAAATGGAGAGATGGCCTTTGGAATGGAGAGATGGTCTATTCAATGGAGAGGTGGTCTATTCAATGGAGAGGTGGTCTATTCAATAGAGAGATGGTCTATGGAATGGAGAGATGGTCTATTAAATGATGAGATGGTCTATTCAATGGAGCGATGGTCTTTGGAATGGAGAGATGGTCCTTTCAATGGAGAGGTGGTCTATCAATGGAGAGATGGTCCATCAATGGAGTGATGGTCTATTCAAAGGAGAGATGGTCTATGGAATGGAGAGGTGGTCTATCAATGGAGAGATGGTGTATCAATGGAGTGATGGTCTATTCAAAGGAGAGATGGTCTATGGAATGGAGAGGTGGTCTATCAATGGAGAGATGATGTATCAATGGAGTGATGGTCTATTCAATGGAGAGGTGGTCTATTCAATGGAGAGGTGGTCTATGGAATGGAGAGATGGTCCATTCAATGGAGTGATGGTCTATGAAATGGAGAGGTAGTCTATCAATGGAGAGATGGTGTATCAATGGAGTGATGGTCTATTCAATGGAGAGATAGATAATGGAATGGAGAGATGGTCTATGAAATGGAGAGATGGTCTATGAAATGGAGAGATGGTCTATGAAATGGAGAGATGGGCTATGGAATGGAAAGATGGTCTATTCAGTGGAGAGATAGATTATTGAATGGAGAGATGGTCTTTGGAATCGAGAGGTGGTCTATCAATGGAGAAATAGTATATTCAATGGAGAGATGATCTTTGGAATGGAGAGATGATCAATTCAATGGAGAGATGGTCAATTCAATGGAGAGATGGTCAATTCAATGGAGAGATGCTTTATTCAATGGAGAGATGGTCTATCAATGGAGAGATGGTCTATCAATGGAGAGATGGATTATGGAATGAAGAGATGGTCTATCAATCGAGAGATGGTCTATCAATGGAGGGATGGTCCATTCAATGGAGAGATAGTCTATTCAATGGAGAGATAGATTATGGAATGGAGAGACGCTCTATACAATGGAGAGACGCTCTATACAATGGAGAGACGCTCTATCAATGGAGAGATGGTCTATTCAATGGAGACATGGTCTATTCAATGGGGTTATGGTCTATTCAACGGGGTTATGGTCTATTCAGTGGAGAGATCGTCTATGGAAGGGAGAGGTGGTCTATCAACGGAGTGATGGTCTATTCAATGGGAAGATGGTCTATTCAATGGTACAACCTTTGTTATACTGATTGGCTTCTCTCCAAGTAATTGATATATATGCCAGTCTCCTTATTTTATCATAGAATAGATTTGCGTTTAAATTTTACGATCACTAATAGATTTTTAAGATAACAAAACTACAAGCTTTGATGTCTAACACCAGTAGACACACACGGCGACCATGTCAATGAATGTAATGTCAACGGGAACCCACTCGGTCTTTGATGGGCCCACACTCCATTAGCAGAAGAGACTGAGTGTTTTGGCCGTCGTCATGCGGACACTCGGTGCTGGATCGCGTATCATCGAGATGATGGTTTCCGGGATGTTGTCATCGGCCAAAAACTGGACGTTTTCCTTGGGCATGTTCTTCAGGAGATGGCCTGCGAAGATGACCGCATTCGCTCGGATCTCAGGAGACCAGTTACTGCAGAAGCCCATGCTGCTTGTGAGATAGGTGTTGGTGTAGTCAGGCAAATCGCAGACAATGATTCTGGTCAGCTTGCTCAGAAAAGCCCAGTAATCGTGGTTCGTGTCCTCCGCAAACTCGGTCTGAAACGTCGTGTTCAGGTTGTCCGAGCCCAGGAACGGCCCGACCGATGCCAGCCCACATTTACAGGCCTCGGAGACCTCCAGGCTGCTGTCGTTGAGGTGCAGCAGCAAACAGACCAGGCTGGAGTGGACCTGTTCCACAAAGATAGGTTTCGACTCCCCGACCGCAAATTTGGACATGCTCCCGAACACGGAGAGGGCCGCGGCCCTCACCCTGTCGCTTCTGTTTTCGAAGAAGGGGCGGATACCCAGGGCCAAGTTGACTAGAATGTCCCTGACGTTACTCTCTTCCAACTGAGCCAAGATCTTCGACAGGCCTGATAGACCCTCCATCGTGATGCAATGATGGGACTCGTCCGGCTCCTCCATCAGAGCAAGGATGGCGGCCAGAAGCTTGGTGGAGTATCTTCGGGTCTTGGTGGGATCTCCAATTGCGACGTTTCCCAGACCCCTAATGGAGAGTAAGCGGATGGTGGGAGATTGATCAAGCAAGCAGCGAAGCAAGCTGCTCACAAGGACGTCCATGTGTTTCAGGTCAAAGGCTACGTGGTGATTTACCATTTCACCCAAGAAAGCTGCCATTGCAATTCTTTGGTTCTGATAAATGTTAAGCATGGCAGAGAGATACTCGGTGAGTCTGTCCAGATTAGGGCTGGCATGACTGGCCATTTCTTTGGCCAACATTGCAACACCCTCATGGTACGCATCTGGATTCTTCATCATCGCCCAGCCCCCCTTCTCCTTCATGGAGTCCACCACCTCTTTATTCTTCCCCTGGCTCAGCAGGACTTCCAGCATCGCAACCCAGTAACCGCAGAAGTCAAAGTTTTCAGGAGATATTGGGTCTCCGGCCGCCCTCCTCTCCTTCGACGCACTTTTGCAAGGAAGATCCTTCGGAGGTTTGCAAGGACAGGAGCAAAGGATTAGCAGAGTGCCAAACAACTGAGGGTATAGACTATCGATGGCCGGGGCAGACTCAGGGTTGGACAGGACCTCACTCAGAGCACAGGCCACCGCGATAGGTTTCAAAGCCGTGTATCGTGTCTCCGTCAGATTGACTGAGGACTCTCGTCTTTCCTCCCGTTCTATCATTACATTCAGCTCACTCAAGAGGAACTCCAAGGTGCTTTGGCCTACCTCGGCCTCCCCAGCCAGCGACTTCCAAATGTCCTTGGTGTGCTGGTCGAAAGGGACGGGGTAGGTGAGCAGAAGGGAGACGACGGTGGCCGTGTTTTGCGAGGCGAGGACGCCGATGTTGCGCATCACCGCAAACCTCACGTGCTCCTGGGTGATCAGTCGCAGCTGGACGTGCAGCGCTCGGAGCGTCTCCAAGACCTGATCCTGAAGGCCTGCTCCGCGCTCTCGGAGGAGGGCGTTGATGATGGCCGAGACAACGCTGGAGCAGTTGGGCTGGGGGTCCGTCAGCCCCTCGCACAGGATAGGGAGGAGGTTGCTCAGCTGGTGATAGGACATGTGGTCTGAGATGACCCTGGTGAGGTCGGCGCACGTTCGGAGCTGGGTGCCGTGGTCAACGCCATCCAAAAACCCCTTCGTTGTCTTCAAACGCTCCACCGATTCATCGCCCTGGCCCGCAGAGAATCCCTCGTAGCGCAACTGGATGTGAAACAGGAGGTACAAGCTGTCGATGGCCAGGTGGCGGATTGCAAACAAGGGATCTGCGCACCTGGGGATGAGTCGGCCAACTATAGCCTCCAGGTTGTAGTGCGTAACCACCAGCCTGACGTCGATGTTCTCCAGGAAAAACACCAGCAACTTTGAGGTGGCATCCATGGCTCTCTCACGCTCATTGTCCTTTCTGGACGTGATCCATCCTTCCATGTGTTTGAAGACTGCCTGCAGCCCATTCGGGCAGAGGCCCCGAAGCAAGATCTGGTTCAGGAGGTCCTGCAGGGCAGCTGTGGTCTCCCTCAATAGACTTTGCCTCTCCGCCCAGTCATCTTCCCTGCCCGCTTGGCTCTCCAAAGGCAACAGGCCAAAGACACTGTCCACACAGGTCCTCGTTAATTGAAAGGTGTCAACTTCATTTGACGGCGGCTCCAACTGCACGAGGTAGGTGCAGGCAATCATGGCGGAGTGTCGGACGGGAGTCTTGAGCTGGTCTGTGGGCTCGGCCTTGATCAGCTCTTGCATGCATGTCAACAGCTCCCCCTTCCTGGTGCAGACCTGCCTCTGGCCATTGGCCAGGATGGTTTGAGCTATCAGAGTCACGGCCTTGGCCAGGCTCAGCTTGACGGTCACGTCCTTGGATTCGGCCTTGTGGCCCAGGGCGATGACGCGGCCCAGGATGTCGGTGTCCACCCTGGGCAGCACCCGCTCCACCGGTGCTCGCCAGGCCACCTGCCCGTAGCACAGGAGGAGCATGCCCCTAACGTTCTCTGCCTCGCCGTCCAGCCTCTCCTTCATGACGTCAAAGAGGCTCTCCGCGTTCCTGGCGAGGTGGCACCGAGCGAAGGCCTCCAGCTGGGCGAGGGTGGTGTCCAGGTGAGCGGTGGCGCAGAGGCCAATGCCAAGGGCCGCGCCCTCCCGCTCCGAGGCCTGGTGATACTGGACGCTCTGCAGCATCTCCTGGAGCTGTGTCCTCACCGCTGCTTTACTCTTCATCTGTTTCAACGCCACTCCGCTGCACTGGTATAGGAAGCCCCTCTCCCGGGGGTAGCTGTGAAGTTGGCCGACTTGCTGGAGCAACTCTTTGTTCAACTGGCTGGTCCACCTCTCGTCCGCGATCGTCTCTAAGCTCCCGGACAAAAAGAGCGCGAGCTTTTCCTCCCAGCGCTCGTGCGGCAGCGAGTCCTCCGAATTCCCGCGCAGGTACTGAAGGAGCTCCGGGAGCTGCTCTGCCCACAGGGTCTCCACCGCTGGGTGGACGGTGGAGCTCAGGACCAGTAGGAGCCTCAGGGCGGGAATGCCCCGCCCCCGCCCCCCGTAAGGGACCGAAGACGCGGCCAACAGGCGGCCCAGGAGAGCCTGAGGCGAGGGGAGGCCGGGGCCATCGCCGAGGGAGTGCTCCGTCCCCAATTCCCGCTGTTTGCCCGCCAGGTTTTCCAGGCTCCTGCACACGGCCGGCAGAGCGTTGGTAAACGGCGCCGGGGTCACGCACTGCAGCAGCGTGGGCCAGAGGACGTTGACCGTGTCCTCCATGGCGGTGAGCTGGTCGAGTAGGGTCTCCGCCATGGTGCTCAAGTCGCCGCCCGTGACCTCGTCCGCGTCGGAGCCGCGCGGCCGTCCCGCCCCGTCCTGGCAGGAGATGGCGCACAATCCCACCACGTATCGCACCATGGACCTGCCCCCGGGCAACTCCAGGTAGCCGCGGTTGGCCAGGCTGCCGATGGTCAGGAGAACCATCTTCTTTACTGCCTTGTCCTCATCCAGAAGGGCCATCTTCAGGCCGGCCATGATCTGGTGCTTCTTGCTGTGCAGCGGCGCTGGGAGGGTGTCAACGAGTCTCTTCAAGGCCATGAGGCTTGCGGCCCGCTGGTGCCCGCTGGTGCCCGCCACCTTGCGGATCAGGAACTGGGCCGACTGCTGCCACGCCGCTCGGGCAAGGAGGGCGAAGCAGCCCAGGAGCTGGCTGCGGTTCTTCAAGGCCGGTTGGTCGTCACAGTCCACCGGGGCGCAGAGCTGGTGGTGGAGCGTGCCCAGGAGCTGCTCCGTCTGGCCCCTCAGGGCCCGAGAGTGGCCGGCCACGGCGGCCCCCAGCACCGAGTGCAGGCACTGGGTGACCGGCAAGTGCTCGGGCTGCTTCCTGTACAGGGCGAGGATCTGGGGCACCAGGGTGGGCAGCTCGGCCTCCAGCCTTGCCGGGGGCAGCAGTTGTACCATGTGGCCCAGGGCCTCCAAGATTGCCGCCCTCAGCTTGGCGTCCCTCTGCTGCAGCCAGGCAGAGAGGTGCACCTTGTAGACAGTGTAGATCGGTTGGGAGAAGGTCTCCAGGCTCAGGCTGGGGTCAGGGGCCTTGTCCAAGTGCGTCAGGTACTCGGAGATGCTCTTGCTGAAGAGGCTCGCGGCTGAAACGAGGGCCCAGGTTGAGCTGTTGTCTTTGGCCAGACTGAAAGCCGGGAGTAGAGCTGTTAGAACGACTGGGAGCAAAGGCACTATGAGGTACACGTTGGTTACGGAGAGATTTGCCAGGGTTTTGATGACCATGGGATGAGGAAGGGCACCCGGTTTGATCTTCTCCAGCATCTCCTGCAGCACCTCGTCGACAAAGCCCCGTCCTAGGGCCACCAGAAACTCACTGCCCGCCTCTTGGCACTGGGGGCTGGCCTGGTCCGCCTCTGTCATGGCCTCCGCCGCAGCGGCAATGGCCTCCAGCGCAAGCGGCCGCTCGATCCGCTCCGCCGCGTCGGCCGCGACCACCGCCATGCTCTGCAGGAGGGCCAGGCGGTGCCCCTGGGCTAGCCGGGGGCCGCCGCTGCTCAGGAAGGCCCGGCAGGAGGTCAGTACCAGCTGCGGGCACTGCCGCCCCAGCTCGCGCAGCGACCCGGCGATCTGCTGGCGAACGGCCTCGTCGTCGTCGAACGCCGCGGAGATCAGGGCCACGAGGAACGGCTCCATGCAGTCGCCGGCCATTTGATTCCCTCACCTCGCTCTGGAATTAAAGAACTCACCTTTACTGTCGGACAAGAGTAGGTACCCCGAGACCTGAACCCACAATCCAGGCTAACACTCCCAGTGCCAGTGCTGAGGGAGTGCGGCACTGTCGGAGGAGCCGTCTTTCGGGTGAGGCGTTAAACCGGGATCGCATCATCCTACTCACTGGGAGCAACGCCACAGGCGCTTCATCCGAGTCACTGGGAGCAACGCCACGGGCGCTTCATCCGAGTCACTGGGAGCAACGCCACAGGCGCTTCATCCGAGTCACTGGGAGCAACGCCACAGGCGCTTCATCCGAGTCACTGGGAGCAACGCCACAGGCGCTTCATCCTACTCACTGGGAGCAACGCCACAGGCGCTTCATCCGAGTCACTGGGAGCAACGCCACAGGCGCTTCATCCGAGTCACTGGGAGCAACGCCACAGGCGCTTCATCCGAGTCACTGGGAGCAACGCCACAGGCGCTTCATCTGAGTCACTGGGAGCAACGCCACGGGCGCTTCATCCGAGTCACTGGGAGCAACGCCACGGGCGCTTCATCCGAGTCACTGGGAGCAACGCCACGGGCGCTTCATCCGAGTCGACGAGAGCAACGCCACGGGTGTTTCATCCGAGTCACTGGGAGCAATGCCATGGGCACTTCATCCGAATCAACGGGAGCAATGCCATGGGCGCTTCATCCTAATCACTGTGAGCAATGCCACGGGCGCTTCATCTGAATCACTGGGAGCAATGCCACGGGCTCTTCATCCGAGTCACTGGCAGCAATGCCACGGGCGCTTCATCCGAGTCACTGGGAGCAATGCCACGGACGCCGCATCCTACTCACTGGGAGCAATGCCAGGAGCGCACCCTGAGACTAACTGGGAGCAAAGCCAGCGGAGCATCGGCCCTGAAATTCCTGGGATGGCCTGGGGCGGGGTGGCGGGGGGGGGGGGGGTTGCCAGGGGGGGGGTG
Source organism: Heptranchias perlo (assembly GCF_035084215.1). Classification (NCBI taxonomy): domain Eukaryota; kingdom Metazoa; phylum Chordata; class Chondrichthyes; order Hexanchiformes; family Hexanchidae; genus Heptranchias; species Heptranchias perlo. The sequence goes on along the minus strand of NC_090367.1, from coordinate 7,709,980 downwards.
GGGGCGCAGATATGAGGGGCGGAGCAGATCACCCGGCCGAACCCTAACCTCCTCTCCCCCGACTCACACACCACTTTGACCCTGTCCAAAATCCCAGGGTCGTCCCGAGAGACATATTCTGGGGCTGGTGCAATGGGAGCTCTCAGCTGGTTTGGTGGGGTGGTGGTGGGGGGGGCTTGCTTCAGTATTAATGGGCCCACGGGATGCTTGGGGAGGGGGGGCTGGGTTGGGCGGGTAAGGGTCAAAGTTGAAAAAAATGCTCCCATTTCTTTCAACGGCTGCAGCTGAGACGCCATCAATATTTCCCTCAGTAACACATTGTAAGGCCACACATTACTGGCCCATCCCCGGATCACCGAGACTGTCAAGGGGGCGGAACTCTGGCGGATCTGAGTTACGGCCTAAATTCTGGCCGCCCCCTTCCCCCCCACCGACTCACCGCAGCCTCTGGCCCCGACCCCCGGGAATTTAGGGGACCGTTGGCGTGCTCGGTCCGTCTCAATCCTAGCATCACACTTTGTTGCGTGTGCAAGACAGCTGCCAGAAACGGTATTGTTTCCTGTACAGGTGTCAGTTGTGGCTCAGTGTGTGTGTCTCTCTCTCAACTCTGAGTCAGAAGGTCGTGGGTTCGAACCCCACTCCAGAGACTTGAGCCCCATAATCCGGGCCGACACTCCCAGTGCCAGTACCGAGGGAGTGCTGCACTGTCGGAGGTGCCGTCTTTCGGATGAGACGCTAAACCGAGGCCCTCTCGAGTGGACACTATTTCGAAGAGAAGGGGAGTTCTCCCTGGGGCCAATATTTATCCTTCTTTCAACAGCCATAAACAGATGATCTAGTCATTTATCTCATCGCTGTTTGTGGGATCTTGCTGTGCGCAAATTGGCTGCCGCGTTTCCTACATTACAACAGTGACTACACTTCAAAAAAAGTACTTCACTGGCTGTAAAGTGCTTTGGGACTTCCTGAGGTCGCGAAAGACACGGTGTGAATGCAAGTTCTTTCATTTTACAGAGCCGGAGAAACTGACCTCAGGATGTGCCTGAGAGCCATTGTTACCTGTGTCCTTGGCAGCAGAATAATACGACCCGGTCACAAACCGCTGCATTATCCGACCAACTCTGAGCAATGCCAGGGGTGAGCTGCCTTGATCAGCCCCTCACTCCTCCCATTGTTCCCTGTGTGCTCACTGTGAGTTCCATTGTGAGGTCAGGTCCTTGCAGTGGGGGACGTGCAACTCCAGCTGTTGGGTGGGGGGGGGGAGGGTCTCCATCTCTTTCTTTCTTGGATGGGGGAGGGAGGGTCTCCAGCTGTTTGTATTTTGGGAGGGAGGGTCACCAGCAGTTTGTATTTTGGGTGGGAGGGAGGGTCACCAGCAGTTTGTATTTTGGGTAGGGGAGGGTCTCCAGCTGTTTGTATTTTGGGTGGGAGAAGGTCTCCAGGTGTTTGTATTATAGGTGGGGGGGAGTCTCCAGCTGTTTGTATTTTAGGTGGGGGGGGGGGTCTCCAGCTGTTTGTATTTTGGGTGGGGGGAGGGTCACCAGCTGTTTGTATTTTGGGTGGGGGGAGGGTCACCAGCTGTTTGTATTTTGGGTGGGAGGAAGTCTCCAGGTGTTTGTATTTTAGGTGGGGGAGGGTCTCCAGGTGTTTGTATTTTAGGTGGGGGGGTCTCCAGCTGTTTGTATTTTGGGTGGGGGGCGAGGGTCTCCAGCTGTTTGTATTTTGAGTGGGGGGGGAGAGAGCCTCCAGTTGTTTGTATTTTGGGTGGGGGGAGAGCCTCCAGCTGTTTGTATTTTGTGGGGGGAGGGTCTCCAGCTGTTTGTATTTTGGGTGGTGGGGAGTCTCCAGGTATTTGTATTTTGGTTGGGGAGGGAGTCTCCAGCTGTTTGTATTTTGGGTGGGAGAAGGAGGGTCTCCAGCTGTTTGTATTTTGGGTGGGGGTGAGGGTCTCCAGCTGTTTGTATTTTCGGTGGGAGAGGGAGGGTCTCCATCTGTTTGTATTTTGGGTGGTGTAGGGAGGGTCTCCAGCTGTTTGTATTTTGGGTGGGGGAGGGAGGGTCTCCAGCTGTTTGTATTTTGGGTGGTGGGGAGGTAGGGTCTCCAGCTGTTTGTATTTTGGGTGGGAGAAGGAGGGTCTCCAGCTGTTTGTATTTTGGGTGGGGGTGAGGGTCTCCAGCTGTTTGTATTTTGGGTCGGGGGGAGAGTCTCCAGGTGTTTGTATTTTGGGTGGGGGAGGGAGGGAGTCCAGGTGTTTGTATTTTGGGGGGGGGGTCTCCAGCTGTTTGTATTTTGGGTGGGGAGGGAGGGTCTCCAGCTGTTTGTATTTTGGGAGGGCGGACGGTCTCCAGCTGTTTGTATTTTGGGTGGGGGGGAGGGAGGGTCTCCAGCTGTTTGGATTTTGGATGGGAGAGGGAGGGTCTCCATCTATTTGTATTTTGGGTGGGGGAGGGAGGGTCTCCAGCTGTTTGTATTTTGGGTGGTGGGGAGGGAGGGTCTCCAGCTGTTTGTATTTTGGGTGGGAGAAGGAGGGTCTCCAGCTGTTTGTATTTTGGGTGGGGGTGAGGGTCTCCAGCTGTTTGTATTTTGGGTGGGAGAGGGAGGGTCTCCATCTGTTTGTATTTTGGGTGGTGTAGGGAGGGTCTCCAGCTGTTTGTATTTTGGGTGGGGGAGGGAGGGTCTCCAGCTGTTTGTATTTTGGGTGGTGGGGAGGGAGGGTCTCCAGCTGTTTGTATTTTGGGTGGGAGAAGGAGGGTCTCCAGCTGTTTGTATTTTGGGTGGGGGTGAGGGTCTCCAGCTGTTTGTATTTTGGGTGGGAGAAGGAGGGTCTCCAGCTGTTTGTATTTTGGGTGGGGGTGAGGGTCTCCAGCTGTTTGTATTTTGGGTGGGGGTGAGAGTCTCCAGGTGTTTGTATTTTGGGTGGGGGGGAGGGAGGGTCTCCAGCTGTTTGTATTTTGAGTGGGGGGGAGAGAGCCTCCAGTTGTTTGTATTTTGGGTGGGGGGAGAGCCTCCAGCTGTTTGTATTTTGTGGGGGGAGGGTCTCCAGCTGTTTGTATTTTGGGTGGTGGGGAGTCTCCAAGTATTTGTATTTTGGTTGGGGAGGGAGTCTCCAGCTGTTTGTATTTTGGGTGGGGGGAGAGTCTCCAGGTGTTTGTATTTTAGGTGGGGGGATGGTCTCCAGCTGTTTGTGTTTTGGGTGGGGGGGGGAGAGTCTCCAGGTGTTTGTATTTTGGGTGGGGGAGGGAGGGAGTCCAGGTGTTTGTATTTTGGGGGGGGGGTGGTCTCCAGCTGTTTGTATTTTGGGTGGGGAGGGAGGGTCTCCAGCTGTTTGTATTTTGGGAGGGCGGACGGTCTCTAGCTGTTTGTATTTTGGGTGGGGGGGAACGTCTCCAGCTGTTTGTATTTTGGGTGGGGGGGAGGGAGGGTCTCCAGCTGTTTGTATTTTGGGTGGTGTAGGGAGGGTCTCCAGCTGTTTGTATTTTGGGTGGGGGAGGGAGGGTCTCCAGCTGTTTGTATTTTGGGTGGTGGGGAGGGAGGGTCTCCAGCTGTTTGTATTTTGGGTGGGAGAAGGAGGGTCTCCAGCTGTTTGTATTTTGGGTGGGGGTGAGGGTCTCCAGCTGTTTGTATTTTGGGTGGGGGTGAGAGTCTCCAGGTGTTTGTATTTTGGGTGGGGGGGAGGGAGGGTCTCCAGCTGTTTGTAGTTTGAGTGGGGGTAGAGAGCCTCCAGTTGTTTGTATTTTGGGTGGGGGGAGAGCCTCCAGCTGTTTGTATTTTGTGGGGGGAGGGTCTCCAGCTGTTTGTATTTTGGGTGGTGGGGAGTCTCCAGGTATTTGTATTTTGGTTGGGGAGGGAGTCTCCAGCTGTTTGTATTTTGGGTGGGGGGAGAGTCTCCAGGTGTTTGTATTTTGGGTGGGGGATGGTCTCCAGTTGTTTGTATTTTGGGTGGGGGGGGGGGAGAGTCTCCAGGTGTTTGTATTTTGGGTGGGGGGACGGACTCCAGCTGTTTGTATTTTGGGTGGGGGGGAGAGTCTCCAGGTGTTTGTGTTTTGGGTGGGGGAGGGAGGGAGTCCAGGTGTTTGTATTTTGGGGGGGGGGTGGTCTCCAGCTGTTTGTATTTTGGGTGGGGAGGGAGGGTCTCCAGCTGTTTGTATTTTGGGAGGGCGGACGGTCTCCAGCTGTTTGTATTTTGGGTGGGGGGGGAACGTCTCCAGGTGTTTGTATTTTGGGTGGGGGGGAGGGAGGGTCTCCAGCTGTTTGTATTTTGGGTGGGGGAGGGAGGGTCTCCATCTGTTTGTATTTTGGGTGGGGGAGGGAGGGTCTCCAGCTGTTTGTATTTTGGGTGGGGGAGGGAGGGTCTCCAGCTGTTTGTATTTTGGGTGGGGGAGGGAGGGTCTCCAGCTGTTTGTATTTTGGGTGGGGGGGGGGAGGGTCTCCAGCTCTTTGTATTTTGGGTGGGGGAGGGAGGGTCTCCAGCTGTTTGTATTTTGGGTGGTGGGGAGGGAGGGTCTCCAGCTGTTTGTATTTTGGGTGGGGGAGGGAGGGTCTCCAGCTGCTTGTATTTTGGGTGGGGGAGGGAGGGTCTCCAGCTGTTTTGGGGTCTCTCTTGACCACATGGATCGACCGGGCATGATGGTAAGGCTCACCCTATGAGTCAAACACTGCTCCCCTCACCCATTCAAGCCCACGTCCATCTCAGGCCCCCTCTGCCCCTCTCAGGTGGGACGTTAACCGTCCCACGACACAGTAGAAAGGAAAGCGACAACAAGAACAGCTTTGCTATAATAGTGTCTTTAATGTAGTAAAATGTCCCAAGGGGTATTTCTCACAACAGTGACCACTCTTCACAAAGAGCTTTGGGACGTTCCTGAGGTCATGAAAGGCACTGTAGAAATTCTTTCTATCTTTAAGTACGTATGTAAGTAATGTCTTTACGACTCACCGAAACACATCAGTTTGAGCCTCGAATGTGCCCCTTCACACATAAAAAGCATTGGAGAGTTTGATTAACTGTTTGACTTTAGCTGCGGCCCAGATGAATCCTTCATCGTTAACAAATCTGACATCAGGAGATATTAGGACAGGTGACCAAAAGCTTGGTCAAAGAGGTAGGTTTTAAGGAGCGTCTTAAAGGAGGAGAGAGAGGCGGAGAGGTTTAGGGAGGGAATTACAGAGCTTAGGGGCCCAGGCAGCTGAAGGCACGGCCGCCAATGGTGGAGCGATGGAAATCGGGGATGGGCAAGAGGCCAGAATTGGAGGAGCGCAGAGATCTCGGAGGGTTGTAGGGGCTGGAGGAGGTTACAGAGATAGGGAGGGGGGGCGAGGGCCATGGGGGGATTCGAAAATTTTAAAATCGAAGCATTCCCTGACTGGGAGCCAGTATAGGTCAGCGAGCACAGGGGGTGAGGGGTGAATGGGACTTGGGTGCGAGTTAGGATACGGGGGCAGCAGAGTTTTGGATGAGCTGGAGTTTACGGAGGGTGGGAGATGGAAGGCCGGGCCAGGAGAGAGGAGAGTTCTCTCCGGTGTCCTGGGGCCAACATTCCTTTTTCAACCAACACCAAAAGCCCCCAGATTCATTTGTCGAATTGCTTTTATGAGGCCTTGCCAGTGACGGCATTTGAAAAGTAATTCATTGCATGTGAAGCAGTTAAGAGATGCTTCTGACCATCAGGAAAGCACTCGGAGAGAGAACGTTCTGTCCTCCGGGTTAATCTGTCCATCACGTTTTACGTGCTGAGAGCACAACTTCACAAAATGAGCCCGCCAGCATCTTATGGGACTCCTTTTTTAATATATTTTAAAGCTACACTGTGCAGCCAGCAGAGAGAGCTGTGTCCGAGAAATAGTGAGAGATACAGACAACAGCGGCATCTGCTGGCAAAGACTGGGGTTTATCTTCAGAGCAGAGAGGAGAAAGAAAGAGAGAGTGAGAGAAGGATAGAGAGAGGGGGAGCGGGAGAAAATGAAGGATAGAGATGGGGAGAGGCCATGGATACAGGGGGAAGGGTGGAGAGAGGGGAGTGAGAGACGGTGGAGAGAGATGAGAGAAGGATTGAGAGGGAGAGAGAGGGGGTAGGAGAGAGACGGTAGAGAGAGAGAGAGAGGGGGAAGGAGAGAGCCGGTAGAGAGAGAGAGAGAGGGGGAAGGAGAGAGCCGGAAGAGAGAGAGAGAGAGGGGGAAGGAGAGAGACAGTAGAGAGAGAGAGAGGGGGAAGGAGAGAGCCGGTAGAGAGGGAGAGAGAGGGGGAAGGAGAGAGATGGTAGAGAGGGAGAGAGAGGGGGAAGGAGAGAGACGGTAGAGGAGAGAGAGGGGGAAGGAGAGAGCCGGTAGAGAGGGAGAGAGAGGGGGAAGGAGAGAGACGGTAGAGAGAGAGGGGGAAGGAGAGAGACGGTAGAGAGAGAGGGGGGAAGGAGAGAGCCGGTAGAGAGGGAGAGAGAGGGGGAAGGAGAGAGACGGTAGAGGAGAGAGGGGGAAGGTGAGAGCCGGTAGAGAGGGAGAGAGAGGGGGAAGGAGAGAGATGGTAGAGAGGGAGAGAGAGGGGGAAGGAGAGAGATGGTAGAGAGGGAGAGAGAGGGGGAAGGAGCGAGCCGGTAGAGAGGGAGAGAGAGGGGAAAGGAGAGAGACGGTAGAGGAGAGAGGGGGAAGGAGAGAGCCGGTAGAGAGGGGGAGAGAGGGGGAAGGAGAGAGCCGGTAGAGAGGGAGAGAGAGGGGGAAGGAGAGAGATGGTAGAGAGGGAGAGAGAGGGGGAAGGAGAGAGATGGTAGAGAGGGAGAGAGAGGGGGAAGGAGCGAGCCGGTAGAGAGGGAGAGAGAGAGGGGGAAGGAGAGAGACGGTAGAGGAGAGAGAGGGGGAAGGAGAGAGCCGGTAGAGAGGGAGAGAGAGGGGGAAGGAGAGAGATGGTAGAGAGGTAAGAGGGGGGGGGAAGGAGAGAGCCGGTAGAGAGGGAGAGAGAGGGGGAAGGAGAGAGACAGCAGAGAGAGAGAGAGAGGGGGAAGGAGAGAGCCGGTAGAGAGAGAGAGAGAGAGAGGGAAGGAGAGAGCTGGTAGAGAGTGAGAGAGGGGGGGGAAGGAGAGAGACAGCAGAGAGAGAGAGAGAGAGGGAAGGAGAGAGCCGGTAGAGAGAGAGAGAGAGGGGGAAGGAGACGGTAGAGAGAGAGAGGGGGAAGGAGAGAGACGGTAGAGAGGGAGAGAGAGGGGGAAGGAGAAAACCGGTAGAGAGGGAAAGGGGGAATGATGGAGGGAGAAAGTGGGAGAGAGAGAGAGAATGAAGGAGAGAGTGAGGAGAGTGAGAGAGAGAGAGTGAATATATTGATGAGGAGAGACAGATTTATAAATATCTTGGTGTTGACAGATTTTGAATTGCTGAAGTAAATGTAAATTGTGCAGTGAATGTGAGGCAGTGCTTCCTGTGTTCAGTAGTGTGACACACACACTCGATTACACAAACACACCAAGATACAAAACCTACCACATCCTTGCTGGGTGACAGGCCTGTGTCCCTCGAATGGAGCTGATGGTTTCTGCTGGGAAATGAGGCTTCATTCTGGGAGGCTCCTGGATAGGGCTGGGACACCAAAGGGGTCATGTGTGGGTCTTTCAGGTGCAATGGTTCCTACTGGGATATGCTCAGTGTGTTGAGTGATACCTGCTGGAATATGCTCACTGTGTGGAGTGATACCTGCTGGGATATGCTCAGTGTGTTGAGTGGTTCCTGCTGGAATATGCTCAGTGTTTTGAGTAGTTCCTGCTGGGATATGCTCAGTGTGTTGAGTGATACCTGCTGGGATATGCTCAGTGTGTTGAGTGATACCTGCTGGGATATGCTCAGTGTGTTGAGTGGTTCCTGCTGGGATATGCTCAGTGTGTTGAGTGATACCTGCTGGGATATGCTCAGTGTGTTGAGTGGTTCCTGCTGGGATATGCTCAGTGTGTTGAGTGGTTCCTGCTGGGATATGCTCAGTGTGTTGAGTGGTTCCTGCTGGAATATGCTCAGTGTGTTGAGTGGTTCCTGCTGGGATATGCTCAGTGTGTGGAGTGGTTCCTGCTGGGATATGCTCAGTGTGTTGAGTGATACCTGCTGGGATATGCTCAGTGTGTTGAGTGGTTCCTGCTGGGATATGCTCAGTGTGTTGAGTGGTTCCTGCTGGGATATGCTCAGTGTGTTGAGTGGTTCCTGCTGGAATATGCTCAGTGTGTTGAGTGGTTCCTGCTGGGATATGCTCAGTGTGTGGAGTGGTTCCTGCTGGAATATGCTCAGTGTGTTGAGTGGTTCCTGCTGGGATATGCTCAGTGTGTTGAGTGGTTCCTGCTGGGATATGCTCAGTGTGTTGAGTGGTTCCTGCTGGAATATGCTCAGTGTGTTGAGTGGTTCCTGCTGGAATATGCTCAGTGTGTGGAGTGGTTCCTGCTGGAATATGCTCAGTGTATGGAGTGGTTCCTGCTGGAATATGCTCAGTGTGTGGAGTGGTTCCTGCTGGGATATGCTCAGTGTGTTGAGTGGTTCCTGCTGGGATATGCTCAGTGTATGGAGTGGTTCCTGCTGGAATATGCTCAGTGTGTGGAGTGGTTCCTGCTGGAATATGCTCAGTGTGTTGAGTAGTTCCTGCTGGGATATGCTCAGTGTGTTGAGTGGTTCCTGCTGGAATATGCTCAGTGTGTTGAGTGATACCTGCTGGGATATGCTCAGTGTGTTGAGTGGTTCCTGCTGGAATATGCTCAGTGTGTTGAGTGGTTCCTGCTGGGATATGCTCAGTGTGTTGAGTGGTTCCTGCTGGGATATGCTCAGTGTGTTGAGTGGTTCCTGCTGGGATATGCTCAGTGTGTTGAGTAGTCCCTGCTGGAATATGCTCAGTGTGTTGAGTGGTTCCTGCTGGAATATGCTCAGTGTGTGGAGTGGTTCCTGCTGGGATATGCTCAGTGTGTTGAGTGGTTCCTGCTGGGATATGCTCAGTGTGTTGAGTGGTTCCTGCTGGGATATGCTCAGTGTGTTGAGTGGTTCCTGCTGGGATATGCTCAGTGTGTTGAGTGGTTCCTGCTGGAATATGCTCAGTGTGTGGAGTGGTTCCTGCTGGGATATGCTCAGTGTATGGAGTGGTTCCTGCTGGGATATGCTCAGTGTGTGGAGTGGTTCCTGCTGGAATATGCTCAGTGTATGGAGTGGTTCCTGCTGGGATATGCTCAGTGTGTGGAGTGGTTCCTGCTGGGATATGCTCAGTGTGTGGAGTGGTTCCTGCTGGAATATGCTCAGTGTGTTGAGTGGTTCCTGCTGGGATATGCTCAGTGTGTGGAGTGGTTCCTGCTGGAATATGCTCAGTGTGTTGAGTAGTCCCTGCTGGAATATGCTCAGTGTGTTGAGTGATACCTGCTGGAATATGCTCAGTGTGTGGAGTGGTTCCTGCTGGAATATGCTCAGTGTGTTGAGTAGTTCCTGCTGGAATATGCTCAGTGTGTGGAGTGGTTCCTGCTGGAATATGCTCAGTGTGTTGAGTGGTTCCTGCTGGAATATGCTCAGTGTGTTGAGTGGTTCCTGCTGGGATATGCTCAGTGTGTTGAGTGGTTCCTGCTGGGATATGCTCAGTGTGTTGAGTGGTTCCTGCTGGAATATGCTCAGTGTGTTGAGTGGTTCCTGCTGGGATATGCTCAGTGTGTTGAGTGGTTCCTGCTGGAATATGCTCAGTGTGTTGAGTGGTTCCTGCTGGGATATGCTCAGTGTGTTGAGTGGTTCCTGCTGGGATATGCTCAGTGTGTGGAGTGGTTCCTGCTGGAATATGCTCAGTGTATGGAGTGGTTCCTGCTGGGATATGCTCAGTGTGTGGAGTGGTTCCTGCTGGGATATGCTCAGTGTGTGGAGTGGTTCCTGCTGGAATATGCTCAGTGTGTTGAGTGGTTCCTGCTGGGATATGCTCAGTGTGTGGAGTGGTTCCTGCTGGGATATGCTCAGTGTGTGGAGTGGTTCCTGCTGGGATATGCTCAGTGTGTGGAGTGGTTCCTGCTGGAATATGCTCAGTGTGTTGAGTAGTCCCTGCTGGAATATGCTCAGTGTGTTGAGTGATACCTGCTGGAATATGCTCAGTGTGTGGAGTGGTTCCTGCTGGAATATGCTCAGTGTGTTGAGTGGTTCCTGCTGGAATATGCTCAGTGTGTGGAGTGGTTCCTGCTGGAATATGCTCAGTGTGTTGAGTGGTTCCTGCTGGGATATGCTCAGTGTGTTGAGTGGTTCCTGCTGGGATATGCTCAGTGTGTTGAGTGGTTCCTGCTGGAATATGCTCAGTGTGTTGAGTGGTTCCTGCTGGGATATGCTCAGTGTGTTGAGTGGTTCCTGCTGGAATATGCTCAGTGTGTTGAGTGGTTCCTGCTGGGATATGCTCAGTGTGTTGAGTGGTTCCTGCTGGAATATGCTCAGTGTGTGGAGTGGTTCCTGCTGGGATATGCTCAGTGTGTGGAGTGGTTCCTGCTGGGATATGCTCAGTGTGTTGAGTGGTTCCTGCTGGGATATGCTCAGTGTGTGGAGTGGTTCCTGCTGGAATATGCTCAGTGTGTGGAGTGGTTCATGCTGGAATATGCTCAGTGTGTTGAGTGGTTCCTGCTGGAATATGCTCAGTGTGTTGAGTGGTTCCTGCTGGAATATGCTCAGTGTATGGAGTGGTTCCTGCTGGGATATGCTCAGTGTATGGAGTGGTTCCTGCTGGAATATGCTCAGTGTGTTGAGTGGTTCCTGCTGGGATATGCTCAGTGTGTGGAGTGGTTCCTGCTGGGATATGCTCAGTGTGTTGAGTGGTTCCTGCTGGGATATGCTCAGTGTGTGGAGTGGTTCCTGCTGGGATATGCTCAGTGTATGGAGTGGTTCCTGCTGGAATATGCTCAGTGTGTTGAGTGGTTCCTGCTGGAATATGCTCAGTGTATTGAGTGGTTCCTGCTGGAATATGCTCAGTGTATGGAGTGGTTCCTGCTGGGATATGCTCAGTGTGTTGAGTGGTTCCTGCTGGGATATGCTCAGTGTGTTGAGTGGTTCCTGCTGGGATATGCTCAGTGTATGGAGTGGTTCCTGCTGGAATATGCTCAGTGTGTTGAGTGGTTCCTGCTGGGATATGCTCAGTGTGTGGAGTGGTTCCTGCTGGGATATGCTCAGTGTGTTGAGTGGTTCCTGCTGGGATATGCTCAGTGTGTGGAGTGGTTCCTGCTGGGATATGCTCAGTGTATGGAGTGGTTCCTGCTGGAATATGCTCAGTGTGTTGAGTGGTTCCTGCTGGAATATGCTCAGTGTATTGAGTGGTTCCTGCTGGAATATGCTCAGTGTGTGGAGTGGTTCCTGCTGGGATATGCTCAGTGTATGGAGTGGTTCCTGCTGGGATATGCTCAGTGTGTTGAGTGGTTCCTGCTGGAATATGCTCAGTGTGTTGAGTAGTCCCTGCTGGAATATGCTCAGTGTGTTGAGTTGTTCCTGCTGGAATATGCTCAGTGTGTTGAGTAGTCCCTGCTGGAATATGCTCAGTGTATTGAGTGGTTCCTGCTGGAATATGCTCAGTGTGTGGAGTGGTTCCTGCTGGAATATGCTCAGTGTGTTGAGTGGTTCCTGCTGGGATATGCTCAGTGTGTTGAGTGGTTCCTGCTGGAATATGCTCAGTGTATGGAGTGGTTCCTGCTGGAATATGCTCAGTGTGTTGAGTGGTTCCTGCTGGGATATGCTCAGTGTGTTGAGTGGTTCCTGCTGGGATATGCTCAGTGTGTTGAGTGGTTCCTGCTGGGATATGATCAGTGTGTTGAGTAGTCCCTGCTGGAATATGCTCAGTGTGTTGAGTTGTTCCTGCTGGAATATGCTCAGTGTGTTGAGTTGTTCCTGCTGGGATATGCTCAGTGTGTTGAGTGGTTCCTGCTGGGATATGCTCAGTGTGTTGAGTGGTTCCTGCTGGAATATGCTCAGTGTGTTGAGTGGTTCCTGCTGGGATATGCTCAGTGTGTTGAGTGGTTCCTGCTGGAATATGCTCAGTGTGTTGAGTGGTTCCTGCTGGGATATGCTCAGTGTGTGGAGTGGTTCCTGCTGGGATATGCTCAGTGTATGGAGTGGTTCCTGCTGGAATATGCTCAGTGTGTTGAGTGGTTCCTGCTGGAATATGCTCAGTGTATTGAGTGGTTCCTGCTGGAATATGCTCAGTGTGTGGAGTGGTTCCTGCTGGGATATGCTCAGTGTATGGAGTGGTTCCTGCTGGGATATGCTCAGTGTGTTGAGTGGTTCCTGCTGGAATATGCTCAGTGTGTTGAGTAGTCCCTGCTGGAATATGCTCAGTGTGTTGAGTTGTTCCTGCTGGAATATGCTCAGTGTGTTGAGTAGTCCCTGCTGGAATATGCTCAGTGTATTGAGTGGTTCCTGCTGGAATATGCTCAGTGTGTGGAGTGGTTCCTGCTGGGATATGCTCAGTGTGTTGAGTGGTTCCTGCTGGGATATGCTCAGTGTGTTGAGTGGTTCCTGCTGGAATATGCTCAGTGTATGGAGTGGTTCCTGCTGGAATATGCTCAGTGTGTTGAGTGGTTCCTGCTGGGATATGCTCAGTGTGTTGAGTGGTTCCTGCTGGGATATGCTCAGTGTGTTGAGTGGTTCCTGCTGGGATATGCTCAGTGTGTTGAGTAGTCCCTGCTGGAATATGCTCAGTGTGTTGAGTTGTTCCTGCTGGAATATGCTCAGTGTGTTGAGTTGTTCCTGCTGGGATATGCTCAGTGTGTTGAGTGGTTCCTGCTGGGATATGCTCAGTGTGTTGAGTGGTTCCTGCTGGAATATGCTCAGTGTGTTGAGTGGTTCCTGCTGGGATATGCTCAGTGTGTTGAGTGGTTCCTGCTGGAATATGCTCAGTGTGTTGAGTGGTTCCTGCTGGGATATGCTCAGTGTGTTGAGTGGTTCCTGCTGGAATATGCTCAGTGTGTTGAGTAGTCCCTGCTGGAATATGCTCAGTGTGTTGAGTGGTTCCTGCTGGAATATGCTCAGTGTGTTGAGTGGTTCCTGCTGGAATTTCCACCCTTGTTGGGGTCGCGTTTGATGGGGAGCCCCTGGGACCCCACCCCAGAACCTCATGTGGGAGGGTTCAGCTCACCAGCAGTAAATTCAACTTATTTACTGAAAGAAGTATTGTTGATGCTTTACTGCCCGTTGATAGCTTCAAAAGCATGGCCACTGCACAGAATGGGGAGTGCCATCTTTCTCTCCCCTCTGACTCTCACCCTCTCCCTCTCCTTTCCTGACTCAATGTCGGGCATACATCCCCATTGGCACATGACCTCCCCAAGGGTCGGGACAATCGGAGGTGTTGACCTCTCGATGAGGAGAGGTCGAGATCGGTGAGAGGAGGAACGGTGAGAGGCAGAAAACAGAGGTTCAGTTCTGGGCACTGCCCCCTTAGGAAGGATATATCGGCCTTGGAGGGGGTGCAGGGCTGATTCACCAGAATGATACCGGGGCTAAAAGGGTTAAATTACGAGGACAGGTTGCAGAGACGAGGCTTGTATTCCCTCGAGTGTAGAAGATTGAGGGGTTATCTAAACCTTTACAAATCACTGGTTAGGCCTCAGCTGGAGTATTGTGTTCAATTCTGGGCCCCACACTTGAGGAAGGATGTCAAGGCCTTGGAGAGGGTGCAGAGGAGGTTTACCAGGATGGTACCAGGGATGAAAGAAGGCTGCAGATGCTGGGTGACGATTGGAGCTTTCAAGGCTGAGATCGATAGATTTTTGTTGGGGAAGGGGAACAAGGGAGCAAAGGCGGGTAAATGGAGTTGAGATACAGCTCAGCCACAATCTAATTGAATGGCGGAACGGGGCTCGAGGGGCTGAATGGCCTCCTCCTGCTCCTGGAAAAGTCAGTTGGTGAAAATAAACTTACAGCTTGGGGAGCGAACACCTCCAGCGCATGAAAAGCGCGGAAGGGATTGGGATTGGTAAATAAAGCCAGCTGAATTCTGCGACCTACGAGTTATCGCTCGACAACTGGGACAAAAGGGGACAAGGAAATAAAGAGTGCGAGGAATTCAATAAAAGTGAGTCGGCCAAGCAGTCGCACAATCCCTCCACACGGGGAAACAAGTTATTCTTTCCACTGAGGAGGACATGATGTGGAGATGCCGGTGATGGACTGGGGTTGACAATTGTAAACAATTTTACAACACCAAGTTATAGTCCAGCAATTTTATTTTAAATTCACAAGCTTTCGGAGGCTACCTCCTTCCTCAGGTGAACGATGTGGAAAATCGTTGAGGAGGTGGCAGTGGAAACAGGTTTGATTGAGTTACAAAATAGACACAAACGATTCCGGTAAAATAATCTTCAGTTCAGAAGAGGGTAAGTGGTCATAAAGAGAATTTTCTCATCCAGTGATGGCTCTCTGATTGACTGTCGTCATTACAGGCACAAAAGGTGAGGCACGTTTTGATTGTCCTGTCCAGGGGAGTCCTTGGGTTGTTCCGTGGTGTCCAGTGTCAAGTGGGACGTCCCCCTCTAGAGTCCCCCCCCAACGTTACTTGGTCAGCACACCGGTTCGTGCAGGGACACTGCACAGAAACCAGAGAGTAGGGGTTTAGGGTAGCCACTCGGACTGGCGGACGGTGGGAAGTGGTGTTCCACAGGGATCGGTGCTGGGACCACTGTTGCTCACAATTCACATTAACGATTTGGACTCGGGAGTCAGAAGCACAATTTCAAAATTTGCGGACGACGCCAAATTGCAGGGTGCAGTTAATCCAAAGGAAGAATGTGTCAAAATGCAAGGGGGCATTAATAAACGTACAGAATGAGCGTGTAATTGGCAAATGAATTTCAATATGGATAAGTGTGAGGTGGTGCATTTTGGTAGGAAGAATAAGGAGGCCACACACTGCTTGGATAATAAGAGTCTAAATGGGATAGAGGAGCAGAGGGATCTGGGGGTACAGATACACAAATCACTAAAAGTAGCGACTCACATTAATAAGGCCATAAACAGGCAAATCAAGCACTGGGGTTCGTTTCTCGAGGGATAGAATTGAAAAGCAGAGAAGTTATGTTAAACTTGTATCGAACCTTGGTTAGATCGCACTTGGAGCATTGTGAACAGTTCTGGTCTCCATATTGTAAAATGGATATAGAGGCACTGGAGACGGTGCAAAAAAAGGATTCACAAGGATGATACCAGAACTGAGAGGATATACTTATCAGGAAAGGCTGAACAGGCTGGGGCTTTTTTCTCTGGAAAAGAGGAGGCTGAGGGGGCGACCTGATCCAATTTCTGTCCGATTACGTTCCTGTGAGGCGCCTTGGGACATTTTACTAGGTTCAAGGTGTTGTTAGTCTAGGGGACCATCTACCAGTTGGTCACCCATCGGTGAGGAGTACCATCTCCATGGTCTTTTCCGTGGCCATGTTGGTATCCCATTTGGTTGAGTTCATTCCACCCTCGGACGGGCCTGTTCATTATTCTCCGTTCCCACTGCGGTGGCTACTCCTCATTTCTTTACGGATTTCCATCCTGAGCCTCTCTCATTGGTCCCTTGATCCCTTTACGACCCCCCCCCCCAACAAAGTTCTTAATCCTTTGCTTCGTTCCTTGCCCCAAAATGCCAGCCTCCGCTGCCAGCCTGCCAGGGGTAAGGGCCCGGCTTATACGCCAAGGACACAGCGGGTCCAGAGAGGCCGAGCTGGGGAAAAGGGTGCATATTCTGGGGTGGGGGGGGGGAACTGGGGGTCTAAGGAATATTCTGGGGGGGGGAAGCTGGGGGGTCTAAGGAATATTCTGGGGGGGTGGACTGGGGGTCTAAGGAATATTCTGGGGAGGGAGCTGGGGGTCTGAGGAATATTCTGGGGGGGGTGGGGGGAGCTGTGGTCGAAGGAATATTCTGGGGGGGTGAGGTGAGCTGGGGGTCTAAGGAATATTCTGGGGAGGGGTGGGTGGAGCTGGGGGTCTAAGGGATATCCTGGGTTGAGGTGGGGGGTCTAAGGGATATTCTGGTCGTGTGAGCTGGGGTTCTAATGAATATTCTGGGGGGGTGAGTGGGGAGGTGGGGGTCTGAGGAATATTCTGGGTTGAGGTGGGGGAATTGGGGGTCTGAGGAATATTCTGGGTTGAGGTGGGAGAATTGGGGGTCTGAGGAATATTCTGGGTTGAGGTGAGGGGAATTGGGGGTCTGAGGAATATTCTGGGGGGGGACTGGGGGTCTGAGGAATATTCTGGGTTGAGGTGGAGGAATTGGGGGTCTGAGGAATATTCTGGGGGGGGACTGGGGGTCTGAGGAATATTCTGGGTTGAGGTGGGGGAATTGGGGGTCTGAGGAATATTCTGGGTTGAGGTGGGGGAATTGGGGGTCTGAGGAATATTCTGGGTTGAGGTGGGGTGAGTTGGGGGTCTGAGGAAT
Organism: Heptranchias perlo; assembly: GCF_035084215.1. Taxonomy (NCBI): domain Eukaryota; kingdom Metazoa; phylum Chordata; class Chondrichthyes; order Hexanchiformes; family Hexanchidae; genus Heptranchias; species Heptranchias perlo. The sequence goes on along the minus strand of NC_090367.1, from coordinate 7,693,617 downwards.
ATTCTGGGTTGAGGTGGGGTGAGTTGGGGGTCTGAGGAATATTCTGGGTTGAGGTGGGAGGAATTGGGGGTCTGAGGAATATTCTGGGTTGAGGTGAGGGGAATTGGGGGTCTGAGGAATATTCTGGGTTGAGGTGGGGGAATTGGGGGTCTGAGGAATATTCTGGGTTGAGGTGAGGGGAATTGGGGGTCTGAGGAATATTCTGGGTTGAGGTGAGGGGAATTGGGGGTCTGATGAATATTCTGGGTTGAGGTGGGGGAATTGGGGGTCTGAGGAATATTCTGGGTTGAGGTGGGGGAATTGGAGGTCTGAGGAATATTCTGGGTTGAGGTGAGGGGAATTGGGGGTCTGAGGAATATTCTGGGTTGAGGTGGGGGAATTGGAGGTCTGAGGAATATTCTGGGTTGAGGTGAGGGGAATTGGGGGTCTGAGGAATATTCTGGGTTGAGGTGGGGGAATTGGGGGTCTGAGGAATATTCTGGGTTGAGGTGGAGGAATTGGGGGTCTGAGGAATATTCTGGGGAGGGGGGAGTCTGGGGGTCTGAGGATCATTCTGAGTTGAGGGGGGGAGTGAGACTGGAGAGGTTAAAGCTCTCTCCTGGGCCACAGCTAAGGTTGATTATTTAATGATTGCAGTCGGGATTGTACAGGAAGACACCCATCGTCCGGTGACCTCCGGAGGGAGGCGGAGGTGAGGCTTCACGCACCGTGTGGGCTAATTGTCCGAGTTTGCCTCGATTCACCGACGTGTGCAGGCACCACGAGCAATGCCATGGGAGCTCCAATAATACTTTCTAATCCCTCAATCAGGGCCTTCTCATTCTTTAGAAATAAATAATTTGCATTTATATGGCGCCTTTCACGACCTCAGGACGTCCCAAATGCCCTTTACAGCCAATGAAGTATTTTTAAGGTGTTGTAATGTAGGAAACGCAGCAGCCAATTTGTGCACAGCAAGATCCCACAAACAGCAATGTGATGATGACCAGATAATCTGTTTTGTTAGTGATGTTGGTTGAGGGATAAATATTGGCCCAGGACACCGGGGAGAACTCCCACCCTGCTCTTCTTCCAATAGTGGCCGTGGGAGGGGCAGACGGGGCCTCGGTCTAACGTCTCGTCCGAAAGACGGCACCTCCGACAGTGCGGCACTCCCTCAGGAGTGTCGGCCTGGATTATGGGGCTCAAGTCTCTGGAGTGGGGCTCGAACCCACGACCTTTTGACCCAGAGGCGAGAGAGAGAGTGAGAGAGAGAGAGAGAGAGAGGGAGTGATATCCACTGAGCCACAGCTGACCAAAGTTCAAATTTCTCTGCTCTGTCCTCATTCTGTTCTCACTCCTCCCCCTGGAAGCTGTGGGCCGAATGTGATTGAAGTGCCACAGAGCCGATTCCTCTCGGCCCCTCTCGGGACTGTGCCTTTTTAATAATTAAACTCCCAGTTAAATTTAAATGAAATGTTAACAGTGTTTTTCCTTCAAACAATTACAGCAACTCATCAGCCATAATGAATAGAATGCATTAATATCAATATTCAACAAACAGATTGGTTCTGAATGAAGCTACACAAAGACTCAATACGCAAAAGGGCCCTCACAATTCAATTACCTCCAGTCACACATTAAACGACTGGCCCAGACTCCCAGGGACGTAAATCCGATTTACAATTGCTCAGCAGGGCCTCACTGAGGTGAAGTGGCCCTCGAGGAAGGAATTTGTACATCTGTTTGGAATTCTCGAATTGCCTTTTTCCCCCTCACTGGACTCCCTCCTCCCCCTGCTCCAGGGGTCTGTTTACAAGTCTCCCCGATTCGCTTGCTATCTCTCCCTGCGGTGGGCTTCTCATCTCCACCCACCTGGCTCTGTCCCTCTGTCTCCCCACTCCCCAGACTCTGTCCCTGTGTCTCCCCACTCCCCAGAGTCTGTCCATCTGTCTCCCGACTCCCCAGACTGTGTCCCTCTGTCTCCCCACTCCCCAGACTCTGTCCATCTGTCTCCCGACTCCCCAGACTCTGTCCCTCTGTCTCTCTGCTCCCCAGACTCTGTCCCTCTGTCTCTCTACTCCCCAGACTCTGTCTTTCTGTCTCCTGACTCCCCAGACTCTGTCCCTCTGTCTCTCTACTCCCCAGACTCTGTCCCTCTGTCCCTCTGTCTCTCTACTCCCCAGACTCTGTCTCTCTGTCTCCCGACTCCCCAGACTCTGTCTCTCTGTCTCCCGACTCCCCAGACTCTGTCCGTCTGGCTCTCTACTCCCCAGACTCTGTCCCTCTGTCTCTCGACTCCACAGACTCTGTCCCTCTGTCTCTCTATTCCCCAGATTCTGTCTCTCTTCTCTCCACTCCCCAGGCTCTGTCTCTCGGTCTCCCGAACCCCCAGACTCTGTCCCTCTGTCTCTCTACTCCCCAGACTCTGTCACTCTGTCTGTCGACTTCCCAGACTCTGTCCCTCTGTCTCTCTACTCCCCAGACTCTGTCCCTCTGTCTCTCTACTCCCCAGGGTCTGTATCTCTGTCTCTCTACTCCCCAAACTCTGTCCCTCTGTCTCCCGACTCCACAGGCTCTGTCTCTCTTCTCTCTGCTCCCCAGGCTCTGTCTCTCGGTCTCCCAAACCCCCAGACTATGTCCCTCTGACTCTCTACTTCCCAGACTCTGTCTCTCTGTCTCCCTACCACACAGACTCTGTCTCTCTTCTCTCCACTCCCCAGGCTCTGTCTCTCGGTCTCCCAAACCCCCAGACTCTATCCCTCTGACTCTCTACTCCCCAGACTCTGTCTCGCTGTCTCCCTATCCCCCAGACTCTGTCTCTCTATTCCCCAGATGATGTCTCTCTGTCTCCTGACTCCCCAGACTCTGTCCCTCTGTCTCCCGACTCCCCAGACTCTGTCCCTCTGTCTCCCGACTCCCCAGACTCTGTCCCACTGTCTCCCGACTCCCCAGACTCTGTCCGTCTGGCTCTCTACTCCCCAGACTCTGTCCCTCTGCCTCCCGTCTCCACAGACTCTATCTCTCTACTCCCCAGACGCTGTCTCTCTTCTCTCCACTCCCCAGGCTCTGTCTCTCGGTCTCCCGAACCCCCAGACTATGTGCCTCTGTCTCTCTATTCCCCAGACTCTGTCCCTCTGTCTCTCTACTCCCCAGACTCTGTCCCTCTGTCTCCCGACTCCACAGACTGTCTCTCTGTCTCTCTACTCCCCAGACGCTGTCTCTCTTCTGTCCACTCCCCAGGCTCTGTCTCTCGGTCTCCCAAACACCCAGACTATGTCGCTCTGACTGTCTACTTCCCAGACTTTGTCCCTCTGTCTCCCTACCACACAGACTCTGTCCCTCTGTCTCCCGACTCCCCAGACTCTGTCCCTCTGTCTCTCTACTCCCCAGGCTCTGTCTCCCTACCCCCCAGGCATGTCTCTCTGAATCCCTACCCCCCAGGCTCTGTCCCTCTGTCTCCCTCCTCCGCAGACTCTGTCTCTCTGTCTCTCTACACCCCAGACTCTGTCTCTCTGTCTCCCCACTCCCCAAACTCTGTCCCTCTGTCTCCCCACTCCCCAAACTCTGTCCCTCTGTCTCCCCACTCCCCAAACTCTGTCCCTTTGTCTCCTGACTCACCAGACTCTGTCCGTCTGGGTCTCTACTCCCCAGACTCTGTCCCTCTGTCTCCCGACTCCCCAGACTCTGTCCGTCTGGGTCTCTACTCCCCAGACTCTGTCTCCCGAATGCCCAGACTCTGTCTCTCTGTCTCCCGACTCCACAGACTCTGTCTCTCTTCTCTCCACTCCGCAGGCTCTGTCTCTCGGTCTCCCGAACCCCCAGACTCTGTCCCTCTGTCTCTCTACTCCCCAGACTCTGTCCCTCTGTCTCTCTACTCCCCAGGGTCTGTACCTCTGTCTCTCTACTCCCCAGACTCTGTCCCTCTGTCTCTCTACTCCCCAGGGTCTGTACCTCTGTCTCTCTACTCCCCAGACTCTGTCCCTCTGTCTCCCGACTCCACAGACTCTGTCCCTCTGTCTCCCGACTCCCCAGACTCTGTCCCACTGTCTCCCGACTCCCCAGACTCTGTCTCTCTGTTTCTCGACTCCCCAGGCTCTATCCCTCTGTCTCTCTACTTCCCAGGCTCTGTCCCTCTGTCTCCCGACCACACAGACTCTGTCCCTCTGTCTCCCGACTCCCCAGACTCTGTCCCTCTGTCTCCCGACTCCCCAGACTCTGTCCCTCTGTCTCCCGACTCCCCAGACTCTGTCCTTCTGTCTCCCGACTCCCCAGACTCTGTCCCTCTGTCTCTCTACTCCCCAGACTCTGTCTCTCTGTCTCTCGACTCCCCAGGCTCTGTCCCTCTGTCTCTCGAGTCCCCAGACTCTGTCTCCCTTTCTTCCGATCCCCAGACTCTGTCTCTCTATTCCCCAGACGATGTCTCTCTGTCTCCCGAACCCCCAGGCTCGGTCTGTCTGTCTCCCCAACCCCCAGGCTCTGTCTGTCTGTCTCCCTACCCACCAGGCTCTGTCTCTCTGTCTCCCTCCTCCGCAGACTCTATCTCTCTGTCTCTCTACACCCCAGACTCTGTCCCTCTGTCTCACTACTCCCCAGACTCTGTATCTCTGTCTCCCCACTCCCCAGACTCTGTCTGTCTGTCTCCACAACCCCCAGGCTCTGTCTGTCTGTCTCCCCAACCCCCAGGCTCTGTCTGTCTGTCTCCCTACCCACCAGGCTCTGTCTCTCTGTCTCCCTCCTCCGCAGACTCTATCTCTCTGTCTCTCTACACCCCAGACTCTGTCCCTTTGTCTCACTACTCCCCAGGCTCTGTCTGTCTGTCTCCCCAACCCCCAGGCTCTGTCTCCCTACCCACCAGGCTCTGTCTCTCTGTCTTGCTACTCCCCAGACTCTGTCTCTCTGTCTCCCTACCCCCCAGACTCTCTCTATGTCTCCCTACCCCCCAGGCTCTGTCTCTCTGTCTTCCTACCCCCCAGGCTCTGTCTCCCTATCCCCGAGGCTCTGTCCCTCTGTCTCCCGATTCCCCAGACTCTGTCCCTCTGTCCCCGACTCCGTCCGTCTGGGTCTCTATTCCCCAGACCCTGTCCCTCTGTCTCCCGACTCCCCAGACTCTGTCCGTCTGGGTCTCTACTGCACAGACTCTGTCCCTCTGTCTCTCTACTCCGCAGACTCTATCTCTCTGCCTCACTACTCCCCAGACTCTGTCTCTCTGTCTCCCTACCCCCCAGACTCTCTCTCTGTCTCCCTACCCCCGAGGCTCTGTCTCCCTATCCCCGTGGCTCTGTCCCTCTGTCTCCCGACTCCCCAAACTCTGTCCCTCTGTCTCCCGACTCCCCAGACTCTGTCCCTCTGTCTCCCGACTCCCCAGACTCCGTCCCTCTGTCCCCGACTCCGTCCGTCTGGGTCTCTACTCCCCAGACTCTGTCCCTCTGTCTCCTGACTCCCCAGACTCTGTCCGTCTGGGTCTCTACTCCCCAGACTCTGTCCCTCTGTCTCCCGACTCCCCAGACTCTGTCCGTCTGTCTCCCGACTCCCCAGGCTCTGTCCCTCTGTCTCCCGACTCCCCAGACTCTGTCCCACTGTCTCCCGACTCCCCAGACTCTGTCCCTCTGTCTCCCGACTCCCCAGACTCTGTCTCTCTGTCTCTCCACCCCCCAGGCTCTGTCTCTCGGTCTCCCGAACCCCCAGACTCTGTCCCTCTGTCTGTCTACTTCCCAGACTCTGTCCCTCTGTCTCTCTACTTCACAGGGTCTGTACCTCTGTTTCTCGACTCCCCAGACTCTGTCTCCCTGTCTCCCTATCCCCCAGACTCTGTCTCTCTATTCCCCAGACGATGTCTCTCTGTCTCCCTAACCCCCAGGCTCTGTCTATCTGTCTCTCTACCCCCCAGGCTCTGTCCCTCTGTCTCCCCACCACCCAGGCTCTGTCTCCCTACCCCCCAGGCATGTCTCTCTGAATCCCTACCCCCCAGGCTATGTCTCTCTGTCTCCCTCCTGCGCAGACTCTGTCTCTCTGTCTCTCTATACCCCAGACTCTGTCCCTCTGTCTCACTACTCCCCAGACTCTGTCTCTCTGTCTCCCCACACCCCATACTCTGTCCACCTGGGACTCTACCCACCAGGCTCTGTCTCTCTATCTCGCTACTCCCCAGACTCTGTCCCTCTGTCTCTCTACTCCCCAGACTCTGTCTCTCTACTCCCCAGACTCTGTCTCTCTTCTCTCTACTCCCCAGGCTCTGTCTCTCCGTCTCCCTACCCCACAGACTCTGGCTCCCTGTCTCCCTATCCCCCAGACTCTGTCTGTCTGTCACCCCAACCCCCAGGCTCTGTCTCCCTACCCCCCAGGCTATGTCTCTCTGTCTCCCTCCTGCGCAGACTCTGTCTCTCTACACCCCAGACTCTGTCCCTCTGTCTCACTACTCCCCAGACTCTGTCTCTCTGTCTCCCCACTCCCCAGACTCTGTCTCTCTGTCTCCCCACTCCCCAGACTCTGTCTGTCTGTCTCCACAACCCCCAGACTCTGTCTGTCTGTCTCCCCAACCCCCAGGCTCTGTCTCCCTACCCCCTAGGCTCTGTCTCTCTGAATCCCTACCCTCCAGGCTCTGTCTCTCTGTCTCCCTACCCACCAGGCTCTGTCTCTCTGAATCCCTACCCCCCAGGCTCTGTCTCTCTATCTCGCTACTCCCCAGACTCTGTCCCTCTTTCCCCGACTCCCCAGAATCCGTCCGTCTGGGTCTCTACTGCACAGACTCTGTCCCTCTGTCTCTCTACTCCGCAGACTCTGTCTCTCTGTCTCCCTAACCCTCAGACTCTCTCTCTGTCTCCCTACCCCCCAGGCTCTGTCTCCCTATCCCCGAGGCTCTGTCCATCTGTCTCCCGACTCCCCAGACTCTGTCCCTCTGTCTCCCGACTCCCCAGACTGTGTCCGTCTGGGTCTCTACTCCCCAGACTCTGTTCCTCTGTCTCCCGACTCCCCAGACTCTGTCTGTCTGGGTCTCGACTCCCCAGACTCTGTCTCCCGAATGCCCAGACTCTGTCTCTCTGTCTCCCGACTCCACAGACTCTGTCTCTCTGTCTCTCTATTCCCCAGACTCTGTCTCTCTTCTCTCTACTCCCCAGGCTCTGTCTCTCGGTCTCCCAAACCCCCAGACTGTGTCCCTCTGTCTCTCCACTCCCCAGACTCTGTCCCTCTGTCTCCCTACCACACAGAATCTGTCCATCTGTCTCTCGACTCCCCAGACTCTGTCCCTCTGTCTCTCTACTCCCCAGACTCTGTCTCTCTGTCTCTCTACTCCCCAGGCTCTGTCTCTCCGTCTCCCTACCCCACAGACTCTGTCTCCCTATCCCCCAGACTCTGTCTCTCTATTCCCCAGACGATGTCTCTCTGTCTCCCTAACCCCCAGGCTCTGTCCCTCTGTCTCCCGACTCCCCAGGCTCTGTCTCTCTGTCTCCCTCCTCCGCAGACTCGATCTCTCTGTCTCTCTACACCCCAGACTCTGTCCCTCTGTCTCACTACTCCCCAGGCTCTGTCTGTCTGTCTCCCCAACCCCCAGGCTCTGTCTCCCTACCCACCAGGCTCTGTCTCCCTACCCACCAGGCTCTGTCTCTCTGTCTCGCTACTCCCCAGACTCTGTCTCTCTGTCTCCCTACCCCCCAGACTCTCTCTATGTCTCCCTACCCCCCAGGCTCTGTCTCTCTGTCTTCCTACCCCCCAGGCTCTGTCTCCCTATCCCCGAGGCTCTGTCCCTCTGTCTCCCGATTCCCCAGACTCTGTCCCTCTGTCCACGACTCCGTCCGTCTGGGTCTCTACTCCCCAGACCCTGTCCCTCTGTCTCCCGACTCCCCAGACTCTGTCCGTCTGGGTCTCTACTGCACAGACTCTGTCCCTCTGTCTCTCTACTCCGCAGACTCTATCTCTCTGCCTCGCTACTCCCCAGACTCTGTCTCTCTGTCTCCCTACCCCCCAGACTCTCTCTCTGTCTCCCTACCCCCCAGGCTCTGTCTCCCTATCCCCGAGGCTCTGTCCCTCTGTCTCCCGACTCCCCAAACTCTGTCCCTCTGTCTCCCGACTCCGCAGACTCTATCCGTCTGGGTCTCTACTCCCCAGACTCTGTCCCTCTGTCTCCCGACTCCCCAGACTCTGTCCGTCTGGGTCTCTACTCCCCAGACTCTGTCTCCCGAATGCCCAGACTCTGTCTCTCTGTCTCCCGAATCCCCAGACTCTGTCCGTCTGTCTCCCGACTCCCCAGGCTCTGTCCCTCTGTCTCCCGACTCCCCAGACTCTGTCCCACTGTCTCCCGACTCCCCAGACTCTGTCCCTCTGTCTCCTGACTCCCCAGACTCTGTCCGTCTGGGTCTCTACTCCCCAGACTCTGTCCCTCTGTCTCCCGACTCCACAGACTCTGTCTCTCTGTCTCTCCACTCCCCAGGCTCTGTCTCTCGGTCTCCCGAACCCCCAGACTATGTCCCTCTGTCTCTCTATTCCCCAGACTCTGTCCCTCTGTCTGTCTACTTCCCAGACTCTGTCCCTCTGTCTCTCTACTTCACAGGGTCTGTACCTCTGTCTCTCGACACCCCAGACTCTGTCTCCCTGTCTCCCTATCCCCCAGACTCTGTCTCTCTATTCCCCAGACGATGTCTCTCTGTCTCTCTACCCCCCAGGCTCTGTCCCTCTGTCTCCTCACCACCCAGGCTCTGTCTCCCTACCCCCCAGGCATGTCTCTCTGAATCCCTACCCCCCAGGCTATGTCTCTCTGTCTCCCTCCTGCGCAGACTCTGTCTCTCTGTCTCTCTATACCCCAGACTCTGTCCCTCTGTCTCACTACTCCCCAGACTCTGTCCCTCTGTCTCACTACTCCCCAGACTCTGTCCCTCTGTCTCACTACTCCCCAGACTCTGTCTCTCTGTCTCACTACTCCCCAGACTCTGTCTCTCTGTCTCCCCACACCCCATACTCTGTCCACCTGGGACTCTACCCCCCAGGCTATGTCTCTCTGTCTCCCTACCCACCAGGCTCTGTCTCTCTATCTCGCTACTCCCCAGACTCTGTCTCTCTGTCTCTCTACTCCCCAGACTCTGTTTCTCTTCTCTCTATTCCCCAGGCTCTGTCTCTCGGTCTCCCGAACCCCCAGACTCTGTCCCTCTGTCTCCCGACTCCCCAGACTCTGTCCCTCTGTCTCTCGACTCCCCAGACTCTGTCTCTCTGTCTCTCTACTCCCCAGGCTCTGTCTCTCCGTCTCCCTACCCCACAGACTCTGTCTCCCTGTCTCCCTATCCCCCAGACTCTGTCTGTCTGTCATCCCAACCACCAGGCTCTGTCTCCCTACCCCCCAGGCTATGTCTCTCTGTCTCCCTCCTGCGCAGACTCTGTCTCTCTGTCTCTCTACACTCCAGACTCTGTCCCTCTGTCTCACTACTCCCCAGACTCTGTCTCTCTGTCTCCCCACTCCCCAGACTCTGTCTGTCTGTCTCCACAACCCCCAGACTCTGTCTGTCTGTCTCCCCAACCCCCAGGCTCTGTCTCCCTACCCCCTAGGCTCTGTCTCTCTGAATCCCTACCCCCCAGGCTCTGTCTCTCTGTCTCCCTACCCACCAGGCTCTGTCTCTCTGAATCCCTACTCCCCAGGCTCTGTCTCTCTATCTCGCTACTCCCCAGACTCTGTCCCTCTGTCCCCGACTCCCCAGAATCCGTCCGTCTGGATCTCTACTGCACAGACTATGTCCCTCTGTCTCTCTACTCCGCAGACTCTGTCTCTCTGTCTCCCTAACCCCCAGACTCTCTCTCTGTCTCCCTACCCCCCAGGCTCTGTCTCCCTATCCCCGAGGCTCTGTCCATCTGTCTCCCGACTCCCCAGACTCTGTCCCTCTGTCTCCCGACTCCCCAAACTCTGTCCCACTGTCTCCCGACTCCCCAGACTGTGTCCGTCTGGGTCTCTACTCCCCAGACTCTGTCCCTCTGTCTCCTGACTCCCCAGACTCTGTCCGTCTGGGTCTCTACTCCCCAGACTCTGTCTCCCGAATGCCAAGACTCTGTCTCTCTGTCTCCCAAATCCCCAGACTCTGTCCCTCTGTCTCCCGACTCCGCAGACTCTATCCGTCTGGGTCTCTACTCCCCAGACTCTGTCCCTCTGTCTCCCGACTCCCCAGACTCTGTCCGTCTGTCTCCCGACTCCCCAGGCTCTGTCCCTCTGTCTCCCGACTCCCCAGACTCTGTCCCACTGTCTCCCGACTCCCCAGACTCTGTCCCTCTGTCTCCCGACTCCCCAGACTCTGTCTCTCTGTCTCTCCACCCCCCAGGCTCTGTCTCTCGGTCTCCCGAACCCCCAGACTCTGTCCCTCTGTCTGTCTACTTCCCAGACTCTGTCCCTCTGTCTCTCTACTTCACAGGGTCTGTACCTCTGTCTCTCGACTCCCCAGACTCTGTCTCCCTGTCTCCCTATCCCCCAGACTCTGTCTCTCTATTCCCCAGACGATGTCTCTCTGTCTCCCTAACCCCCAGGCTCTGTCTATCTGTCTCTCTACCCCCCAGGCTCTGTCCCTCTGTCTCCCCACCACCCAGGCTCTGTCTCCCTACCCCCCAGGCATGTCTCTCTGAATCCCTACCCCCCAGGCTATGTCTCTCTGTCTCCCTCCTGCGCAGACTCTGTCTCTCTGTCTCTCTATACCCCAGACTCTGTCCCTCTGTCTCACTACTCCCCAGACTCTGTCTCTCTGTCTCCCCACACCCCATACTCTGTCCACCTGGGACTCTACCCACCAGGCTCTGTCTCTCTATCTCGCTACTCCCCAGACTCTGTCCCTCTGTCTCTCTACTCCCCAGACTCTGTCTCTCTACTCCCCAGACTCTGTCTCTCTTCTCTCTACTCCCCAGGCTCTGTCTCTCCGTCTCCCTACCCCACAGACTCTGGCTCCCTGTCTCCCTATCCCCCAGACTCTGTCTGTCTGTCACCCCAACCCCCAGGCTCTGTCTCCCTACCCCCCAGGCTATGTCTCTCTGTCTCCCTCCTGCGCAGACTCTGTCTCTCTACACCCCAGACTCTGTCCCTCTGTCTCACTACTCCCCAGACTCTGTCTCTCTGTCTCCCCACTCCCCAGACTCTGTCTCTCTGTCTCCCCACTCCCCAGACTCTGTCTGTCTGTCTCCACAACCCCCAGACTCTGTCTGTCTGTCTCCCCAACCCCCAGGCTCTGTCTCCCTACCCCCTAGGCTCTGTCTCTCTGAATCCCTACCCTCCAGGCTCTGTCTCTCTGTCTCCCTACCCACCAGGCTCTGTCTCTCTGAATCCCTACCCCCCAGGCTCTGTCTCTCTATCTCGCTACTCCCCAGACTCTGTCCCTCTTTCCCCGACTCCCCAGAATCCGTCCGTCTGGGTCTCTACTGCACAGACTCTGTCCCTCTGTCTCTCTACTCCGCAGACTCTGTCTCTCTGTCTCCCTAACCCTCAGACTCTCTCTCTGTCTCCCTACCCCCCAGGCTCTGTCTCCCTATCCCCGAGGCTCTGTCCATCTGTCTCCCGACTCCCCAGACTCTGTCCCTCTGTCTCCCGACTCCCCAGACTGTGTCCGTCTGGGTCTCTACTCCCCAGACTCTGTTCCTCTGTCTCCCGACTCCCCAGACTCTGTCTGTCTGGGTCTCGACTCCCCAGACTCTGTCTCCCGAATGCCCAGACTCTGTCTCTCTGTCTCCCGACTCCACAGACTCTGTCTCTCTGTCTCTCTATTCCCCAGACTCTGTCTCTCTTCTCTCTACTCCCCAGGCTCTGTCTCTCGGTCTCCCAAACCCCCAGACTGTGTCCCTCTGTCTCTCCACTCCCCAGACTCTGTCCCTCTGTCTCCCTACCACACAGAATCTGTCCATCTGTCTCTCGACTCCCCAGACTCTGTCCCTCTGTCTCTCTACTCCCCAGACTCTGTCTCTCTGTCTCTCTACTCCCCAGGCTCTGTCTCTCCGTCTCCCTACCCCACAGACTCTGTCTCCCTATCCCCCAGACTCTGTCTCTCTATTCCCCAGACGATGTCTCTCTGTCTCCCTAACCCCCAGGCTCTGTCCCTCTGTCTCCCGACTCCCCAGGCTCTGTCTCTCTGTCTCCCTCCTCCGCAGACTCGATCTCTCTGTCTCTCTACACCCCAGACTCTGTCCCTCTGTCTCACTACTCCCCAGGCTCTGTCTGTCTGTCTCCCCAACCCCCAGGCTCTGTCTCCCTACCCACCAGGCTCTGTCTCCCTACCCACCAGGCTCTGTCTCTCTGTCTCGCTACTCCCCAGACTCTGTCTCTCTGTCTCCCTACCCCCCAGACTCTCTCTATGTCTCCCTACCCCCCAGGCTCTGTCTCTCTGTCTTCCTACCCCCCAGGCTCTGTCTCCCTATCCCCGAGGCTCTGTCCCTCTGTCTCCCGATTCCCCAGACTCTGTCCCTCTGTCCACGACTCCGTCCGTCTGGGTCTCTACTCCCCAGACCCTGTCCCTCTGTCTCCCGACTCCCCAGACTCTGTCCGTCTGGGTCTCTACTGCACAGACTCTGTCCCTCTGTCTCTCTACTCCGCAGACTCTATCTCTCTGCCTCGCTACTCCCCAGACTCTGTCTCTCTGTCTCCCTACCCCCCAGACTCTCTCTCTGTCTCCCTACCCCCCAGGCTCTGTCTCCCTATCCCCGAGGCTCTGTCCCTCTGTCTCCCGACTCCCCAAACTCTGTCCCTCTGTCTCCCGACTCCGCAGACTGTGTCCGTCTGGGTCTCTACTCCCCAGACTCTGTTCCTCTGTCTCCCGACTCCCCAGACTCTGTCTGTCTGGGTCTCGACTCCCCAGACTCTGTCTCCCGAATGCCCAGACTCTGTCTCTCTGTCTCCCGACTCCACAGACTCTGTCTCTCTGTCTCTCTATTCCCCAGACTCTGTCTCTCTTCTCTCTACTCCCCAGGCTCTGTCTCTCGGTCTCCCAAACCCCCAGACTGTGTCCCTCTGTCTCTCCACTCCCCAGACTCTGTCCCTCTGTCTCCCTACCACACAGAATCTGTCCATCTGTCTCTCGACTCCCCAGACTCTGTCCCTCTGTCTCTCTACTCCCCAGACTCTGTCTCTCTGTCTCTCTACTCCCCAGGCTCTGTCTCTCCGTCTCCCTACCCCACAGACTCTGTCTCCCTATCCCCCAGACTCTGTCTCTCTATTCCCCAGACGATGTCTCTCTGTCTCCCTAACCCCCAGGCTCTGTCCCTCTGTCTCCCGACTCCCCAGGCTCTGTCTCTCTGTCTCCCTCCTCCGCAGACTCGATCTCTCTGTCTCTCTACTCCCCAGGCTCTGTCTGTCTGTCTCCCTAACCCCCAGGCTCTGTCCCTCTGTCTCCCGACTCCCCAGGCTCTGTCTCTCTGTCTCCCTAACCCCCAGGCTCTGTCCCTCTGTCTCACTACTCCCCAGGCTCTGTCTGTCTGTCTCCCCAACCCCCAGGCTCTGTCTCCCTACCCACCAGGCTCTGTCTCTCTGTCTCGCTACTCCCCAGACTCTGTCTCTCTGTCTCCCTACCCCCCAGACTCTCTCTATGTCTCCCTACCCCCCAGGCTCTGTCTCTCTGTCTTCCTACCCCCCAGGCTCTGTCTCCCTATCCCCGAGGCTCTGTCCCTCTGTCTCCCGATTCCCCAGACTCTGTCCCTCTGTCCACGACTCCGTCCGTCTGGGTCTCTACTCCCCAGACCCTGTCCCTCTGTCTCCCGACTCCCCAGACTCTGTCCGTCTGGGTCTCTACTGCACAGACTCTGTCCCTCTGTCTCTCTACTCCGCAGACTCTATCTCTCTGCCTCGCTACTCCCCAGACTCTGTCTCTCTGTCTCCCTACCCCCCAGACTCTCTCTCTGTCTCCCTACCCCCCAGGCTCTGTCTCCCTATCCCCGAGGCTCTGTCCCTCTGTCTCCCGACTCCCCAAACTCTGTCCCTCTGTCTCCCGACTCCGCAGACTCTATCCGTCTGGGTCTCTACTCCCCAGACTCTGTCCCTCTGTCTCCCGACTCCCCAGACTCTGTCCGTCTGGGTCTCTACTCCCCAGACTCTGTCTCCCGAATGCCCAGACTCTGTCTCTCTGTCTCCCGAATCCCCAGACTCTGTCCGTCTGTCTCCCGACTCCCCAGGCTCTGTCCCTCTGTCTCCCGACTCCCCAGACTCTGTCCCACTGTCTCCCGACTCCCCAGACTCTGTCCCTCTGTCTCCTGACTCCCCAGACTCTGTCCGTCTGGGTCTCTACTCCCCAGACTCTGTCCCTCTGTCTCCCGACTCCACAGACTCTGTCTCTCTGTCTCTCCACTCCCCAGGCTCTGTCTCTCGGTCTCCCGAACCCCCAGACTATGTCCCTCTGTCTCTCTATTCCCCAGACTCTGTCCCTCTGTCTGTCTACTTCCCAGACTCTGTCCCTCTGTCTCTCTACTTCACAGGGTCTGTACCTCTGTCTCTCGACACCCCAGACTCTGTCTCCCTGTCTCCCTATCCCCCAGACTCTGTCTCTCTATTCCCCAGACGATGTCTCTCTGTCTCTCTACCCCCCAGGCTCTGTCCCTCTGTCTCCTCACCACCCAGGCTCTGTCTCCCTACCCCCCAGGCATGTCTCTCTGAATCCCTACCCCCCAGGCTATGTCTCTCTGTCTCCCTCCTGCGCAGACTCTGTCTCTCTGTCTCTCTATACCCCAGACTCTGTCCCTCTGTCTCACTACTCCCCAGACTCTGTCCCTCTGTCTCACTACTCCCCAGACTCTGTCCCTCTGTCTCACTACTCCCCAGACTCTGTCTCTCTGTCTCACTACTCCCCAGACTCTGTCTCTCTGTCTCCCCACACCCCATACTCTGTCCACCTGGGACTCTACCCCCCAGGCTATGTCTCTCTGTCTCCCTACCCACCAGGCTCTGTCTCTCTATCTCGCTACTCCCCAGACTCTGTCTCTCTGTCTCTCTACTCCCCAGACTCTGTTTCTCTTCTCTCTATTCCCCAGGCTCTGTCTCTCGGTCTCCCGAACCCCCAGACTCTGTCCCTCTGTCTCCCGACTCCCCAGACTCTGTCCCTCTGTCTCTCGACTCCCCAGACTCTGTCTCTCTGTTTCTCTACTCCCCAGACTCTGTCTCTCTGTCTCTCTACTCCCCAGGCTCTGTCTCTCCGTCTCCCTACCCCACAGACTCTGTCTCCCTGTCTCCCTATCCCCCAGACTCTGTCTGTCTGTCATCCCAACCACCAGGCTCTGTCTCCCTACCCCCCAGGCTATGTCTCTCTGTCTCCCTCCTGCGCAGACTCTGTCTCTCTGTCTCTCTACACTCCAGACTCTGTCCCTCTGTCTCACTACTCCCCAGACTCTGTCTCTCTGTCTCCCCACTCCCCAGACTCTGTCTGTCTGTCTCCACAACCCCCAGACTCTGTCTGTCTGTCTCCCCAACCCCCAGGCTCTGTCTCCCTACCCCCTAGGCTCTGTCTCTCTGAATCCCTACCCCCCAGGCTCTGTCTCTCTGTCTCCCTACCCACCAGGCTCTGTCTCTCTGAATCCCTACTCCCCAGGCTCTGTCTCTCTATCTCGCTACTCCCCAGACTCTGTCCCTCTGTCCCCGACTCCCCAGAATCCGTCCGTCTGGATCTCTACTGCACAGACTATGTCCCTCTGTCTCTCTACTCCGCAGACTCTGTCTCTCTGTCTCCCTAACCCCCAGACTCTCTCTCTGTCTCCCTACCCCCCAGGCTCTGTCTCCCTATCCCCGAGGCTCTGTCCATCTGTCTCCCGACTCCCCAGACTCTGTCCCTCTGTCTCCCGACTCCCCAAACTCTGTCCCACTGTCTCCCGACTCCCCAGACTGTGTCCGTCTGGGTCTCTACTCCCCAGACTCTGTCCCTCTGTCTCCTGACTCCCCAGACTCTGTCCGTCTGGGTCTCTACTCCCCAGACTCTGTCTCCCGAATGCCAAGACTCTGTCTCTCTGTCTCCCAAATCCCCAGACTCTGTCCCTCTGTCTCCCGACTCCGCAGACTCTATCCGTCTGGGTCTCTACTCCCCAGACTCTGTCCCTCTGTCTCCCGACTCCCCAGACTCTGTCTCTCTGTCTCTCCACCCCCCAGGCTCTGTCTCTCGGTCTCCCGAACCCCCAGACTCTGTCCCTCTGTCTGTCTACTTCCCAGACTCTGTCCCTCTGTCTCTCTACTTCACAGGGTCTGTACCTCTGTCTCTCGACTCCCCAGACTCTGTCTCCCTGTCTCCCTATCCCCCAGACTCTGTCTCTCTATTCCCCAGACGATGTCTCTCTGTCTCCCTAACCCCCAGGCTCTGTCTATCTGTCTCTCTACCCCCCAGGCTCTGTCCCTCTGTCTCCCCACCACCCAGGCTCTGTCTCCCTACCCCCCAGGCATGTCTCTCTGAATCCCTACCCCCCAGGCTATGTCTCTCTGTCTCCCTCCTGCGCAGACTCTGTCTCTCTGTCTCTCTATACCCCAGACTCTGTCCCTCTGTCTCACTACTCCCCAGACTCTGTCTCTCTGTCTCCCCACACCCCATACTCTGTCCACCTGGGACTCTACCCACCAGGCTCTGTCTCTCTATCTCGCTACTCCCCAGACTCTGTCCCTCTGTCTCTCTACTCCCCAGACTCTGTCTCTCTACTCCCCAGACTCTGTCTCTCTTCTCTCTACTCCCCAGGCTCTGTCTCTCCGTCTCCCTACCCCACAGACTCTGGCTCCCTGTCTCCCTATCCCCCAGACTCTGTCTGTCTGTCACCCCAACCCCCAGGCTCTGTCTCCCTACCCCCCAGGCTATGTCTCTCTGTCTCCCTCCTGCGCAGACTCTGTCTCTCTACACCCCAGACTCTGTCCCTCTGTCTCACTACTCCCCAGACTCTGTCTCTCTGTCTCCCCACTCCCCAGACTCTGTCTCTCTGTCTCCCCACTCCCCAGACTCTGTCTGTCTGTCTCCACAACCCCCAGACTCTGTCTGTCTGTCTCCCCAACCCCCAGGCTCTGTCTCCCTACCCCCTAGGCTCTGTCTCTCTGAATCCCTACCCTCCAGGCTCTGTCTCTCTGTCTCCCTACCCACCAGGCTCTGTCTCTCTGAATCCCTACCCCCCAGGCTCTGTCTCTCTATCTCGCTACTCCCCAGACTCTGTCCCTCTTTCCCCGACTCCCCAGAATCCGTCCGTCTGGGTCTCTACTGCACAGACTCTGTCCCTCTGTCTCTCTACTCCGCAGACTCTGTCTCTCTGTCTCCCTAACCCTCAGACTCTCTCTCTGTCTCCCTACCCCCCAGGCTCTGTCTCCCTATCCCCGAGGCTCTGTCCATCTGTCTCCCGACTCCCCAGACTCTGTCCCTCTGTCTCCCGACTCCCCAGACTGTGTCCGTCTGGGTCTCTACTCCCCAGACTCTGTTCCTCTGTCTCCCGACTCCCCAGACTCTGTCTGTCTGGGTCTCGACTCCCCAGACTCTGTCTCCCGAATGCCCAGACTCTGTCTCTCTGTCTCCCGACTCCACAGACTCTGTCTCTCTGTCTCTCTATTCCCCAGACTCTGTCTCTCTTCTCTCTACTCCCCAGGCTCTGTCTCTCGGTCTCCCAAACCCCCAGACTGTGTCCCTCTGTCTCTCCACTCCCCAGACTCTGTCCCTCTGTCTCCCTACCACACAGAATCTGTCCATCTGTCTCTCGACTCCCCAGACTCTGTCCCTCTGTCTCTCTACTCCCCAGACTCTGTCTCTCTGTCTCTCTACTCCCCAGGCTCTGTCTCTCCGTCTCCCTACCCCACAGACTCTGTCTCCCTATCCCCCAGACTCTGTCTCTCTATTCCCCAGACGATGTCTCTCTGTCTCCCTAACCCCCAGGCTCTGTCCCTCTGTCTCCCGACTCCCCAGGCTCTGTCTCTCTGTCTCCCTCCTCCGCAGACTCGATCTCTCTGTCTCTCTACACCCCAGACTCTGTCCCTCTGTCTCACTACTCCCCAGGCTCTGTCTGTCTGTCTCCCCAACCCCCAGGCTCTGTCTCCCTACCCACCAGGCTCTGTCTCTCTGTCTCGCTACTCCCCAGACTCTGTCTCTCTGTCTCCCTACCCCCCAGACTCTCTCTATGTCTCCCTACCCCCCAGGCTCTGTCTCTCTGTCTTCCTACCCCCCAGGCTCTGTCTCCCTATCCCCGAGGCTCTGTCCCTCTGTCTCCCGATTCCCCAGACTCTGTCCCTCTGTCCACGACTCCGTCCGTCTGGGTCTCTACTCCCCAGACCCTGTCCCTCTGTCTCCCGACTCCCCAGACTCTGTCCGTCTGGGTCTCTACTGCACAGACTCTGTCCCTCTGTCTCTCTACTCCGCAGACTCTATCTCTCTGCCTCGCTACTCCCCAGACTCTGTCTCTCTGTCTCCCTACCCCCCAGACTCTCTCTCTGTCTCCCTACCCCCCAGGCTCTGTCTCCCTATCCCCGAGGCTCTGTCCCTCTGTCTCCCGACTCCCCAAACTCTGTCCCTCTGTCTCCCGACTCCGCAGACTCTATCCGTCTGGGTCTCTACTCCCCAGACTCTGTCCCTCTGTCTCCCGACTCCCCAGACTCTGTCCGTCTGGGTCTCTACTCCCCAGACTCTGTCTCCCGAATGCCCAGACTCTGTCTCTCTGTCTCCCGAATCCCCAGACTCTGTCCGTCTGTCTCCCGACTCCCCAGGCTCTGTCCCTCCGTCTCCCGACTCCCCAGACTCTGTCCCACTGTCTCCCGACTCCCCAGACTCTGTCCCTCTGTCTCCTGAATCCCCAGACTCTGTCCGTCTGGGTCTCTACTCCCCAGACTCTGTCCCTCTGTCTCCCGACTCCACAGACTCTGTCTCTCTGTCTCTCCACTCCCCAGGCTCTGTCTCTCGGTCTCCCGAACCCCCAGACTATGTCCCTCTGTCTCTCTATTCCCCAGACTCTGTCCCTCTGTCTGTCTACTTCCCAGACTCTGTCCCTCTGTCTCTCTACTTCACAGGGTCTGTACCTCTGTCTCTCGACACCCCAGACTCTGTCTCCCTGTCTCCCTATCCCCCAGACTCTGTCTCTCTATTCCCCAGACGATGTCTCTCTGTCTCTCTACCCCCCAGGCTCTGTCCCTCTGTCTCCTCACCACCCAGGCTCTGTCTCCCTACCCCCCAGGCATGTCTCTCTGAATCCCTACCCCCCAGGCTATGTCTCTCTGTCTCCCTCCTGCGCAGACTCTGTCTCTCTGTCTCTCTATACCCCAGACTCTGTCCCTCTGTCTCACTACTCCCCAGACTCTGTCCCTCTGTCTCACTACTCCCCAGACTCTGTCCCTCTGTCTCACTACTCCCCAGACTCTGTCTCTCTGTCTCACTACTCCCCAGACTCTGTCTCTCTGTCTCCCCACACCCCATACTCTGTCCACCTGGGACTCTACCCCCCAGGCTATGTCTCTCTGTCTCCCTACCCACCAGGCTCTGTCTCTCTATCTCGCTACTCCCCAGACTCTGTCTCTCTGTCTCTCTACTCCCCAGACTCTGTTTCTCTTCTCTCTATTCCCCAGGCTCTGTCTCTCGGTCTCCCGAACCCCCAGACTCTGTCCCTCTGTCTCCCGACTCCCCAGACTCTGTCCCTCTGTCTCTCGACTCCCCAGACTCTGTCTCTCTGTTTCTCTACTCCCCAGACTCTGTCTCTCTGTCTCTCTACTCCCCAGGCTCTGTCTCTCCGTCTCCCTACCCCACAGACTCTGTCTCCCTGTCTCCTTATCCCCCAGACTCTGTCTGTCTGTCATCCCAACCACCAGGCTCTGTCTCCCTACCCCCCAGGCTATGTCTCTCTGTCTCCCTCCTGCGCAGACTCTGTCTCTCTGTCTCTCTACACTCCAGACTCTGTCCCTCTGTCTCACTACTCCCCAGACTCTGTCTCTCTGTCTCCCCACTCCCCAGACTCTGTCTGTCTGTCTCCACAACCCCCAGACTCTGTCTGTCTGTCTCCCCAACCCCCAGGCTCTGTCTCCCTACCCCCTAGGCTCTGTCTCTCTGAATCCCTACCCCCCAGGCTCTGTCTCTCTGTCTCCCTACCCACCAGGCTCTGTCTCTCTGAATCCCTACTCCCCAGGCTCTGTCTCTCTATCTCGCTACTCCCCAGACCCTGTCCCTCTGTCCCCGACTCCCCAAAATTCCTTCCTCTGGGTCTCTACTGCACAGACTCTGTCCCTCTGTCTCTCTACTCCGCAGACTCTGTCTCTCTGTCTCCCTAACCCCCAGACTCTCTCTCTGTCTCCCTACCCCCCAGGCTCTGTCTCCCTATCCCCGAGGCTCTGTCCATCTGTCTCCCGACTCCCCAGACTCTGTCCCTCTGTCTCCCGACTCCCCAAACTCTGTCCCACTGTCTCCCGACTCCCCAGACTGTGTCCGTCTGGGTCTCTACTCCCCAGACTCTGTTCCTCTGTCTCCCGACTCCCCAGACTCTGTCTGTCTGGGTCTCGACTCCCCAGACTCTGTCTCCTGAATGCCCAGACTCTGTCTCTCTGTCTCCCGAATCCCCAGACTCTGTCTCTCTGTCTCCCTAATCCCCAGACTCTGTCCGTCTGTCTCCCGACTCCCCAGACTCTGTCCCTCTGTCTCCCGACTCCACAGACTCTGTCTCTCTGTCCCCCGACTCCCCAGACTCTGTCCCTCTGTCTCCCGACTCCACAGACTCTGTCTCTCTGTCTCTCTATTCCCCAGACTCTGTCTCTCTTCTCTCTACTCCCCAGGCTCTGTCTCTCGGATCCCCAAACCCCCAGACTGTGTCCCTCTGTCTCTCCACTCCCCAGACTCTGTCCCTCTGTCTCCCTACCACACAGACTCTGTCCATCTGTCTCTCGACTCCCCAGACTCTGTCCCTCTGTCTCTCTACTCCCCAGACTCTGTCTCTCTGTTTCTCTACTCCCCAGACTCTGTCTCTCTGTCTCTCTACTCCCCAGGCTCTGTCTCTCCGTCTCCCTATCCCCCAGACTCTGTCTCTCTATTCCCCAGACGATGTCTCTCTGTCTCCCTAACCCCCAGGCTCTGTCCCTCTGTCTCCCGACTCCCCAGGCTCTGTCCCTCTGTCTCCCTATTCCGCAGACTCTGTCTCTCTGTCTCCCTACTCCGCAGACTCTGTCTCTCTGTCTTTCTACACCCGACTCTGTCTCTCTGTTTCCCCACTCCCCAGACTCTGTCTGTCTGTCTCCCCAAGCCCCAGGCTCTGTTTCCATACCCCCCAGGCTCTGTCTCTCTGAATCCCTACCCCCCAGGCTCTGTCTCTCTGAATCCCTACCCCCCAGGCTCTGTCCCTCTGTCTCCCGACTCCCCAGACTCTGTCTCTTTGTCTCACTACTCCCCAGGCTCTGTTCATCTGTCTCTCTTCCCCCGAGGCTCTGTCCCTCTGTCTCCCCACCCCCCAGGCTCTGTCTCCCTACCCCCCAGGCATGTCTCTCTGAATCCCTACCCCCCAGGCTCTGTCTCTCTGTCTCCCTACTCCCCAGGCTCTGTCTCTCTGTCTCTCTACACCCCAGACTCTGTCCCTCTGTCTCACTACTCCCCAGACTCTGTCTCTCTGTCTCCCCACTCCCCAGACTCTGTCTGTCTGTCTCCCCAACCCCCAGGCTCTGTCTCCCTACCCCCCAGGCTCTGTCTGTCCGTCTCCCTACACCCCAGACTTTTTCTCTCTGTCTCCCTACTCCCCAGGCCCTGTCCCTCTGTCTCCCTACACGCCAGATTCTGTCCCTCTGTCTCCCTACCCCCCAGACTCTGTCCCTCTGTCTCCCTACCCCCGAGACTCTGTCCCTCTGTCTCTCTACTCCCCAGGCTCTGTCTCTCTGTCTCCCCACTCCCCAGGCTCTGCCTCTCTGTCTCCCTGCCCCCCAGGCTCTGTCTCTCTGTCTCCCTACTCCCCAGGCTGTGTCTCTCTGTCTCCCTACTCCCCAGACTCTGTCCCTCTGTCTCCCTACTCCCCAGGCTCTGTCTCTCTGTCTCCCTACTCCCCAGGCTCTGCCTCTCTGTCTCCCTACCCCCCAGGCTCCATCTCTCTGTCTCCCTACCCCCCAGACACTGTCTCTCTGTCTCCCTACTGCCCAGGCTCTGTCTCTCTATCCCCCAGACTCTGTCTCTCGGTCTCCCTACCCACCACGCTCTGTCTCTCTGTCTCCCGACTCGGCAGGCTCCATCTCTCTGTCTGTCTACTCTGCAGACTCTGTCCCTCTGTCTCCCTACTCCCAGGCTCTGTCCCTCTGTCTCCCTACCCCCCAGACTCTGTCTCTCTGTCTCCCTACTCCCAGGCTCTGTCCCTCTGTCTCCCTACCCCCCAGACTCTGTCTCTCTGTCTCCCTACTCCCAGGCTCTGTCCCTCTGTCTCCCTACCCCCCAGACTCTGTCTCTCTGTCTCCCTACTCCCAGGCTCTGTCCCTCTGTCTCCCTACCCCCCAGACTCCGTCCCTCTGTCTCCCTACACCCCAGACTCTGTCTCTCTGTCTCCCTACCCCCCAGACTCTGTCTCTCTGTCTCCCTACACCCCAGACTGTGTCTCTCTGTCTCCCTACCCCGCAGACTCTGTCTCTCTGTCTGGCGACCCCCCAGGCTGTGTCTCTTTGTCTACCTACCCCCCAGGCTCTGTCTCCCTACCCCCAGGCTCTGTCTCCCTACTCCCCAGGCTCTGTCTCTCTACTCCCCAGGCTCTGTGTCTCTGTCTCCCGATCCCCCATGGCTCTGTCCGTCTGTCTCCCTACTCCCCAGACTCTGTCTCTTTGTGTCCCTACCCCCCAGGCTCTGTCGTTCTGTTTCCCTACCCCCCCAGACTCTGTCTCTCTGTCTCCCTGCTCTCCAGGCTCTGTCTCTCTACTCCCCAGGCTCTGTCTCTCTGTCTCCCTACTCCCCAGACTCTGTCTCTCTCTGTGTCCCTACCCCCCAGGCTCTGTCTCTCTGTCTCCCTACTCCCCAGACTCTGTCTCTCTCTGTCTCCCTACCCCCCATGCTCTGTCTCTCTACTCCCCAGGCCCCGTCCCTCTGTCTCCCTACCCCCCAGGCTCCATCTCTCTGTTTGTCCACTCCCCACACTCTGTCTCTCTGTCTGCCTTCTCCCCAGAATCTGTTTCCCTACTCCCAAGACTCTGTCTCTCTGTCTCCCTACTCCCCAGGCTGTGTCTCTCTGTCTCCCTACCTCCCAGACTCTGTCTCTCTGTCTCTCTACTCCCCAGACTCTGTCTCTCTGTCTCCCTACCCCCCAGGCTGTGTCTCTCTGTCTCCCTACCGCCCAGGCTCTGTCTCCTTACCCCCCAGGCTCTCTCTCCCTACCCCCCAGGCGCTGTCTCTCTACCCCCCAGGCTCTGTCTCTCTACCCCCCAGGCTCTGTCTCTCTACCCCCCAGGCTCTGTCTCCCTACCCCCCAGGCTCTGTCCCTCTGTGTCCCTACTCCCCAGACTCTGTCTCTCTGTCTCTCTACTCCCCAGGCTCTGTCCCTCTGTCTCTCTACTCCCCAGGCTCTGTCTCTCTGTGTCCCTACCCCCCCCCCCAGGCTCTTTCTCTCTGTCTCCTACCCCCAGACTCTGTCTCTCTGTCTGTCTACTCCCCAGGCTCTGTCTCTCTGTCTCTCTCTACTTCCCAGACTCTGTCCCTCTGTCTCTCTACTCCCCAGGTTCTGTCTCCCTACCCCCTAGGCTCTGTCTCTCTGTCTCCCTATCCCCCATGGCTCTGTCTGTCTGTCTCCCTGCTCTCCAGGCTCTGTCTCTCTGTCTCCCTACCACCCCCCCCAGACTCTGCCTCTCTACTCCCCAGGTTCTGTCTCCCTACCACCCAGGCTCTGTCTCTCTGTCTGCCTTCTCCCCAGACTCTGTCTCTCTGTGTCCCTACTCCCCAGACTCTGTCTCTCTGTGTCCCTACTCCCCAGACTCTGTCTCTCTGTGTCCCTACTCCCCAGGCTCTGTCTCTCTCTGTGTCCCTACCCCCCAGACTCTGTCCCTCTGTCTCCCTACTCCCCAGACTCTGTCTCTCTGTGTCCCTACTCCCCGGACTCTGTCTCTCTGTGTCCCTACTCCCCAGGCTCTGTCTCTCTCTGTCTCCCTACCCCCCAGACTCTGTCCCTCTGTCTCCCTACTCCCCAGACTCTGTCTCTCTGTGTCCCTACTCCCCAGACTTTGTCTCTCTGTGTCCCTACTCCCCAGACTCTGTGTCTCTGTGTCCCTACTCCCCAGGCTCTGTCTCTCTCTGTGTCCCTACCCCCCAGACTCTGTCCCTCTGTCTCCCTACTCCCCAGACTCTGTCTCTCTGTGTCCCTACTCCCCAGACTCTGTCTCTCTCTGTCTCCCTACTCCCCAGGCTCTGTCTCTCTCTGTCCCCCTACTCCCCAGGCTTTGTATCTCTCTGTCTCCCTACCCCCCCATGGGTCTGTCTCTCTGTCTCCCTACCCCAATAACTCTGTCTCCCTGATTCCCTAACCCCCATGGCTCTGTCTCTCTGCCTTCCTACACCCTATGGGTCTGTCTCTCTCTTCTTTCCCCCTATGGGTCCCTTTCTCACTCCCTAACCCCCATGGCTCTGTCTCTCTGTCTCCCTACCCCCTATGGGTCCGTCTCTGTCTCCCTTCCATCTATGGGACCGTCTCTCTCTCTCTCTCTCCCTTCGCCCTATGGGTCTGCCTCTCTCTCCCTTCCCCCATGGGTCTGTCTCCATTTCCCTTCCCCCTATGGGTCCATCTCTCTCCCTTCCCCCTACGTGTCAGTCTGTCTGTCTCTCTCTCTCTTCCCCTATGGTCTGTCTCTGTCGCCATTCCCTCTATGGGTCTGTCTGTCTGTCTGTCTCTCTCTTCCCCTATGGTCTGTCTCTGTCTCCCTACCCCATGTAAATTTTCAAGACTGAGATCAGTACATCTTTATTAGGTAAGGGTATCAAGGGATATGGACCAAAAGTGGGTAACTGAAATTGAGGTACAGCCTCGAGGGGCTCAACAGCCTACTCCTGTTCCTATGTTCCCCTTCCCTGTGGGCCTGTTTCTCTCCCTCTCCGCCCTGAGTCTCTCTCCCATTCTCTTTCTCCCCTTCCCTCAACGGGTCTGTCTCTCTCTCTTCCTGAGAATGTTGTTTCTCTCTCTCTCTCTCTCTCTCTTCCCCCCTTGCAGGTCTCTCCCTTTCCCTCTATGGGTCTGTGGGCATGTCCCTCTCTCTCCCACTGTGAGTCTGTCTGTCTCTGTCTCTCTCGTTCTCTCTCTCTCCTCTGGGGTCTGTCTGTCTCTTCTCTCTGTGGCTCAGTGGGTACTTCTCTCTCGCCTCTGAGTCAGAAGGTCGTGGGTTCGAGCCCCACTCCAGAAACCTAAGCCCATAATCCAGGCCGACACTCCCAGTGCCAGTACTGAGGGAGTGCTGCACTGTCGGAGGGGCCGTCTTTAGGACGAGACGTTAAACCTTGGTCTCTCCCAGGTGGATGTAAAAGGTCTCCCATTTCAAAGAACAGCAGGGGAGTTCTCCCTGGTGTCCTGGCCAATATTTATCCCTCAACCAACAGATTATTAGCAAAAAAAAAGCATGGAATTGGAATAGCGTTTTGACCTGAGTTGGTAATTGGTTTGGAGGTGAGAGATAGAGAGTGGGGATAATGGGACGGTTCTCTGATTGGCAGAGTGTGACAAGTGGTGTTCCCCAAGGATCGGCACAGGGGCCCCAGCTTTTCACCAGATATATCCACGACTTGGATGAAGGAATAGAGAGTTGTATATCTTAGTTTGCAGATGGCACTAAGTTAGGAGGCGCAGTAAGTAGTGCAGATGGGAGCAGGAGGTTACAAAGGGGCATAAATGAGTGGGCAAAACTGCGGAAAATGTGGGCAAGTGTGGGGTCAGCCACTCTGGACCCAAGGAAGATAAAGTGGAGTATTTTCTAAATGGTGAGGAACGAGGGACTGCAGAGGAACAGAGAGAGTTGGGAGTCCAAGTTCACAAATCATTAAAATAAATCAAAATACTCATGGATTGTCGGCCTTTATCTCAAAGGAGGCTGGAATACAAAAAGGGAGGAAGTTATATTGCAGCTGTACAGAGCTCTGGTCAGATCCCATCTGGAGATACTGCGTTCAGTTCTGGGCACCGTCCCCTCAGGAAGGATATATTGGCCTTGGAGGGGGTGCAGCACAGATTCACCAGAATGATACCGGGGCTAAAAGGGTTAAATTACGAGGACAGGATGCTCGCATTCCCTCGAGTGTAGAAGATTAAGGGGTGATTTAATCGAAGTGTTTAAAATAATAAAATAATTTGATAGGGTAGATAGAGAGAGAAACTATTTCCTCTGATGGAGAGATCCAGAATAAGAGGGCACAATCTTAAAATTAGAGCCAGGCCGTTCAGGAGTGAAATCAGGAAGCATTTCTTCACACAAAGGGGAGTGGGAATCTGGAACTCTCTCCTCCAAAAGGCTGTGGACTCTGGGGGTCAATTGGACTTTTCAAGACTGAGATGGATAGATTTTTGTTGGGGATCAAGGGATATGGAGCAAAGGCGGGTAAATGGAGTTGAGGTACAGATCAGCCATGATCTGAGTGAATGGCGGAACAGGCCTGAGGGGCTGAATGGCCTCCTCCTGTGCCAATGATTTTCACCTCTCTCAGGTTACACGACTTCCCGGTTGGGGTAGCGAGTGTCTGTACCGTGACGTCCTCGGGGATCACAACTATTTGGGAAGTGGAATAGGTGGGTCCTTTTCTGTCCGCCATTTTGGTACGTTTGTGATATCACTAAACGCCCAGGAACGGTTCTGCGGAGATAGGAACCTTGGAACAGGAGGAGGCCATTCAGCCCCTCGGGCCTGTTCCGCCATTCAATTAGATCACGGTTGATCTATATCTTAACTCCATCTACCCGCCTTGGTTCTGTAACCCTTAATCCCCTCACCTAACAAAAATCGATCAATCTCAGTTTTGAAATTTTCAATTGACCCCCCCAGCCTCGACAGCTTTTTGGGGGGAGAGAGTTCCAGATTCCCACTCCCCTTTGTGTGAAGAAACGCTTCCTGACATCACCCCTGAACGGCCTGGCTCTAATTTTAAGGTTCTGCCCCCTTGTTCTGGACTCCCCCCACCAGAGGAAATAGTTTCTCTCTATCTACCCTATCAAATCCTTTAATCGTTTTAAACACCTCCATTAGATCACCCCTTAATCTTCTACACTCGAGGGAATACAAGCCTCGTCTCTGCAACCTGGCCTCATAATTTAACCCTTTTAGCCCCGGTATCATTCTGGTGAACCTGCGCTGCACCCCCTCCAAGGCTGATATATCCTTCCTGAGGGGACGGTGCCCAGAACTGAACACAGTATCTCCAGATGGGGTCTGGCCAGAGTCTGTACAGCTGTAATATAACTTCCTTCCCTTTTGTATTCCAGCCCTCGAGATAAAGGCCAACATTCCATGAGCCTCATTAATTATTTTTTGTACCTGTCCACTGGCTTTTAGTGATTTCTGTACTTGGACCCCCAAAATCTCTCTGCTCCTCCACAGTTCTGAGCTTCTCACCATTTAGAAAATACTCTGATCTATCTTTCCTGGGTCCAATGTGGATGACCTCACACTTGCCCACGTTGAACTCCATCTGCCACAGTTTTGCCCACTCACTGAATCAATCAATGTTCCTTTGCAACTTTCTACTCCCATCTACACTGCTCACTGTGCCACCTAACTTAGTTCAGGAGTTCTGTTGAACCTCAGATAGAAATAGGTCGTCTGAATCACTTAGCAACTGACCCCAACTGGAAGGGGGTTGTAGATATGAGTGAGGGGCCGAGGTCAAGGATGGGGACTGACTGCAGGGGGAGACCCTGAGCGTGTTCGCTATCTGGGCCGCGCACTTGAAGACTGGCCCGTTTGACGAGGCACCTCGGGCACCCCATGAAACCTGTACGCCAACACGGGGCAACGGCTTCTGATGGGGAGGAGACAAAGTGACTGCCCAACATCCTGGCAATGAGTTGGAGTATAGACCATCGAGATCGCAGATACACGATGGAGGGTAATGAAGGAGCAAAGACTTGCATTTACATCATGCCTTTCAAGACCTCAGGGCATCCCAAAGCACTTTTTTGAAGTGTCGTCACTGTTGTAATGTAGAAAAGACGGCAGCCAATTTTGGGCACAGCAAGATCCCACAAACAGCAACGTGATAATGACCAGATCACGTTTTAGTGATGTTGGTTGAGGGATAAATGTTGGCCCAGGACACCGGGGAGAACTCCCCCTGCTCTTCTTCCAATAGTGGCCGTGGGATCTTTTACGTCCACCTGAGAGGGGCAGACGGGGGGCCTCGGTTTAACATCTCATCCAAAAGATGGCACCTCTCTCAGTACTGGCATAGGGAGTGTCGGCAGGGATTTTGTGCTCAAATCTCTGGAGTGGGGCTCGAACTCATGGCCCTCTGACTCAGCGGCGCGAGAGAGAGAGAGAGAGAGAGAGATTCCCACAGCTGACACCCCAATGACTTGGAGTGGAGGACATAGAGATGGCAGGTACATGATGAAAGGTCATTGATTGATCTTTCGTCAAGAGTGACTTCCCGGGTCATTAAGCAGGAGCGTAGAGTGGGTAATGGGTTTATGTGACAGCAGATTCGCTAGTGTTCCTTTAGGGAAGGAAACCTGCCGTCTCTACCCGGGCTGGGCCTACATGTGACTCCAGTCCCCCATTGACGTCGTTGACTCTTAACTGCCCTCTGACAGCAGATTTAAGATGTAGGTGTTGTCAAGTTCACCGTGCGCCTGACTAATTTGGGACTTCTTGATATGGACTTTTGGTGCCTGCTCTTAAGGAAGACCAAGTGAGACCTAAGGAGCGGGAACTGTGAGATGGATAAAGGAATGGGCTTGGTATAAGAGCAGAATTTGGCTAAAAGTATGAACAGCAAATGCAGGATAACTCACGTGCAGTCAATACAACCGAGACAAAATTACAGGGAGACTAATTTGATATCGATAGGCGACTGAGAAACGGACCGTTCGTATCGAAACACCCAATAGAGCAAAGGACTATGGCAACTTGACCAAAATCAGAGAGCATGCTGGACAATTGGTAACTTGACCAAGATCGAATGGCATCATGGGTCTTCTTGTTGCTCCAGGCTGCCTTGAGAAAGACCGTGTATTTTTCGAAGGACACTGACTGCTAACAATAAGAGATAAAAACAAGGTTAAAGATAAGTCAGCTGTCTGAAGGTCCTTGGGAACTGAGAGGAGAACAACAAGTCCATTTATGGTTATTCTGCCCGGTAACAAACTTTAGAAAGAAGAACCCACGCTCACAGTGGTTTTTTCAGGGGAACCACATGCGATGTTTGAACGAGGCGGCATAGGGGAGGAGCCTTCTCATCACCCAAGACAAAGAACCCGACTATGCCTTTGTTCTGAGTGTTAGCCGTGGCTCAGAGGGTGGAATCTCGCCTCTGAGTGGGTTCGAGCCCCACTCCAGAGACTTGAGCCCCATAATCCAGGCCCGACACTCCCAGTGCCAGTACTGAGGGAGTGCTGCACTGTCGGAGGTGCCGCCTTTCGGATGAGACGTTAAACTGAGGCCCCGCCTGCCCCTCTCAGGTGGATGTAAAAGATCCCACAGGCACTATTTCAAAGTAAGAGCAGGGGGAGCTCTCCCCGATGCACTGGCCAATATTTATCCCTCCACCAACATCACTAAAAATAGATTATCTGATCATTCTCACCTTGCTGTTTGTGGGATCCTGCTGTGCGCAAATTGGCTGCCGCGTTTCCTATATTACAACAGTGACTACATTTCAAAAGTACTTCATTGGCTGTAAAGCCCTTTCGGACGTCCTAGGGTCGTGAAAGGTGCTATATAAATGCAACTCTTTCTATCTTTCTTGAGTTGTACTCACCAAGAAAAGGTTGTGTGAGAAGATATTGTTCACTTTCTGATAAAACTGTGTCTGAATGTCGAATAAAATTATTTAAAACAATAGTGTCTCACTTGATGCTTCACCTTTCGCACCCTGAACTTGAGAGAAATCTGACACCAAGGCCTGCCATTCACAACAGCCTTTCCAACTAGGCCCCAGTTTGGCTTCAGAACAATCCTAGTCAATCACATGGAGCAGTGAGGAGCGTCCCACGTGAACGTAGGCCAGGATCACTGAACACATCCCCGAATCTTTCAATGGGATATGGTATCCCTGTCTGATTGAGAAGGAGGCCTCAGGAGAACCAGGCTGGCTTGGTGACACTGGTAGGCCCCAAAACCGACTACTGAAACCAAGATGGAAAGTGCCAGGGGGCCATAACACAGAAGCTCAAGAGCTGACAATGATGGGAGGTGCCTTTAGCCGTGACATGGGACCGACGGCTAGGATCGGGCCCTGCTCTGAAAGCAGGCTGTGAATCTAGAGGCATGATCCAACAGGCAGACTCATACTCCAGCTGCAGGTTGTGGCAACTTGGGAATATCCCATAGGATTCACACAGTATCTCCCAGAGAGCCTGAGAATATCTGAGTGTGGGAATCACAGACACAGACCCCCCGTCCCATCACTGTGTGGGGGAATCACAGACACAGACCCCCGTCCCGTCACTGTGTGTGGGGGAATCACAGACACAGACCCCCCGTCCCGTCACTGTGTGTGGGGGAATCACAGACACAGACCCCCGTCCCATCACTGTGTGTGGGGGAATCACAGACACAGACCCCCGTCCCATCACTGTGTGTGGGGGAATCACAGACACAGACCCCCCGTCCCATCACTGTGTGTGGGGGAATCACAGACACAGACCCCCCGTCCCATCACTGTGTGTGGGGGAATCACAGACACAGACCCCCGTCCCATCACTGTGTGTGGGGGAATCACAGACACAGACCCCCGTCCCATCACTGTGTGTGGGGGAATCACAGACACAGACCCCCGTCCCATCACTATGGGGGAATCACAGACACAGACCCCCGTCCCATCACTGTGTGTGGGGGAATCACAGACACAGACCCCCGTCCCATCACTGTGTGTGGGGGAATCACAGACACAGACCCCCGTCCCATCACTATGGGGGAATGACAGGCACAGGAACTAACTATGAGATGAGCCAATTCAACACTGTGGTTTATATGACCAGTTGGGCACGAGTTATCAATTAGTAATGAGTCTATTAGATGGTAAATAACAACAAATATGAAGTCCCAGCCTGTACGAAGTATATAATCAATTGTATTTCCCTCTGGTAGATTTACACTTATTGGGAGGCAGTCACTAGTAACACTTTACAATAACATTGAGTAGTACATGAAGATATATGATATCACACAGTTTCAACAGCTCAACCAACAGTTTCATAACCCGGGGCAGTATATGATAGAAAACAAACGCCTTTAAATCCTGTGGCCCAAGTGGCCGCCAGACCTGAACATCTGGCAGCCAGCAATAAACATGGCAGTGGCCTTGAATATTCAACGACCAAATGTGTTATGCACTGGGTGCGGGAGGGCAATGACACACAAACTTTTTGTTTTTTTGGCTATTTGGTTGTCACGTTGATGACACTAGGAGGTGGGGTGGGAGGGTCTCCTTATCGTAAATAGCTGCTCGTGTAAGGTCAGGAGCAAGCTGGAAATCTTCAGCCGCCCCCACCCCCTGATTATTTTCATTACTTTTCCCAAACGTGACTCTCCAATCGCAGTTAAATGTAATAACACAATATATAAAATTTTTGACAGGGTCAAAGGGGGAGGGGGAGGGAGCAGGAGAGGTTGGAGGGTGAGGAGGAGGAAGAGGTTGGAGGGTGAGGAGGGGGGAGAGGCTCGAACTTTACAGATAGTTATTCAAACAGGAAAGAACTCGTAAACGAATCAAGTGAAGGTACTATACAGGTAGACAATGTCACATACACTGAGTCGTACACAGTGTTAATCCGTTCAACCCACCCAGACAGTTACCTCAAGTCAATACAATCAGTGGAAAAGGAAAAAAAAAGGAAAATGGATAAGATTCATCACTTGGTAAACATCAGAAGTTCTTCCTTCTCCGAAATGGGGCCATTCGTCACATGATTGAGTGGGGGAGGGGGGGGGCCGCGGGGTTCTGACTATTAACAGCGTTCACGAACTGACTGACTTAAAACACTTAGTGCTACTCAACGCCAATCCTTGAGTCAAGCGAAGGTCCTTCCCCTCCCAACCCAACCCCCACCCCACCCCCGATCTCTTCGCCTCTCGCCGCAGTTCTCCGAATCGACGCCATGGTCAACAAGTCGGCCATTTTACCGAGAAGCCATTTTGTGTGTCTCTCTCTCTCTCTCTCTTGTCTCGCGCTGTCAGTTAAAACACATCGCCTCGAAGAAACCCGCTGCTTCCTTTCTCCTTCTTCGAAGCTTCAAACAAGTCTTGACGCTCATTTGCTTTTAATGCCGCGCACCCCCCACCACCGACACACAGGCTTTTCCAAACTTAAAATTCCTGGAAAAGCTGCGTTGTCACGGCGACGGGTCCAAAGTGACGGGAGGCCTTTCCCGCCGAACTGGGAACGTTTTCCCGTCTGGATGGTCCTTTCTTTGTGGGGGGGTTTTTTTTTTTTGTAATCCCAGGGAGAAGAGAAGAAAAAAAATCAGCAGCACGTATTTCACAGGGTGGGGGGGGAAGGAGTGTTCCACGATAGCACCTTGGCAATGGAGGAGAAGTTGGGTGGGAGAGGAAAGCCTTTAACAATCACTGTTTGGACTGGGGGGGGGGGGGTTTTGCGTTAAGACGTAGATCCATTGTAGACGTGGCCGTCTGGGCTTCCTCGCCCCCCAACCTCCGCAGACGACCAGACCGATCGACCTGGTATCTCGTTGTTGCTGTGGTCGCCCGTGAGAGAGAGAGAGGGCGGTGGTGGTGTGTTTTGGAGGAGGGGGGCGGGGGTTGCTTGTCTTCAATAATTAAAACGGTCCCAGTTCTGTAATTGGAAAAACTCTTAACTCTTCCCCCCTCTCCCCCGAGATACTCGAACATCTCCTTCGATGCAGGACGTAAAAATTCCAAAGGATAAACCACACACACACACACACACACACTCACACTCACACACAAGATTAGTGACTCAGGCCCTTTGCTCACTCCCACCCCGGCCATAAACGCCCCGGTTCAAGATCGTCCGTCAAAGGTCAAACCAGAGGCAAATTGACAACGCGGATCACAGGTTTCTGTAGTGTAGTGGTTATCATATTCGCCTTATGCGTGAAAGGTCCCCGATTCGGTCCCGGGCAGATCAGTCTGGACGGATATACATTGGCTTTCTTCCTCCCTCCCGTTCGCAATTGGTCAATCAAGCACCAGCCGAGCCTCTTAAATAAAAGTTCCTTTTTTTTTTGTACAAAAAAAACCCCACGCAAACGTTTTGTTTTATCTGCCCCCCACCCCACCACCCCCAGATAGTTTGGCTCCTCGCCCCCCCTCCCCCTACCTCCCCCACCCACCCCCCCCCCGGCCTTTTCAGACGTAATACTCCTTATCTTTGTTCTTTTTGCTCTTGTTCATACTCTTGGCCGTGGGGGGCTGCTTCTCCTTGACGATGGCGCCGTTGGTCTGCGCAGAGTTGCTGATGTAGTTGCGGGACTGGTCGACCTGGTAGGAGCCCTCGTCCCGGTTGCGGTACTTGTACATGGCGTAGAGGAGGATCAGGATGCAGAGGGCCGCCGCTGCCACGATGCCCACCACCATGCCCGTCGTGCTGCTGGACTCCCGGATCACCTCCACCGCTCCCGGGGGCCCTCCTGCCCCAGGCCCGGTCGGGTTGGCTGTGGGAATATCGTGAAAGTCGGGGGGAGAGGTCACCGCGGGGTACCTGGCCTGCTTCTTCCGCTCGGGGTCGGAGGC
The DNA here is from genome assembly GCF_035084215.1 of Heptranchias perlo. Lineage (NCBI taxonomy): Eukaryota > Metazoa > Chordata > Chondrichthyes > Hexanchiformes > Hexanchidae > Heptranchias > Heptranchias perlo. Next base: position 7,659,878 of record NC_090367.1, on the reverse strand, counting down.
CGTGGGCAGCGGGGGCAGGACGGGGTCCGGGTTGGGCCTGGGGTTCTCCCGGGTGTTGAGCTTGCCGGCTGGGAGCTTGCGGATCATATCGGGGGAGGAGGAGGAGGAGGAGGAGGAGGAGGAGGGGGTGGAGATCAGGAGGTCGGGGGGAGAGGTGACCCCGTCCGAGCCCACTGCCCCTTTGTTAGGCCGGTACCCCCTGGACTTAGAGACTTTGGGGTCGCCCCCAGCCAACAGGGTCCTATCTGTGACCAAGGGGAAAGTGGCATAAAAGTCTTCGTCGTCTGTTGGCGGGAAACTGGAATCAAAAACCTCCCCGGATCCATATCCAGACACAACCATCACATCGTCACAGTCGTCATCTTGCTCCAAGAGGCAAGGCGAACCCACCTTAGAGGTTAGGGTCAGTGACTCCTTGGTCGTCTCGATGACAGTCAGGAAGGGGCGGTAAGTCGGGGGAGGGGGGAGGAAAGGCGAGCGGGTGACAAGCGAAGGGATTTCTAACGCGTCCTCCGTTATAATGGGCAATATAAGTTCGCCTCCTAGGACACAAAGAAAAGAAACAAGGGGAAAAGAGAGTCAGCGCCAAGCCACGGCAACAACAACAGAAAAAAAAATCCATTTAGCAAACAAAGTGCTCAGCGAGAAAGAATATGAAATTACTCTGTTTCGTATAACACTAGTTGCTCTTTTTTTTATATACTACAATTTCTTTCTCGTTCTTTTTCTTTAAAAAAAAACGTTTAAAATACACATCAAATTTTCGCTACAAAGAAAAAAAAAATCAACATTTTTTTTTTTTGCTTATCAGTTTTTCTTAGGCTTAAAGGTTCGTTTTTCTCTTTTAAATAAAGAAACCTAAAACGTGTCTTTTAGAAAGAAAATAGCATACCACATAATTCAGGCAACTTACATCAACAAATTGGCCGCATGATTTTTGCATGAAGAAAAAAAAAAATTACAAAAAACAAAGTTGTATAAGAATGTCCTGGGAAAGAACAAGCTTTTCTTTTTCTGCTACATAATCATGAGACTAGTTCTCTCTCTCTTTTTTTTTAAAAAGAACAATGCTTTGATGTTGAAATGAGAGTATCACAGTTCAATTTTCGTCCTGTTTTTCCCTCCCTCTCTTCCGCTCTGCGCCCGCAGATCGAAACGTAACTTTGCCCAATCGACCTTAGCCGGGGGACGCAGTTGTCTTGATTTTACCCCTCCCCAACAATTTCCGAGTGGAGGATGGGAAGTGTCGGCCGGCTATTTGACCACAGGGTGCATCGCCGCCGAGCCTGCTGGCTCGCGCCCGCTTGCGGAACGGCGGAATCAGGAGCACGAGGCCCCCGGTTGGTGTAAGCCCCCCCCCCCGCGCCATTGCAAGCACAGGGGCACTGAGGCCCACTCTAGAGTCCCATGTGTTGCTCCCTCTGAAATCGTCCTACTCTGCACGGACTGGGAATTGAAGCGTATAACCTCGCTAGATCTGCAATTATACATCAATTGGACATCAGGCTGCACCTTTACACACTGAGCCATGGGCAGGCAGAGTTATTAATGAATGTTTATTATCTTTTTTGTCTGAAAACATGCAAAAACTCCTATTTTTATGCTCTTGAATTGATCCCTCTGACAGAAAGGGCCCACATTATAACCAGTTTACAATGTACAGGGGCTGACACTGAGACACACACGGGCCGTACAGTACCGGTCAGGAGTGGATCATTCCCTTTTACCCGCTGTGTACTGTACATGTACAGGAGCTGACACTGAGACACACACGGGCCGTATACTACCAGACAGGAGTGAATCGTTCCCTTTTACCCACTGAGTACTGTACATGTACAGGAGCTGACACTGAGACACACAGGGGCATTGAATAGGTAGTGGATCACTGGGAGAGGGCATTGAGTAGACAGTAGATCACCATGGGCGAGGACATTGAGTAGTTAGTGGATCACTGGGAGAGGGCGTTGAGTAGGGAGTGGATCACTATGGGAGAGGGCATTGAGTGGTTAGTGGATCACTGGGAGAAAAAATTGAGCAGGGAGTGGGTCATTATGGGAGAGGGCATTGAGTAGAGAGTGGATCACTATGGGAGAGGACATTGAGTAGTTGGTGGATCACTGGGAGAGGGAATTGAGTAGGGAGTGGATCACTATGGGAGAGGGCATTGAGTAGTTAGTGGATCACTGGGAGAGGGCATCGAGTAGGGAGTGGGTCATTATGGGAGAGGGCATCGAGTAGGGAGTGGGTCATTATGGGAGAGGGCATTGAGTAGAGAGTGGATCACTATGGGAGAGGACATTGAGTAGTTAGTGGATCACTGGGAGAGGGAATTGAGTAGGGAGTGGGTCATTATGGGAGAGGGCATTGAGAGGATACTGATTCAATATGGACAAGGATGTTGAGTAGTGAGTGGATCACTATGGGAGGGGCATTGGGAAGGGAGTGGATCACTATGGGAGAGGGTGTTGAGTAGGGTATGGATCACAATGGGAGAGCACATTGAGTAGATAGTGGATCACTATGGGAGAGGCCATTGAGAAGGGAGTGGATCACTATGGGAGAGCACATTGAGTAGGAGTGGATCACTATGGGAGAGGGCAATGAGTAGTGCGTGGATCACAATGGGAGAGCACATTGAGGAGGGAGTGGATCACTATGGGAGAGGGCATTGAGGAGATAGTGGATATTATGGGGGACATTGGAAGGATAGTGGGTCACTATGGGAGAGGAGATTGAGTAAGGAGTGGATCACTATGGGAGAGGAGGTTGAGTAGATAGTGGATCACTATGGGAGAGGGCATTGAGGAGATAGTGGACATTATGGGCTGGGACATTGGAAGGATAGTGGGTCACTATGGGAGAGGAGATTGAGTAAGGAGTGGATCACTATGGGAGAGGGCATTGAGTAAATAGTGGATCACTATGGGAGAGGGCATTGAGTAGATAGTGCATCACTATGGGAAAAGACATTGAGAAGGGAGCGGATCACTATGGGAGAGGACATTGAGAAGGAGTGGATCACTATGGGAGGGGACATTGAGTAGGAAGTGGATCACTATGGGAGAGGCCATTGAGAAGGGAGTGGATCACTATGGGAGAGGGCATTGAGTAGGGCATGGATCATTATGGGAGAGGGCATTGAATAGGGAGTGGATCACTATGGAAGAGGGCATTGAGTAGGGAGTGGATCACTATGGAAGAGTGCATTGAGTAGATAATGGATCACTATGGGATAGGGCATTGAGTAGGGAGTGGATCACTATGGGAGAGGGAATTGAGTAGAAAATGGATCTCTATGGGCAGGGACATTGAGAGGATAATGAGTCACTATGGGTGGGGACATTGAGAGGATAGTGGATCACTATGGGAGACGAGAATGAGTACAGATTGCATCACTATGGGAAAGGTCATTAAATAGTTAGTGGATCACTAAGGGAGAGTGCATTGAGTAGAGAGTGGATCATAATGGGAGAGGGCATTGAGTAGTGAGTGGATCACTATGTGAAAGGGCAATGAATAAGGACTGGATCACTATCGGAGATGACATTGAGTAGACAGTGGATCACTATGGGAGATGGGTTGAGTAGATAGTGGATCACTATGGGAGCGGGCATTGAGTAAAGAGGTGGAACATATGGGACAGGACATTGAGTGGGCAGTGGATCACTGTGGGAGAGGGCATTGAATAGATAGCAGATCAAAATGGGCGAGGGCATTGAGTAGGGAGTGGATCACTTTGGGAGAGGTCATCAAGTAGACAGTGGATCACTATGGGGAGAGTATAGAGTAGGGAGTGGATTACTATGGGAGTGGGCATTGAGTAGGGAGTGGATTGCAATGGGACAGTTCATTGAGTAGATAGTGGATCTCTATGGGCAGGGAAATTTGCAGGATAGTGGATCACTATGGGAGAGGAGATTGAGAAGGGAGTGGATCACTATGGGAGAGGGATTGAGAAGGGAGTGGATCACTATGGGAGAGGGATTGAGAAGGGAGCGGATCACTATGGGAGAGGACATTGAGAAGGGAGTGGATCACTATGAGAGAGGGCATTGAGAAGGGAGCGGATCGCTATGGGAGAGGACATTGAGAAGGGAGTGGATCACTATGGGAGAGGGATTGAGAAGGGAGTGGATAACTATGGGAGAGGACATTGAGTAAGAAGTGATCACTATGGGAGAGGGCATTGAGTAGATAGTGAATCACTATGGGAGAGGGCATTGAGAAGGGAGCAGATCACTATGGGAGAGGACATTGAGAAGGGAGTGGATCACCATGGGAGAGGGATTGAGTAGGGAGTAGATCACTATGGGAGAGGATGTTGAGAATGGAGTGGATTACTATGGGAGAGAACATTGAGAAGGGAGCAGATCACTATGGGTGAGAGCATTGAGTAAACAGTGGATCATTATGGGAGAGGGGATTGAGTAAACAGTGGATCATTATGAGAGAGGGCATTGAGTAGGGAGTTGATCACCATGGGAGAGCACATTGCGTAGGGAGTGGATCATTATGGGAATGGGCACTGAATAGGGAGTGGATCACTATGGGATAGGGCATTGAGTAGGGAGTGGATCACTATGGGACAGGGGATTGAGTAGGGCGTGGATCACAATGGGAGAGCACATTGAGAAGGGAGTGGATCACAATGGGAGAGGGCATTGAGTAGGGAGTGGATCACTATGGGAGAGGTGGTTGAGTAGATAGTGGATCACTATGGGAGAGGGCATTGAGGAGATAGTGGATATGATGGGCCGGGACATTGGGAGGATAGTGGGTCACTTTGGGAGAGGAGATTGAGTAAGGAGTGGATCACTATGGGAGAGGAGGTTGAGTAGATAGTGGATCAATATGGGCACAATATTGAGAGGATAGTGGATCACTATGGGAGAGGAGATTGAGAAGGGAGTGGATCACTATGGGAGAGGCCATTGAGTAAAAGGTGATCGCTATGGGAGAGGGCATTGAGTAGATAGTGAATCACTATGGGAGAGGGCATTGAGAAGGGAGCGGATCACTATGGGAGAGGACATTGAGAAGGGAGTGGATCACTATGGGAGAGGACATTGAGAAGGGAGTGGATCACTATGGGAGAGGACATTGAGAAGGGAGTGGATCACTATGGGAGACTGTTACTGTAGGAGACTGTGTTGAGTGGACACTGTGTTACTATAGGAGACTGTGTTGAGTGGACACTGTGTTACTATAGGAGACTGTGTTGATTGGACACTGTGTTACTCTAGGAGACTGTGTTGAGTGGACACTGTGTTACTATAGGAGACTGTGTTGAGTGGACACTGTGTTACTATAGGAGACTGTGTTGAGTGGACACTGTGTTACTATAGGAGACTGTGTTGAGTGGACACTGTGTTACTATCGGAGACTGTGTTGATTGGACACTGTGTTACTATAGGAGACTGTGTTGAGTGGACACTGTGTTACTATAGGAGACTGTGTTGATTGGACACTGTGTTACTATAGGAGACTGTGTTGAGTGGACACTGTGTTACTCTAGGAGACTGTGTTGAGTGGACACTGTGTTACTATAGGAGACTGTGTTGAGTGGACACTGTGTTACTATAGGAGACTGTGTTGAGTGGACACTGTGTTACTATAGGAGACTGTGTTGAGTGGACAATGTGTTACTCTAGGAGACTGTGTTGAGTGGACACTGTGTTACTATAGGAGACTGTGTTGAGTGGACAATGTGTTACTCTAGGAGACTGTGTTGAGTGGACACTGTGTTACTATAGGAGACTGTGTTGAGTGGACACTGTGTTACTATAGGAGACAGTGTTGAGTGGACACTGTGTTACTATAGGAGACAGTGTTGAGTGGACACTGTGTTACTATAGGAGACTGTGTTGAGTGGACACTGTGTTACTATTGGAGACTGTGTTGAGTGGACACTGTGTTACTATGGGAGACTGTGTTGAGTGGACACTGTGTTACTATAGGAGACTGTGTTGAGTGGACAATGTGTTACTTTCAGAGACTGTGTTGATTGGACACTGTGTTACTATAGGAGACTGTGTTGAGTGGACACTGTGTTACTATCGGAGACAGTGTTGAGTGGACACTGTGTTACTATAGGAGACTGTGTTGATTGGACACTGTGTTACTATCGGAGACAGTGTTGAGTGGACACTGTGTTACTATAGGAGACTGTGTTGAGTGGACACTGTGTTACTATCGGAGACAGTGTTGAGTGAACACTGTGTTACCATAGGAGACTGTGTTGAGTGGACACTGTGTTACTATAGGAGACTGTGTTGATTGGACACTGTGTTACTATAGGAGACTGTGTTGAGTGGACACTGTGTTACTATCGGAGACAGTGTTGAGTGGACACTGTGTTACTATAGGAGACAGTGTTGAGTGGACACTGTGTTACTATCGGAGACAGTGTTGAGTGGACACTGTGTTACTATAGGAGACTGTGTTGAGTGGACACTGTGTTACTATAGGAGACTGTGTTGATTGGACACTGTGTTAATATAGGAGACTGTGTTGAGTGGACACTGTGTTACTATAGGAGACTGTGTTGAGTGGACACTGTGTTACTATAGGAGACTGTGTTGAGTGGACACTGTGTTACTATAGGAGACTATGTTGAGTGGACACTGTGTTACTATAGGAGACTGTGTTGAGTGGACACTGTGTTACTATTGGAGACTGTGTTGAGTGGACACTGTGTTACTAAAGGAGACTGTGTTGATTGGACATTGTGTTACTATAGGAGACTGTGTTGAGTGGACATTGTGTTACTATAGGAGACTGTGTTGAGTGGACACTGTGTTACTGTAGGAGACTGTGTTGAGTGGACACTGTGTTACTATAGGAGACTGTGTTGATTGGACATTGTGTTACTATAGGAGACTGTGTTGAGTGGACACTGTGTTACTATTGGAGACTGTGTTGAGTGGACACTGTGTTACTATCGGAGACTGTGTTGAGTGGACACTGTGTTACTATAGGAGACAGTGTTGATTGGACACTGTGTTACTGTAGGAGACAGTGTTGAATGGACACTGTGTTACTATAGGAGACTGTGTTGAGTGGACACTGTATTACTATAGGAGATTGTGTTGAGTGGACACTGTATTACTATAGGAGACTGTGTTGAGTGGACACTGTGTTACTATAGGAGACTGTGTTGAGTGGACACTGTGTTACTATAGGAGACTGTGTTGAGTGGACACTGTGTTACTATAGGAGACTGTGTTGATTGGACACTGTGTTACTGTAGGAGACAGTGTTGAATGGACACTGTGTTACTATAGGAGACTGTGTTGAATGGACACTGTGTTACTATAGGAGACTGTGTTGAGTGGACACTGTGTTACTGTAGGAGACTGTGTTGAGTGGACACTGTGTTCCTATAGGAGACAGTGTTGAGTGGACACTGTGTTACTATAGGAGACTGTGTTGATTGGACACTGTGTTACTGTAGGAGACAGTGTTGAATGGACACTGTGTTACTATAGGAGACTGTGTTGAATGGACACTGTGTTACTATAGGAGACTGTGTTGAGTGGACACTGTGTTACTGTAGGAGACTGTGTTGAGTGGACACTGTGTTCCTATAGGAGACAGTGTTGAGTGGACACTGTGTTACGATAGGAGACTGTGTTGAATGGACAATGTGTTACTATAGGAGACTGTGTTGAGTGGACACTGTGTTACTGTAGGAGACTGTGTTGAGTGGACACTGTGTTACTGTAGGAGACTGTGTTGAGTGGACACTGTGTTACTGTAGGAGACTGTGTTGAGTGGACACTGTGTTACTGTAGGAGACTGTGTTGAGTGGACACTGTGTTACTGTAGGAGACTGTGTTGAGTGGACACTGTGTTACTGTAGGAGACTGTGTTGAGTGGACACTGTGTTACTATAGGAGACTGTGTTGAGTGGACACTGTGTTACTATAGGAGACTGTGTTGAGTGGACACTGTGTTACTGTAGGAGACTGTGTTGAGTGGACAATGTGTTACTATAGGAGACTGTGTTGAGTGGACACTGTGTTCCTATAGGAGACAGTGTTGAGTGGACACTGTGTTACTATAGGAGACTGTGTTGAGTGGACACTGTGTTACTGTAGGAGACTGTGTTGAGTGGACACTGTGTTACTGTAGGAGACTGTGTTGAGTGGACACTGTGTTCCTATAGGAGACAGTGTTGAGTGGACACTGTGTTACTATAGGAGACTGTGTTGAATGGACAATGTGTTACTATAGGAGACTGTGTTGAGTGGACACTGTGTTACTATAGGAGACTGTGTTGAGTGGACACTGTGTTACTGTAGGAGACTGTGTTGAGTGGACACTGTGTTCCTATAGGAGACAGTGTTGAGTGGACACTGTGTTACTATAGGAGACTGTGTTGAATGGACAATGTGTTACTATAGGAGACTGTGTTGAGTGGACACTGTGTTCCTATAGGAGACAGTGTTGAGTGGACACTGTATTACGATAGGAGGCTGTGTTGAGTGGACACTGTATTACGATAGGAGGCTGTGTTGAGTGGACACTGTGTTACTATAGGAGACTGTGTTGAGTGGACACTGTGTAACTATAGGAGACTGTGTTGAGTGGACACTGTGTTATGAAAGGAGACTGTGTTGAGTGGACACTGTGTTACTATAGGAGACTGTGTTGAGTGGACACTGTGTTACTGTAGGAGACTGTGTTGAGTGGACAATGTGTTACTATAGGAGACTGTGTTGAGTGGACACTGTGTTACTATAGGAGACTGTGTTGAGTGGACACTGTGTTACTATAGGAGACTGTGTTGATTGGACACTGTTACTATAGGAGACTGTGTTGAGTGGACACTGTGTTACTATAGGAGACTGTGTTGAGTGGACACTGTGTTACTATAGGAGACTGTGTTGAGTGGACACTGTGTTACTATAGGAGACTGTGTTGAGTGGACACTGTGTTACTATAGGAGACTGTGTTGAGTGGACAATGTGTTACTATAGGAGACTGTGTTGAGTGGACACTGTATTACGATAGGAGACTGTGTTGAGTGGACACTGTATTACGATAGGAGACTGTGTTGAGTGGACACTGTGTTACTATAGGAGACTGTGTTGAGTGGACAATGTGTTACTATAGGAGACTGTGTTGAGTGGACACTGTGTTACTATAGGAGACTGTGTTGAGTGGACACTGTGTTACTATAGGAGACTGTGTTGATTGGACACTGTTACTATAGGAGACTGTGTTGATTGGACACTGTGTTACTATAGGAGACTGTGTTGAGTGGACACTGTGTTACTATAGGAGACTGTGTTGAGTGGACAATGTGTTACTCTAGGAGACTGTGTTGAGTGGACACTGTGTTACAAGAGGAGACTGTGTTGAGTGGACAATGTGTTACTCTAGGAGACTGTGTTGAGTGGACACTGTGTTACTATAGGAGACTGTGTTGAGTGGACACTGTGTTACTATAGGAGACAGTGTTGATTGTACACTGTGTTACTATAGGAGACTGTGTTGAGTGGACACTGTGTTACTATAGGAGACAGTGTTGAGTGGACACTGTGTTACTATAGGAGACTGTGTTGAGTGGACACTGTGTTACTATAGGAGACTGTGTTGAGTGGACACTGTGTTACTATAGGAGACTGTGTTGATTGGACACTGTGATACTATAGGAGACTGTGTTGAGTGGACACTGTGTTACTATAGGAGACTGTGTTGAGTGGACAATGTGTTACTATGGGAGACTGTGTTGATTGGACACTGTGTTACTATAGGAGACAGTGTTGAGTGGACACTGTGTTACTATTGGAGACTGTGTTGAGTGGACACTGTGTTACTATCGGAGACTGTGTTGAGTGGACACTGTGTTACGATAGGAGACAGTGTTGATTGGACACTGTGTTACTGTAGGAGACAGTGTTGAATGGACACTGTGTTACTATAGGAGACTGTGTTGAATGGACATTGTGTTAATATAGGAGACTGTGTTGAGTGGACACTGTGTTACTATAGGAGACTGTGTTGAGTGGACACTGTATTACGATAGGAGACTGTGTTGAGTGGACACTGTATTACGATAGGGGACTGTGTTGAGTGGACACTGTGTTACTATAGGAGACTGTGTTGATTGGACACTGTGTTACTATAGGAGACTGTGTTGATTGGACACTGTGTTACTATAGGAGACTGTGTTGAGTGGACACTGTGTTACTCTAGGAGACTGTGTTGAGTGGACACTGTGTTACTATAGGAGACTGTGTTGAGTGGACACTGTGTTACTATAGGAGACTGTGTTGAGTGGACACTGTGTTACTCTAGGAGACTGTGTTGAGTGGACACTGTGTTACTATAGGAGACTGTGTTGAATGGACACTGTGTTACTATAGGAGACTGTGTTGAGTGGACACTGTGTTACTATAGGAGACTGTGTTGAGTGGACACTGTGTTACTATAGGAGACTGTGTTGAGTGGACTCTGTGTTACTATAGGAGACAGTGTTGAGTGCACACTGTGTTACGATAGGAGACAGTGTTGAGTGGACACTGTGTTACTGTAGGAGACAGTGTTGAGTGGACACTGTGTCACTATAGGAGACTGTGTTGAGTGGACAATGTGTTACTATAGGAGACTGTGTTGAGTGGACACTGTGTTACTATAGGAGACTGTGTTGAGTGGACACTGTGTTACTATAGGAGACTGTGTTGATTGGACATTGTGTTACTATAGGAGACTGTGTTGAGTGGACACTGTGTTACTATTGGAGACTGTGTTGAGTGGACACTGTGTTACTATCGGAGACTGTGTTGAGTGGACACTGTGTTACTATAGGAGACAGTGTTGATTGGACACTGTGTTACTGTAGGAGACAGTGTTGAATGGACACTGTGTTACTATAGGAGACTGTGTTGAGTGGACACTGTATTACTATAGGAGATTGTGTTGAGTGGACACTGTATTACTATAGGAGACTGTGTTGAGTGGACACTGTGTTACTATAGGAGACTGTGTTGAGTGGACACTGTGTTACTATAGGAGACTGTGTTGATTGGACACTGTGTTACTGTAGGAGACAGTGTTGAATGGACACTGTGTTACTATAGGAGACTGTGTTGAGTGGACACTGTGTTACTATAGGAGACTGTGTTGAGTGGACTCTGTGTTACTATAGGAGACTGTGTTGATTGGACACTGTGTTACTGTAGGAGACAGTGTTGAATGGACACTGTGTTACTATAGGAGACTGTGTTGAATGGACACTGTGTTACTATAGGAGACTGTGTTGAGTGGACACTGTGTTACTGTAGGAGACTGTGTTGAGTGGACACTGTGTTACTGTAGGAGACTGTGTTGAGTGGACACTGTGTTACTGTAGGAGACTGTGTTGAGTGGACACTGTGTTCCTATAGGAGACAGTGTTGAGTGGACACTGTGTTACTATAGGAGACTGTGTTGATTGGACACTGTGTTACTGTAGGAGACAGTGTTGAATGGACACTGTGTTCCTATAGGAGACTGTGTTGAATGGACACTGTGTTACTATAGGAGACTGTGTTGAGTGGACACTGTGTTACTGTAGGAGACTGTGTTGAGTGGACACTGTGTTCCTATAGGAGACAGTGTTGAGTGGACACTGTGTTACGATAGGAGACTGTGTTGAATGGACAATGTGTTACTATAGGAGACTGTGTTGAGTGGACACTGTGTTACTGTAGGAGACTGTGTTGAGTGGACACTGTGTTACTGTAGGAGACTGTGTTGAGTGGACACTGTGTTACTGTAGGAGACTGTGTTGAGTGGACACTGTGTTACTGTAGGAGACTGTGTTGAGTGGACACTGTGTTACTGTAGGAGACTGTGTTGAGTGGACACTGTGTTACTGTAGGAGACTGTGTTGAGTGGACACTGTGTTACTATAGGAGACTGTGTTGAGTGGACACTGTGTTACTATAGGAGACTGTGTTGAGTGGACACTGTGTTACTGTAGGAGACTGTGTTGAGTGGACAATGTGTTACTATAGGAGACTGTGTTGAGTGGACACTGTGTTCCTATAGGAGACAGTGTTGAGTGGACACTGTGTTACTATAGGAGACTGTGTTGAGTGGACACTGTGTTACTGTAGGAGACTGTGTTGAGTGGACACTGTGTTACTGTAGGAGACTGTGTTGAGTGGACACTGTGTTCCTATAGGAGACAGTGTTGAGTGGACACTGTGTTCCTATAGGAGACAGTGTTGAGTGGACACTGTGTTACTATAGGAGACTGTGTTGAATGGACAATGTGTTACTATGGGAGACTGTGTTGAGTGGACACTGTGTTACTATAGGAGACTGTGTTGAGTGGACACTGTGTTACTGTAGGAGACTGTGTTGAGTGGACACTGTGTTCCTATAGGAGACAGTGTTGAGTGGACACTGTGTTACTGTCGGAGACTGTGTTGAATGGACAATGTGTTACTATAGGAGACTGTGTTGAGTGGACACTGTATTACGATAGGAGACTGTGTTGAGTGGACACTGTATTACGATAGGAGGCTGTGTTGAGTGGACACTGTATTACGATAGGAGGCTGTGTTGAGTGGACACTGTGTTACTATAGGAGACTGTGTTGAGTGGACACTGTGTAACTATAGGAGACTGTGTTGAGTGGACACTGTGTTACTATAGGAGACTGTGTTGAGTGGACACTGTGTTACTATAGGAGACTGTGTTGAGTGGACACTGTGTTACTGTAGGAGACTGTGTTGAGTGGACAATGTGTTACTATAGGAGACTGTGTTGAGTGGACACTGTGTTACTGTAGGAGACTGTGTTGAGTGGACACTGTGTTACTATAGGAGACTGTGTTGATTGGACACTGTTACTATAGGAGACTGTGTTGAGTGGACACTGTGTTACTATAGGAGACTGTGTTGAGTGGACACTGTGTTACTATAGGAGACTGTGTTGAGTGGACACTGTGTTCCTATAGGAGACTGTGTTGAGTGGACACTGTGTTACTATAGGAGACTGTGTTGAGTGGACACTGTGTTACTATAGGAGACTGTGTTGATTGGACACTGTTACTATAGGAGACTGTGTTGAGTGGACACTGTGTTACTATAGGAGACTGTGTTGAGTGGACACTGTGTTACTATAGGAGACTGTGTTGAGTGGACACTGTGTTACTATAGGAGACTGTGTTGAGTGGACACTGTGTTACTATAGGAGACTGTGTTGAGTGGACAATGTGTTACTATAGGAGACTGTGTTGAGTGGACACTGTGTTACTATAGGAGACTGTGTTGAGTGGACACTGTATTACGATAGGAGACTGTGTTGAGTGGACACTGTATTACGATAGGAGACTGTGTTGAGTGGACACTGTGTTACTATAGGAGACTGTGTTGAGTGGACAATGTGTTACTATAGGAGACTGTGTTGAGTGGACACTGTGTTACTATAGGAGACTGTGTTGAGTGGACACTGTGTTACTATAGGAGACTGTGTTGATTGGACACTGTTACTATAGGAGACTGTGTTGATTGGACACTGTGTTACTATAGGAGACTGTGTTGAGTGGACACTGTGTTACTATAGGAGACTGTGTTGAGTGGACAATGTGTTACTCTAGGAGACTGTGTTGAGTGGACACTGTGTTACAAGAGGAGACTGTGTTGAGTGGACAATGTGTTACTCTCGGAGACTGTGTTGAGTGGACACTGTGTTACTATAGGAGACTGTGTTGAGTGGACACTGTGTTACTATAGGAGACAGTGTTGAGTGGACACTGTGTTACTATAGGAGACTGTGTTGAGTGGACACTGTGTTACTATAGGAGACTGTGTTGAGTGGACACTGTGTTACTATAGGAGACTGTGTTGAGTGGACACTGTGTTACTATAGGAGACTGTGTTGAGTGGACAATGTGTTACTATAGGAGACTGTGTTGATTGGACACTGTGTTACTATAGGAGACAGTGTTGAGTGGACACTGTGTTACTATTGGAGACTGTGTTGAGTGGACACTGTGTTACTATCGGAGACTGTGTTGAGTGGACACTGTGTTACGATAGGAGACAGTGTTGATTGGACACTGTGTTACTGTAGGAGACAGTGTTGAATGGACACTGTGTTACTATAGGAGACTGTGTTGAATGGACATTGTGTTACTATAGGAGACTGTGTTGAGTGGACACTGTGTTACTATAGGAGACTGTGTTGAGTGGACACTGTATTACGATAGGAGACTGTGTTGAGTGGACACTGTATTACGATAGGGGACTGTGTTGAGTGGACACTGTGTTACTATAGGAGACTGTGTTGATTGGACACTGTGTTACTATAGGAGACTGTGTTGATTGGACACTGTGTTACTATAGGAGACTGTGTTGAGTGGACACTGTGTTACTCTAGGAGACTGTGTTGAGTGGACACTGTGTTACCATAGGAGACTGTGTTGAGTGGACACTGTGTTACTATAGGAGACTGTGTTGAGTGGACACTCTGTTACTCTAGGAGACTGTGTTGAGTGGACACTGTGTTACTATAGGAGACTGTGTTGAGTGGACACTGTGTTACTATAGGAGACAGTGTTGAATGGACACTGTGTTACTATAGGAGACTGTGTTGAGTGGACACTGTGTTACTATAGGAGACTGTGTTGAGTGGACACTGTGTTACTATAGGAGACTGTTGAGTGGACACTGTGTTACTATAGGAGACTGTGTTGAGTGGACACTGTGTTACTATAGGAGACTGTGTTGAGTGGACACTGTGTTACTATAGGAGACAGTGTTGAGTGGACACTGTGTTACGATAGGAGACAGTGTTGAGTGGACACTGTGTTACTGTAGGAGACAGTGTTGAGTGGACACTGTGTTACTGTAGGAGACAGTGTTGAGTGGACAATGTGTTACTCTAGGAGACTGTGTTGAGTGGACACTGTGTTACTATAGGAGACTGTGTTGAGTGGACAATGTGTTACTCTAGGAGACTGTGTTGAGTGGACACTGTGTTACTATCGGAGACTGTGTTGAGTGGACACTGTGTTACTATAGGAGACTGTGTTGAGTGGACACTGTGTTACTATAGGAGACTGTGTTGAGTGGACACTGTGTTACTATAGGAGACAGTGTTGAGTGGACACTGTGTTACTATGGGAGACTGTGTTGATTGGACATTGTGTTACTATAGGAGACTGTGTTGAGTGGACACTGTATTACTTTAGGAGACTGTGTTGAGTGGACACTGTGTTACTATAGGAGACTGTGTTGATTGGACACTGTATTACTTTAGGAGACTGTGTTGAGTGGACACTGTGTTACCATAGGAGACAGTGTTGATTGGACACTGTGTTACTGTAGGAGACAGTGTTGAATGGACACTGTGTTACTATAGGAGACTGTGTTGAATGGACAATGTGTTACGATAGGAGACTGTGTTGAGTGGACACTGTATTACGATAGGAGACTGTGTTGAGTGGACACTGTATTACGATAGCAGGCTGTGTTGAGTGGACACTGTATTACGATAGGAGGCTGTGTTGAGTGGACACTGTGTTACTATAGGAGACTGTGTTGAGTGGACACTGTGTAACTATAGGAGACTGTGTTGAGTGGACACTGTGTTACTATAGGAGACTGTGTTGAGTGGACACTGTATTACGATAGGAGACTGTGTTGAGTGGACACTGTATTACGATAGGAGACTGTGTTGAGTGGACAATGTGTTACTATAGGAGACTGTGTTGAGTGGACACTGTGTTACTATAGGAGACTGTGTTGATTGGACACTGTTACTATAGGAGACTGTGTTGATTGGACACTGTGTTACTCTAGGAGACTGTGTTGATTGGACATGTGATACTATAGGAGACTGTGTTGAGTGGACACTGTGTTACTATAGGAGACTGTGTTGAGTGGACACTGTGTTACTATAGGAGACTGTGTTGAGTGGACAATGTGTTACTATAGGAGACTGTGTTGATTGGACACTGTGTTACTATAGGAGACAGTGTTGAGTGGACACTGTGTTACTATTGGAGACTGTGTTGAGTGGACACTGTGTTACTATCGGAGACTGTGTTGAGTGGACACTGTGTTACGATAGGAGACAGTGTTGAATGGACACTGTGTTACTATAGGAGACTGTGTTGAATGGACATTGTGTTACTATAGGAGACTGTGTTGAGTGGACACTGTGTTACTATAGGAGACTGTGTTGAGTGGACACTGTATTACGATAGGAGACTGTGTTGAGTGGACACTGTATTACGATAGGGGACTGTGTTGAGTGGACACTGTGTTACTATAGGAGACTGTGTTGATTGGACACTGTGTTACTATAGGAGACTGTGTTGATTGGACACTGTGTTACTATAGGAGACTGTGTTGAGTGGACACTGTGTTACTCCAGGAGACTGTGTTGAGTGGACACTGTGTTACTATAGGAGACTGTGTTGAGTGGACACTGTGTTACTATAGGAGACTGTGTTGAGTGGACACTGTGTTACTCTAGGAGACTGTGTTGAGTGGACACTGTGTTACTATAGGAGACTGTGTTGAGTGGACACTGTGTTACTATAGGAGACAGTGTTGAATGGACACTGTGTTACTATAGGAGACAGTGTTGAGTGGACACTGTGTTACTATAGGAGACTGTGTTGAGTGGACACTGTGTTACTATAGGAGACTGTTGAGTGGACACTGTGTTACTATAGGAGACTGTGTTGAGTGGACACTGTGTTACTGTAGGAGACAGTGTTGAGTGGACACTGTGTTACTATAGGAGACTGTTGAGTGGACACTGTGTTACTATAGGAGACTGTGTTGAGTGGACACTGTGTTACTATAGGAGACTGTTGAGTGGACACTGTGTTACTATAGGAGACTGTGTTGAGTGGACACTGTGTTACTATAGGAGACTGTGTTGAGTGGACACTGTGTTACTATAGGAGACAGTGTTGAGTGGACACTGTGTTACGATAGGAGACAGTGTTGAGTGGACACTGTGTTACTGTAGGAGACAGTGTTGAGTGGACACTGTGTCACTATAGGAGACAGTGTTGAGTGGACACTGTGTTACTCTAGGAGACTGTGTTGAGTGGACACTGTGTTACGATAGGAGACTGTGTTGAGTGGACAATGTGTTACTCTAGGAGACTGTGTTGAGTGGACACTGTGTTACTATAGGAGACTGTGTTGAGTGGACACTGTGTTACTATAGGAGACTGTGTTGAGTGGACACTGTGTTACTATAGGAGACTGTGTTGAGTGGACACTGTGTTACTATAGGAGACAGTGTTGAGTGGACACTGTGTTACTATGGGAGACTGTGTTGAGTGGACACTGTGTTACTGTAGGAGACTGTGTTGAGTGGACACTGTGTTACTATTGGAGACTGTGTTGATTGGACATTGTGTTACTATAGGAGACTGTGTTGAGTGGACACTGTATTACTATAGGAGACTGTGTTGAGTGGACACTGTGTTACTATAGGAGACTGTGTTGAGTGGACACTGTGTTACCATAGGAGACAGTGTTGATTGGACACTGTGTTACTGTAGGAGACAGTGTTGAATGGACACTGTGTTACTATAGGAGACTGTGTTGAATGGACATTGTGTTACTATAGGAGACTGTGTTGAGTGGACACTGTGTTACTATAGGAGACTGTGTTGAGTGGACACTGTATTACGATAGGAGACTGTGTTGAGTGGACACTGTGTTACTATAGGAGACTGTGTTGAGTGGACACTGTATTACGATAGGAGACTGTGTTGAGTGGTCACTGTGTTACTATAGGAGACTGTGTTGATTGGACACTGTGTTACTATAGGAGACTGTGTTGATTGGACACTGTGTTACTATAGGAGACTGTGTTGAGTGGACACTGTGTTACTCGAGGAGACTGTGTTGAGTGGACAGTGTGTTACTATAGGAGACTGTGTTGAGTGGACACTGTGTTACTATAGGAGACTGTGTTGAGTGGACACTGTGTTACTATAGGAGACTGTGTTGAGTGGACAATGTGTTACTCTAGGAGACTGTGTTGAGTGGACATTGTGTTACTATAGGAGACTGTGTTGAGTGGACAATGTGTTACTCTAGGAGACTGTGTTGAGTGGACACTGTGTTACTATAGGAGACTGTGTTGAGTGGAAACTGTGTAACTATAGGAGACAGTGTTGAGTGGACACTGTGTTACTATAGGAGACTGTGTTGAGTGGACACTGTGTTACTATAGGAGACAGTGTTGAGTGGACACTGTGTTACTATAGGAGACAGTGTTGAGTGGACACTGTGTTACTATAGGAGACTGTGTTGAGTGGACACTGTGTTACTATAGGAGACTGTGTTGAGTGGACACTGTGTTACTATAGGAGACTGTGTTGAGTGGACACTGTGTTACTATGGGAGACTGTGTTGAGTGGACACTGTGTTACTATAGGAGACTGTGTTGAGTGGACACTGTGTTACTATGGGAGACTGTGTTGAGTGGACACTGTGTTACTATAGGAGACTGTGTTGAGTGGACACTGTGTTACTATAGGAGACTGTGTTGAGTGGACACTGTGTTACTATAGGAGACTGTGTTGTTTGGACACTGTGTTACTGTAGGAGACAGTGTTGAGTGGACACTGTGTTACTATAGGAGACTGTGTTGAGTGGACACTGTGTTACTATAGGAGACTGTGTTGAGTGGACACTGTGTTACTATAGGAGACTGTGTTGAGTGGACAATGTGTTACTTTCAGAGACTGTGTTGATTGGACAATGTGTTCCTATAGGAGACTGTGTTGAGTGGACACTGTGTTCCTATAGGAGACTGTGTTGAGTGGACACTGTGTTACTATAGGAGACTGTGTTGATTGGACATTGTGTTACTATAGGAGACAGTGTTGAGTGGACACTGTGTTACTATTGGAGACTGTGTTGAGTGGACACTGTGTTACTATAGGAGACTGTGTTGAGTGGACACTGTGTTACTATTGGAGACTGTGTTGAGTGGACACTGTGTTACTATAGGAGACTGTGTTGAGTGGATACTGTGTTACTATAGGAGACAGTGTTGATTGGACACTGTGTTACTGTAGCAGACAGTGTTGAATGGACACTGTGTTACTTTCGGAGACTGTGTTGAATGGACATTGTGTTACTATAGGAGACTGTGTTGAGTGGACACTGTGTTACTATAGGAGACTGTGTTGAGTGGACACTGTATTACGATAGGAGACTGTGTTGAGTGGACACTGTATTACGATAGGAGACTGTGTTGAGTGGACAATGTGTTACTATAGGAGACTGTGTTGAGTGGACACTGTGTTACTATAGGAGACTGTGTTGAGTGGACACTGTGTTACTATAGGAGACTGTGTTGATTGGACACTGTTACTATAGGAGACTGTGTTGATTGGACACTGTGTTACTCTAGGAGACTGTGTTGATTGGACACTGTGATACTATAGGAGACTGTGTTGAGTGGACACTGTGTTACTATAGGAGACTGTGTTGAGTGGACACTGTGTTACTATAGGAGACTGTGTTGAGTGGACAATGTGTTACTATAGGAGACTGTGTTGATTGGACACTGTGTTACTATAGGAGACAGTGTTGAGTGGACACTGTGTTACTATTGGAGACTGTGTTGAGTGGACACTGTGTTACTATCGGAGACTGTGTTGAGTGGACACTGTGTTACGATAGGAGACAGTGTTGAATGGACACTGTGTTACTATAGGAGACTGTGTTGAATGGACATTGTGTTACTATAGGAGACTGTGTTGAGTGGACACTGTGTTACTATAGGAGACTGTGTTGAGTGGACACTGTATTACGATAGGAGACTGTGTTGAGTGGACACTGTATTACGATAGGGGACTGTGTTGAGTGGACACTGTGTTACTATAGGAGACTGTGTTGATTGGACACTGTGTTACTATAGGAGACTGTGTTGATTGGACACTGTGTTACTATAGGAGACTGTGTTGAGTGGACACTGTGTTACTCCAGGAGACTGTGTTGAGTGGACACTGTGTTACTATAGGAGACTGTGTTGAGTGGACACTGTGTTACTATAGGAGACTGTGTTGAGTGGACACTGTGTTACTCTAGGAGACTGTGTTGAGTGGACACTGTGTTACTATAGGAGACTGTGTTGAGTGGACACTGTGTTACTATAGGAGACAGTGTTGAATGGACACTGTGTTACTATAGGAGACTGTGTTGAGTGGACACTGTGTTACTATAGGAGACAGTGTTGAATGGACACTGTGTTACTATAGGAGACTGTGTTGAGTGGACACTGTGTTACTCCAGGAGACTGTGTTGAGTGGACACTGTGTTACTATAGGAGACTGTGTTGAGTGGACACTGTGTTACTATAGGAGACTGTGTTGAGTGGACACTGTGTTACTCTAGGAGACTGTGTTGATTGGACACTGTGTTACTATAGGAGACTGTGTTGAGTGGACACTGTGTTACTATAGGAGACTGTGTTGAGTGGACACTGTGTTACTATAGGAGACTGTTGAGTGGACACTGTGTTACTATAGGAGACTGTGTTGAGTGGACACTGTGTTACTATAGGAGACTGTGTTGAGTGGACACTGTGTTACTATAGGAGACAGTGTTGAGTGGACACTGTGTTACGATAGGAGACAGTGTTGAGTGGACACTGTGTTACTGTAGGAGACAGTGTTGAGTGGACACTGTGTCACTATAGGAGACTGTGTTGAGTGGACAATGTGTTACTCTAGGAGACTGTGTTGAGTGGACACTGTGTTACGATAGGAGACTGTGTTGAGTGGACAATGTGTTACTCTAGGAGACTGTGTTGAGTGGACACTGTGTTACTATAGGAGACTGTGTTGAGTGGACACTGTGTTACTATAGGAGACTGTGTTGAGTGGACACTGTGTTACTATAGGAGACTGTGTTGAGTGGACACTGTGTTACTATAGGAGACAGTGTTGAGTGGACAATGTGTTACTATAGGAGACTGTGTTGAGTGGACACTGTGTTACTATAGGAGACTGTGTTGATTGGACACTGTGTTACTATAGGAGACTGTGTTGAGTGGACACTGTGTTACTATAGGAGACTGTGTTGAGTGGACACTGTGTTACTATAGGAGACTGTGTTGAGTGGACACTGTGTTACTATAGGAGACTGTGTTGAGTGGACACTGTGTTACTATAGGAGACAGTGTTGAGTGGACACTGTGTTACTATGGGAGACTGTGTTGATTGGACATTGTGTTACTATAGGAGACTGTGTTGAGTGGACACTGTATTACTATAGGAGACTGTGTTGAGTGGACACTGTGTTACTATAGGAGACAGTGTTGAGTGGACACTGTGTTACCATAGGAGACAGTGTTGATTGGACACTGTGTTACTGTAGGAGACAGTGTTGAATGGACACTGTGTTACTATAGGAGACTGTGTTGAATGGACATTGTGTTACTATAGGAGACTGTGTTGAGTGGACACTGTGTTACTATAGGAGACTGTGTTGAGTGGACACTGTATTACGATAGGAGACTGTGTTGAGTGGACACTGTGTTACTATAGGAGACTGTGTTGAGTGGACACTGTATTACGATAGGAGACTGTGTTGAGTGGACACTGTGTTACTATAGGAGACTGTGTTGATTGGACACTGTGTTACTATAGGAGACTGTGTTGATTGGACACTGTGTTACTATAGGAGACTGTGTTGAGTGGACACTGTGTTACTCGAGGAGACTGTGTTGAGTGGACAGTGTGTTACTATAGGAGACTGTGTTGAGTGGACACTGTGTTACTATAGGAGACTGTGTTGAGTGGACACTGTGTTACTATAGGAGACTGTGTTGAGTGGACAATGTGTTACTCTAGGAGACTGTGTTGAGTGGACACTGTGTTACTATAGGAGACTGTGTTGAGTGGAAACTGTGTAACTATAGGAGACTGTGTTGAGTGGACACTGTGTTACTATAGGAGACTGTGTTGAGTGGACACTGTGTTACTATAGGAGACTGTGTTGAGTGGACACTGTGTTACTATAGGAGACTGTGTTGAGTGGACACTGTGTTACTATGGGAGACTGTGTTGAGTGGACACTGTGTTACTATAGGAGACTGTGTTGAGTGGACACTGTGTTACTATGGGAGA
The DNA here is from genome assembly GCF_035084215.1 of Heptranchias perlo. NCBI lineage: Eukaryota > Metazoa > Chordata > Chondrichthyes > Hexanchiformes > Hexanchidae > Heptranchias > Heptranchias perlo. The sequence goes on along the minus strand of NC_090367.1, from coordinate 7,637,758 downwards.
CTGTGTTGAGTGGACACTGTGTTACTATAGGAGACTGTGTTGAGTGGACACTGTGTTACTATAGGAGACTGTGTTGAGTGGACACTGTGTTACTATAGGAGACTGTGTTGTTTGGACACTGTGTTACTGTAGGAGACAGTGTTGAGTGGACACTGTGTTACTATAGGAGACTGTGTTGAGTGGACACTGTGTTACTATAGGAGACTGTGTTGAGTGGACAATGTGTTACTTTCAGAGACTGTGTTGATTGGACAATGTGTTCCTATAGGAGACTGTGTTGAGTGGACACTGTGTTCCTATAGGAGACTGTGTTGAGTGGACACTGTGTTACTATAGGAGACTGTGTTGATTGGACATTGTGTTACTATAGGAGACAGTGTTGAGTGGACACTGTGTTACTATTGGAGACTGTGTTGAGTGGACACTGTGTTACTATAGGAGACTGTGTTGAGTGGACACTGTGTTACTATAGGAGACTGTGTTGAGTGGACAATGTGTTACTTTCAGAGACTGTGTTGATTGGACAATGTGTTCCTATAGGAGACTGTGTTGAGTGGACACTGTGTTCCTATAGGAGACTGTGTTGAGTGGACACTGTGTTACTATAGGAGACTGTGTTGATTGGACATTGTGTTACTATAGGAGACAGTGTTGAGTGGACACTGTGTTACTATTGGAGACTGTGTTGAGTGGACACTGTGTTACTATAGGAGACTGTGTTGAGTGGATACTGTGTTACTATAGGAGACAGTGTTGATTGGACACTGTGTTACTGTAGGAGACAGTGTTGAATGGACACTGTGTTACTTTCGGAGACTGTGTTGAATGGACATTGTGTTACTATAGGAGACTGTGTTGAGTGGACACTGTGTTACTATAGGAGACTGTGTTGAGTGGACACTGTATTACGATAGGAGACTGTGTTGAGTGGATACTGTATTACGATAGGAGGCTGTGTTGAGTGGACACTGTGTTACTATAGGAGACTGTGTTGATTGGACACTGTGTTACTATAGGAGACTGTGTTGAGTGGACACTGTGTTACTCTAGGAGACTGTGTTGAGTGGACACTGTGTTACTATAGGAGACTGTGTTGAGTGGACACTGTGTTACTATAGGAGACTGTGTTGAGTGGACACTGTGTTACTATAGGAGACTGTGTTGAGTGGACACTGTGTTACTATAGGAGACAGTGTTGAGTGGACACTGTGTAACTATAGGAGACTGTGTTGAGTGGACACTGTGTTACTATGGGAGACTGTGTTGAGTGGACACTGTGTTACTATAGGAGACTGTGTTGATTGGACACTGTGTTACTATAGGAGACAGTGTTGAGTGGACACTGTGTTCCTGTAGGAGACTGTGTTGAGTGGACACTGTGTTACTATAGGAGACTGTGTTGATTGGACACTGTGTTACTATAGGAGACAGTGTTGAGTGGACACTGTGTTACTGTAGGAGACTGTGTTGAGTGGACAATGTGTTACTCTAGGAGACTGTGTTGAGTGGACACTGTGTTACTATAGGAGACTGTGTTGAGTGGACAATGTGTTACTCTAGGAGACTGTGTTGAGTGGACACTGTGTTACTATAGGAGACTGTGTTGAGTGGACAATGTGTTACTCTAGGAGACTGTGTTGAGTGGACACTGTGTTACTATAGGAGACTGTGTTGAGTGGACACTGTGTTACCATAGGAGACAGTGTTGAGTGGACACTGTGTTACTATAGGAGACTGTGTTGAGTGGACACTGTGTTACTATAGGAGACAGTGTTGAGTGGACACTGTGTTACTCTTGGAGACAGTGTTGAGTGGACACTGTGTTACTCTTGGAGACTGCGTTGAGTGGACACTGTGTTACTATAGGAGACAGTGTTGAGTGGACACTGTGTTACGAAAGGAGACTGTGTTGAGTGGACACTGTGTTACTATAGGAGACAGTGTTGAGTGGACACTGTGTTACTATAGGAGACTGTGTTGAGTGGACACTGTGTTACTATTGGAGACAGTGTTGAGTGGACACTGTGTTACTATGGGAGACTGTGTTGAGTGGACACTGTGATACTCTTGGAGACTGTGTTGAGTGGACAATGTGTTACTGTAGGAGACAGTGTTGAGTGGACACTGTGTTACTATAGGAGACAGTGTTGAGTGGACAATGTGTTACTATAGGAGACTGTGTTGAGTGGACACTGTGTTACTATAGGAGACAGTGTTGAGTGGACACTGTGTTACTATAGGAGACAGTGTTGAGTGGACACTGTGTTACTATAGGAGACTGTGTTGAGTGGACACTGTGTTACTATCGGAGACTGTGTTGATTGGACACTGTGTTACTATAGGAGACAGTGTTGAGTGGACACTGTGTTACTATGGGAGACTGTGTTGAGTGGACACTGTGTTACTATAGGAGACTGTGTTGAGTGGACACTGTGTTACTATGGGAGACTGTGTTGAGTGGACACTGTGTTACTATAGGAGACTGTGTTGAGTGGACACTGTGTTACTATAGGAGACTGTGTTGAGTGGACACTGTGTTACTATCGGAGACTGTGTTGAGTGGACACTGTGTTACTATAGGAGACTGTGTTGATTGGACACTGTGTTACTATAGGAGACTGTGTTGAGTGGACACTGTGTTACTCGAGGAGACTGTGTTGAGTGGACACTGTGTTCCTATAGGAGACTGTGTTGAGTGGACACTGTGTTACTATAGGAGACTGTGTTGAGTGGACACTGTGTTACTATAGGAGACTGTGTTGAGTGGACAATGTGTTACTCTAGGAGACTGTGTTGAGTGGACACTGTGTTACGATAGGAGACTGTGTTGAGTGGACAATGTGTTACTATAGGAGACTGTGTTGAGTGGACAATGTGTTACTATAGGAGACAGTGTTGAGTGAACACTGTGTTACTATGGGAGACTGTGTTGAGTGGACACTGTGTTACTATAGGAGACAGTGTTGAGTGAACACTGTGTTACTATAGGAGACTGTGTTGAGTGGACACTGTGTTACTATGGGAGACTGTGTTGAGTGGACACTGTGTTACTATGGGAGACTGTGTTGAGTGGACACTGTGTTACTATAGGAGACTGTGTTGAGTGGCCACTGTGTTACTATAGGAGACTGTGTTGAGTGGACACTGTGTTACTATCGGAGACTGTGTTGAGTGGACACTGTGTTAATATAGGAGACTGTGTTGATTGGACACTGTGTTACTATAGGAGACTGTGTTGAGTGGACACTGTGTTACTCTAGGAGACTGTGTTGAGTGGACACTGTGTTACTATAGGAGACTGTGTTGAGTGGACACTGTGTTACTATAGGAGACTGTGTTGAGTGGACACTGTGTTACTATAGGAGACTGTGTTGAGTGGACAATGTGTTACTCTAGGAGACTGTGTTGAGTGGACACTGTGTTACTATAGGAGACTGTGTTGAGTGGACAATGTGTTACTATAGGAGACAGTGTTGAGTGGACACTGTGTTACTATAGGAGACTGTGTTGAGTGGACACTGTGTTACGAGAGGAGACAGTGTTGAGTGGACACTGTGTTACTATAGGAGACTGTGTTGAGTGGACACTGTGTTACTATAGGAGACTGTGTTGAGTGGACACTGTGTTACTATAGGAGACTGTGTTGAGTGGACACTGTGTTACTATAGGAGACAGTGTTGAGTGGACAATGTGTTACTCTAGGAGACTGTGTTGAGTGGACACTGTGTTACTATAGGAGACTGTGTTGAGTGGACACTGTGTTACTCTAGGAGACTGTGTTGAGTGGACACTGTGTTACTATAGGAGACTGTGTTGAGTGGACACTGTGTTACTATAGGAGACTGTGTTGAGTGGACACTGTGTTACTATAGGAGACTGTGTTGAGTGGACAATGTGTTACTCTAGGAGACTGTGTTGAGTGGACAATGTGTTACTTTTGGAGACTGTGTTGAGTGGACACTGTGTTACTATAGGAGACTGTGTTGAGTGGACACTGTGTTACTTTTGGAGACTGTGTTGAGTGGACACTGTGTTACTATAGGAGACTGTGTTGAGTGGACACTGTGTTACTATAGGAGACTGTGTTGAGTGGACACTGTGTTACTATAGGAGACTGTGTTGAGTGGACACTGTGTTACTATAGGAGACTGTGTTGAGTGGACACTGTGTTACTATAGGAGACTGTGTTGAGTGGACACTGTGTTACTATAGGAGACTGTGTTGAGTGGACACTGTGTTACTATAGGAGACTGTGTTGAGTGGACACTGTGTGACTATGGGAGACTGTGTTGAGTGGACACTGTGTTACTAGAGGAGACTGTGTTGAGTGGACACTGTGTTACTATCGGAGACTGTGTTGAGTGGACACTGTGTCACTATAGGAGACTGTGTTGATTGGACACTGTGTTACTGTAGGAGACAGTGTTGAGTGGACACTGTGTTACTAAAGGAGACTGTGTTGAGTGGACACTGTGTTACTATAGGAGACTGTGTTGAGTGGACACTGTGTTACTATAGGAGACTGTGTTGAGTGGACAATGTGTTACTTTCAGAGACTGTGTTGATTGGACAATGTGTTACTATAGGAGACTGTGTTGAGTGGACACTGTGTTACTATAGGAGACTGTGTTGATTGGACATTGTGTTACTATAGGAGACTGTGTTGAGTGGACACTGTGTTACTATTGGAGACTGTGTTGAGTGGACACTGTGTTCCTATAGGAGACTGTGTTGAGTGGACACTGTGTTACTATAGGAGACTGTGTTGATTGGACATTGTGTTACTATAGGAGACTGTGTTGAGTGGACACTGTGTTACTATTGGAGACTGTGTTGAGTGGACACTGTGTTACTATAGGAGACTGTGTTGAGTGGACAGTGTGTTACTATAGGAGACTGTGTTGATTGGACACTGTGTTACTGTAGGAGACAGTGTTGAATGGACACTGTGTTACTATAGGAGACTGTGTTGAATGGACATTGTGTTACTATAGGAGACTGTGTTGAGTGGACACTGTGTTACTATAGGAGACTGTGTTGAGTGGACACTGTATTACGACAGGAGACTGTGTTGAGTGGACACTGTATTACGATAGGAGGCTGTGTTGAGTGGACACTGTGTTACTATAGGAGACTGTGTTGATTGGACAATGTGTTACTATAGGAGACTGTGTTGAGTGGACACTGTGTTACTCTAGGAGACTGTGTTGAGTGGACACTGTGTTACTATAGGAGACTGTGTTGAGTGGACACTGTGTTACTATAGGAGACTGTGTTGAGTGGACACTGTGTTACTATAGGAGACTGTGTTGAGTGGACACTGTGTTACTATAGGAGACAGTGTTGAGTGGACACTGTGTTACTATAGGAGACTGTGTTGAGTGGACACTGTGTTACTATGGGAGACTGTGTTGAGTGGACACTGTGTTATTATAGGAGACTGTGTTCATTGGACACTGTGTTACTATAGGAGACAGTGTTGAGTGGACACTGTGTTACTGTAGGAGACAGTGTTGAGTGGACACTGTGTTACTATAGGAGACTGTGTTGAGTGGATAATGTGTTACTCTAGGAGACTGTGTTGAGTGGACACTGTGTTACTATAGGAGACTGTGCTGAGTGGACAATGTGTTACTCTAGGAGACTGTGTTGAGTGGACACTGTGTTACTATAGGAGACTGTGTTGAGTGGACACTGTGTTACCATAGGAGACAGTGTTGAGTGGACACTGTGTTACTATAGGAGACTGTGTTGAGTGGACACTGTGTTACTATAGGAGACAGTGTTGAGTGGACACTGTGTTACTCTTGGAGACAGTGTTGAGTGGACACTGTGTTACTCTTGGAGACTGCGTTGAGTGGACACTGTGTTACAAAAGGAGACTGTGTTGAGTGGACACTGTGTTACTATAGGAGACAGTGTTGTGTGGACACTGTGTTACTATAGGAGACTGTGTTGAGTGGACACTGTGTTACTATAGGAGACAGTGTTGAGTGGACACTGTGTTACTATAGGAGACTGTGTTGAGTGGACACTGTGTTACTATAGGAGACAGTGTTGAGTGGACACTGTGTTACTATGGGAGACTGTGTTGAGTGGACACTGTGTTACTATAGGAGACTGTGTTGAGTGGACACTGTGTTACCGTAGGAGACAGTGTTGAGTGGACACTGTGTTACTGTAGGAGACAGTGTTGAGTGGACAATGTGTTACTATAGGAGACTGTGTTGAGTGGACACTGTGTTACTATAGGAGACTGTGTTGAGTGGACACTTTGTTACTATAGGAGACTGTGTTGAGTGGACACTGTGTTACTATAGGAGACTGTGTTGAGTGGACACTGTGTTACTATCGGAGACTGTGTTGAGTGGACACTGTGTTACTATAGGAGACTGTGTTGATTGGACACTGTGTTACTGTAGGAGACAGTGTTGAGTGGACACTGTGTTACTATAGGAGACTGTGTTGAGTGGACAATGTGTTACTTTCAGAGACTGTGTTGATTGGACACTGTGTTACTATCGGAGACAGTGTTGAGTGGACACTGTGTTACTTTCAGAGACTGTGTTGATTGGACACTGTGTTACTATTGGAGACTGTGTTGAGTGGACACTGTGTTACTATAGGAGACTGTGTTGAGTGGACACTGTGTTACTATAGAAGACTGTGTTGATTGGACACTGTGTTACTTTCAGAGACTGTGTTGAGTGGACACTGTGTTACTATAGGAGACAGTGTTGAGTGGACACTGTGTTACTTTCAGAGACTGTGTTGATTTGACACTGTGTTACTATCGGAGACAGTGTTGAGTGGACACTGTGTTACTATTGGAGACTGTGTGGAATGGATACTGTGTTACTATAGGAGACTGTGTTGATTGGACATTGTGTTACTATAGAAGACTGTGTTGATTGGACAATGTGTTACTTTCAGAGACTGTGTTGATTTGACACTGTGTTACTATCGGAGACTGTGTTGAGTGGACACTGTGTTACTATTGGAGACTGTGTGGAATGGATACTGTGTTACTATAGGAGACTGTGTTGATTGGACATTGTGTTACTATAGGAGACTGTGTTGAGTGGACACTGTGTTCCTATAGGAGACTGTGTTGAGTGGACACTGTGTTACTATAGGAGACTGTGTTGATTGGACATTGTGTTACTATAGGAGACTGTGTTGAGTGGACACTGTGTTACTATTGGAGACTGTGTTGAGTGGACACTGTGTTACTATAGGAGACTGTTGAGTGGACACTGTGTTACTATAGGAGACTGTGTTGAGTGGACACTGTGTTACTATAGGAGACTGTGTTGAGTGGACACTGTGTTACTATAGGAGACAGTGTTGAGTGGACACTGTGTTACGATAGGAGACAGTGTTGAGTGGACACTGTGTTACTGTAGGAGACAGTGTTGAGTGGACACTGTGTCACTATAGGAGACAGTGTTGAGTGGACACTGTGTTACTCTAGGAGACTGTGTTGAGTGGACACTGTGTTACGATAGGAGACTGTGTTGAGTGGACAATGTGTTACTCTAGGAGACTGTGTTGAGTGGACACTGTGTTACTATAGGAGACTGTGTTGAGTGGACACTGTGTTACTATAGGAGACTGTGTTGAGTGGACACTGTGTTACTGTAGGAGACTGTGTTGAGTGGACACTGTGTTACTATAGGAGACAGTGTTGAGTGGACACTGTGTTACTATGGGAGACTGTGTTGAGTGGACACTGTGTTACTGTAGGAGACTGTGTTGAGTGGACACTGTGTTACTATTGGAGACTGTGTTGATTGGACATTGTGTTACTATAGGAGACTGTGTTGAGTGGACACTGTATTACTATAGGAGACTGTGTTGAGTGGACACTGTGTTACTATAGGAGACTGTGTTGAGTGGACACTGTGTTACCATAGGAGACAGTGTTGATTGGACACTGTGTTACTGTAGGAGACAGTGTTGAATGGACACTGTGTTACTATAGGAGACTGTGTTGAATGGACATTGTGTTACTATAGGAGACTGTGTTGAGTGGACACTGTGTTACTATAGGAGACTGTGTTGAGTGGACACTGTATTACGATAGGAGACTGTGTTGAGTGGACACTGTGTTACTATAGGAGACTGTGTTGAGTGGACACTGTATTACGATAGGAGACTGTGTTGAGTGGTCACTGTGTTACTATAGGAGACTGTGTTGATTGGACACTGTGTTACTATAGGAGACTGTGTTGATTGGACACTGTGTTACTATAGGAGACTGTGTTGAGTGGACACTGTGTTACTCGAGGAGACTGTGTTGAGTGGACAGTGTGTTACTATAGGAGACTGTGTTGAGTGGACACTGTGTTACTATAGGAGACTGTGTTGAGTGGACACTGTGTTACTATAGGAGACTGTGTTGAGTGGACAATGTGTTACTCTAGGAGACTGTGTTGAGTGGACATTGTGTTACTATAGGAGACTGTGTTGAGTGGACAATGTGTTACTCTAGGAGACTGTGTTGAGTGGACACTGTGTTACTATAGGAGACTGTGTTGAGTGGAAACTGTGTAACTATAGGAGACAGTGTTGAGTGGACACTGTGTTACTATAGGAGACTGTGTTGAGTGGACACTGTGTTACTATAGGAGACAGTGTTGAGTGGACACTGTGTTACTATAGGAGACAGTGTTGAGTGGACACTGTGTTACTATAGGAGACTGTGTTGAGTGGACACTGTGTTACTATAGGAGACTGTGTTGAGTGGACACTGTGTTACTATAGGAGACTGTGTTGAGTGGACACTGTGTTACTATGGGAGACTGTGTTGAGTGGACACTGTGTTACTATAGGAGACTGTGTTGAGTGGACACTGTGTTACTATGGGAGACTGTGTTGAGTGGACACTGTGTTACTATAGGAGACTGTGTTGAGTGGACACTGTGTTACTATAGGAGACTGTGTTGAGTGGACACTGTGTTACTATAGGAGACTGTGTTGTTTGGACACTGTGTTACTGTAGGAGACAGTGTTGAGTGGACACTGTGTTACTATAGGAGACTGTGTTGAGTGGACACTGTGTTACTATAGGAGACTGTGTTGAGTGGACACTGTGTTACTATAGGAGACTGTGTTGAGTGGACAATGTGTTACTTTCAGAGACTGTGTTGATTGGACAATGTGTTCCTATAGGAGACTGTGTTGAGTGGACACTGTGTTCCTATAGGAGACTGTGTTGAGTGGACACTGTGTTACTATAGGAGACTGTGTTGATTGGACATTGTGTTACTATAGGAGACAGTGTTGAGTGGACACTGTGTTACTATTGGAGACTGTGTTGAGTGGACACTGTGTTACTATAGGAGACTGTGTTGAGTGGACACTGTGTTACTATTGGAGACTGTGTTGAGTGGACACTGTGTTACTATAGGAGACTGTGTTGAGTGGATACTGTGTTACTATAGGAGACAGTGTTGATTGGACACTGTGTTACTGTAGGAGACAGTGTTGAATGGACACTGTGTTACTTTCGGAGACTGTGTTGAATGGACATTGTGTTACTATAGGAGACTGTGTTGAGTGGACACTGTGTTACTATAGGAGACTGTGTTGAGTGGACACTGTATTACGATAGGAGACTGTGTTGAGTGGACACTGTATTACGATAGGAGACTGTGTTGAGTGGACAATGTGTTACTATAGGAGACTGTGTTGAGTGGACACTGTGTTACTATAGGAGACTGTGTTGAGTGGACACTGTGTTACTATAGGAGACTGTGTTGATTGGACACTGTTACTATAGGAGACTGTGTTGATTGGACACTGTGTTACTCTAGGAGACTGTGTTGATTGGACACTGTGATACTATAGGAGACTGTGTTGAGTGGACACTGTGTTACTATAGGAGACTGTGTTGAGTGGACACTGTGTTACTATAGGAGACTGTGTTGAGTGGACAATGTGTTACTATAGGAGACTGTGTTGATTGGACACTGTGTTACTATAGGAGACAGTGTTGAGTGGACACTGTGTTACTATTGGAGACTGTGTTGAGTGGACACTGTGTTACTATCGGAGACTGTGTTGAGTGGACACTGTGTTACGATAGGAGACAGTGTTGAATGGACACTGTGTTACTATAGGAGACTGTGTTGAATGGACATTGTGTTACTATAGGAGACTGTGTTGAGTGGACACTGTGTTACTATAGGAGACTGTGTTGAGTGGACACTGTATTACGATAGGAGACTGTGTTGAGTGGACACTGTATTACGATAGGGGACTGTGTTGAGTGGACACTGTGTTACTATAGGAGACTGTGTTGATTGGACACTGTGTTACTATAGGAGACTGTGTTGATTGGACACTGTGTTACTATAGGAGACTGTGTTGAGTGGACACTGTGTTACTCCAGGAGACTGTGTTGAGTGGACACTGTGTTACTATAGGAGACTGTGTTGAGTGGACACTGTGTTACTATAGGAGACTGTGTTGAGTGGACACTGTGTTACTCTAGGAGACTGTGTTGAGTGGACACTGTGTTACTATAGGAGACTGTGTTGAGTGGACACTGTGTTACTATAGGAGACAGTGTTGAATGGACACTGTGTTACTATAGGAGACTGTGTTGAGTGGACACTGTGTTACTATAGGAGACAGTGTTGAATGGACACTGTGTTACTATAGGAGACTGTGTTGAGTGGACACTGTGTTACTCCAGGAGACTGTGTTGAGTGGACACTGTGTTACTATAGGAGACTGTGTTGAGTGGACACTGTGTTACTATAGGAGACTGTGTTGAGTGGACACTGTGTTACTCTAGGAGACTGTGTTGATTGGACACTGTGTTACTATAGGAGACTGTGTTGAGTGGACACTGTGTTACTATAGGAGACTGTGTTGAGTGGACACTGTGTTACTATAGGAGACTGTTGAGTGGACACTGTGTTACTATAGGAGACTGTGTTGAGTGGACACTGTGTTACTATAGGAGACTGTGTTGAGTGGACACTGTGTTACTATAGGAGACAGTGTTGAGTGGACACTGTGTTACGATAGGAGACAGTGTTGAGTGGACACTGTGTTACTGTAGGAGACAGTGTTGAGTGGACACTGTGTCACTATAGGAGACTGTGTTGAGTGGACAATGTGTTACTCTAGGAGACTGTGTTGAGTGGACACTGTGTTACGATAGGAGACTGTGTTGAGTGGACAATGTGTTACTCTAGGAGACTGTGTTGAGTGGACACTGTGTTACTATAGGAGACTGTGTTGAGTGGACACTGTGTTACTATAGGAGACTGTGTTGAGTGGACACTGTGTTACTATAGGAGACTGTGTTGAGTGGACACTGTGTTACTATAGGAGACAGTGTTGAGTGGACAATGTGTTACTATAGGAGACTGTGTTGAGTGGACACTGTGTTACTATAGGAGACTGTGTTGATTGGACACTGTGTTACTATAGGAGACTGTGTTGAGTGGACACTGTGTTACTATAGGAGACTGTGTTGAGTGGACACTGTGTTACTATAGGAGACTGTGTTGAGTGGACACTGTGTTACTATAGGAGACTGTGTTGAGTGGACACTGTGTTACTATAGGAGACAGTGTTGAGTGGACACTGTGTTACTATGGGAGACTGTGTTGATTGGACATTGTGTTACTATAGGAGACTGTGTTGAGTGGACACTGTGTTACTATAGGAGACTGTGTTGAGTGGACACTGTATTACGATAGGAGACTGTGTTGAGTGGACACTGTGTTACTATAGGAGACTGTGTTGAGTGGACACTGTATTACGATAGGAGACTGTGTTGAGTGGACACTGTGTTACTATAGGAGACTGTGTTGATTGGACACTGTGTTACTATAGGAGACTGTGTTGATTGGACACTGTGTTACTATAGGAGACTGTGTTGAGTGGACACTGTGTTACTCGAGGAGACTGTGTTGAGTGGACAGTGTGTTACTATAGGAGACTGTGTTGAGTGGACACTGTGTTACTATAGGAGACTGTGTTGAGTGGACACTGTGTTACTATAGGAGACTGTGTTGAGTGGACAATGTGTTACTCTAGGAGACTGTGTTGAGTGGACACTGTGTTACTATAGGAGACTGTGTTGAGTGGAAACTGTGTAACTATAGGAGACTGTGTTGAGTGGACACTGTGTTACTATAGGAGACTGTGTTGAGTGGACACTGTGTTACTATAGGAGACTGTGTTGAGTGGACACTGTGTTACTATAGGAGACTGTGTTGAGTGGACACTGTGTTACTATGGGAGACTGTGTTGAGTGGACACTGTGTTACTATAGGAGACTGTGTTGAGTGGACACTGTGTTACTATGGGAGACTGTGTTGAGTGGACACTGTGTTACTATAGGAGACTGTGTTGAGTGGACACTGTGTTACTATAGGAGACTGTGTTGAGTGGACACTGTGTTACTATAGGAGACTGTGTTGTTTGGACACTGTGTTACTGTAGGAGACAGTGTTGAGTGGACACTGTGTTACTATAGGAGACTGTGTTGAGTGGACACTGTGTTACTATAGGAGACTGTGTTGAGTGGACAATGTGTTACTTTCAGAGACTGTGTTGATTGGACAATGTGTTCCTATAGGAGACTGTGTTGAGTGGACACTGTGTTCCTATAGGAGACTGTGTTGAGTGGACACTGTGTTACTATAGGAGACTGTGTTGATTGGACATTGTGTTACTATAGGAGACAGTGTTGAGTGGACACTGTGTTACTATTGGAGACTGTGTTGAGTGGACACTGTGTTACTATAGGAGACTGTGTTGAGTGGACACTGTGTTACTATAGGAGACTGTGTTGATTGGACAATGTGTTACTATAGGAGACTGTGTTGAGTGGACAATGTGTTACTTTCAGAGACTGTGTTGATTGGACAATGTGTTCCTATAGGAGACTGTGTTGAGTGGACACTGTGTTCGTATAGGAGACTGTGTTGAGTGGACACTGTGTTACTATAGGAGACTGTGTTGATTGGACATTGTGTTACTATAGGAGACAGTGTTGAGTGGACACTGTGTTACTATTGGAGACTGTGTTGAGTGGACACTGTGTTACTATAGGAGACTGTGTTGAGTGGATACTGTGTTACTATAGGAGACAGTGTTGATTGGACACTGTGTTACTGTAGGAGACAGTGTTGAATGGACACTGTGTTACTTTCGGAGACTGTGTTGAATGGACATTGTGTTACTATAGGAGACTGTGTTGAGTGGACACTGTGTTACTATAGGAGACTGTGTTGAGTGGACACTGTATTACGATAGGAGACTGTTTTGAGTGGATACTGTATTACGATAGGAGGCTGTGTTGAGTGGACACTGTGTTACTATAGGAGACTGTGTTGATTGGACACTGTGTTACTATAGGAGACTGTGTTGAGTGGACACTGTGTTACTCTAGGAGACTGTGTTGAGTGGACACTGTGTTACTATAGGAGACTGTGTTGAGTGGACACTGTGTTACTATAGGAGACTGTGTTGAGTGGACACTGTGTTACTATAGGAGACTGTGTTGAGTGGACACTGTGTTACTATAGGAGACAGTGTTGAGTGGACACTGTGTAACTATAGGAGACTGTGTTGAGTGGACACTGTGTTACTATGGGAGACTGTGTTGAGTGGACACTGTGTTACTATAGGAGACTGTGTTGATTGGACACTGTGTTACTATAGGAGACAGTGTTGAGTGGACACTGTGTTCCTGTAGGAGACTGTGTTGAGTGGACACTGTGTTACTATAGGAGACTGTGTTGATTGGACACTGTGTTACTATAGGAGACAGTGTTGAGTGGACACTGTGTTACTGTAGGAGACTGTGTTGAGTGGACAATGTGTTACTCTAGGAGACTGTGTTGAGTGGACACTGTGTTACTATAGGAGACTGTGTTGAGTGGACAATGTGTTACTCTAGGAGACTGTGTTGAGTGGACACTGTGTTACTATAGGAGACTGTGTTGAGTGGACAATGTGTTACTCTAGGAGACTGTGTTGAGTGGACACTGTGTTACTATAGGAGACTGTGTTGAGTGGACACTGTGTTACCATAGGAGACAGTGTTGAGTGGACACTGTGTTACTATAGGAGACTGTGTTGAGTGGACACTGTGTTACTATAGGAGACAGTGTTGAGTGGACACTGTGTTACTCTTGGAGACAGTGTTGAGTGGACACTGTGTTACTCTTGGAGACTGCGTTGAGTGGACACTGTGTTACTATAGGAGACTGTGTTGAGTGGACACTGTGTTACGAAAGGAGACAGTGTTGAGTGGACACTGTGTTACGAAAGGAGACTGTGTTGAGTGGACACTGTGTTACTATAGGAGACAGTGTTGAGTGGACACTGTGTTACTATAGGAGACTGTGTTGAGTGGACACTGTGTTACTATTGGAGACAGTGTTGAGTGGACACTGTGTTACTATGGGAGACTGTGTTGAGTGGACACTGTGATACTCTTGGAGACTGTGTTGAGTGGACAATGTGTTACTGTAGGAGACAGTGTTGAGTGGACACTGTGTTACTATAGGAGACAGTGTTGAGTGGACAATGTGTTACTATAGGAGACTGTGTTGAGTGGACACTGTGTTACTATAGGAGACAGTGTTGAGTGGACACTGTGTTACTATAGGAGACAGTGTTGAGTGGACACTGTGTTACTATAGGAGACTGTGTTGAGTGGACACTGTGTTACTATCGGAGACTGTGTTGATTGGACACTGTGTTACTATAGGAGACAGTGTTGAGTGGACACTGTGTTACTATGGGAGACTGTGTTGAGTGGACACTGTGTTACTATAGGAGACTGTGTTGAGTGGACACTGTGTTACTATGGGAGACTGTGTTGAGTGGACACTGTGTTACTATAGGAGACTGTGTTGAGTGGACACTGTGTTACTATAGGAGACTGTGTTGAGTGGACACTGTGTTACTATCGGAGACTGTGTTGAGTGGACACTGTGTTACTATAGGAGACTGTGTTGATTGGACACTGTGTTACTATAGGAGACTGTGTTGAGTGGACACTGTGTTACTCGAGGAGACTGTGTTGAGTGGACACTGTGTTCCTATAGGAGACTGTGTTGAGTGGACACTGTGTTACTATAGGAGACTGTGTTGAGTGGACACTGTGTTACTATAGGAGACTGTGTTGAGTGGACAATGTGTTACTCTAGGAGACTGTGTTGAGTGGACACTGTGTTACGATAGGAGACTGTGTTGAGTGGACAATGTGTTACTATAGGAGACTGTGTTGAGTGGACAATGTGTTACTATAGGAGACAGTGTTGAGTGAACACTGTGTTACTATGGGAGACTGTGTTGAGTGGACACTGTGTTACTATAGGAGACAGTGTTGAGTGAACACTGTGTTACTATAGGAGACTGTGTTGAGTGGACACTGTGTTACTATGGGAGACTGTGTTGAGTGGACACTGTGTTACTATGGGAGACTGTGTTGAGTGGACACTGTGTTACTATAGGAGACTGTGTTGAGTGGCCACTGTGTTACTATAGGAGACTGTGTTGAGTGGACACTGTGTTACTATCGGAGACTGTGTTGAGTGGACACTGTGTTAATATAGGAGACTGTGTTGATTGGACACTGTGTTACTATAGGAGACTGTGTTGAGTGGACACTGTGTTACTCTAGGAGACTGTGTTGAGTGGACACTGTGTTACTATAGGAGACTGTGTTGAGTGGACACTGTGTTACTATAGGAGACTGTGTTGAGTGGACACTGTGTTACTATAGGAGACTGTGTTGAGTGGACAATGTGTTACTCTAGGAGACTGTGTTGAGTGGACACTGTGTTACTATAGGAGACTGTGTTGAGTGGACAATGTGTTACTATAGGAGACAGTGTTGAGTGGACACTGTGTTACTATAGGAGACTGTGTTGAGTGGACACTGTGTTACGAGAGGAGACAGTGTTGAGTGGACACTGTGTTACTATAGGAGACTGTGTTGAGTGGACACTGTGTTACTATAGGAGACTGTGTTGAGTGGACACTGTGTTACTATAGGAGACTGTGTTGAGTGGACACTGTGTTACTTTCGGAGACAGTGTTGAGTGGACAATGTGTTACTCTAGGAGACTGTGTTGAGTGGACACTGTGTTACTATAGGAGACTGTGTTGAGTGGACACTGTGTTACTCTAGGAGACTGTGTTGAGTGGACACTGTGTTACTATAGGAGACTGTGTTGAGTGGACACTGTGTTACTATAGGAGACTGTGTTGAGTGGACACTGTGTTACTATAGGAGACTGTGTTGAGTGGACAATGTGTTACTCTAGGAGACTGTGTTGAGTGGACAATGTGTTACTTTTGGAGACTGTGTTGAGTGGACACTGTGTTACTATAGGAGACTGTGTTGAGTGGACACTGTGTTACTTTTGGAGACTGTGTTGAGTGGACACTGTGTTACTATAGGAGACTGTGTTGAGTGGACACTGTGTTACTATAGGAGACTGTGTTGAGTGGACACTGTGTTACTATAGGAGACTGTGTTGAGTGGACACTGTGTTACTATAGGAGACTGTGTTGAGTGGACACTGTGTTACTATAGGAGACTGTGTTGAGTGGACACTGTGTTACTATAGGAGACTGTGTTGAGTGGACACTGTGTTACTATAGGAGACTGTGTTGAGTGGACACTGTGTGACTATGGGAGACTGTGTTGAGTGGACACTGTGTTACTAGAGGAGACTGTGTTGAGTGGACACTGTGTTACTATAGGAGACTGTGTTGAGTGGACACTGTGTCACTATAGGAGACTGTGTTGATTGGACACTGTGTTACTGTAGGAGACAGTGTTGAGTGGACACTGTGTTACTAAAGGAGACTGTGTTGAGTGGACACTGTGTTACTATAGGAGACTGTGTTGAGTGGACACTGTGTTACTATAGGAGACTGTGTTGAGTGGACAATGTGTTACTTTCAGAGACTGTGTTGATTGGACAATGTGTTACTATAGGAGACTGTGTTGAGTGGACACTGTGTTACTATAGGAGACTGTGTTGATTGGACATTGTGTTACTATAGGAGACTGTGTTGAGTGGACACTGTGTTACTATTGGAGACTGTGTTGAGTGGACACTGTGTTCCTATAGGAGACTGTGTTGAGTGGACACTGTGTTACTATAGGAGACTGTGTTGATTGGACATTGTGTTACTATAGGAGACTGTGTTGAGTGGACACTGTGTTACTATTGGAGACTGTGTTGAGTGGACACTGTGTTACTATAGGAGACTGTGTTGAGTGGACAGTGTGTTACTATAGGAGACTGTGTTGATTGGACACTGTGTTACTGTAGGAGACAGTGTTGAATGGACACTGTGTTACTATAGGAGACTGTGTTGAATGGACATTGTGTTACTATAGGAGACTGTGTTGAGTGGACACTGTGTTACTATAGGAGACTGTGTTGAGTGGACACTGTATTACGACAGGAGACTGTGTTGAGTGGACACTGTATTACGATAGGAGGCTGTGTTGAGTGGACACTGTGTTACTATAGGAGACTGTGTTGATTGGACAATGTGTTACTATAGGAGACTGTGTTGAGTGGACACTGTGTTACTCTAGGAGACTGTGTTGAGTGGACACTGTGTTACTATAGGAGACTGTGTTGAGTGGACACTGTGTTACTATAGGAGACTGTGTTGAGTGGACACTGTGTTACTATAGGAGACTGTGTTGAGTGGACACTGTGTTACTATAGGAGACAGTGTTGAGTGGACACTGTGTTACTATAGGAGACTGTGTTGAGTGGACACTGTGTTACTATGGGAGACTGTGTTGAGTGGACACTGTGTTATTATAGGAGACTGTGTTCATTGGACACTGTGTTACTATAGGAGACAGTGTTGAGTGGACACTGTGTTACTGTAGGAGACAGTGTTGAGTGGACACTGTGTTACTATAGGAGACTGTGTTGAGTGGATAATGTGTTACTCTAGGAGACTGTGTTGAGTGGACACTGTGTTACTATAGGAGACTGTGCTGAGTGGACAATGTGTTACTCTAGGAGACTGTGTTGAGTGGACACTGTGTTACTATAGGAGACTGTGTTGAGTGGACACTGTGTTACCATAGGAGACAGTGTTGAGTGGACACTGTGTTACTATAGGAGACTGTGTTGAGTGGACACTGTGTTACTATAGGAGACAGTGTTGAGTGGACACTGTGTTACTCTTGGAGACAGTGTTGAGTGGACACTGTGTTACTCTTGGAGACTGCGTTGAGTGGACACTGTGTTACAAAAGGAGACTGTGTTGAGTGGACACTGTGTTACTATAGGAGACAGTGTTGTGTGGACACTGTGTTACTATAGGAGACTGTGTTGAGTGGACACTGTGTTACTATAGGAGACTGTGTTGAGTGGACACTGTGTTACTATAGGAGACTGTGTTGAGTGGACACTGTGTTACTATAGGAGACAGTGTTGAGTGGACACTGTGTTACTATGGGAGACTGTGTTGAGTGGACACTGTGTTACTATAGGAGACTGTGTTGAGTGGACACTGTGTTACCGTAGGAGACAGTGTTGAGTGGACACTGTGTTACTGTAGGAGACAGTGTTGAGTGGACAATGTGTTACTATAGGAGACTGTGTTGAGTGGACACTGTGTTACTATAGGAGACTGTGTTGAGTGGACACTTTGTTACTATAGGAGACTGTGTTGAGTGGACACTGTGTTACTATAGGAGACTGTGTTGAGTGGACAGTGTGTTACTATCGGAGACTGTGTTGAGTGGACACTGTGTTACTATAGGAGACTGTGTTGATTGGACACTGTGTTACTGTAGGAGACAGTGTTGAGTGGACACTGTGTTACTATAGGAGACTGTGTTGAGTGGACAATGTGTTACTTTCAGAGACTGTGTTGATTGGACACTGTGTTACTATCGGAGACAGTGTTGAGTGGACACTGTGTTACTTTCAGAGACTGTGTTGATTGGACACTGTGTTACGATTGGAGACTGTGTTGAGTGGACACTGTGTTACTATAGGAGACTGTGTTGAGTGGACACTGTGTTACTATAGAAGACTGTGTTGATTGGACAATGTGTTACTTTCAGAGACTGTGTTGAGTGGACACTGTGTTACTATAGGAGACAGTGTTGAGTGGACACTGTGTTACTTTCAGAGACTGTGTTGATTTGACACTGTGTTACTATCGGAGACAGTGTTGAGTGGACACTGTGTTACTATTGGAGACTGTGTGGAATGGATACTGTGTTACTATAGGAGACTGTGTTGATTGGACATTGTGTTACTATAGAAGACTGTGTTGATTGGACAATGTGTTACTTTCAGAGACTGTGTTGATTTGACACTGTGTTACTATCGGAGACTGTGTTGAGTGGACACTGTGTTACTATTGGAGACTGTGTGGAATGGATACTGTGTTACTATAGGAGACTGTGTTGATTGGACATTGTGTTACTATAGGAGACTGTGTTGAGTGGACACTGTGTTCCGATAGGAGACTGTGTTGAGTGGACACTGTGTTACTATAGGAGACTGTGTTGATTGGACATTGTGTTACTATAGGAGACTGTGTTGAGTGGACACTGTGTTACTATTGGAGACTGTGTTGAGTGGACACTGTGTTACTATCGGAGACTGTGTTGAGTGGACACTGTGTTACTATAGGAGACAGTGTTGATTGGACACTGTGTTACTGTAGGAGACAGTGTTGAATGGACACTGTGTTACTATAGGAGACTGTGTTGAATGGACATTGTGTTACTATAGGAGACTGTGTTGAGTGGACACTGTGTTACTATAGGAGACTGTGTTGAGTGGACACTGTATTACGATAGGAGACTGTGTTGAGTGGACACTGTATTACGATAGGAGACTGTGTTGAGTGGACACTGTGTTACTATAGGAGACTGTGTTGAGTGGACACTGTGTTACTATGGGAGACTGTGTTGAGTGGACACTGTGTTACTAGAGGAGACTGTGTTGAGTGGACACTGTGTTACTATAGGAGACTGTGTTGAGTGGACACTGTGTTACTATAGGAGACTGTGTTGATTGGACACTGTGTTACTGTAGGAGACAGTGTTGAGTGGACACTGTGTTACTATAGGAGACTGTGTTGAGTGGACACTGTGTTACTATAGGAGACTGTGTTGAGTGGACACTGTGTTACTATAGGAGACTGTGTTGAGTGGACAATGTGTTACTTTCAGAGACTGTGTTGATTGGACAATGTGTTCCAATAGGAGACTGTGTTGAGTGGACACTGTGTTCCTATAGGAGACTGTGTTGAGTGGACACTGTGTTACTATAGGAGACTGTGTTGATTGGACATTGTGTTACTATAGGAGACTGTGTTGAGTGGACACTGTGTTACTATTGGAGACTGTGTTGAGTGGATACTGTGTTACTATAGGAGACTGTGTTGATTGGACACTGTGTTACTATAGGAGACAGTGTTGATTGAACACTGTGTTACTGTTGGAGACAGTGTTGAATGGACACTGTGTTACGATAGGAGACTGTGTTGAATGGACATTGTGTTACTATAGGAGACTGTGTTGAGTGGACACTGTGTTACTATAGGAGACTGTGTTGAGTGGACACTGTATGACGATAGGAGACTGTGTTGAGTGGACACTGTATTACGATAGGAGGCTGTGTTGAGTGGACACTGTGTTACTATAGGAGACTGTGTTGATTGGACACTGTGTTACTATAGGAGACTGTGTTGAGTGGACACTGTGTTACTATAGGAGACTGTGTTGAGTGGACACTGTGTTACGATAGGAGACTGTGTTGAGTGGACACTGTGTTACTATAGGAGACTGTGTTGAGTGGACACTGTGTTACCGTAGGAGACAGTGTTGAGTGGACACTGTGTTACTGTAGGAGACAGTGTTGAGTGGACAATGTGTTACTATAGGAGACTGTGTTGAGTGGACACTGTGTTACTATAGGAGACTGTGTTGAGTGGACACTTTGTTACTATAGGAGACTGTGTTGAGTGGACACTGTGTTACTATAGGAGACTGTGTTGAGTGGACAGTGTGTTACTATCGGAGACTGTGTTGAGTGGACACTGTGTTACTATAGGAGACTGTGTTGATTGGACACTGTGTTACTGTAGGAGACAGTGTTGAGTGGACACTGTGTTACTATAGGAGACTGTGTTGAGTGGACAATGTGTTACTTTCAGAGACTGTGTTGATTGGACACTGTGTTACTATCGGAGACAGTGTTGAGTGGACACTGTGTTACTTTCAGAGACTGTGTTGATTGGACACTGTGTTACTATTGGAGACTGTGTTGAGTGGACACTGTGTTACTATAGGAGACTGTGTTGAGTGGACACTGTGTTACTATAGAAGACTGTGTTGATTGGACAATGTGTTACTTTCAGAGACTGTGTTGAGTGGACACTGTGTTACTATAGGAGACAGTGTTGAGTGGACACTGTGTTACTTTCAGAGACTGTGTTGATTTGACACTGTGTTACTATCGGAGACAGTGTTGAGTGGACACTGTGTTACTATTGGAGACTGTGTGGAATGGATACTGTGTTACTATAGGAGACTGTGTTGATTGGACATTGTGTTACTATAGAAGACTGTGTTGATTGGACAATGTGTTACTTTCAGAGACTGTGTTGATTTGACACTGTGTTACTATCGGAGACTGTGTTGAGTGGACACTGTGTTACTATTGGAGACTGTGTGGAATGGATACTGTGTTACTATAGGAGACTGTGTTGATTGGACATTGTGTTACTATAGGAGACTGTGTTGAGTGGACACTGTGTTCCGATAGGAGACTGTGTTGAGTGGACACTGTGTTACTATAGGAGACTGTGTTGATTGGACATTGTGTTACTATAGGAGACTGTGTTGAGTGGACACTGTGTTACTATTGGAGACTGTGTTGAGTGGACACTGTGTTACTATCGGAGACTGTGTTGAGTGGACACTGTGTTACTATAGGAGACAGTGTTGATTGGACACTGTGTTACTGTAGGAGACAGTGTTGAATGGACACTGTGTTACTATAGGAGACTGTGTTGAATGGACATTGTGTTACTATAGGAGACTGTGTTGAGTGGACACTGTGTTACTATAGGAGACTGTGTTGAGTGGACACTGTATTACGATAGGAGACTGTGTTGAGTGGACACTGTATTACGATAGGAGACTGTGTTGAGTGGACACTGTGTTACTATAGGAGACTGTGTTGAGTGGACACTGTGTTACTATGGGAGACTGTGTTGAGTGGACACTGTGTTACTAGAGGAGACTGTGTTGAGTGGACACTGTGTTACTATAGGAGACTGTGTTGAGTGGACACTGTGTTACTATAGGAGACTGTGTTGATTGGACACTGTGTTACTGTAGGAGACAGTGTTGAGTGGACACTGTGTTACTATAGGAGACTGTGTTGAGTGGACACTGTGTTACTATAGGAGACTGTGTTGAGTGGACACTGTGTTACTATAGGAGACTGTGTTGAGTGGACAATGTGTTACTTTCAGAGACTGTGTTGATTGGACAATGTGTTCCAATAGGAGACTGTGTTGAGTGGACACTGTGTTCCTATAGGAGACTGTGTTGAGTGGACACTGTGTTACTATAGGAGACTGTGTTGATTGGACATTGTGTTACTATAGGAGACTGTGTTGAGTGGACACTGTGTTACTATTGGAGACTGTGTTGAGTGGATACTGTGTTACTATAGGAGACTGTGTTGATTGGACACTGTGTTACTATAGGAGACAGTGTTGATTGAACACTGTGTTACTGTTGGAGACAGTGTTGAATGGACACTGTGTTACGATAGGAGACTGTGTTGAATGGACATTGTGTTACTATAGGAGACTGTGTTGAGTGGACACTGTGTTACTATAGGAGACTGTGTTGAGTGGACACTGTATGACGATAGGAGACTGTGTTGAGTGGACACTGTATTACGATAGGAGGCTGTGTTGAGTGGACACTGTGTTACTATAGGAGACTGTGTTGATTGGACACTGTGTTACTATAGGAGACTGTGTTGAGTGGACACTGTGTTACTATAGGAGACTGTGTTGAGTGGACACTGTGTTACGATAGGAGACTGTGTTGAGTGGACACTGTGTTACTATAGGAGACTGTGTTGAGTGGACACTGTGTTACTTTCGGAGACTGTGTTGAGTGGACACTGTGTTACTATAGGAGACAGTGTTGAGTGGACACTGTGTTACTATAGGAGACTGTGTTGAGTGGACACTGTGTTACTATGGGAGACTGTGTTGAGTGGACACTGTGTTATTATAGGAGACTGTGTTCATTGGACACTGTGTTACTATAGCAGACAGTGTTGAGTGGACACTGTGTTCCTGTAGGAGACAGTGTTGAGTGGACACTGTGTTACTATAGGAGACTGTGTTGAGTGGATAATGTGTTACTCTAGGAGACTGTGTTGAGTGGACACTGTGTTACTATAGGAGACTGTGTTGAGTGGACAATGTGTTACTCCAGGAGACTGTGTTGAGTGGACACTGTGTTACTATAGGAGACTGTGTTGAGTGGACACTGTGTTACCATAGGAGACAGTGTTGAGTGGACACTGTGTTACTATAGGAGACTGTGTTGAGTGGACACTGTGTTACTATAGGAGACAGTGTTGAGTGGACACTGTGTTACTCTTGGAGACTGCGTTGAGTGGACACTGTGTTACTATAGGAGACTGTGTTGAGTGGACACTGTGTTACTATAGGAGACAGTGTTGTGTGGACACTGTGTTACGATAGGAGACTGTGTTGAGTGGACACTGTGTTACTATAGGAGACAGTGTTGAGTGGACACTGTGTTACTCTAGGAGACTGTGTTGAGTGGACACTGTGTTACTTTTGGAGACAGTGTTGAGTGGACACTGTGTTACTATGGGAGACTGTGTTGAGTGGACACTGTGTTACTATAGGAGACTGTGTTGATTGGACACTGTGTTACTGTAGGAGACAGTGTTGAGTGGACACTGTGTTACTATAGGAGACAGTGTTGAGTGGACAATGTGTTACTATAGGAGACTGTGTTGAGTGGACAATGTGTTACTATAGGAGACAGTGTTGAGTGGACACTGTGTTACTATAGGAGACTGTGTTGAGTGGACACTGTGTTGCTGTAGGAGACAGTGTTGAGTGGACACTGTGTTAGTTTCGGAGACAGTGTTGAGTGGACAATGTGTTACTATAGGAGACTGTGTTGAGTGGACACTGTGTTACTATAGGAGACAGTGTTGAATGGACACTGTGTTACTATAGGAGACAGTGTTGAGTGGACACTGTGTTACTATAGGAGACTGTGTTGAGTGGACACTGTGTTACTATAGGAGACTGTGTTGAGTGGACACTGTGTTACTATCGGAGACTGTGTTGAGTGGACACTGTGTTACTGTAGGAGACTGTGTTGATTGGACACTGTGTTACTGTAGGAGACAGTGTTGAGTGGACACTGTGTTACTATAGGAGACTGTGTTGAGTGGACAATGTGTTACTTTCAGAGACTGTGTTGATTGGACACTGTGTTACTATCGGAGACAGTGTTGAGTGGACACTGTGTTACTTTCAGAGACTGTGTTGATTGGACACTGTGTTACTATTGGAGACTGTGTTGATTGGACACTGTGTTACTATTGGAGACTGTGTTGAGTGGACACTGTGTTACTATAGGAGACTGTGTTGAGTGGACACTGTGTTACTATAGGAGACTGTGTTGATTGGACACTGTGTTACTGTAGGAGACAGTGTTGAGTGGACAATGTGTTACTTTCAGAGACTGTGTTGAGTGGACACTGTGTTACTATTGGAGACTGTGTGGAATGGATACTGTGTTACTATAGGAGACTGTGTTGATTGGACATTGTGTTACTATAGGAGACTGTGTTGAGTGGACACTGTGTTCCAAAAGGAGACTGTGTTGAGTGGACACTGTGTTACTTTCGGAGACTGTGTTGATTGGACATTGTGTTACTATAGGAGAATGTGTTGAGTGGACACTGTGTTACTATTGGAGACTGTGTTGAGTGGACACTGTGTTACTATCGGAGACTGTGTTGAGTGGACACTGTGTTACTATAGGAGACAGTGTTGATTGGACACTGTGTTACTGTAGGAGACAGTGTTGAATGGACACTGTGTTACTGTCGGAGACTGCGTTGAGTGGACACTGTGTTACTATGGGAGACTGTGTTGAGTGGACAATGTGTTACTATAGGAGACTGTGTTGAATGGACATTGTGTTACTATAGGAGACTGTGTTGAGTGGACACTGTGTTACTATAGGAGACTGTGTTGAGTGGACACTGTATTACGATAGGAGACTGTGTTGAGTGGACACTGTGTTACTATAGGAGACTGTGTTGATTGGACACTGTGTTACTATCGGAGACTGTGTTGATTGGACACTGTGTTACTATAGGAGACTGTGTTGAGTGGACACTGTGTTACTATTGGAGACTGTGTTGAGTGGACACTGTGTTACTATTGGAGACTGTGTTGAGTGGACACTGTGTTACTATAGGAGACTGTGTTGAGTGGACACTGTGTTACTATAGGAGACTGTGTTGAGTGGACAATGTGTTACTCTAGGAGACTGTGTTGAGTGGACACTGTGTTACTATAGGAGACTGTGTTGAGTGGACAATGTGTTACTCTAGGAGACTGAGTTGAGTGGACACTGTGTTACTATAGGAGACTGTGTTGAGTGGACACTGTGTTACTATAGGAGACTGTGTTGAGTGGACACTGTGTTACTATAGGAGACTGTGTTGAGTAGACACTGTGTTACTATAGGAGACAGTGTTGAGTGGACACTGTGTTACTTTCGGAGACAGTGTTGAGTGGACAATGTGTTACTATAGGAGACTGTGTTGAGTGGACACTGTGTTACTATAGGAGACAGTGTTGAGTGGACACTGTGTTACTATAGGAGACTGTGTTGAGTGGACACTGTGTTACTATAGGAGACAGTGTTGAGTGGACACTGTGTTACTATAGGAGACTGTGTTGAGTGGACACTGTGTTACTATAGGAGACAGTGTTGAGTGGACACTGTGTTACTATAGGAGACAGTGTTGAGTGGACACTGTGTTACTATAGGAGACAGTGTTGAGTGGACAATGTGTTACGATAGGAGACAGTGTTGAGTGGACACTGTGTTACTATAGGAGACTGTGTTGAGTGGACACTGTGTTACTATAGGAGACTGTGTTGAGTGGACACTGTGTTACTATCGGAGACTGAGTTGAGTGGACACTGTGTTACTATAGGAGACTGTGTTGAGTGGACAATGTGTTACTATAGGAGACTGTGTTGAGTGGACACTGTGTTACTATAGGAGACTGTGTTGAGTGGACACTGTGTTACAATAGGAGACTGTGTTGAGTGGACAATGTGTTGCTCTAGGAGACTGTGTTGAGTGGACACTGTGTTACTATAGGAGACTGTGTTGAGTGGACACTGTGTTACTATAGGAGACTGTGTTGAGTGGACACTGTGTTACTATGGGAGACAGTGTTGAGTGGACACTGTGTTACTATAGAAGACTGTGTTGAGTGGACACTGTGTTACTATAGGAGACAGTGTTGAGTGGACACTGTGTTACTATAGGAGACTGTGTTGAGTGGACACTGTGTTACTATAGGAGACTGTGTTGAGTGGACACTGTGTTACTATAGGAGACTGTGTTGATTGGACACTGTGTTACTATAGGAGACTGTGTTGAGTGGACACTGTGTTACTCTAGGAGACTGTGTTGAGTGGACACTGTGTTACTATAGGAGACTGTGTTGAGTGGACACTGTGTTACTATAGGAGACTGTGTTGAGTGGACAATGTGTTACTCTAGGAGACTGTGTTGAGTGGACACTGTGTTACTATAGGAGACTGTGTTGAGTGGACAATGTGTTACTCTAGGAGACTGTGTTGAGTGGACACTGTGTTACTATAGGAGACTGTGTTGAGTGGACACTGTGTTACTATAGGAGACTGTGTTGAGTGGACACTGTGTTACTATAGGAGACAGTGTTGAGTGGACACTGTGTTACTATAGGAGACAGTGTTGAGTGGACAATGTGTTACTATAGGAGACAGTGTTGAGTGGACACTGTGTTCCTATAGGAGACAGCGTTGAGTGGACACTGTGTGACTATAGGAGACTGTGTTGAGTGGACACTGTGTTACTCTAGGAGACTGTGTTGAGTGGACACTGTGTTACTATAGGAGACAGTGTTGAGTGGACACTGTGTTACTATAGGAGACAGTGTTGAGTGGACACTGTGTTACTATAGGAGACAGTGTTGAGTGGACACTGTGTTACTATAGGAGACAGTGTTGAGTGAACAATGTGTTACTCTAGGAGACTGTGTTGAGTGGACACTGTGTTACTATAGGAGACTGTGTTGAGTGGACACTGTGTTACTATAGGAGACTGTGTTGAGTGGACACTGTGTTACTATAGGAGACTGTGTTGAGTGGACACTGTGTTACAAAAGGAGACTGTGTTGAGTGGACACTGTGTTACTATAGGAGACTGTGTTGAGTGGACACTGTGTTACGATAGGAGACTGTGTTGAGTGGACACTGTGTTACTATAGGAGACTGTGTTGAGTGGACAATGTGTTACTCTAGGAGACTGTGTTGAGTGGACACTGTGTTACTATAGGAGACTGTGTTGAGTGGACACTGTGTTACTATGGGAGACTGTGTTGAGTGGACACTGTGTTACTATAGGAGACTGTGTTGAGTGGACACTGTGTTACTATAGGAGACTGTGTTGAGTGGACAATGTGTTACTATAGGAGACAGTGTTGATTGGACACTGTGTTACTATAGGAGACTGTGTTGAGTGGACACTGTGTTACTATAGGAGACTGTGTTGAGTGGACACTGTGTTACTCTAGGAGACTGTGTTGAGTGGACAATGTGTTACTCTAGGAGACTGTGTTGAGTGGACACTGTGTTACTATGGGAGACTGTGTTGAGTGGACACTGTGTTACTATAGGAGACAGTGTTGAGTGGACACTGTGTTACTATAGGAGACAGTGTTGAGTGGACACTGTGTTACTATAGGAGACAGTGTTGAGTGGACACTGTGTTACTATAGGAGACAGTGTTGAGTGGACACTGTGTTACTATAGGAGACTGTGTTGAGTGGACACTGTGTTACTATAGGAGACAGTGTTGAGTGGACACTGTGTTACTATAGGAGACAGTGTTGAGTGGACACTGTGTTACTATGGGAGACTGTGTTGAGTGGACACTGTGTTACTATAGGAGACAGTGTTGAGTGGACACTGTGTTACTATAGGAGACAGTGTTGAGTGGACACTGTGTTACTATAGGAGACAGTGTTGAGTGGACACTGTGTTACTATAGGAGACAGTGTTGAGTGGACACTGTGTTACTATGGGAGACTGTGTTGATTGGACACTGTGTTACTGGAGGAGACAGTGTTGAGTGGACACTGTGTTACTATAGGAGACTGTGTTGAGTGGACACTGTGTTACTATAGGAGACTGTGTTGATTGGACACTGTGTTACTGGAGGAGACTGTGTTAAGTGGACACTGTGTTACTATAGGAGACAGTGTTGAGTGGACACTGTGTTACTATAGGAGACTGTGTTGATTGGACATTGTGTTACTATAGGAGACTGTGTTGATTGGACACTGTGTTACTGGAGGAGACTGTGTTAAGTGGACACTGTGTTACTATAGGAGACAGTGTTGAGTGGACACTGTGTTACTATAGGAGACTGTGTTGATTGGACATTGTGTTACTATAGGAGACTGTGTTGAGTGGACACTGTGTTACTATCGGAGACTGTGTTGAGTGGACACTGTGTTACTATAGGAGACTGTGTTGATTGGACACTGTGTTACTATAGGAAACTGTGTTGAGTGGACACTGTTACTGTCGGAGACAGTGTTGAGTGGACACTGTGTTACTATAGGAGACTGTGTTGATTGGACACTGTTTTTCTATAGGAGACTGTGTTGAGTGGACACTGTGTTACTATAGGAGACTGTGTTGAGTGGACACTGTGTTACTATCGGAGACTGTGTTGAGTGGACACTGTGTTACTGTAGGAGACAGTGTTGAGTGGACACTGTGTTACTATAGGAGACAGTGTTGAGTGGACACTGTGTTACTATAGGAGACAGTGTTGAGTGGACACTGTGTTACTATAGGAGACTGTGTTGAGTGGACACTGTGTTACTATAGGAGACTGTGTTGATTGGACACTGTGTTACTGTAGGAGACTGTTGATTGGACACTGTGTTACTATAGGAGACTGTGTTGATTGGACACTGTGTTACGATAGGAGACTGTGTTGATTGGACACTGTGTTACGATAGGAGACTGTGTTGAGTGGACACTGTGTTCCTATAGGAGACTGTGTTGAGTGGACACTGTGTTACTATAGGAGACTGTGTTGATTGGACATTGTGTTACTATCGGAGACTGTGTTGAGTGGACACTGTGTTCCTATAGGAGACTGTGTTGATTGGACATTGTGTTACTATAGGAGACTGTGTTGAGTGGACATTGTGTTACTATAGGAGACAGTGTTGATTGGACACTGTGTTACTGTAGGAGACAGTGTTGATTGGACACTGTGTTACTGTAGGAGACAGTGTTGAATGGACACTGTGTTACTATAGGAGACTGTGTTGAATGGACATTGTGTTACTGTAGGAGACAGTGTTGAGTGGACAATGTGTTACTATAGGAGACTGTGTTGAATGGACATTGTGTTCCTATAGGAGACTGTGTTGAGTGGACACTGTGTTACTATAGGAGACTGTGTTGAGTGGACACTGTATTACGATAGGAGACTGTGTTGAGTGGACAATGTGTTACTATAGGAGACAGTGTTGATTGGACACTGTGTTACTGTAGGAGACAGTGTTGATTGGACACTGTGTTACTGTAGGAGACAGTGTTGAATGGACATTGTGTTACTATAGGAGACAGTGTTGATTGGACACTGTGTTACTGTAGGAGACAGTGTTGATTGGACACTGTGTTACTGTAGGAGACAGTGTTGATTGGACACTGTGTTACTGTAGGAGACAGTGTTGAGTGGACACTGTGTTACTATGGGAGACAGTGTTGAGTGGACACTGTGTTACTATAGGAGACTGTGTTGAGTGGACACTGTGTTACTATAGGAGACTGTGTTGAGTGGACAATGTGTTACTCTAGGAGACTGTGTTGAGTGGACACTGTGTTACTATAGGAGACAGTGTTGAGTGGACACTGTGTTACTATAGGAGACAGTGTTGAGTGGACACTGTGTTACTATAGGAGACTGTGTTGAGTGGACACTGTGTTACTGTTGGAGACTGTGTTGATTGGACACTGTGTTACTATAGGAGACAGTGTTGAGTGGACACTGTGTTACTATAGGAGACTGTGTTGAATGGACATTGTGTTACTATAGGAGACTGTGTTGATTGGACACTGTGTTACTATAGGAGACAGTGTTGATTGGACACTGTGTTACTATAGGAGACAGTGTTGAGTGGACACTGTGTTCCTATAGGAGACTGTGTTGAATGGACATTGTGTTACTATAGGAGACTGTGTTGAGTGGACAATGTGTTACTATAGGAGACTGTGTTGAATGGACATTGTGTTACTATAGGAGACTATGTTGAGTGGACACTGTGTTACTATAGGAGACTGTGTTGAGTGGACACTGTGTTACTTTCAGAGACTGTGTTGATTGGACAATGTGTTACTTTCAGAGACTGTGTTGATTGGACACTGTGTTACTATAGGAGACAGTGTTGAGTGGACACTGTGTTACTTTAGGGGACTGTGTTGAGTGGACACTGTGTTACTATAGGAGACTGTGTTGAGTGGACACTGTGTTACTATGGGAGACTGTGTTGATTGGACACTGTGTTACTGTAGGAGACAGTGTTGAGTGGACACTGTGTTACTATAGGAGACTGTGTTGAGTGGACACTGTGTTACTATAGGAGACTGTGTTGATTGGACACTGTGTTACTGTAGGAGACTGTGTTGAGTGGACACTGTGTTACTATAGGAGACTGTGTTGAGTGGACACTGTGTTACTATGGGAGACTGTGTTGATTGGACACTGTGTTACTGTAGGAGACAGTGTTGAGTGGACACTGTGTTACTATGGGAGACTGTGTTGATTGGACACTGTGTTACTGTAGGAGACAGTGTTGAGTGGACACTGTGTTACTATGGGAGACTGTGTTGATTGGACACTGTGTTACTGTAGGAGACAGTGTTGAGTGGACACTGTGTTACTATAGGAGACTGTGTTGAGTGGACACTGTGTTACTATAGGAGACTGTGTTGATTGGACACTGTGTTACTGTAGGAGACTGTGTTGAGTGGACACTGTGTTACTATAGGAGACTGTGTTGAGTGGACACTGTGTTACTATAGGAGACTGTGTTGATTGGACACTGTGTTACTGTAGGAGACTGTGTTGAGTGGACACTGTGTTACTATAGGAGACAGTGTTGAGTGGACACTGTGTTACTATAGGAGACTGTGTTGATTGGACATTGTGTTACTTTAGGAGACTGTGTTGAGTGGACACTGTGTTACTATCGGAGACTGTGTTGAGTGGACACTGTGTTACTATAGGAGACAGTGTTGATTGGACACTGTGTTACGATAGGAGACTGTGTTGAGTGGACACTGTGTTACTATCGGAGACTGTGTTGAGTGGACACTGTGTTCCTGTAGGAGACAGTGTTGAGTGGACACTGTGTTACTATAGGAGACTGTGTTGAGTGGACACTGTGTTACTGTAGGAGACAGTGTTGAGTGGACACTGTGTTACTATAGGAGACAGTGTTGATTGGACACTGTGTTACTATAGGAGACTGTGTTGATTGGACACTGTGTTACTATAGGAGACTGTGTTGAGTGGACACTGTGTTACTATAGGAGACTGTGTTGATTGGACACTGTGTTACTATAGGAGACTGTGTTGATTGGACACTGTGTTACTATAGGAGACTGTGTTGAGTGGACACTGTGTTACTATAGGAGACTGTGTTGAGTGGACACTGTGTTACTATAGGAGACTGTGTTGATTGGACACTGTGTTACTATAGGAGACTGTGTTGAGTGGACACTGTGTTACTATAGGAGACTGTGTTGAGTGGACAATGTGTTACTATAGGAGACTGTGTTGAGTGGACACTGTGTTACTATCGGAGACTGTGTTGAGTGGACACTGTGTTACTGTAGGAGACAGTGTTGAGTGGACAATGTGTTACTGTAGGAGACTGTGTTGAGTGGACACTGTGTTACTATAGGAGACTGTGTTGAGTGGACACTGTGTTACTATAGGAGACTGTGTTGAGTGGACACTGTGTTACTATAGGAGACAGTGTTGAGTGGACACTGTGTTACTATAGGAGACAGTGTTGAGTGGACACTGTGTTACTATAGGAGACTGTGTTGATTGGACACTGTGTTACTATAGGAGACTGTGTTGAGTGGACACTGTGTTACTATCGGAGACTGTGTTGAGTGGACACTGTGTTACTATAGGAGACAGTGTTGAGTGGACACTGTGTTACTATAGGAGACTGTGTTGATTGGACACTGTGTTACTATAGGAGACTGTGTTGAGTGGACACTGTGTTCCTATAGGAGACTGTGTTGATTGGACATTGTGTTACTATAGGCGACTGTGTTGAGTGGACATTGTGTTACTGTAGGAGACTGTGTTGAGTGGACACTGTGTTACTGTAGGAGACAGTGTTGAATGGACACTGTGTTACTATAGGAGACTGTGTTGAGTGGACAATGTGTTACTATAGGAGACTGTGTTGAGTGGACAATGTGTTACTATAGGAGACTGTGTTGAATGGACATTGTGTTACTATAGGAGACTGTGTTGAGTGGACACTGTGTTACTGTAGGAGACTGTGTTGAATGGACATTGTGTTACTATAGGAGACTGTGTTGAGTGGACACTGTGTTACTATAGGAGACTGTGTTGAGTGGACACTGTGTTACGATAGGAGACTGTGTTGAGTGGACACTGTATTACGATAGGAGACTGTGTTGAGTGGACACTGTATTACGATAGGAGACTGTGTTGAGTGGACACTGTGTTACTGTAGGAGACTGTGTTGAATGGACATTGTGTTACTATAGGAGACTGTGTTGAGTGGACACTGTGTTACTATAGGAGACTGTGTTGAGTGGACACTGTGTTACGATAGGAGACTGTGTTGATTGGACACTGTGTTACTATAGGAGACTGTGTTGAGTGGACACTGTGTTCCTATAGGAGACTGTGTTGATTGGACATTGTGTTACTATAGGCGACTGTGTTGAGTGGACATTGTGTTACTGTAGGAGACTGTTTTGAGTGGACACTGTGTTACTGTAGGAGACAGTGTTGAATGGACACTGTGTTACTATAGGAGACTGTGTTGAGTGGACAATGTGTTACTATAGGCGACTGTGTTGAGTGGACATTGTGTTACTGTAGGAGACTGTGTTGAGTGGACACTGTGTTACTGTAGGAGACAGTGTTGAATGGACACTGTGTTACTATAGGAGACTGTGTTGAGTGGACAATGTGTTACTATAGGAGACTGTGTTGAGTGGACAATGTGTTACTATAGGAGACTGTGTTGAATGGACATTGTGTTACTATAGGAGACTGTGTTGAGTGGACACTGTGTTACTGTAGGAGACTGTGTTGAATGGACATTGTGTTACTATAGGAGACTGTGTTGAGTGGACACTGTGTTACTATAGGAGACTGTGTTGAGTGGACACTGTGTTACGATAGGAGACTGTGTTGAGTGGACACTGTATTACGATAGGAGACTGTGTTGAGTGGACACTGTATTACGATAGGAGACTGTGTTGAGTGGACACTGTGTTACTGTAGGAGACTGTGTTGAGTGGACACTGTGTTACTATAGGAGACTGTGTTGAGTGGACACTGTGTTACTATAGGAGACTGTGTTGAGTGGACACTGTGTTACTGTAGGAGACAGTGTTGAGTGGACACTGTGTTACTATAGGAGACTGTGTTGAGTGGACACTGTGTTACTATCGGAGACTGTGTTGAGTGGACACTGTGTTACTATAGGAGACTGTGTTGAGTGGACACTGTGTTACTGTAGGAGACTGTGTTGAGTGGACACTGTGTTACTATAGGAGACTGTGTTGAGTGGACACTGTGTTACTATAGGAGACTGTGTTGAGTGGACACTGTGTTACTATCGGAGACTGTGTTGAGTGGACAATGTGTTACTCTAGGAGACTGTGTTGAGTAGACACTGTGTTACTATAGGAGACTGTGTTGAGTGGACACTGTGTTACTATAGGAGACTGTGTTGAGTGGACACTGTGTTACTATGGGAGACAGTGTTGAGTGGACACTGTGTTACTGTAGGAGACAGTGTTGAGTGGACACTGTGTTACTATCGGAGACTGTGTTGAGTGGACAATGTGTTACTATAGGAGACTGTGTGAGTGGACAATGTGTTACTCTAGGAGACTGTGTTGAGTGGACACTGTGTTACTATAGGAGACTGTGTTGAGTGGACACTGTGTTACTATAGGAGACTGTGTTGAGTGGACACTGTGTTACTATGGGAGACAGTGTTGAGTGGACACTGTGTTACTATAGGAGACTGTGTTGAGTGGACACTGTGTTACTATCGGAGACTGTGTTGAGTGGACAATGTGTTACTCTAGGAGACTGTGTTGAGTGGACACTGTGTTACTATAGGAGACTGTGTTGAGTGGACACTGTGTTACTATAGGAGACTGTGTTGAGTGGACACTGTGTTACTATGGGAGACAGTGTTGAGTGGACACTGTGTTACTATAGGAGACTGTGTTGAGTGGACAATGTGTTACTCTAGGAGACTGTGTTGAGTGGACACTGTGTTACTATGGGAGACAGTGTTGAGTGGACACTGTGTTACTATAGGAGACTGTGTTGAATGGACATTGTGTTACTATAGGAGACAGTGTTGAGTGGACAATGTGTTACTTTAGGAGACTGTGTTGAATGGACATTGTGTTACTATAGGAGACTGTGTTGAGTGGACACTGTGTTACTATAGGAGACTGTGTTGAGTGGACACTGTGTTACTCTTGGAGACTGTGTTGAGTGGACACTGTGTTACTTTCAGAGACTGTGTTGATTGGACACTGTGTTACTATAGGAGACAGTGTTGAGTGGACACTGTGTTACTATAGGAGACTGTGTTGAGTGGACACTGTGTTACTATAGGAGACAGTGTTGAGTGGACACTGTGTTACTATAGGAGACTGTGTTGAGTGGACACTGTGTTACTATAGGAGACAGTGTTGAGTGGACACTGTGTTACTATAGGAGACTGTGTTGATTGGACACTGTGTTACTATAGGAGACTGTGTTGAGTGGACACTGTGTTCCTATAGGAGACTGTGTTGAGTGGACACTGTGTTACTATAGGAGACTGTGTTGAGTGGACACTGTGTTACTATAGGAGACTGTGTTGATTGGACAATGTGTTACTATAGGAGACAGTGTTGAGTGGACACTGTGTTACTGTAGGAGACAGTGTTGAGTGGACACTGTGTTACTATAGGAGACTGTGTTGAGTGGACACTGTGTTACTATAGGAGACTGTGTTGATTGGACACTGTGTTACTGTAGGAGACTGTGTTGAGTGGACACTGTGTTACTATAGGAGACAGTGTTGAGTGGACACTGTGTTTCTATAGGAGACAGTGTTGAGTGGACACTGTGTTACTATAGGAGACTGTGTTGATTGGACACTGTGTTACTATAGGAGACTGTGTTGAGTGGACACTGTTTTACTATCGGAGACTGTGTTGAGTGGACACTGTGTTACTATAGGAGACAGTGTTGATTGGACACTGTGTTACTATAGGAGACTGTGTTGAGTGGACACTGTGTTACTATCGGAGACTGTGTTGAGTGGACACTGTGTTACTGTAGGAGACAGTGTTGAGTGGACACTGTGTTACTATAGGAGACTGTGTTGAGTGGACACTGTGTTACTATCGGAGACTGTGTTGAGTGGACACTGTGTTACTATAGGAGACTGTGTTGATTGGACACTGTGTTACTATAGGAGACTGTGTTGAGTGGACACTGTGTTACTATAGGAGACTGTGTTGAGTGGACACTGTGTTACTGTCGGAGACAGTGTTGAGTGGACACTGTGTTACTATAGGAGACTGTGTTGATTGGACACTGTGTTACTATAGGAGACTGTTGAGTAGACACTGTGTTACTATAGGAGACTGTGTTGAGTGGACACTGTGTTACTATAGGAGACTGTGTTGATTGGACACTGTGTTACTATAGGAGACTGTGTTGAGTGGACACTGTGTTACTATAGGAGACAGTGTTGAGTGGACACTGTGTTACTATAGGAGACTGTGTTGAGTGGACACTGTGTTACTATAGGAGACTGTGTTGAGTGGACACTGTGTTACTATAGGAGACTGTGTTGAGTGGACACTGTGTTACTATAGGAGACTGTGTTGAGTGGACACTGTGTTACTGTAGGAGACAGTGTTGAGTGGACACTGTGTTGCTATAGGAGACAGTGTTGAGTGGACACTGTGTTACTATAGGAGACTGTGTTGATTGGACACTGTGTTACTGTTGGAGACTGTGTTGAGTGGACACTGTGTTACTATAGGAGACTGTGTTGAGTGGACACTGTGTTACTATCGGAGACTGTGTTGAGTGGACACTGTGTTACTATAGGGGACTGTGTTGAGTGGACACTGTGTTACTATCGGAGACTGTGTTGAGTGGACACTGTGTTACTATCGGAGACTGTGTTGAGTGGACACTGTGTTACTATAGGAGACTGTGTTGAGTGGACACTGTGTTACTCTAGGAGACTGTGTTGAGTGGACACTGTGTTACTATAGGAGACAGTGTTGAGTGGACACTGTGTTCCTATAGGAGACTGTGTTGATTGGACATTGTGTTACTATAGGAGACTGTGTTGATTGGACACTGTGTTGCTATAGGAGACTGTGTTGAGTGGACACTGTGTTACTTTAGGAGACAGTGTTGAGTGGACATTGTGTTACTGTCGGAGACTGTGTTGAGTGGACACTGTGTTACTATAGGAGACAGTGTTGAGTGGACACTGTGTTACTATAGGAGACAGTGTTGAGTGGACACTGTGTTACTATAGGAGACAGTGTTCATTGGACACTGTGTTACTCTAGGAGATTGTGTTGAGTGGACACTGTGTTACTATAGGAGACTGTGTTGAGTGGACACTGTGTTACTATAGGAGACTGTGTTGAGTGGACACTGTGTTACTATAGGAGACAGTGTTGAGTGGACACTGTTACTATAGGAGACTGTGTTGATTGGACACTGTGTTACTCTAGGAGACTGTGTTGAGTGGACACTGTGTTGCGATAGGAGACTGTGTTGAGTGGACACTGTGTTACTATAGGAGACTGTGTTGAGTGGACACTGTGTTCCTATAGGAGACAGTGTTGAGTGGACACTGTGTTACTATAGGAGACTGTGTTGATTGGACATTGTGTTACTATCGGAGACTGTGTTGAGTGGACACTGTGTTACTATAGGAGACTGTGTTGAGTGGACACTGTGTTACTATAGGAGACTGTGTTGAGTGGACACTGTGTTACTGTCGGAGACTGTGTTGAATGGACATTGTGTTACTATAGGAGACTGTGTTGAGTGGACACTGTGTTACTATAGGAGACTGTGTTGAGTGGACACTGTGTTACTATAGGAGACTGTGTTGAGTGGACACTGTGTTACTGTCGGAGACTGTGTTGAATGGACATTGTGTTACTGTAGGAGACTGTGTTGAGTGGACACTGTGTTACTGTAGGAGACAGTGTTGAGTGGACACTGTGTTACTGTAGGAGACTGTGTTGAGTGGACACTGTGTTACTGTAGGAGACTGTGTTGAGTGGACACTGTGTTACTGTAGGAGACCGTGTGGAGTGGACACTGAGTTAGCTTTTGGACCTGTGACTCCCAATCGGAGTGATGGGGAAAGCAGCAAACACAATGTTCCTCATCAATCCTGGCAAATATCAGTCGATTGTAACGGAAGAAATTGGGAAGACATTGTATTGAACATTTCTGGCGTGTTCAGGAAATGGTGCCTCATTTCAGCAGCAGAAGATGCACTTTGTGTAAAGTGGCCTGTCAGTGATATGATTCGCTCGTGAAGGACCTTTCTGAGGCCCAGATGGAGAATTCTTGGCTTGGTCAGCATTTGCTGGGCAGATGAAGAGTATTTTGCACCCGCTCTTTCTCCTCTCCTGAAGGCGCTGACCCTCGCTGTGGCTCCGCAGGCCCCAGCGGCTGTGCGCTTCCTCACCCAGGTGCCTAACAGCTGTGAGCCCAGAGTGTGGGCCAGCTATTCAACTGTGGAAGGAATCACGGACAAGCTGAATCCTGTCCTCGCCCCCACACTGTGCCCAACCTTCACACCCCCAACACGCAAACACACACACACACACTTTCAAACAGGGGCGTTCTCTGGAATAGCGATCAGGCGCAGGAACCCTGGCTGATTTCCCCTCGCTGGCACTGACCGTAACGCTCCCAAACTGCTTACCCCGGCTAAGTTCGTGTTTAGAAATTTTTTTTAAATTAAAAAAGCCGCCCTGACCCCACCAAAAAAGGACGAAAATTCATTTTCAGAACACACATATTTACAGTCAATACACAGCAGCAGTGCTGCATTAATTCCAGACACTGCTTTGGTTAAGTCTACATGTCGGGACTCCAAAATCAAATCCACGGGCCCTGGACCCATTCCTCTCCATTCAACAATTAAAAGAATCGTATAATCGATCACATTATTTGATATCCTCACATCCATCAGAAAAAAGATTCACAAGGACGATACCAGAACTGAGGGGTTCTGACTGGCAGGAAAGATTGAACAGGCTGGGGCTCTTTTCTCTCGAAAAGAGAAGGCTGAGGGGTGACCTGATAGAGGACTCTAAAATTACGAAGGGGTTCGATAGGGTAGACGTAGAGAAGATGTTTCCACTTGTGGGGGAGACCAAAACTCAGGCCCATGAATGTAAGATAGTTACTTATAAATCCAAGAGGGAATTCAGGAGAAACTTCTTCACCCAGAGAGTGGTGAGAATGTGGAACTCGCTCCCACAAGGAGCAGTTGAGGCGAATAGAACAGATACATTTAAGGGGAAGCTGGATAAACACATGAGGGAGAAAGAAATAGAAGGATAGGCTGATAGGGTGAGATGAAGTAGGGTGATAGGAGGCTCGTGTGGAGCATGAACACCAGCATGGACCAGTTGGGCCGAATGGCCTGTTTCTGTGCTGTGCGTTCTGTGTAATTCTGTGTGATATTCATGGTTGGAAACTGGAATCTTGGCAGGTGACCGATTGAGGTGGAGCGCGATTGCAGTGCATGCTGGGAGCTTGCCTCCCAATCTGAGGTGAAGGGTCGAGGGCAGGACATCACCGAGAGGAGGGGATGGGGGAACCCAGAGGGACACCGGGTTTGGGATTCTGCAAGCCCGAAGATCAGAGGAGGAATTCGAGCCTGGACCTCAGGGGGTGGTCCAGGCTGGACGGGAGTTGACGGGAAGGTGGTACATCTCGCAGCAACATGGACGTGGAGACGATTAATCTCACGGGAGGCTGGAGCGAGGAATTGAGGCCTTGTGATTTGCGACAAGTTCACACAATTCAGGCTTCAGGTACTGAGACTATTGGGGTCTATAACAACAACTAATTGCATTTATATAGCGCCTGTAACGAAGTAAAATGTCCCAAGGCGTTTCATAGGAGCGATTACCAGACCAACAGTTGACACCGACCCACATAAGGAGATATTAGGACAGAGGCTGAAAAGCTTGGTCAAAGAGGTTGATTTTAAGGAGCGTCTTCAAGAGGCGGAGAGGTTCAGGGAGGGAATTCCAGAGCTTCGGGCCCAGGCAGCTGAAGGCACGGCCGCCAATAGCGGGGTGATGGGAATCAGGGATGCTCAAGAGTCCAGAATTGGAGGAGCGCAGAGATCTCGGAGGGTTGTAGGGCTGGAGGAGGTCACAGAGATAGGGAGAGGGGGCGAGGGCCATGGAGGGATCTGAACATGAGGATGAGAATTTTAAAATCGAGGGTCAGCGAGCACAGGGGTGATGGGTTAAGGGGACTTGCTGCGAGTTGGGAGACGACACTCGATCGGAAGTGTACTATTGACGTGGCTCTTCATGAGATGGGCAAAGTTCTGCAACTCACTCGAACAAGCTGCCAACTTTAATCAGTCCAATATCCTGTTCTAAAATGGGCTCCCTCCACTCGCTGCCCTGCAGTTTGACCACTAACAGGTTTGGCTTGTATTTTCTTTTATGGGAGGGGAGCTGGGGGAAGAGTAGAAGCTTATTTATTTGCCCCAGCCATCACTCCTTCTGTCTCGAACCATGCTGGGGTGCAGTCCCACCGGGAAACTTCCAGCACTGTAAGTTGACTATAGGGGGCATCGCACCCAAGCCTGTTCCGACCCTAACTGACACCCATACACTTTTAAGAAGGAACC
Organism: Heptranchias perlo; assembly: GCF_035084215.1. Lineage (NCBI taxonomy): Eukaryota > Metazoa > Chordata > Chondrichthyes > Hexanchiformes > Hexanchidae > Heptranchias > Heptranchias perlo. The sequence continues at coordinate 7,597,139 of NC_090367.1, read as the reverse complement.
TTGAGCGACTTTACCCCTCCCTGGCCAGGGGACGGTAAGACACCAGCTGTTGCCCCAGGTAGCTGGGCACAGACTGGGAATTGAGCCCATGTCTCAGTTCTACAACAAGAGGAGTTTTTAACCAATTGAGGTGTTGGGGGAGCTTTCTGATCTTAGTTACGTTCTAACTGCCTGTAGGCGTCTTGAATATATTGGCAGAATGAGCTGAATCCCAAGGCCAAGTGTTGCACGCTGACACTGGTCAGACTCCGGAGGGAAGATTTTCCGAGTGAGGGCTCCCAGCACAGAGCCTTACCCTCCCATTTGGGGTGGAGAGTCGAGTGCCATTTCCTGATACGCACTCCCTGCGCCAGGGGCTCCACTCTGGGAGTGCACGATCTGGACGTTTACCCCTTAGTGCCAACCTCTGAACCCCCTCTTTCTACGCTGAGTGTTGACTCTCTTGAGAATCTTCTTTCTTTATTATTCTCCAAGACTCAGTGTTCATGTTTGGGTCTATTACATTCTAGGCCCATGTTCGGTCTGCATTCGGCATCAACCTTGTCTACTTTCCTCCCTGTTTATTGCCACCCATTTTAAATAATTTTTCATTTCACTGTTTCTGGCTTTCAGAAGGTGTGTAGACTTTGTGGGTTTCTCTCATCTCAAATCAGAAAGTGAGAATACTTCAGGCATGGGCTTCAATGGGAGATTAAGGGTACTGGAGGGATGGGCTTCGATGGGAGAGTTAGGGGACTGGAGGGATGGGCTTCGATGGGAGAGTTAGGGGACTGGAGGGATGGGCTTCGATGGGAGAGTTAGGGGACTAGAGGGATGGGCTTCGATGGGAGAGTTAGGGGACTAGAGAGATGGGCTTTGATGGGAGAGTTAGGGGACTGGAGGGATGGGCTTTGATGGGAGAGTTAGGGGACTGGAGGGATGGGCTTTGATGGGAGAGTTAGGGGACTGGAGGGATGGGCTTTGATGGGAGAGTTAGGGGACTAGAGGGATGGGCTTTGATGGGAGAGTTAGGGGACTGGAGGGATGGGCTTTGATGGGAGAGTTAGGGGACTGGAGGGATGGGCTTTGATGGGAGAGTTAGGGGACTAGAGGGATGGGCTTTGATGGGAGAGTTAGGGGACTGGAGGGATGGGCTTCGATGGGAGAGTTAGGGGACTAGAGGGATGGGCTTCGATGGGAGAGTTAGGGGACTGGAGGGATGGGCTTCGATGGGAGAGTTAGGGGACTAGAGGGATGGGCTTCGATGGGAGAGTTAGGGGACTGGAGGGATGGGCTTCGATGGGAGAGTTAGGGGACTGGAGGGATGGGCTTTGATGGGAGAGTTAGGGGACTGGAGGGATGGGCTTCGATGGGAGAGTTAGGGGACTAGAGGGATGGGCTTTGATGGGAGAGTTAGGGGACTGGAGGGATGGGCTTTGATGGGAGAGTTAGGGGACTGGAGGATGGGCTTTGATGGGAGAGTTAGGGGACTAGAGGGATGGGCTTCGATGGGAGAGTTAGGGGACTGGAGGGATGGGCTTCGATGGGAGAGTTAGGGGACTAGAGGGATGGGCTTCGATGGGAGAGTTAGGGGACTGGAGGGATGGGCTTCGATGGGAGAGTTAGGGGACTGGAGGGATGGGCTTCGATGGGAGAGTTAGGGGACTAGAGGGATGGGCTTCGATGGGAGAGTTAGGGGACTGGAGGGATGGGCTTCGATGGGAGAGTTAGGGGACTGGAGGGATGGGCTTCGATGGGAGTGTTAGGGGACGAGAGGGATGGGCTTCGATGGGAGAGTTAGGGGACTGGGGGATGGGCTTCGATGGGAGAGTTAGGGGACTGGGGGATGGGCTTCGATGGGAGAGTTAGGGGACTAGAGGGATGGGCTTCGATGGGAGAGTTAGGAGACTAGAGGGATGGGCTTCGATGGGAGAGTTAGGGGACTAGAGGGATGGGCTTCGATGGGAGAGTTAGGGGACTGGAGGGATGGGCTTCGATGGGAGAGTTAGGGGACTGGAGGGATGGGCTTCGATGGGAGAGTTAGGGGACTAGAGGGATGGGCTTCGATGGGAGAGTTAGGGGACTGGGGGGATGGGCTTCGATGGGAGAGTTAGGGGACTAGAGGGATGGGCTTCGATGGGAGAGTTAGGGGACTAGAGGGATGGGCTTCGATGGGAGAGTTAGGGGACTGGAGGGATGGGCTTCGATGGGAGAGTTAGGGGACTAGAGGGATGGGCTTCGATGGGAGAGTTAGGGGACTAGAGGGATGGGCTTCGATGGGAGAGTTAGGGGACTGGAGGGATGGGCTTCGATGGGAGAGTTAGGGGACTAGAGGGATGGGCTTCGATGGGAGAGTTAGGGGACTAGAGGGATGGGCTTCGATGGGAGAGTTAGGGGACTGGAGGGATGGGCTTCGATGGGAGAGTTAGGGGACTGGAGGGATGGGCTTCGATGGGAGAGTTAGGGGACTGGGGGATGGGCTTCGATGGGAGAGTTAGGGGACTAGAGGGATGGGCTTCGATGGGAGAGTTAGGGGACTAGAGGGATGGGCTTCGATGGGAGAGTTAGGAGACTAGAGGGATGGGCTTCGATGGGAGAGTTTGGGGACTAGAGGGATGGGCTTCGATGGGAGAGTTTGGGGACTAGAGGGATGGGCTTCGATGGGAGAGTTTGGGGACTAGAGGGATGGGCTTTGATGGGAGAGTTAGGGGACTAGAGGGATGGGCTTCGATGGCCTGACCGACCTTTTCTTGTCCTGACTTATGTTCTAATGGCTTCTTATAGCATTGGTAAATCCGTAATGTGGACAGACATTTGGTAAAGGGGCCTGGATAGCCAGTGTATCTACCTCTTGACTCAATTTCAGTGAGCCTGTAGTCTGACCATCGAGGGGTATCAGAGGGACACACTTGGGTTAAGTAATATTACAGGAAGAATGGCCGTGCATTGTAAAGAACATCGTTGAATTCTGTCAGGACGAGTGTAAAGAGGGTGAGTTATGAAGAAATAAGTCTTTAGAGCTTAGAGAGAAAGATGAACAGATCTCAGCGAGCGATTAATGTAACAGATAAGACAAACTCATGAGTTTAAGGTGAGTCAGGCCAGGATGAATGGGGGTGAACTTCCGGGGGGAACAACCTTAGTTTCTCCGGGCTTTCCACCAAAGTTACATCAGGCGAGCAGGAGAATCCCCGTGGAAATTGTCTCCCGATGTCTTTACCCGATGGGAATAATCTATCAGGTCATGGAGGAGGAGGGTCGAAGGCACGAGGGGGAGATTGAAATGCAGTTGATCGCCGGACTGGGTGAGGGGCGGCAGTGGAGGCACGAGCTTTGATCGGCCTTTTCTCATCCACACCCCACCCCCAGCTTTCCGTGCGTGCGGGGACAACCCTCCAGCTTTGATTCCAACGTTTGTGCTAGGAAGTCCCAAGGAGCCAGTGTTTGTGAGGATCAAACAGTTATCAGAAACACAAGGGTTTAAATAAATTGCAGAAGAGAATGGGAGCAGGATCTGTGGATTATCCCAAAAATGTTCACACAATATTTGAAATTTCAGCCATCTTTGTTTGTTGATGAGGTTTACAGCACACAGTATGTCTACCGAACAGTAAAATATTCTTTTAAAAAGGGGGGAAGAAAACAGGGCATTAAATGGTGGTTATGCAGCAGCGATCACCTGTGACAAGGCGACAAACTTGGCTTCTTTTCTAAACTTGGCTCCTCCTTTCCCTATCACCCAAATAGACCCTGAAGGTTAGCAATCCATTCTCGTTTAGCGGCTCAGCTCTTTGAGGCCTGAATGTTCCAACCTCGAAAATAAATGAGTGGCTTTTCAACTTGATGAGGTTGAAAACAGAAGTCACTCACCAGCTTCGCTGTGGGATTCCCTCAACTGTCCAGGTGGATGTTGTGTTGGGATGGTTCAGCTCCTAGACCCAGGAGATTCACTATGCAAAGGGCCCTGTTACATCCCTGACTTTTCTTATTGGTACTTAAAGTTGGTGCTCGAAGATTTTCTGATTGTAACGACGACGGTAAAAAGTTGGATGTGAACGGGTCGGTGGTGGTAACACAATTGGAAATTCTACAACCTTATCTCAAAGTCTTCAATTCCTCGTCTTCCATTTCCACTACATCAGTATGTCTGTCTCAAAATCACTCTATCTCCAATCCCTCAGTGTGTCTATCTCTCCATCTCCAATCCCTCAGTGTGTCTATCTCTCCATCTCCAATCCCTCAGTGTGTCGATCTCTCCATCTCCAATCCCTCAGTGTGTCTATCTCTCCATCTCCAATCCCTCAGTGTGTCTATCTCTCTATCTCCAATCCCTCAGTGTGTCTATCTCTCCATCTCCAATCCCTCAGTGTGTCTATCTCTCCATCTCCAATCCCTCAGTGTGTCTATCCCTCTATCTCCAATCCCTCAGTGTGTCTATCTCTCTATCTCCAATCCCTCAGTGTGTCTATCTCTCTATCTCCAATCCCTCAGTGTGTCTATCTCTCTATCTCCAATCCCTCAGTGTGTCGATCTCTCCATCTCCAATCCCTCAGTGTGTCGATCTCTACATCTTCAATCCCTCAGTGTGTCTATCTCTCCATCTCCAATTCCTCAGTGTGTCTATCTCTACATCTCCAATCCCTCAGTGTGTCGATCTCGACATCTCCAATCCCTCAGTGTGTCTATCTCTCTATCTCCAATCCCTCAATGTGTCTATCCCTCTATCTCCAATCCCTCAGTGTGTCTATCTCTCTATCTCCAATCCCTCAATGTGTCTATCTCTCCATCTCCAATCCCTCAATGTGTCTATCTCTCCATCTCCAATCCCTCAATGTGTCTATCTCTCCATCTCCAATCCCTCAGTGTGTCTATCTCTCTATCTCCAATCCCTCAGTGTGTCGATCTCTCTATCTCCAATCCCTCAGTATGTCTATCCCTCTATCTCCAATCCCTCAGTGCGTCTATCCCTATCTCCAATCCCTCAGTATGTCTATCTCTCTATCTCCAATCCCACAGTGTGGCTATCTCTCTATCTCCAATCCCTCAGTGTGTCTATCTCTCTATCTCCAATCCCACAGTGTGGCTATCTCTCTATCTCCAATCTCTCAGTGTGTCTATCTCTCTATCTCCAATCCCTCAGTGTGTCGATCCCTCTATCTCCAATCCCTCAGTATGTCTATCCCTCTATCTCCAATCCCTCAGTGCGTCTATCCCTATCTCCAATCCCTCAGTATGTCTATCTCTCTATCTCTAATCCCACAGTGTGGCTATCTCTCTATCTCCAATCCCTCAGTGTGTCTATCTCCAATCCCTCAGTGTGTCTATCCCTCTATCTCCAATCCCTCAGTGTGTCTATCCCTCTATCTCCAATCTCTCAGTGTGTCTATCTCTCTATCTCCAATCCCTCAGTGTGTCTATCCCTCTATCTCCAATCCCTCAGTGTGTCTATCCCTCTATCTCCAATCCCTCAGTGTGTCTATCTCTCCATCTCCAATCTCTCAGTGTGTCTATCTCTCTATCTCCAATCCCTCAGTGTGTCTATCCCTCTATCTCCAATCCCTCAGTGTGTCTATCCCTCTATCTCCAATCTCTCAGTGTGTCTATCCCTCTATCTCCAATCCCTCAGTGTGTCTATCTCTCTATCTCCAATCCCTCAGTGTGTCTATCTCTCTATCTCCAATCCCTCAGTGTGTCTATCCCTCTATCTCCAATCCCTCAGTGTGTCTATCCCTCTATCTCCAATCCCTCAGTGTGTCTATCCCTCTATCTCCAATCTCTCAGTGTGTCTATCCCTCTATCTCCAATCCCTCAGTGTGTCTATCCCTCTATCTCCAATCCCTCAGTGTGTCTATCTCTCTATCTCCAATCCCTCAGTGTGTCTATCTCTCTATCTCCAATCCCTCAGTGTGTCTATCTCTCTATCTCCAATCCCTCAGTGTGTCTATCCCTCTATCTCCAATCCCTCAGTGTGTCTATCCCTCTACCTCCAAACCTCCAGGTGTGTCTCTCTCTCAATCATCAATCTCTTATTTTCTCAGCTTCCATCTTTAGTTCTTAAGCGAACCGATCTTTCCAGGTCCAACCCTTCATAACGAAAGGATCAAACCAGCTCCCTAGAAGGAAAGACCATCAAAAAATGGCAAACCGACGGAGTACTGGAGTGGTGATATGCCCCTGTAACGTCTGGTTCATTCTTTTTTTTATTCGTTCATGGGATGTGGGCGTCGCTGGCAAGGCCGGCATTTATTGCCCATCCCCAATTGCCCTTGAGAAGGTGGTGGTGAGCCGCCTTCTTAAACCGCTGCAGTCCGTGTGGTGAAGGTTCGCCCAACCTTCTGTCCAATGTACAGTTGGTTTTTGGGTCTCAAAGGAAGTATTTGTTTCCAAGGGAGATTTCCCATTCTGGCTCCCATGTCACAAACTGGGAGCCGAGATCGGAAAATTGCACATCCGCCTTTTGTTTATGTTAATCGAAGGAGAGTCAGGGGCTGCAAGTGTACAATAACATCTGGAGCAACACAGAATATCTGCACCTCCCATAAACTTCACGAGAAGAGCAGTTTAATCTGGAGCCGGACTGCAAATTAGACCAGTCCATGGAGCGCGAGATGAAATTAAAACATACACCAGCATTCGCCCAACGCACTATCTGATATACCCCACACCCCTCACTGTAACACTCTGATATAACCCACACCCCTCACTGTAAAACTCTGATATAACCCACACCCCTCACTGTAACACTCTCTGATATACCCCACACCCCTCACTGTAACACTCTGATATACCCCACACCCCCCACTGTAACACTCTGATATACCCCACACCCCTCACTGTAACACTCTGATATACCCCACACCCCTCACTGTAACACTCTGATATACCCCACACCCCTCACTGTAACACTCTGATATACCCCACACCCCTCACTGTAACACTCTGATATACCCCACACCCCTCACTGTAACACTCTGATATACCCCACACCCCTCACTGTAACACTCTGATATAACCCACACCCCTCACTGTAACACTCTGATATACCCCACACCCCTCACTGTAACACTCTGATATACCCCACACCCCTCACTGTAACACTCTGATATACCCCACACCCCTCACTGTAACACTCTGATATACCCCACACCCCTCACTGTAACACTCTCTGATATACCCCACACCCCTCACTGTAACACTCTGATATACCCCACACCCCTCACTGTAACACTCTCTGATATACCCCACACCCCTCACTGTAACACCCACTGATATACCCCACACCCCTCACTGTAACACTCTCTGATATATCCCACACCCCTCACTGTAACACTCTCTGATATACCCCACACCCCTCACTGTAACACTGTGATATACCCCACACCCCTCACTGTAACACTCTGATATACCCCACACCCCTCACTGTAACACTCTGATATACCCCACACCCCTCACTGTAACACTCTGATATACCCCACACCCCTCACTGTAACACTCTGATATACCCCACACCCCTCACTGTAACACTCTGATATACCCCACATCCCTCACTGTAACACTGATATACCCCACACCCCTCACTGTAACACTCTCTGATATAACCCACACCCCTCACTGTAACACTCTGATATACCCCACACCCCTCACTGTAACACTCTGATATACCCCACACCCCTCACTGTAACACTCTGATATACCCCACACCCCTCACTGTAACACTCTGATATACCCCCCACCCCCCACTGTAACACTCTGATATACCCCACACCCCTCACTGTAACACTCTGATATACCCCACACCCCTCACTGTAACACTCTGATATACCCCACACCCCTCACTGTAACACTCTGATATACCCCACACCCCTCACTGTAACACTCTGATATACCCCACACCCCTCACTGTAACACTCTGATATAACCCACACCCCTCACTGTAACACTCTGATATACCCCACACCCCTCACTGTAACACTCTGATATACCCCACACCCCTCACTGTAACACTCTGATATACCCCACACCCCTCACTGTAACACTCTGATATACCCCACACCCCTCACTGTAACACTCTCTGATATACCCCACACCCCTCACTGTAACACTCTGATATACCCCACACTCCTCACTGTAACACTCTCTGATATACCCCACACCCCTCACTGTAACACCCACTGATATACCCCACACCCCTCACTGTAACACTCTCTGATATATCCCACACCCCTCACTGTAACACTCTCTGATATACCCCACACCCCTCACTGTAACACTCTGATATACCCCACACCCCTCACTGTAACACTCTGATATACCCCACACCCCTCACTGTAACACTCTGATATACCCCACACCCTTCACTGTAACACTCTGATATACCCCACATCCCTCACTGTAACACTGATATACCCCACACCCCTCACTGTAACACTCTCTGATATAATCCACACCCCTCACTGTAACACTCTGATATACCCCACACCCCTCACTGTAACACTCTGATATACCCCACACCCCTCACTGTAACACTCTGATATACCCCACACCCCTCACTGTAACACTCTGATATACCCCACACCCCTCACTGTAACACTCTGATATACCCCACACCCCTCACTGTAACACTCTGATATACCCCACACCCCTCACTGTAACACTCTGATATACCCCACACCCCTCACTGCAACCCTCTCTGATATACCCCACACCCCTCACTGTAACACTCTGATATACCCCACACCCCTCACTGTAACACTCTGATATACCCCACACCCCTCACTGTAACACTCTGATATACCCCACACCCCTCACTGTAACACTCTCTGATATACCCCACACCCCTCACTGTAACACTCTGATATACCCCACACCCCTCACTGTAACACTTTTTGATATACCCCACACTCCTCACTGTAACACTCTGATATACCCCACACCCCTCACTGTAACACTCTGATATACGCCACACCCCTCAATGTAACACTCTGATATACCCCACACTCCTCACTGTAACACTCTGATATACCCCACACCCCTCACTGTAACACTCTGATATACGCCACACCCCTCAATGTAACACTCTGATATACCCCACACTCCTCACTGTAACACTCTGATATACCCCACACCCCTCACTGTAATACTCTGATATACCCCACACCCCTCACCGTAACACTCTGATATACCCCACACCCCTCAATGTAACACTCTGATGTACCCCACACCCCTCACTGTAACACTCTGATATACCCCGCACCCCTCACTGTAACACTCTGATATACCCCGCACCCCTCACTGTAACCTCTGATATACCCCGCACCCCTCACTGTAACCTCTGATATACCCCACACCCCACACTGTAACACTCTGATATACCCCACACCCCTCACTGTAACACTCTGATATACCCCACACCCCTCACTGTAACACTCTGATATACCCCACACCCCTCACTGCAACCCTCTCTGATATACCCCACACCACTCACTGTAACACTCTCTGATATAACCCACACCCCTCACTGCAACCCTCTCTGATATACCCCACACCCCTCACTGTAACACTCTCTGATATAACCCACACCCCTCACTGCAACCCTCTCTGATATACCCCACACCCCTCACTGTGACACTCTCTGATATACGCCACACCCCTCACTGTAACACTCTCTGATATAACCCACACCCCTCACTGCAACCCTCTCTGATATACCCCACACCCCTCACTGTAACACTCTCTGATATACCCCACACCCCTCACAGTAACACTCTGATATAACCCACACCCCTCACTGTAACACTCTGATATACGCCACACCCCTCACTGTGACACTCTGATATACCCCACACCCCTCACTGTAACACTCTGATATACCCCACACCCCTCACTGTAACACTCTGATATACCCCACACCCCTCACTGTAACACTCTGATATACCCCACACCCCTCACTGTAACACTCTGATATACCCCACACCCCTCACTGTAACACTCTGATATACCTCACAACCCTCACTGTAACACTCTGATATACCCCACATCCCTCACTGTAACACTCTGATATACCCCACACCCCTCACTGTAACACTGTCTGATATACGCCACACCCCTCACAGTAACACTCTGATATAACCCACACCCCTCACTGCAACCCTCTCTGATATACCCCACACCCCTCACTGTAACACTCTGATATACCCCACACCCCTCACTGCAACCCTCTCTGATATACCCCACACCACTCACTGTAACACTCTCTGATATAACCCACACCCCTCACTGCAACCCTCTCTGATATACCCCACACCCCTCACTGTAACACTCTCTGATATAACCCACACCCCTCACTGCAACCCTCTCTGATATACCCCACACCCCTCACTGTGACACTCTCTGATATACGCCACACCCCTCACTGTAACACTCTCTGATATAACCCACACCCCTCACTGCAACCCTCTCTGATATACCCCACACCCCTCACTGTAACACTCTCTGATATACCCCACACCCCTCACAGTAACACTCTGATATAACCCACACCCCTCACTGTAACACTCTGATATACGCCACACCCCTCACTGTGACACTCTGATATACCCCACACCCCTCACTGTAACACTCTGATATACCCCACACCCCTCACTGTAACACTCTGATATACCCCACACCCCTCACTGTAACACTCTGATATACCCCGCACCCCTCACTGTAACCTCTGATATAACCCACACCCCTCACTGCAACCCTCTCTGATATACCCCACACCCCTCACTGTAACCCTCTCTGATATACGCCACACCCCTCACTGTAACACTCTCTGATATAACCCACACCCCTCACTGCAACCCTCTCTGATATACCCCACACCCCTCACTGTAACACTCTCTGATATACCCCACACCCCTCACTGTAACACTCTCTGATATACGCCACACCCCTCACTGTAACACTCTCTGATAGAACCCACACCCCTCACTGTAACACTCTCTGATATACCCCAGACCCCTCACTGTAACACTCTCTGATATATCCCACACCCCTCACTGTAACACTCTCTGATATAACCCACACCCCTCACTGTAACACTCTGATATACCCCACACCCCTCACTGTAACACTCTGATATATCCCACACCCCTCACTGTAACACTCTGATATACCCCACACCCCTCACTGTAACACTCTGATATATCCCACACCCCTCACTGTAACACTCTGATATACGCCACACCCCTCACTGTGACACTCTGATATACGCCACACTCCTCACTGTAACACTCTGATATACCCCACACCCCTCACTGTAACACTCTGATATACCCCACACCCCTCACTGTAACACTCTGATATACCCCACACCCCTCACTGTAACACTCTGATATACCCCACACCCCTCACCGTCACACTCTGATATACCCCACACCCCTCACTGTAACACTCTGATATACCCCACACCCCTCACTGTAACACTCTGATATACCCCACACCCCTCACTGTAACACTCTGATATACCTCACAACCCTCACTGTAACACTCTGATATACCCCACATCCCTCACTGTAACACTCTGATATACCCCACACCCCTCACTGTAACACTGTCTGATATACGCCACACCCCTCACAGTAACACTCTGATATAACCCACACCCCTCACTGCAACCCTCTCTGATATACCCCACACCCCTCACTGTAACACTCTCTGATATACGCCACACCCCTCACTGTAACACTCTGATATATCCCACACCCCTCACTGTAACACTCTGATATACCCCACACCCCTCACTGTAACACTCTGATATACCCCGCACCCCTCACTGTAACACTCTGATATATCCCACACCCCTCACTGTAACACTCTGATATACCCCACACCCCTCACTGTAACACTCTGATATACCCCGCACCCCTCACTGTAACACTCTGATATACCCCACACCCCTCACTGTAACACTCTGATATACCCCACACCCCTCACTGTAACACTCTGATATATCCCACACCCCTCACTATAACACTCTGATATACTGCACACCCCACACTGTAACACTCCGATATACCCCACACCCCTCACCGTAACACTCTCTGATATACCCCACACCCCTCACTGTAACACTCTCTGATATACCCCACACCCCTCACTGTAGCACTCTGATGTACCCCACACCCCTCACTGTAACACTCTGATATACCCCGCACCCCTCACTGTAACACTCTGATATACCCCGCACCCCTCACTGTAACCTCTGATATACCCCGCACCCCTCACTGTAACCTCTGATATACCCCACACCCCTCACTGTAACACTCTCTGATATACCCCACACCCCTCCCTGTAACACTCTGATATACCCCACACCCCTCACTGTAACACTCTGATATACCCCACACCCCTCAATGTAACACTCTGATAGACCCCACACCCCTCACTGTAACACTCTGATATATGCCACACCCCTCAATGTAACGCTCTGATATACCCCACACTCCTCACTGTAACACTCTGATATACCCCACACCCCTCACTGTAATACTCTGATATACCCCACACCCCTCACTGTAACACTCTGATATACCCCACATCCCTCACTGTAACATTCTCTGATATAACCCACACCCCTCACTGTAACACTCTGATATAACCCACACCCCTCACTTTAACACTCTGATATACCACACACCCCTCACTGTATCACTCTGATATACCCCACACCCCTCACTGTAACTCTCTGATATACCCCACACCCCTCACTGTAACACTCTGATATACCCCACACCCCTCACTGTAACACTCTGATATACCCCACACCCCTCACTGTAACACTCTGATATACCCCACACCCCTCACTGTAACCCTCTCTGATATACCCCACACCCCTCACTGTAACACTCTGATATACCCCACACCCCTCACTGTAACCCTCGCTGATATACCCCACACCCCTCACTGTAACACTCTGATATACCCCACACCCCTCACTGTAACACTCTGATATACCCCACACCCCTCACTGTAACACTCTCTGATATACCCCACACCCCTCCCTGTAACACTCTGATATACCCCACTCCCCTCACTGTAACCCTCTGATATACCCCACACCCGTCACTGCAACACTCTCTAATATACCCCACACCCATCACTGTAACCTCTGATATACCCCACACCCCTCACTGTAACACTCTGATATACCCCACACCCCTCACTGTAACACTCTGATATACCCCACACCCCTCACTGTAACCCTCTCTGATATACCCCACACCCCTCACTGTAACCTCTGATATACCCCGCACCCCTCACTGTAACCTCTGATATACCCCGCACCCCTCACTGTAACCTCTGATATACCCCGCACCCCTCACTGTAACACTCTGATATACGCCACACCCCTCAATGTAACACTCTGATATACCCCACACCCCTCACTGTAACACTCTGATATACCCCACACCCCTCACTGTAACACTCTGATATACCCCACACCCCTCACTGTAACACTCTGATATACGCCACACCCCTCAATGTAACACTCTGATATAACCCACACCCCTCACTGTAACACTCTGATATACCCCACACCCCTCACTGTAACACTCTGATATACCCCACACCCCTCACTGTAATACTCTGATATACCCCACACCCCTCACTGTAATACTCTGATATACCCCACACCCCTCACCGTAACACTCTGATATACCCCACACCCCTCAATGTAACACTCTGATATACCCCACACCCCTCACTGTAATACTCTGATATACCCCACACACCTCACCGTAACACTCTGATATACCCCACACCCCTCAATGTAACACTCTGATATACCCCACACCCCTCACTGTAGCACTCTGATGTACCCCACACCCCTCACTGTAACACTCTGATATACCCCGCACCCCTCACTGTCACACTCTGATATACACCACACCCCTCACAGTAATACTCTGATATACCCCACACCCCTCAATGTAACACTCTGATACACCCCACACCCCTCACTGTAACACTCTGATATACCCCACACCCCTCACTGTAACACTCTCTAATATACCCCACACCCCTCACTGTAACGCACTGATATACCCCACACAGAAAAGTGCCAGGCAATGACCATCTCCAACAAGAGAGTGTCTAACCACCTCCCCTTGACATTCAATGGCATTACCATCGCCGAATCCCCCACCATCAACATCCTGGTGGTCACCATTGACCAGAAAGTTACCTGGACCAGCCACAAAGCCTTTCCACCATCTATGAGGCACAAGTCAGGAGTGTGATGGAATACTCTCCACTTGCCTGGATGAGTGCAGCTCCAACAACACTCAAGAAGCTCGACACCATCCAGGACAAAGCAGCCCACCTAATTGGCACCCCATCCACCACACTAAACATTCACTCCCTTCACCACCGGCGCACAGTGGCTTTAGTGTGTACCATCCACAGATGCACTGCAGCAACTCGCCAAGGTTTCTTCGACAGCACCTCCCAAACCCGCGACCTCTACCACCTAGAAGGACAAGAGCAGCAGGCACATGGGAACAACACCACCTGCACATTCCCCTCCAAGTCACACACCATCCCGACTTGGAAATATATCGCCGTTCCTTCATCGTCGCTGGGTCAAAATCCTGGAACTCCCTTCCTAACAGCACTGTGGGAGAACCTTCACCACACGGACTGCAGTGGCTCAAGAAGGCGGCTCACCACCACCTTCTCAAGGGCAATTAGGGATGGGCAATAAATGCCAGCCTCGCCAGCGACGCCCACATCCCATGAACAAATCAATCAAAAACCCTCACTGTAAAACTCTGATATAACCCACAGCCCTCTCCGTAACACTCTCATATACCCCGAATCCCTCACTGTCGCACTCTGATATACTCCACACCCCTCACTATAACACTCTGATATACTGCACACCCCACACTGTAACACTCTGATATACCCCACACCCCTCACTGTAACACTCTGATATATCCCACACCACACACTGTAACACCCTGATATAACCCACACCCCTCACTGTAACACTCTGATATAACCCACACCCCTCACTGTAACACTCTGATATACCCCACACCCCTCACTGTAACACTCTGATATACCCCACACCCCTTACTGTAACACTCTGATATACCCCACACCCCTCACTGTAACCTCTGATATACCCCACATCCCTTACTGTCACACTCTAATATACCCCACACCCCTCACTGTAACCTCTGATATACCCCACACCCATCACTGTAACACTCTGATATACTGCACACCCCACACTGTAACACTCTGATATACCCCACACCCCTCACTGTAACACTCTGATATATCCCACACCACACACTGTAACACTCTGATATAACCCACACCCCTCACTGTAACACTCTGATATAACCCACACCCCTCACTGTAACACTCTGATATACCCCACACCCCTCACTGTAACACTCTGATATACCCCACACCCCTCACTGTAACACTCTGATATACCCCACACCCCTCACTGTAGCACTCTGATATACCCCACACCCCTCACTGTAACACTCTGATATACCCCACACCCCTCACTGTAACACTCTGATATACCCCACACCCCTCACTGTAACACTCTGATATACCCCACACCCCTCACTGTAACACTCTGATATACCCCACACCCCTCAATGTAACACTCTGATATACCCCACACCCCTCACTGTAACACTCTGATATACCCCACACCCCTCACTGTAACACTCTGATATACCCCACACCCCTCACTGTAACACTCTGATACATCCCAAACCCCTCACTGTAACACTCTGATATATCCCACACCCCTCACTGTAACACTCTGATATACCCCACACCCCTCACTGTAACACTCTGATATATCCCACACCCCTCACTGTAACACTCTGATATACCCCACACCCCTCACTGTAACACTCTGATATACCCCACACCCCTCACTGTAACACTCTGATATACCCCACACCCCTCAATGTAACACTCTGATATACCCCACACCCCTCAATGTAACACTCTGATATACCCTACACCCCTCACTGTAACACTCTGATATACCCCACACCCCTCACTGTAACACTCTGATATACCCCACACCCCTCACTGTAACATTCTCTGATATAACCCACACCCCTCACTGTAACACTCTGATATAACCCACACCCCTCACTTTAACACTCTGATATACCCCACACCCCTCACTGTAACACTCTGATATACCCCACACCCCTCACTGTAACACTCTGATATACCTCACAACCCTCACTGTAACACTCTGATATACCCCACATCCCTCACTGTAACACTCTGATATACCCCACACCCCTCACTGTAACACTGTCTGATATACGCCACACCCCTCACAGTAACACTCTGATATAACCCACACCCCTCACTGCAACCCTCTCTGATATACCCCACACCCCTCACTGTAACACTCTCTGATATACGCCACACCCCTCACTGTAACACTCTGATATATCCCACACCCCTCACTGTAACACTCTGATATACCCCACACCCCTCACTGTAACACTCTGATATACCCCGCACCCCTCACTGTAACACTCTGATATATCCCACACCCCTCACTGTAACACTCTGATATACCCCACACCCCTCACTGTAACACTCTGATATACCCCGCACCCCTCACTGTAACACTCTGATATACCCCACACCCCTCACTGTAACACTCTGATATACCCCACACCCCTCACTGTAACACTCTGATATATCCCACACCCCTCACTATAACACTCTGATATACTGCACACCCCACACTGTAACACTCCGATATACCCCACACCCCTCACCGTAGCACTCTCTGATATACCCCACACCCCTCACTGTAACACTCTCTGATATACCCCACACCCCTCACTGTAGCACTCTGATGTACCCCACACCCCTCACTGTAACACTCTGATATACCCCGCACCCCTCACTGTAACACTCTGATAAACCCCGCACCCCTCACTGTAACCTCTGATATACCCCGCACCCCTCACTGTAACCTCTGATATACCCCGCACCCCTCACTGTAACCTCTGATATACCCCACACCCCTCACTGTAACACTCTCTGATATACCCCACATCCCTTACTGTCACACTCTGATATACCCCACACCCATCACTGTAACACTCTGATATATCCCACGCCCCTCACTGTAACACTCTAATATACCCCACTCCCCTCACTGTAACCCTCTGATATACCCCACACCCCTCCCTGTAACACTCTGATATACCCCACACCCCTCACTGTAACACTCTGATATACCCCACACCCCTCAATGTAACACTCTGATATACCCCACACCCCTCACTGTAACACTCTGATATACGCCACACCCCTCAATGTAACACTCTGATATACCCCACACTCCTCACTGTAACACTCTGATATACCCCACACCCCTCACTGTAATACTCTGATATACCCCACACCCCTCACTGTAACACTCTGATATACCCCACATCCCTCACTGTAACATTCTCTGATATAACCCACACCCCTCACTGTAACACTCTGATATAACCCACACCCCTCACTTTAACACTCTGATATACCACACACCCCTCACTGTAACACTCTGATATACCCCACACCCCTCACTGTAACTCTCTGATATACCCCACACCCCTCACTGTAACACTCTGATATACCCCACACCCCTCACTGTAACACTCTGATATACCCCACACCCCTCACTGTAACACTCTGATATACCCCACACCCCTCACTGTAACCCTCTCTGATATACCCCACACCCCTCACTGTAACACTCTGATATACCCCACACCCCTCACTGTAACCCTCTCTGATATACCCCACACCCCTCACTGTAACACTCTGATATACCCCACACCCCTCACTGTAACACTCTGATATACCCCACACCCCTCACTGTAACACTCTCTGATATACCCCACACCCCTCCCTGTAACACTCTGATATACCCCACTCCCCTCACTGTAACCCTCTGATATACCCCACACCCGTCACTGCAACACTCTCTAATATACCCCACACCCATCACTGTAACCTCTGATATACCCCACACCCCTCACTGTAACACTCTGATATACCCCACACCCCTCACTGTAACACTCTGATATACCCCACACCCCTCACTGTAACCCTCTCTGATATACCCCACACCCCTCACTGTAACCTCTGATATACCCCGCACCCCTCACTGTAACCTCTGATATACCCCGCACCCCTCACTGTAACCTCTGATATACCCCGCACCCCTCACTGTAACACTCTGATATACGCCACACCCCTCAATGTAACACTCTGATATACCCCACACCCCTCACTGTAACACTCTGATATACCCCACACCCCTCACTGTAACACTCTGATATACCCCACACCCCTCACTGTAACACTCTGATATACGCCACACCCCTCAATGTAACACTCTGATATACCCCACACTCCTCACTGTAACACTCTGATATACCCCACACCCCTCACTGTAATACTCTGATATACCCCACACCCCTCACCGTAACACTCTGATATACCCCACACCCCTCAATGTAACACTCTGATATACCCCACACCCCTCACTGTAGCACTCTGATGTACCCCACACCCCTCACTGTAACACTCTGATATACCCCGCACCCCTCACTGTAACACTCTGATATACCCCGCACCCCTCACTGTAACCTCTGATATACCCCGCACCCCTCACTGTAACCTCTGATATACCCCACACCCCACACTGTAACACTCTGATATACCCCACACCCCTCACTGTAACACTCTGATATACCCCACACCCCTCACCGTCACACTCTGATATACACCACACCCCTCACAGTAATACTCTGATATCCCCCACACCCCTCAATGTAACACTCTGATACACCCCACACCCCTCACTGTAACACTCTGATATACCCCACACCCCTCACTGTAACACTCTCTAATATACCCCACACCCCTCACTGTAACGCACTGATATACCCCACACAGAAAAGTGCCAGGCAATGACCATCTCCAACAAGAGAGTGTCTAACCACCTCCCCTTGACATTCAATGGCATTACCATCGCCGAATCCCCCACCATCAACATCCTGGTGGTCACCATTGACCAGAAACTTAACTGGACCAGCCACAAAGCCTTTCCACCATCTATGAGGCACAAGTCAGGAGTGTGATGGAATACTCTCCACTTGCCTGGATGAGTGCAGCTCCAACAACACTCAAGAAGTTCGACACCATCCAGGACAAAGCAGCCCACCTAATTGGCACCCCATCCACCACACTAAACATTCACTCCCTTCACCACCGGCGCACAGTGGCTTTAGTGTGTACCATCCACAGATGCACTGCAGCAACTCGCCAAGGTTTCTTCGTGATGTGGAGATGCCGGTGATGGACTGGGGTTGACAATTGTAAACAATTTTACAACACCAAGTTATAGTCCAGCAATTTTATTTTAAATTCACAAGCTTTCGGAGATTCTCTCCTTCCTCAGGTAAACATTTACCTGAGGAAGGAGAGAATCTCCGAAAGCTTGTGAATTTAAAATAAAATTGCTGGACTATAACTTGGTGTTGTAAAATTGTTTACAAGGTTTCTTCGACAGCACCTCCCAAACCCGCGACCTCTACCACCTAGAAGGACAAGAGCAGCAGGCACATGGGAACAACACCACCTGCACATTCCCCTCCAAGTCACACACCATCCCGACTTGGAAATATATCGCCGTTCCTTCATCGTCGCTGGGTCAAAATCCTGGAACTCCCTTCCTAACAGCACTGTGGGAGAACCTTCACCACACGGACTGCAGTGGCTCAAGAAGGCGGCTCACCACCACCTTCTCAAGGGCAATTAGGGATGGGCAATAAATGCCAGCCTCGCCAGCGACGCCCACATCCCATGAACAAATCAATCAAAAACCCTCACTGTAAAACTCTGATATAACCCACAGCCCTCTCCGTAACACTCTCATATACCCCGAATCCCTCACTGTCGCACTCTGATATACTCCACACCCCTCACTATAACACTCTGATATACTGCACACCCCACACTGTAACACTCTGATATACCCCACACCCCTCACTGTAACACTCTGATATATCCCACACCACACACTGTAACACCCTGATATAACCCACACCCCTCACTGTAACACTCTGATATAACCCACACCCCTCACTGTAACACTCTGATATACCCCACACCCCTCACTGTAACACTCTGATATACCCCACACCCCTTACTGTAACACTCTGATATACCCCACACCCCTCACTGTAACCTCTGATATACCCCACATCCCTTACTGTCACACTCTGATATACCCCACACCCCTCACTGTAACCTCTGATATACCCCACACCCATCACTGTAACACTCTGATATACTGCACACCCCACACTGTAACACTCTGATATACCCCACACCCCTCACTGTAACACTCTGATATATCCCACACCACACACTGTAACACTCTGATATAACCCACACCCCTCACTGTAACACTCTGATATAACCCACACCCCTCACTGTAACACTCTGATATACCCCACACCCCTCACTGTAACACTCTGATATACCCCACACCCCTCACTGTAACACTCTGATATACCCCACACCCCTCACTGTAGCACTCTGATATACCCCACACCCCTCACTGTAACACTCTGATATACCCCACACCCCTCACTGTAACACTCTGATATACCCCACACCCCTCACTGTAACACTCTGATATACCCCACACCCCTCACTGTAACACTCTGATATACCCCACACCCCTCAATGTAACACTCTGATATACCCCACACCCCTCACTGTAACACTCTGATATACCCCACACCCCTCAATGTAACACTCTGATATACCCCACACCCCTCAATGTAACACTCTGATATACCCCACACCCCTCACTGTAGCACTCTGATATACCCCACACCACTCACTGTAACACTCTGATATACCCCACACCCCTCACTGTAACACTCTGATATACCCCACACCCCTCACTGTAACACTCTGATATACCCCACACCCCTCAATGTAACACTCTGATATACCCCACACCCCTCACTGTAACACTCTGATATACCCCACACCCCTCACTGTAACACTCTGATATACCCCACACCCCTCACTGTAACACTCTGATATACCCCACACCCCTCACTGTATCACTCTGATATACCCCACACCCCTCACTGTATCACTCTGATATACCCCACACCCCTCACTGTAACACTCTGATATACCCCACACCCCTCACTGTAACACTCTGATATACCCCACACCCCTCACTGTAACACTCTGATATACCCCACACCCCTCACTGTAACACACTGATATACCCCACACCCCGATATACCCCACACCCCTCACTGTAACACTCTGATATAGCCCACACCCCTCACTGTAACACTCTAATATCTGAAAAGGATGGAGACCCACAGAGGTTGATTACGAGACTTGCCCAGTTGATGCATTCCTGCCTCCGACCGTGTACGATTTACACTTTAATTAGCTGCAGCCAAAGACCGTAATTTCTAAAGAGAGATCAGCTAACCAAAGCCAGACGGTGAAATCTCTCATTGGCATTGAAATGACACCTCAGGATATTCATGCAGAATCGGCTCTCGTCAGTGCATTCACTTTGTGAGTCACCCAAAGTCTCCGGATTCATTCCCTCCGTCTGCTCGGAATCCCTCAATCCGTCCCTTGACCAAAATACTCTTCCAGCTCTTTGGAAAGTAAGTTGATCAGAAGATAGAGAAAGTGGAAAGTCTCTTCACCAATCTGTGCTCTTTGACACATAGTCCAGCCCATCTCAGTATTGAACTGTTTGAAAGGGTTTGAGGAGATTTCCCCCTCACTACCTCTCTGGATCAGAGTGTGAGTGTGTGTGTGTCTGTGTGAGAGAGTGTGTGTGTCTCTGTGTGTGTGTGTGTGTGTGAGTGTGTGTGTGAGTGTGTCTGTCTGTGTGTGTGTGTGTGTGTGTGTGAGTGTGTCTGTGTGTGTGAGTGTGAGTGAGTGTGAGTGAGTGTGTGTGTGTCTGAGTGTGAGTGAGTGTGTGTGTGTCTGAGTGTGAGTGAGTGTGAGTGTGTGTCTGAGTGTGTGAGTGAGTGTGTGTGTCTGTGTGAGTGAGTGAGTGAGTGAGTGAGTGAGTGTGTGTGTGTGTGTGTGTGTGTGTGAGTGTGTGTGTGTGTGTGGGGGGCGTAACATCCGTCTTAAATGTGCGCTTGCCCTTGTCCTCCCTGACCCGACTGTCGAGGTTTCGTTGGGATGTCCAATTCTCACCCTTGTCCTCGCCCCCCCTCCCTATCTCTGTAACCTCCTCCAGCCCTACAACCCCCCGAGATCTCTGCGCTCCTCCAATTCTGGCCTCTTCCACATCCCCGATTTCCATCGCCCCGCCATTGGCGGCCGTGCCTTCAGCTGCCCGGGCCCTCAGCAATGTCCTCCCTGAATCTCTCCGCCTCTCTCCCTCCTCCTTTAAGCTGCTTCTTAAAACCTACCTCTTTGACCAAGCTTTTGGTCACCTGTCCTCATACCTTATGCGGCTCAGTGTCAAATTTTGTCTGATAATCGCTCCTGTGAAGCGCCTTGGGACGTTTTACTCTGTTAAAGGAGCTTTATAAATGTCGGTTGTTTGGGCCTAAGTCTCCAGGAGCAAGCAGCACTCGGGAAGAATAATTCAAGAGTTTGGACTGTTTAGTATATTGAACAAGCCTGGGTTGGCCTGGCAGTCTTTTCCAACCCTTCCTGTCAAGTATCCACACAAGGCAGAGCCAATTGGACTATCAAGGATGGCTGCTGTGGTATTCAACATCCAGAAGGGCTGAGACAGGACCTCATGCAGCAAGTCTGCAAGGCTCAAACCGTCACCCAGAAATTAGGGTTCAGTTAAAAGTAAGAAGCACTAAACTAGATCACAGGTTCGAAAACTATTTTTTTCATCAGATTCTGATGACTGAGCCGAAAGACTCTTTGTCTGGAGTTCTTCCTGACACATGTCCTAAACTTTACTTTTCACAGTCCTAACCCATGTCTCCCTGTCCTGGTGTACCTTCAAGTGAGAGTCCAGGTCAAGCTGTGGCTCAGTGGGCCTCTCTCTCTCTCTCTCTCTCTCTCACCTCAGAGTCAGAAGGTCGTGGGTTCGAGCCCCACTCCAGAGACTTAATATCATCGTAGGTACAACACAGGAGGAGGGCAAATGTATCTGTGCCGGCTCTTTGAAAGAGCTATCCAATTAGTCCCCCCCACCCCCCCAGGGGTGCTCTTTCCCCATAACCCTGTAATTTCTTATCCTTCAAGTATTTCTCCAATTCCCTTTTGAAAGTTATTATTGAATCTGCTTCCACCGCCCTTTCAGGCAGCGCATTCCAGATCATCACAACTCACTGCGTAAAAAAAAATTCTCCTCATCTCCCCCCCTCTGGTTCTTTTGCCGATCACCTTAAATCTGTGTCCTCTGGTTACCAAACGTTTTGCCACTGGAAACAGTTTCTCCTTATTTACTCTGTCAAAGCCGCCCATAATCATGAACATCCATCAAATCTCCCCTTTTCTGTTCTAAGGAGAACAATCCCAGCTTCTCCACATAACTGAAGTCCCTCATCCCTGGTACCATTCTAGTAAATCTCCTCTGCACCCTCTCCAAGGCCTTGACATCCTTCCTAAAGTGTGGTGCCCAGAATTGGACACAATACTCCAGCTGAGGCCTAACCAGTGATTTATAAAGGTTCAGCATAACTTCCTTGCTTTATATAGCACCAATAGATCCTTGGGATGTCCAAAAGTGCTTCACAACTGATGAATTACTTTTCAAACTTGAGCCCATAACCCAGGCCGACACTCCCAGTGCCCGTACTGAGGGAGTGCCGCACTGTCGGAGGTGCCGTCTTTCTGATGAGACGTTAAACCGAGGCCCCGTCTGCCCCTCTCAGGCACTATTGGACGAAGAGCAGGGGGGAGTTCTCCCCGGTGTCCTGGGGCCAATATTTATCCCTCAACCAACATCACTAAAAAACAGATCATCTGCTCATTATCACATTGCTGTTTGCGGGATCTTGCTGTGCGCAACAGTGACCACACCTCAAAAAGTACTTCAGCGGCTGTGAAACGCTTTGGGACGTCCTGAGGTGGTGATAGGTGCAAGATCTTTCTTTCCTCGCAGCAGAAGAAAAATAAAAGATGCAGCTGGAGAAAGGGATTTATTTGGCACATTTATGGTGAGATTTATACGAGGCCTTGATTGGGTAATAATCCCAGCAAGTGTCTTCCCTGGGAAATTTAAACGTTGCATGCCAGGAAAAGTCAGCCTTGACAGTGCCTGCACGAACATACGCTCGATCGCAGCCCATAGATCAGATGCTGAAATTGATATTGCAGTTTTATTTTTATGCTGTGCAAATTGCCCGAAGCTTCCATGTGATAAAGGTCGTGATATTTTTTTTTTGCTTATAATTTAGTGGTTTTCCTCGCAGGCCCCAGTTATAAACTGATGAATTTAGTGGGAGACGAGGACGTGGTGGACAGCTTTATCTCTCAGCTTGGAGAAGCGTCTCAGCGATCTGCTACGACCAGGGGTGCACCAACTGTGTGACGTCCTTTATTAAACAACAACTCGCATTTATACAGGGCCTTTAACGTCGTAAAATGTCCCAAGGCGCTTCACAGGAGCGTAACCAGGCAGAATTTGACACGGGGCCGCGTAAGCAGAGGTAGGTTTCAAGGAGCGTCTTAAAGGAGGCGAGAGAGAGGCGGAGAGGTTCAGGGAGGGAATTCCAGAGCTTAGGGGCCCAGGCAGCTGAAGGCACGGCCGCCAATGGCGGGGCCGATGAAAATCGGGGGATGCGCAAGAGGCCAGAATTGGAGGAGCGCAGAGATCTCGGAGGGTTGTAGGGGCTGGAGGAGGTTACAGAGATAGGGAGGGGGGGCGAGGGCCATGGAGGGATTTGAACACAAGGATGAGAATTTTAAAATCGAGGCGTTGCCGGACCAGGAGCCAATGTAGGTCAGCGAGCGCAGGGGGTGATGGGGGAACGGGACTTGGAGTGAGTTAGGATACGGGGGCAGCAGAGTTTTGGATGAGCTGAAGTTTACGGAGGGTGGGGGATGGGAGGTCGGGCCAGGACAGCATTGGAATAGTGGAGTCTGAAGTTAACAAAGGCATGGACGAGGATCATTCTTCATTAAAGGCCGATCAGTGTCCTCCGGGAATTGCCGGTCAGGAAATCGAAGTCACGTTGCCACCGATTCTCCGTCTGCTCGTTTCAATCAAAGTCTCTCCCGGGAGTGTCCGGCTGTGGGATCAGCCCCGACTGTGTCTCTCGCTTCTCAAGTCAGAAGGCCATGGGTTCGAGCCCCACTCCAGTATCTGAGCCCATCGGCTGACACTCCCAGTGCAAAGGGAACATAGGAACAGGAGGAGGCCATTCAGCCCCTCGAGCCTGTTCCGCCATTCAATTAGATCATGGCTGATCTGCATCTTAACTCCATCTGCCCACCTTGGTTCCGTAACCCTTAATCCCCTCACCTAACAAAAATCCATCAATCTCAGTTTTGAAATTTTCAATTGACCCCCAGCCTCAACAGCTTTTTGGGGGAGAGAGTTCCAGATTTCCACTCCCCTTTGTGTGAAGAAATGCTTCCTGACATCACTCCTGAACGGCCTGGCTCTAATTTTAAGGTTAGGCCCCCTTGTTCTGGACTCCCCCCACCAGAGGAAATAGTTTCTCTCTATCTACCCTGTCAAATCCTTTAATCATCTTAAACACCTCGATTAGATCACCCCTTAATCTTCTATACTCGAGGGAATACAAGCCTCGTCTCTGCAACCTGTCCCATATGAAGGACCAGGCATTAAACCAAGGCCCCATCTGTCCTTTGTTAAAGATCCCACAGCCACTATTGGAAGAAGAGCAGGGAAGCTCTCCCCGTGTCCTGGGCCAAGATTCCACCCTCAACCAATATCACTAAAAACAGATTAACTGGTCATTTAGGTCACTTGCTCTTTGTGGGATCTTACTGTGTACAATTTGGTTGTGGAATTTGCCCACAAAACAACAATGACGACACATTTGAAAATAATGAGTTGACTGTGAAACACCATGGGACGTGATAAAGTGTATCTTAAATTGGGGTAGCACTCTCGACTTTGTGTCCAAAGGTCGTGGGTTCGTGGCTTGAGCCCATAATAAGAAACATAAACATAAGAAATAGGAGCAGGAGTAGGCCATTCGGCCCCTCGAGCCTGCTCCGCCATTCAATCAGATCATGGCTGATCTTTGACCTCAACTCCACTTTCCTGCCCGATCCCTAAATCCCTTGATTCCCCTAGAGTCCAAAAATCTATCCATCACAGCCTTGAATGTATTCAACTCCCTATGCAGTACCGAGGGAGTGCTGCACTGTCGGAGGTGCCGTCTTTCGGGTGAGAGGATAAACAGAGGCCCCATCTGCCCCTCTCAGGTGGATGCAAACGATCCCACGGCCACTATTGGAAGAAGAGCAGGGGGGAGTTCTCCCCGGTGTCCTGGGGCCAATATTTATCCCTCAACCAACATCACTTAAAACAGATGACCTGCTCATTATCACATTGCTGTTTGTGGGATCTTGCTGTGCGCAAATTGGCTGCCACGTTTCCTACATTACAACAGTGAATACACTTCAAAAGTACTTAATTGGCTGTAAAGTGCTTTGGGACATTTTGAGATTGTGAAAGGCTCTGTATAAATGCAAATTCTTTCTTTAAATGCAAATTATTGCCAATAAAAACACACTGTGTGATGGGGGAGTGCTCTGCCTTCTCTTCCCCTTCAGAAGGAACACTGTTTTTTTTGAAAAAGATAGATGTTCACACGGCTTAGACATCAGCCGATATTAAATGCGATTGAGTAAATTACATGCTGGAGTCAAAATTTATTAATTTATCCAAACAACTTTATTCGAATTGTGGCCAGGATTGATTGCGTTTGCGATTACCACATCTACAGTGAGTCTTTATTCCTTTTGTGATTGAGAATGTTATTAAGTTTGTTCATTAATCTTTGTTACGTGTATGAATATTGTATTGGAGTAATAGTTGATTATAAATACACTGAGGAAAGCTGACTGCAGTAGTTGGTGATTGTCACAACAACAGCAGGCTCAGTGGCACATCACCGTTCGATGCGCCTGTGCGGGGCCGAACAGGCCGCAACAGGCTTAGGGGAACAGCGGGGACAATATGGGTACTCGGAGCCGTGAGGGGGGGGTGGGGTGGAGAGAGGGGTTATAACCCATACCAGAAATAACTTGGCACTGCACAATTCCTCGACATCACCCCAGTACATGTATCTATGGGACAAGACTATCATGCAAGGAACCGAGTTGCCCAGATTACTCAGGGGCAAGGAAGGCTCCTGGGATCATTGGCTGTTGCCAAATATGGCCAAGCTCTCCGGGTTTAGGTTAGTGTCCCGACAACACCAACTACTCCGTCTTTAACGGAGTAAAACGTCCCAAGGTGCTTCCACAGGAGCGATTATCAGACAAAAATGGACACCGGGCCACACAAGGAGATATTAGGACAGGTGATCAAAAGCTCGGTCAAAGAGGTAGGTTTTAAGGAGCATCTTAAAGGAGGAGAGAGAGACGGAGAGGTTTGGGGAGGGAATTCCAGAGCTTAGGGCCCAGGCAGCTGAAGGCACGGCCGCCAATGGAGGGACGATGAAAATCGGGGACAGCATGTCAGGCCAATAGAACCTCTATCTGTGCGGGGCTTTTCAATGGTCTGGTTTGAAGATGTGTAAACGCGGAGATGGGTTTCTGTGTGCCCCCAAAATACAATGGTGTGGTACCGAGCCATATATAGGAGGAAGATCCCATGTTCCACCTTGGGTTTTGCGCTGAGCTAGCTGATCTCAGCCTGGAGTGGGTGGGGTCTGACAAGTAGCCTTGGTGCGTCTGGCTGAAAGTGGGGGGGTAGGGGGAGAGAAACAAACCAGCCCCTTCCCGATCACTACCAACTTACTCTTGTCTCTACGTGGGCATCGGTTAAGGATCAGATCGGGCCGGGCTGTGATGCCCTCTGCAGTTGAACAGCCCACCAGCTGGGCTCACACATGAAGAGCGGCTGCTGGGCTGACAGGCCATCCGATGATTCCATCCTCACCCAATCCCCACACCTTTTCCAGCTGGGGGTCACTGGATAGCGATCGGGAGCGGGAATCCGGGCTGATTTTACCCCCTCACTCATCCAGGGGGAGCGGGGGGGCAATGAGGTCAATGGTGGCAAACCTGCTGCCAACCTGGCTGGGATCAACTAGCTCTGCACCAACCGCAACTGGACACTGGGACCTCCGGGTCTGGACAGCTCAATTGCACACCAGGCAGTATACTTATGGTCCCGCTAACATATCTGGGTTCACAGTATTCCCTTAGGGTACTGATGCAATTATCTTTCCCAGTATTCCAGTGCACTACTGAGGGAGTGCCACACTGTCGGAGGTGCCGTCTTTCGGATGAGACGTTAAACCGCGGCCCCGTCTGCCCCTCTCAGGTGGATGTAAAAGATCCCACGGCCACTATTTCGAAGAAGAGCAGGGGGGAGTTCTCCCCGGGTGTCCTGGGGCCAATATTTATCCCTCAACCAACATCACTAAGAAACAGATTATCTGGTCGTCATCACATTGCTGTTTGTGGGATCTTGCTGTGCGCAAAAATGGCTGCTGCGTTTCCTACATTACAACAGTGACTACCCTTCAAAAGTACTTAATTGGCTGTAAAGCGCTTTGGGACATCCTGAGGTTGTGAAAGGCGCCATATAAACGCAAGTCTGTCTTCTTTCCATTGCCTAATTTGAAAACTATTGAGAATAGAGGGGCAATTTTATGACACTACACTCCTATCAGGCAGCCTCATCTACTGGGACCTCATATCAGGAGCTCGGGAGCACACTCCCTGAACACACTCCCAGTGGACTAGGCTCCCTGCCGGGACTGAAGCTATCCGAAGATCGGCCCTCAGGCATCAGGAGTTTGTCTGTTTCTGGTACCCTGCTTTCAAGAGTAAATGTTGGTCACTCTTATGTGTATCTATGGCGGTCACAGGCTGTGGTCGCAACATGACTCCCATTGGTATTCCTCCTTCCCGAAGGCCATCCGAGTTTTGTTATAACCCGTAGCAATCGATTAAGGATAAAACTAACTACTGCTCTCTGACGGCTATGGAAGGGAGTGAGCTGACCCCAACAGGACGGTGCAGGTCCCAGGCTCAATCCCGGGTCTGTGCTGAGTGAGCTGGTCTCGGTTGGAGTGTTAAAACAGGCCTCAGTGCCTCTGGCTCAAAGAGGGGAATATCAGCCACGGTGGCCACTCCTGATGGCTATCGAGTTAACCGTGCCGGAGAGTGCGCGTGGTTAGAACATCAGGACAAAAGAGTTTGGCTGTAAAGGCCGCAATCGAGAATATCCCAATACGAGAGCTGGTACTGTGTATAGTATGTAATGTAGGGAAATTGGTACTGTGTATAGTATGTAATATAGGGAAATTGGTACTGTGTATATTACGTAATACAGGGAAATTGGTACTGTGTATAGTATGTAATACAGGGAAATTGGTACTGTGTATAGTATGTAATACAGGGAAATTGGTACTGTGTATAGTATGTAATACAGGGAAATTGGTACTGTGTATAGTATGTAATACAGGGAAATTGGTCCTGTGTATAGTATGTAATATAGGGAAATTGGTACTGTGTATAGTATGTAATACAGGGAAATTGGTACTGTGTATAGTATGTAATATAGGGAAATTGGTACTGTGTATATTACGTAATACAGGGAAATTGGTACTGTGTATAGTATGTAATACAGGGAAATTGGTCCTGTGTATAGTATGTAATATAGGGAAATTGGTACTGTGTATAGTATGTAATACAGGGAAATTGGTACTGTGTATAGTATGTAATATAGGGAAATTGGTACTGTGTATATTACGTAATACAGGGAAATTGGTACTGTGTATAGTATGTAATACAGGGAAATTGGTCCTGTGTATAGTATGTAATGCAGGGAAATTGGTATTGTGTATAGTATGTAATGCAGGGAAATTGGTCCTGTGTATAGTATGTAATACAGGGAAATTGGTACTGTTTATATTATGTAATATGGGGGAGTTGGTATTGTGTATAGTATGTAATACAGGGAAATTGGTATTGTGTATGTTATTTAATACAGGGAAATTGATACTGTGTATAGTATGTAATACAGGGAAATTGGTACTGTGTATAGTATGTAATATAGGGAAATTGGTCTTGTGTATAGTATGTAATGCAGGGAAATTGGTATTGTGTATAGTATGTAATGCAGGGAAATTGGTCCTGTGTATAGTATGTAATACAGGGAAATTGGTACTGTTTATATTATGTAATATGGGGGAGTTGGTATTGTGTATAGTATGTAATACAGGGAAATTGGTACTGTGTATAGTATGTTATGCAGGGAAATTGGTCTTGTGTATAGTATATAATACAGGGAAATTGGTACTGTTTATATTATGTAATATGGGGGAGTTGGTATTGTGTATAGTATGTAATACAGGGAAATTGGTATTGTGTATATTATTTAATACAGGGAAATTGGTCCTGTGTATAGTATGTAATGCAGGGAAATTGGTACTGTGTATAGTATGTAATACAGGGAAATTGGTACTGTGTATAGTATGTAATGCAGGGAAATTGGTATTGTGTATAGTATGTAATGCAGGGAAATTGGTCCTGTGTATAGTATGTAATACAGGGAAATTGGTACTGTGTATAGTATGTAATACAGGGAAATTGGTACTGTTTATATTATGTAATATGGGGGAGTTGGTATTGTGTATAGTATGTAATACAGGGAAATTGGTACTGTGTATAGTATGTAATACAGGGAAATTGGTACTGTGTATAGTATGTAATTCAGGGAAATTGGTACCGTGTATAGTATGTAATACAGGGAAATTGGTACCGTGTATAGTATGTAATACAGGGAAATTGGTACTGTGTATAGTATGTAATACAGGGAAATTGGTACTGTGTATAATATGTAATATAGGGAAATTGGTACTGTGTATAGTATGTAACACAGGGAAATTGGTATTGTGCATAGTATGTAATACAGGGACATTGGTACTGTGTATAGTATGTAATATGGGGGAGTTGGTATTGTGTATAGTATGTAATACAGGGAAATTGGTACTGTGTATAGTATGTAATACAGGGAAATTGGTACTGTGTATAGTGTGTAACACAGGGAAATTGGTACTGTGCATAGTATGTAATACAGGGAAATTGGTATTGTGTATAGTATGTAATGCAGGGAAATTGGTATTGTGTATAGTATGTAATACATGGAAATTGGTACTGTGTATAGTATGTAATACAGGGAAATTGGTATTCTGTATAGTATGTAATACAGGGAAATTGGTATTGTGTATAGTATGTAATACAGGGAAATTGGTACTGTGTATAGTATGTAATACAGGGAAATTGGTACTGTGTATAGTATGTAATATGGGGGAGTTGGCATTGTGTATAGTATGTAATACAGGGAAATTGGTACTGTGTATAGTATGTAATGCAGTGAAATTGGCACTGTGTATAGTATGCAATACAGGGAAATTGGTACTGTGTATAGTATGTAATACAGGGAAATTGGTACTGTGCATATTATATAATATAGGAGAGTCAGTAATATGCATATTATGTAATACGGAAGAGTTGGTACTGTATATATTTAATAATACAGGGGAGTCAGTACTGTGTATATCAGGTAATACAGGAGTGTCATACAGTGTATATTGTATAATAAGGGGAATAGGCACTGTGTATATTATGTTATTTGGGGTGTTGGTACTGTGCATAGTACATAATATTGGTGTGTATAATGTAATGGGGGGAGTCGGTACTGGATATATTATGTAATACAGGGGAGTCAGTACTGTGTATATTATAGAATGTAGTGGAGTCGATACTGTGTGTATTATATAATAAGGGGGAGTCAGACTGTGTGTATTATGTAATATGGGCAGTTGATACTGTGTATGTTTTATAATACAGGGGAGTTGGAACTGTGTATATTGTATAATACAGGAGAATCGAAACCGTGTATATTATAGAATACAGGTGAATCGGTACTGTCTGTATTATGTAATACGGGGGAGTCAGAACTGTGTGTATTTTGTAATATGGGAAGTCGGTACTCTGTATATTTTATACTACAGGGGAGTTGGAACTGTGTATATTATATAATACACGGGAGTCAGTACTGTGCACATTATATAAAACGGGGAGTTGGTACTGTATACATTACGTAATACGGAGAGTTTGGACATGTATATTATATAATACGAGGAAGTCGGTAATTTTCTTATATAATGTGGGGAGTCGGTACTGTGTATATACTATAATGCAGGGAAGTCGGAACAGGGTATATTATAGAATACAGGGGAGTCGGTACTGTGTGTATTCTGTAATATCGGAGTTGATACTGTGTGTATTTTATAATAC
Source organism: Heptranchias perlo (assembly GCF_035084215.1). Lineage (NCBI taxonomy): Eukaryota > Metazoa > Chordata > Chondrichthyes > Hexanchiformes > Hexanchidae > Heptranchias > Heptranchias perlo. The sequence continues at coordinate 7,564,607 of NC_090367.1, read as the reverse complement.
AGGGGAGTCAGAACGGTGTATGTTATATGATACAGGGGAGTCGGAACTGTGTATATTATAGAATACAGTGGAATCGTTACAGTGCATCTCAGAGAATACAGGGAAGTCAATATGTGTATGTTACAGAATATAGGGGAATAGGTACTGTGTATATTGTATAATGCAGGGGGAGTCGGTACTGTGTGTATTATATAATACGGGGGAGTCGATACTGTGTGTATTATATAATACGGGGGAGTCGATACTGTGTGTATTATATAATACAGGGGAGTCGATACTGTGTGTATTATATAATACGGGGGGAGTCGGTACTGTGTGTATTATAGAATACAGGGCAGTCGGTACTGTGTGTTTATAGAATACAGGGGAGTCGGTACTGTGTGTATTATATAATACGGGGGAGTCGATACTGTGTGTTTATAGAATACAGGGGAGTCGGTACTGTGTGTATTATATAATACGGGGGAGTCGATACTGTGTGTATTATAGAATACAGGGGAGTCGGTACTGTGTGTATTATATAATACGGGGGAGTCGATACTGTGTGTATTATAGAATACAGGGGAGTCGGTACTGTGTGTATTATAGAATACAGGGGAGTCGGTACTGTGTGTATTATATAATACGGGGGAGTCGGTACTGTGTGTATTATATAATACGGGGGAGTCGATACTGTGTGTATTATATAACACAGGGGAGTCGGTACTGTGTGTATTATAGAATACAGGGGAGTCGGTACTGTGTGTATTATATAATACGGGGGAGTCGGTACTGTGTGTATTATATAATACGGGGGAGTCGATACTGTGTGTATTATATAATACAGGGGAGTCGGTACTGTGTGTATTATAGAATACAGGGGAGTCGGTACTGTGTGTATTATAGAATACAGGGGAGTCGATACTGTGTGTATGATATAATACGGGGGAGTCGGTACTGTGTGTATTATATAATATGGGGGCATCGGTACTGTGTATATTGTATAATGCAGGGGGAGTCGGTACTGTGTGTATTATATAATACGGGGGAGTTGATACTGTGTGTATTATATAATATGGGGGAGTCGATACTGTGTGTATTATATAATACAGGGGAGTCGGTACTGTGTGTATTATATAATACGGGGGAGTCGGTACTGTGTGTATTATAGAATACAGGGGAGTCGGTACTGTGTGTATTATATAATACGGGGGAGTCGGTACTGTGTGTATTATAGAATACAGGGGAGTCGGTACTGTGTGTATTATATAATACGGGGGAGTCGGTACTGTGTGTATTATAGAATACAGGGGAGTCGATACTGTGTGTATTATAGAATACAGGGGAGTCGGTACTGTGTGTATTATAGAATACAGGGGAGTCGATACTGTGTGTATTATATAATACGGGGGAGTCGGTACTGTGTGTATTATATAATATGGGGGCATCGGTACTGTGTGTATTATATAATACAGGGGAGTCGGTACTGAGTGTATTATAGAATACAGGGGAGTCGGTACTGTGTGTATTATAGAATACAGGGGAGTCGGTACTGTGTGTATTATAGAATACAGGGGAGTCGGTACTGTGTGTATTATAGAATACAGGGGAGTCGGTACTGTGTGTATTATAGAATACAGGGGAGTCGGTACTGTGTGTATTATAGAATACAGGGGAGTTGGTACTGTGTGTATATGATATGGGGGAGTCGGTCATGTGTGTATTATAGAATACAGGGGAGTCGGTACTGTGTGTATTATATAATACAGGGGAGTCGGTACTGTGTGTATTATAGAATACAGGGCAGTCGGTACTGTGTGTATTATATAATATGGGGGAGTCGGTACTGTGTGTATTATAGAATACAGGGGAGTCGGTACTGTGTGTATTATATAATACAGGGGAGTCGGTACTGTGTGTATTATATAATACAGGGGAGTCGGTACTGTGTGTATTATAGAATACAGGGCAGTCGGTACTGTGTGTATTATATAATATGGGGGAGTCGGTACTGTGTGTATTATAGAATACAGGGGAGTCGATACTGTGTGTATTATATAATACAGGGGAGTCGGTACTGTGTGTATTATATAATATGTTGGAGTCGGTACTGTGTGTATTATAGAATACAGGGGAGTCGGTACTGTGTGTATTATAGAATACAGGGGAGTCGGTACTGTGTGTATTATATAATACGGGGGAGTCGGTACTGTGTGTATTATAGAATACGGGGGAGTCGGTACTGTGTGTATTATCGAATACAGGGGAGTCGGTACTGTGTGTATTATATAATATGGGGGAGTCGGTACTGTGTGTATTATAGAATACAGGGGAGTCGGTACTGTGTGTATTATATAATACAGGGGAGTCGGTACTGTGTGTATTATATAATATGGGGGAGTCGGTACTGTGTGTATTATATAATATGGGGGAGTCGGTACTGTGTGTATTATAGAATACAGGGGAGTCGGTACTGTGTGTATTATAGAATACAGGGGAGTCGGTACTGTGTGTATTGTATAATTTGGGGGAGTCGATACTGTGTGTATTATATAATACAGGGGAGTCGGTACTGTGTGTATTATATAATACAGGGGAGTCGGTACTGTGTGTATTATATAATATGGGGGAGTCGGTACTGTGTGTATTATAGAATACAGGGGAGTCGGTACTGTGTGTATTATAGAATACAGGGGAGTCGGTACTGTGTGTATTGTATAATTTGGGGGAGTCGATACTGTGTGTATTATATAATACAGGGGAGTCGGTACTGTGTGTATTATATAATACAGGGGAGTCGGTACTGTGTGTATTATAGAATACAGGGGAGTCGGTACTGTGTGTATTATAGAATACAGGGGAGTCGGTACTGTGTGTATTATAGAATACAGGGGAGTCGGTACTGTGTGTATTATAGAATACAGGGGAGTCGGTACTGTGTGTATTATATAATACGGGGGAGTCGGTACTGTGTGTATTATAGAATACGGGGGAGTCGGTACTGTGTGTATTATCGAATACAGGGGAGTCGGTACTGTGTGTATTATATAATACAGGGGAGTCGGTACTGTGTGTATTATAGAATACAGGGGAGTCGGTACTGTGTGTATTATATAATACGGGGGAGTCGGTACTGTGTGTATTATAGAATACGGGGGAGTCGGTACTGTGTGTATTATCGAATACAGGGGAGTCGGTACTGTGTGTATTATATAATACAGGGGAGTCGGTACTGTGTGTATTATATAATACAGGGGGAGTCGGTACTGTGTGTATTATATAATATGGGGGAGTCGATACTGTGTGTATTATATAATACAGAGGAGTCGGTACTGTGTGTATTATAGAATACAGGGGAAGTCGGTACTGTGTGTATTATATAATACAGGGGAGTCGGTACTGTGTGTATTATATAATACGGGGGAGTCGGTACTGTGTGTATTATAGAATACAGGGGAGTCGATACTGTGTGTATTATAGAATACAGGGGAGTCGGTACTGTGTGTATTATAGAATACAGGGGAGTCGATACTGTGTGTATTATATAATACGGGGGAGTCGGTACTGTGTGTATTATATAATATGGGGGCATCGGTACTGTGTGTATTATATAATACAGGGGAGTCGGTACTGAGTGTATTATAGAATACAGGGGAGTCGGTACTGTGTGTATTATAGAATACAGGGGAGTCGGTACTGTGTGTATTATAGAATACAGGGGAGTCGGTACTGTGTGTATTATAGAATACAGGGGAGTCGGTACTGTGTGTATTATAGAATACAGGGGAGTCGGTACTGTGTGTATTATAGAATACAGGGGAGTTGGTACTGTGTGTATATGATATGGGGGAGTCGGTCATGTGTGTATTATAGAATACAGGGGAGTCGGTACTGTGTGTATTATATAATACAGGGGAGTCGGTACTGTGTGTATTATATAATACAGGGGAGTCGGTACTGTGTGTATTATATAATACAGGGGAGTCGATACTGTGTGTATTATAGAATACAGGAGAGTCGGTACTGTGTGTATTATAGAATACAGGGGAGTCGGTACTGTGTGTATTATATAATACAGGGGAGTCGATACTGTATATTATAGAATACAGGGGAGTCGGTACTGTGTGTATTATAGAATACAGGGCAGTCGGTACTGTGTGTATTATATAATATGGGGGAGTCGGTACTGTGTGTATTATAGAATACAGGGGAGTCGGTACTGTGTGTATTATATAATATGGGGGAGTCGGTACTGTGTGTATTATAGAATACAGGGGAGTCGGTACTGTGTGTATTATATAATACAGGGGAGTCGGTACTGTGTGTATTATATAATACAGGGGAGTCGGTACTGTGTGTATTATAGAATACAGGGCAGTCGGTACTGTGTGTATTATATAATATGGGGGAGTCGGTACTGTGTGTATTATAGAATACAGGGGAGTCGATACTGTGTGTATTATATAATACAGGGGAGTCGGTACTGTGTGTATTATATAATATGGGGGAGTCGGTACTGTGTGTATTATAGAATACAGGGGAGTCGGTACTGTGTATTATAGAATACAGGGGAGTCGGTACTGTGTGTATTATATAATATGGGGGAGTCGGTACTGTGTGTATTATATAATACAGGGGAGTCGGTACTGTGTGTATTATATAATATGGGGGAGTCGGTACTGTGTGTATTATATAATACAGGGGAGTCGGTACTGTGTGTATTATAGAATACAGGGGAGTCGGTACTGTGTGTATTGTATAATTTGGGGGAGTCGATACTGTGTGTATTATATAATACAGGGGAGTCGGTACTGTGTGTATTATATAATACAGGGGAGTCGGTACTGTGTGTATTATAGAATACAGGGGAGTCGGTACTGTGTGTATTATAGAATACAGGGGAGTCGGTACTGTGTGTATTATAGAATACAGGGGAGTCGGTACTGTGTGTATTATAGAATACAGGGGAGTCGGTACTGTGTGTATTATATAATACGGGGGAGTCGGTACTGTGTGTATTATAGAATACGGGGGAGTCGGTACTGTGTGTATTATCGAATACAGGGGAGTCGGTACTGTGTGTATTATATAATACAGGGGAGTCGGTACTGTGTGTATTATATAATACAGGGGAGTCGGTACTGTGTGTATTATATAATACGGGGGAGTCGGTACTGTGTGTATTATAGAATACGGGGGAGTCGGTACTGTGTGTATTATCGAATACAGGGGAGTCGGTACTGTGTGTATTATATAATACAGGGGAGTCGATACTGTGTGTATTATAGAATACAGGGGAGTCGGTACTGTGTGTATTATAGAATACAGGGGAGTTGGTACTGTGTGTATTATATAATACAGGGGAGTCGGTACTGTGTGTATTATAGAATACAGGGGAGTGGGTACTGTGTGTATTATATAATACAGGGGAGTCGGTACTGTGTGTATTATATAATACAGGGGAGTCGGTACTGTGTGTATTATAGAATACAGGCGAGTCGGTACTGTGTGTATTATATAATACGGGGGAGTCGATACTGTGTGTATTATAGAATACAGGGGAGTCGGTACTGTGTGTATTATAGAATACAGGGGAGTCGATACTGTGTGTATGATATAATACGGGGGAGTCGGTACTGTGTGTATTATATAATATGGGGGCATCGGTACTGTGTATATTGTATAATGCAGGGGGAGTCGGTACTGTGTGTATTATATAATACGGGGGAGTTGATACTGTGTGTATTATATAATATGGGGGAGTCGATACTGTGTGTATTATATAATACGGGGGAGTCGGTACTGTGTGTATTATAGAATACAGGGGAGTCGATACTGTGTGTATTATAGAATACAGGGGAGTCGGTACTGTGTGTATTATAGAATACAGGGGAGTCGATACTGTGTGTATTATATAATACGGGGGAGTCGGTACTGTGTGTATTATATAATATGGGGGAGTCGATACTGTGTGTATTATATAATACGGGGGAGTCGGTACTGTGTGTATTATAGAATACAGGGGAGTCGATACTGTGTGTATTATAGAATGCAGGGGAGTCGGTACTGTGTGTATTATAGAATACAGGGGAGTCGATACTGTGTGTATTATATAATACGGGGGAGTCGGTACTGTGTGTATTATATAATATGGGGGCATCGGTACTGTGTGTATTATATAATACAGGGGAGTCGGTACTGAGTGTATTATAGAATACAGGGGAGTCGGTACTGTGTGTATTATAGAATACAGGGGAGTCGGTACTGTGTGTATTATAGAATACAGGGGAGTCGGTACTGTGTGTATTATAGAATACAGGGGAGTCGGTACTGTGTGTATTATAGAATACAGGGGAGTCGGTACTGTGTGTATTATAGAATACAGGGGAGTTGGTACTGTGTGTATATGATATGGGGGAGTCGGTCATGTGTGTATTATAGAATACAGGGGAGTCGGTACTGTGTGTATTATATAATACAGGGGAGTCGGTACTGTGTGTATTATAGAATACAGGGCAGTCGGTACTGTGTGTATTATATAATATGGGGGAGTCGGTACTGTGTGTATTATAGAATACAGGGGAGTCGGTACTGTGTGTATTATATAATATGGGGGAGTCGGTACTGTGTGTATTATATAATACAGGGGAGTCGGTACTGTGTGTATTATATAATACAGGGGAGTCGGTACTGTGTGTATTATATAATACAGGGGAGTCGGTACTGTGTGTATTATATAATACAGGGGAGTCGGTACTGTGTGTATTATAGAATACAGGGCAGTCGGTACTGTGTGTATTATATAATATGGGGGAGTCGGTACTGTGTGTATTATATAATACAGGGGAGTCGGTACTGTGTGTATTATATAATATGGGGGAGTCGGTACTGTGTGTATTATAGAATACAGGGGAGTCGGTACTGTGTGTATTATAGAATACAGGGGAGTCGGTACTGTGTGTATTGTATAATTTGGGGGAGTCGATACTGTGTGTATTATATAATACAGGGGAGTCGGTACTGTGTGTATTATATAATACAGGGGAGTCGGTACTGTGTGTATTATAGAATACAGGGGAGTCGGTACTGTGTGTATTATAGAATACAGGGGAGTCGGTACTGTGTGTATTATAGAATACAGGGGAGTCGGTACTGTGTGTATTATAGAATACAGGGGAGTCGGTACTGTGTGTATTATATAATACGGGGGAGTCGGTACTGTGTGTATTATATAATACGGGGGAGTCGATACTGTGTGTATTATAGAATACAGGGGAAGTCGGTACTGTGTGTATTATACAATATGGGGGAGTCGGTACTGTGTGTATTATATAATACAGGGGAGTCGGTACTGTGTGTATTATATAATACAGGGGAGTCGGTACTGTGTGTATTATATAATACGGGGGAGTCGGTACTGTGTGTATTATAGAATACAGGGGAGTCGGTACTGTGTGTATTATATAATACAGGGGAGTCGATACTGTGTGTATTATATAATACAGGGAAGTCGGTACTGTGTGTATTATAGAATACAGGTGAGTCGGTACTGTGTGTATTATATAATACAGGGGAGTCGGTACTGTGTGTATTATATAATACAGGGGAGTCGGTACTGTGTGTATTATATAATACAGGTGAGTCGGTATTGTGTGTATTATATAATACAGGGAAGTCGGTACTGTGTGTATTATATAATACGGGGGAGTCGGTACTGTGTGTATTATATAATACGGGGGAGTCGGTACTGTGTGTATTATATAATATGGGGGAGTCGATACTGTGTGTATTATATAATACAGGTGAGTCGGTACTATGTGTATTATATAATACAGGGAAGTCGGTACTGTGTGTATTATATAATACGGGGGAGTCGGTACTGTGTGTATTATATAATACAGGGAAGTCGGTACTGTGTGTATTATATAATATGGGGGAGTCGGTACTGTGTGTATTATAGAATACAGGTGAGTCGGTACTGTGTGTATTATAGAATACGGGGAGTCGGTACTTTGTGTATTATAGAATACAAACATTTACCTGAGGAAGGAGGAAGTCTCCGAAAGCTTGTGAATTTCAAATAAAATTGCTGGACTATAACTTGGTGTTGTAAAATTGTTTACTATTATAGAATACAGGTGAGTCGGTACTGTGTGCATTATAGAATACAGGGGAAGTCGGTACTGTGTGTATTATATCATACGGGTAGTCGGTGTTGTGTATATGAAATCGTATGGGGAGTCGGTGCTGTGTGTATTAAGTAATACAGGGAGTCAAAACTGTGTATATTTTATAATACGGGGAGTCGATACTGTGTATATTTTATAATACGGGGATTCGATACTGTGTATATTTTATAGTACGTGGAGTCGATACTGTGTGTATTTTATAATACGGGGAGTCGATACTGTGTATATTTTATAATACGGGGAGTCGATACTGTGTATATTTTATAATACGGGGAGTCGATACTTTGTATATTTTATAATACGGGGAGTCGATACTGTGTATATTATATAATACGGGGGAGTCGATACTGTGTATATTTTATAATACGGGGAGTCGATACTGTGTATATTTTATATTACGGGGAGTCGATACTCTGTATATTTTATAATATAGGGAGTCGATACTGTGTATATTTTATAATACGGGGAGTCGATACTGTGTGTATTTTATAACACGGGGGAGTCGATACTGTGTATATTTTATAATACGGGGGAGTCGATACTGTGTATATTTTATAATACGGGGAGTCGATACTGTGTATATTTTATAATACGGGGGAGTCGATACTGTATAAATTTTATAATACGGGGAGTCGATACTGTGTATATTTTATAATACGGGGGAGTCGATACTGTGTATATTTTATAATACGGGGAGTCGATACTGTGTATATTTTATATTACGGGGAGTCGATACTCTGTATATTTTATAATATAGGGAGTCGATACTGTGTATATTTTATAATACGGGGAGTCGATACTGTGTGTATTTTATAACACGGGGGAGTCGATATTCTGTATATTTTATAATATAGGGAGTCGATACTGTGTATATTTTATAATACGGGGGAGTCGATACTGTGTATATTTTATAATATGGGGAGTCGATACTGTGTATATTTTATAATACGGGGGAGTCGATATTCTGTATATTTTATAATATGGGGAGTCGATACTGTGTATATTTTATAATACGGGGGAGTCGATACTGTGTATATTTTATTACACAGGGGAGTCGATACTGTGTATATTTTATAATACGGGGAGTCGATACTGTGTATATTTTATAACACGGGGGAGTCGATACTGTGCATATTTTATAATACGGCGAGTCGATTCTGTGTATATCTTATAATACGGGGAGTCAATACTGTGTATATTTTATAATACGGGGAGTCGATAATGTGTATATTTTATAGTACGGGGGAGTCGATACTTTGTATATTTTATAGTACAGGGAGTCGATACTGTGTATATTTTATAATACGGGGAGTCGATTCTGTTTATATTTTATAATACGGGGAGTCGATACTGTGTATATTTTATAATACGGGGGAGTCAATACTGTGTATATTTTATAATACGGGGAGTCGATACTGTGTATATTTTATAATACGGGGAGTCGATTCTGTTTATATTTTATAATACGGGGAGTCGATACTGTGTATATTTTATAACACGGGGAGTCGATAATGTGTATATTTTATAACACGGGCGAGTCGATAATGTGTATATTTTATAATACGGGGAGTCGATAATGTGAATATTTTATAATACGGGGGAGTCGATAATGTGTATATTTTATAATACAGGGAGTCGATACTGTGTATATTTTATAATACGGGGGAGTCGATACTGTGTGTATTTTATAGTACAGGGAGTCGATACTGTGTATATTTTATAGTACGGGGAGTCGATACTGTGTATATTTTATAATACAGGGAGTCGATACTGTGTATATTTTATAATACGGGGGAGTCGATACTGTGTGTATTTTATAGTACAGGGAGTCGATACTGTGTATATTTTATAATGCGGGGAGTCGATACTGTGTGTATTTTATAATACGGGGAGTCGATACTGTGTATATTTTATAATACGGGAGAGTCGATACTGTGTATATTTTATAATACGGGGGAGTCGATACTGTGTATATTTTATAATACGGGGAGTCGATACTGTGTATATTCTATAATACGGGGAGTCGATACTGTGTATATTTTATAACACGGGGAGTCGATACTGTGTATATTTTATAATACGGGGAGTCGATACTGTGTGTATTTTATAGTACGGGGAGTCGATACTGTGTGTATTTTATAATACGGGGAGTCGATACTGTGTATATTTTATGATACGGAGAGTCGATACTGTGTATATTTTATCGTACGGGGAGTCGATACTGTGTATATTTTATAGTACGGGGAGTCGATACTGTGTATATTTTATAATACGGGGAGTCGATACTGTGTATATTTTATGATACGGAGAGTCGATACTGTGTATATTTTATAGTACGGGGAGTCGATACTGTGTATATTTCATAGTATGGGGAGTCGATACTGTGTATATTTTATAATACTGAATACCCTGCAATCAGGCAGAAACCCTGGCTAATTTTCCCCTTGCTCCCACCTTAATTTCGATGAGCTAACTCAGCACAGATTGGGGGACCTTCACTCAGTTGCAGGCGCTTCCTAACAGGGGGAGGGGTTGGTGTGGAGAGCTCATCGGGGGTCTGGGTGAGGCACAAGGAATGGCTGTTCATTCATCCAACCCTCGGATCGAATGCTTCTTAGTCCTGCCCTGCCTGTGAAGAGGGTTGGCCAGGGCGATGGGAGGGACGAAGCTCCCGCTCATCTACCGTAGCAGATCGCTGCTGCGTAACCAAACACAAAAAAAAAAATCAAATCAAATCCAGTCAAACGGGAGTGGCCAGTGTTACTGTACTCACCCGTGCTGGGCTCGCACTCTTCCAAATCTTCATCGTCACTCGGACATTCTGCGGAGGCCACCAGAATATCATCTGTGTTCTGTAAAAGGGAAAATAAAACATGTTGAGGCTTTGGAGAGAATAATCTTGTTGGCTCTCTCTTCCCATGCTCCCGACTCTCTGCGCCCCACGAGTTATTCTTACGGTGCATTTGTGCGTCCTACCCGTTGTTTCTCCTGCCTCATCGTATTGTCTCCCATTTCTAACTCATTCTTTCCCAAGGATGTATGGACGTCCTCCTCTCCCACAGTCTTCCCTTCCCCCTGTAACCTTCTGGCTTTTAAAAGCCAAGTGGAGAGACACCATCTCTTGACTCAGCTTGCCTTGCCCCGCTCCTGTTCTCAGCCTTGCATTGTGGGCTTGGACCCTTCAGAACATAAGGACATAAGAAACAGGAGCAGGAGTCGGCCACACGGCCCCTCGAGCCTGCTCCGCCGTTCAATCACATCACGGCTGATCTTCGACCTCAGCTCCACTTTCCCGCCCGATCCCCATATCCCTTGATTCCCCGAGAGTCCAAAAATCTATCCATCTCAGCCTTGAATATACTCGACGACTCAGCATCCACAGCCCTCTGGGGTCGGGAGGTCAACTGGGCTTTCCACCAAGAAATGGACAACCGCCAGACAGGCTGTGAGGATGAGCCCAGTGGTACTGTTATTTGATGCAGTGCTCGTGTTACGACTGAATGAAACTGATGGGCAGTAAAAGACCAGATGGTCCATCAAGCCTGCCCCGTACACCATGACGGCTGCAGCGTCATGACTGAACTCTTCTTGTCTGCTGAGTGTATGTGTGAGAGGAAGCTCCTGATAATGGTCCTGACGAGTGCGTTACCCAATGTGGCAGCGAGCCACGAAGACGATGAAGGTCCGCGCTGAGGTCGCCAAGCTCGGCAGCGAGGTATCACGGCGGGGCCTCAGCGCCCCTGGGCTAGGGAAATACCAGCCTGAACTCCTGCTCCTGCTAGCTGCTGGAAAGTGGAGGCACGCGTGGACGTTGGCTGTGGCAGGATCGGGTTATACTATGATGCTGCACTCCCTGCCCATCAGGCCCTTGAGGCTCCTATTGAAAGAGCGGCCACTTGGAGGGGTGGTCAGTGCCTGTGTGACTCGAGACCATTTTCGGAACAGGAGGAGGCCATTCAGCCCCTCGTGCCTGTTCCGCCATTTAATTAGATTACGGCTGATCTGTATCTTAACTCCATCTTGGTTCTGTATCCCTTAGGGTTACCTCACAAAAATCTATCCATCTCACTTTTGAAATTGTCTCTTGACCCCCCCGGTCTCAAGAGCATTTTTGGGGGAGAGAGTTCCAGATTCCCACTCCCCTTTGTGTGAAGAAGTGCTTCCTGACATCACCCCTGAACGGCCTGGCTCTAATTTTAAGGTTAGGCCCCCTTGTTCTGGACTCCCCCCACCAGAGGAAATAGTTTCTCTCTATCTACCCTATCAAATCCTTTAATCGTTTTAAACACCTCGATTAGATCACCCCTTAATCTTCTACACTCGAGGGAATACAAGCCTCGTCTCTGCAACCTGTCCTCGTAATTTAACCCTTTTAGCCCCGGTATCATTCTGGTGAATCTGCGCTGCACCCCCTCCAAGGCCGATATATCCTTCCTGTGGGGACGGTGCCCAGAACTGAACGCAGTATCTCCAGATGGGGTCTGGCCAGAGCTCTGTTCAGCTGTAATATAACTTCCACCCCCTTGTATTCCATCTTGAGGGGTGGAACTACAGAGGACTGGAAAGAAGACTATTCTTTAAAATGGCTGCTGCTCGCCAATCACTGACAGAGAGGGTTAAGGACTTCAGCAGCGTGCGATTACGACTTGTCTTCCTGTAAGCTGCTTCACTGATTGCCTGTGCAGAGGGTTCCCAATTACAGCGCTCTGCTGCATGTCCCAAGCCAGCAGGCGTCCTTCATACTGATGTCGGCACAATTTATTGCTCACAGTCAGCATCCTCTGGGGTTCCGTGCTTTTCTGGGCTGGCGTTCCCCCTCGGGACGCTGCAGCTGCCTGGGAGCCCTGCGTCTTCAAGCGTTGGCTCGTTTGCTTCCTCGCCCGATCGTTTCCCCACTTGCCGCTGGCACTTGGCAGCGCAGCCTCGGCCAAGCACCCTGCCCAATGTGGTCGTTCACTCCGGAGAAGAGTCGGAATGCCTCACCGATAAAGAACGGGGGCACGACCCTGCCCCCACCCCCACCTCACCCGAGTTCCTCAAACACCACTGACTCTTTGTGCCCTCCTGATTGATTTTAAGATCTTTGTCTTGCAGAGAATTTACAGCACAGAAACAGGCCATTTGGCCCAACTGGTCTATGCCGGCGTTTCCTCCCACCCTAATTCATCTCACCCTATCATCATATCCATCTATTCCTTTCCCCCAGGGTCCTCTCACCCTCCCTCCCCAGGACCGGTATCACTGACCGTGACCAGGGTCCTCTCACCCTCCCTCCCCAGGACCGGTATCACTGACCGTGACCAGGGTCCTCTCACTCTCCCTCCCCAGGACTGGTATCACTGACCGTGACCAGGGTCCTCTCACCCTCCCTCCCCAGGGCTGGTATCACTGACCGTGACCAGGGTCCTCTCACTCTCCCTCCCCAGGACCGGTATCACTGACCGTGACCAGGGTCCTCTCACTCTCCCTCCCCAGGACCGGTATCACTGACCGTGACCAGGGTCCTCCCACCCTCCCTCCCCAGGACTGGTATCACTGACCGTGACCAGGGTCCTCTCACTCTCCCTCCCCAGGACTGGTATCACTGACCGTGACCAGGGTCCCCTCACCCTCCCTCCCCAGGACTGGTATCACTGACCGTGACCAGGGTCCTCCCACCCTCCCTCCCCAGGACTGGTATCACTGACCGTGACCGGGGTCCTCTCACTCTCCCTCCCCAGGACCGGTATCACTGACCGTGACCAGGGTCCTCTCACCCCCCCTCCCCAGGACTGGTATCACTGACCGTGACCAGGGTCCTCCCACCCTCCCTCCCCAGGACTGGTATCACTGACCGTGACCAGGGTCCTCCCACCCTCCCTCCCCAGGACTGGTATCACTGACCGTGACCAGGGTCCTCTCACCCTCCCTCCCCATGACTGGTATCACTGACCGTGACCAGGGTCCTCTCACCCTCCCTCCCCAGGACTGGTATCACTGACCGTGACCAGGGTCCTCTCACCCTCCCTCCCCAGGACTGGTATCACTGACCGTGACCAGGGTCCTCTCACCCCCCCTCCCCAGGACTGGTATCACTGACCGTGACCAGGGTCCTCTCACCCTCCCTCCCCAGGACTGGTATCACTGACCGTGACCAGGGTCCTCTCACTCTCCCTCCCCAGGACCGTATCACTGACCGTGACCAGGGTCCTCCCACCCTCCCTCCCCAGGACTGGTATCACTGACCATGACCAGGGTCCTCTCACCCTCCCTCCCCAGGACCGGTATCACTGACCGTGACCAGGGTCCTCTCACCCTCCCTCCCCAGGACTGGTATCACTGACCGTGACCAGGGTCCTCTCACTCTCCCTCCCCAGGACTGGTATCACTGACCGTGACCGGGGTCCTCTCACTCTCCCTCCCCAGGACTGGTATCACTGACCGTGACCAGGGTCCCCTCACCCTCCCTCCCCAGGACTGGTATCACTGACCGTGACCAGGGTCCTCTCACTCTCCCTCCCCAGGACTGGTATCACTGACCGTGACCAGGGTCCCCTCACCCTCCCTCCCCAGGACTGGTATCACTGACCGTGACCGGGGTCCTCTCACCCTCCCTCCCCAGGACTGGTATCACTGACCGTGACCGGGGTCCTCTCACCCTCCCTCCCCAGGACTGGTATCACTGACCGTGACCAGGGTCCTTGCTCCTCCTTATCACCGGCTAAAATTCCCCCTGGGAATAGCGCCAGGATTGATATCAGGCATCAAATCACAGGGTTTCCTTTAGGAATGACATTGGTTGTCAGAATGAAGGCGTCCAAGGTATGGCATCATTTATCATGACCAGGATACCCCCTGAGCAATACCATCGAAGGCCACGACAGCAGGGATTGTCCATGGTATCCAGGTCTCGGTCGGTAAATGCCCTGCCCTGTGTGTCACAGAACTATGAGATCAGGAGGATTCCAGTACCCTGCTCTACACTGAGTCAGCCCATCTCAGTCTGGGTGGCGGTGAGGCTCCTATCTGATTGCTGTCCAGTCACCACTGCACGGAGGTGTCCACCTGCGGACACCTGCTGAGGATAGGGTGAGTCGAGGCTGCGATACTGGCACGGTAGCGTAACCCGCCAGCGCCCACGTGAAGAACGGGAGGAACCGGAGGGTGTCCGGTATGCTTGAAACAATAACCCAAAGAGAGGAGAGAAGAGGAGCAGCTGGAGTTCAATGTGGGCAAGTGTGGGCCTGACAAAGGCAGATCAGAGTATTTTCTAACTGGCGAGAAGCCAGGAACTGTGGATGAGCGGAGAGATTTAGGGGTCCAAGTACAGAAACCACTAAAAGCCAGTGGACAGGTACAAGAAATAATTAAAAAGGCTATTGGAATGTTGGCCTTTATCTCGAGGGCTGGAATACAAAGGGGAGGAAGTTATATTACAGCTGGACAGAGCTCTGGTTAGACCCCCATCTGGAGATACTGCGTCCAGTTCTGGGCACCGTCCCCTCAGGAAGGATATATTGGTCTTGGAGGGGATGTAGTGCCGATTCACCAGAATGATACTGGGGTCTAAAAGGGTTAAATTATGAGGACAGGTTGCAGAGACTCGGCTTGTATTCCCTCGAGTGTAGAAGATTAAGGGGTGATCTAATCGAGGTGTTTAAGATGATTAAAGGATTTGATAGGGTAGATAGAGAGAAACTATTTCCTCTGGTGGGGGAGAGTCCAGAACAAGGGGGCCTAACCTTAAAATTAGAGCCAGGCCGTTCAGGGGTGATGTCAGGAAGCACTTCCTCACACAAAGGGGAGTGGGAATCTGGAACTCTCTCCCCCCAAAAAGCTGTTGAGGCTGGGGGTCAACTGAAAATTTCAAAACTGAGATTGATGGATTTTTGTTAGGTGAGGGGATTAAGGGTTACAGAACCAAGGCGGGTAGATGGAGTTAGGATATAGTTAAGCAATGATCTTTGATGAAGTATCAGAGAGGGTTGATGAAGGTAGTGCAGTAGATGTTGTATATATGGACTTTCAAAAGGCATTTAATAAAGCACCACATAACAGACATTCAGATAATACGAGCACATGGTATTAAAGGGATGGTGGTAACTTGGGTATGTAACTGGCTGAGGGATAGGAGGCAGAGAGTAGTGGTGAACAGATGTTTTTCTGACTGGAAAGAAGTATGCAGTGGGGTCCCCCAGGGGTCGCTATTAGGACCATTGCTTTTCTTGTTATATATAAATTACCTGGACTTGGGTATAGGGAGTACAATTTCGAAGTTTGCGAATGATATAAAACTTGGCAACGTGGTAAATAGTGAGGAGGATAGTAGCGGACTTCAGGAGGACATAGTCAGACTGGTGAAATGGGCAGACACATGGCGGGTGTAATTTAATGTGGATAAGTGTGTAGTGATGCACTTTGGGAGGAACAATATGGAGAAGCCGTATAATCCAAACTGTACTATTTTGAGGAGGTGGTCAGAGCAGAGGGACCTGAGGGTGGAGATTCACAAATCTTTGAAGGTAGCAGGTCAAGTTGATAAGGTGGTTAAGAAAGCATCTGGGATACTGGCTTTGTAAATAGGGGCACTGAATACAAAAACAAGGAAGTTATGCTGAACCTTTATAAATCACTGGTTAGGTCTCAGCTGGAGTATTGTGCACAATTCTGGGCACCACACTTTAGGGAAGGATGTCAAGGCCTTGGAGAGGGTGCAGAGGAGATTTACTAGAATGGTACCAGGGATGAGGGACTTCAGTTATGTGGAGAGACTGGAGAAATGGGATTGTTCTCCTTAGAGCAGAGAAGGTTAAGGGGGGGATTTAATAGAGACGTTCAAAATCATGAGGGTAAATAAGGAGAAACTGTTTCCAGTGGCAGGAGGGTCGGTGACCAGAGGACACAGATTTAAGGTAATTGGCAAAAGAACCAGAGGTGAGATGAGGAGGATTTTTTTTACGCAGCGAGTTGTGATGATCTGGAATGCGCTGCCTGAAAGGGCGGTGGAAGCAGATTCAATCATAACTTTCAAAAGACAATTGGACATGTACTTGAAGAGGACTGATTTGCAGGGTTACGGGGAAAAAGCTGGGGTGTGGGACTAATTGGGCAGCTCTTTCAAAGAGACGGCACAGGCACGATGAGCTGAATGGCCTCCTTCTGTGCTGTAAAAGTCTATGCTCTAATTGAATGGCGGAACAGGCTCGAGGGGCTAAATGGCCTCCTTCTGTTCCTATGTTCCTGTAAAATTCAGGTACATCTTGTCCTGCCAGACTCTGGCTCTGTGCCCATTACTGGTCGTGTCTTGCTCATCGTGCCCGCAAGCTGAGATGATTATGCGCCTTTTGTGTTTCTCTGCTGTATCTTGTATTCTGCAGCCGCGATGCAGCAAATGTGCTGGAAGCAATAACACATCTCCTGAGACTGGCACAGTGCAACCATGAATTATGTAGCAAATTATTAAGAAACTTTTTAATCAAAAACAAAATCTGTATTCATAATTCTTGTTCCTTGTCGCTGGGAGCTGTGTGTATCACCAATAAAAAGCCTGTCTTCGACAGCTGATCCCTCTCTCACCTCTGGACTGTTCTCTCTATCCTTCACAACCCATCTCTTCTCTTTCCCCATCACGAGCCATCTCGTCCGTCTCTCTCTCTCTTTTTGTCGGGACTTCATACTGTCACGATTTTTGGTCACGTGTTTGCGTCAACATTGAAACTGCCTATGTAAACATTGACAATAGTGACCCCAGTTTCCTGTCACGACGTAGTGGCAGACTCTGACCAGTAGGTGACGCTGTGGCGACACTTTGAACATCTCTCCCTGAATTCTGTTCTTATCAAAGAAAAAAAGACAGACTTGCATTTATATAGCGCCTTTCACGACCTCAGGACGTCCCAAAGCGCTTTACAGCCAATAAAGTACTTTTTGAAGTGTTGTAATGTAGGAAACGCGGCAGTCCATTTGCACACAGCAAGATCCCACAAACAGCAATGAGATAAATGACCAGATCATCTGTTTTAATGATGTTGGTTGAGGGATAAATATTGACCCAGGACACCGGGAAGAACTGTTCTTCTTCCAATAATGGCCCTGGGATCTTTTACGCCCCCTGAGAGGGGCAGACGGGGGTCTCAGTTTAACGTCTCATTCGAAAGACGGTTTTGTATATAAAAGTAAAATCTGACGGACAACTACGAAGAGTGGGCGATTTACTGGTGGGGAGATGCAGTGTGTGATATGGTGCTGACATGTACAGGCCCTGGTTCAGTCCGTGCCAATTTGGCTCATCTCAGTTGGGGTTGGTGGTGTAGGCCTCACCTCCCACCTATCAGGACGGATAGTCACTGCGCAGGCTCGCGGGTGAATAGTAGGCTCTGGGGCGAGGTGGTGGAGGGCTGTGGCCTCCAAAGAAAGCCCTACCCAGGAGAGGAGGAAGGAGGGAAAAATTAGCCCACAGTAGGGTTGCCAACCCTCCAGAATTGGCCTGGAGTCTCCAGGAATTGAAGATTAATCTCCAGGACACTGGTGCGAGCAAAACTCAGGCGAACAATCATAGGGGCATTACAAAATGGTGTTTTTTTCCACTTTCTTTTAACATTTTTGCTTATTAGTTATAAAAATATTGGAGATGGGGGATAAAGGCTCTTTGACCGGGCGGGGTAGTTGGAGAATGGGAGGTCATGTGATGAAACCTCCAGGAATAAGTCCAACCAGAGTTGGCAACCCCATGTGAAAGGCCTGAATCAAATGACGGTTTGCGTTCCCTTGGGTATTGAAGATTAAGGGGTGATCTAATGGAGGTGTTTGAGGCAATTAAAGGATTTGATAGGGTGGATAGAGAGAAACTATTTCCCCTGGTGGGAGAGTCCAGAACAAGGGGGCTTAACCTTAAAATTAGAGCCAGGCCTTTCAGGGGTGATGTCAGGAAGCGTTTCTTCACACAAAGGGGAGTGGAAATCTGGAACTCTCTCCCCCAAAAAGCTGATGAGGCTGGGGGTCAATTGAAAATGTCAAAACTGAGGTTGAAAGATTTTTGTTGGGTGAGGGTAGAGAGGGTTACAGAACCAAGGCAGGTAGATGGAGTTAAGATACAGATCAGCCACCATCTAATTGAATGGCAGAGCAGGCTCGAGGGGCTGAATGGCCTCCTCCTGTTCCTAGTCACAGTTGAGGTGAGCTGACAGCTCTAATTCCCCACTGGGCTCCTCCGGAGAGCTGATACTGTAATTGCAGGCCCTGACAGGGTCTCTCGTGAGGGAGATGATGCTGCTGTCAGAGGGACCACCTCCTTGTTTGTCTGAAAGGTTTCGTGTGGAGCTGGTAACGAGATAACAGGCCGGCTCATTAGTGACATTGTGCGCTGCTTAAGAAACGCTCAATTCGACAAGAACCAGCTGTGACCTTTCCCCCCCGGACACGACTTTGACAGACAGATCGAACAGTTGAAATGGTCTGGTGCTCTGTTCCACCCCACTATGGTAGGAATTATGCAGCACGGGATTATTAAACTAATCGGCCCCATCGCACTTAAAGTGACAGGCCTGCTTAGGAGAGGGGAGCGTAGCTCGCGCAAGCTACTTGCTGCTTGGCTCAGTTGACATCACTCTCTCGCCCGCTGAGTCAGAAGGTCGTGGGTTCGAGCCCCGCTCCAGAGGCTCGAGCCCCATAATCCAGGCCGACACTCCCAGTGCCGGTACCGAGGGAGCGCCGCACTGTCGGAGGTGCCGTCTTTCGGACGAGACGTTAAACCGAGGCCCCGTCTGCCCCTCTCAGGTGGATGCAAAATATCCCACGATGTTATGTCGTAGAAGAGCAGGGGAGTTCTCCCCATGAGCTAGAGCTAGCCAATATTTATCCTTCAATCAACACCTAAAAACAAACAATCTGGTCATTATCACACTGCTGTTTGTGGGATCTTGCTGTGCGCAAATTGGCTGCCACGTTTTCTACATTACAACAGTGACCACACTTCAAAAAGTACTTTGGGACACCCTGAGGTCATGAAAGGCGCTATAAAAATGCAAGTCTTTCTTTTTTCTTTTCAACCTTCCTGCCGTAGCTAACCATCGGGAACAGACTAATTGCTGTTTGTGGGATCTTGCTGTGCGCAAAATGGCTGCTGGGTCGCAAACAATCTAAAAGGAACTGCCAGTATGTCAAGCACTTTGCGATATAAATGTAAATCTTTCAAAACCTCACCACTGGACAAAGTACGATTTTCAAATGATTCCTGAACTAACCTGAATGGCAATCACATTTCTCAAAGTCAGAATCTACAAGTGCGGCCTACATTCAAGTTAAAAATGTTTTTCTCCTGAGGAAGGCTCACGTTTGGGGTGCAAACCTCTGTAGAATTACAGAATGGGACCAGGGATGAGGGACTTCAGTTATGCGGAGAGACTGGAGAAGCTGGGATTGTTCTCCTTAGAGCAGAGAAGGTTAAGGGGAGATTTAATCGAGGTGTTCAAAATCATGAGGGGTTTTGATAGAGTGAATAAGGAGAAACTTTTTCCACTGGCAGGAGGGTCGGCAACCAGAGGACACAGATTTAAGATTACATAGAATTGCGTGGAATTTACAGCACAGAAACAGGCCATTCGGCCCAACTGGTCCATGCTCCACACGAGCCTCCTCCCTCCCTACTTCATCTCACCCTATCAGCATATCCTTCTATTCCTTTCTCCCTCATGTGTTTATCGAGCTTCCCCTTAAATGTATCTATTCTATTCCCCTCGACTGCTCCTTGCGGGAGTGAGTTCCACATTCTCACCACTCTCTGGGTAAAGACGTTTCTCCTGAATTTCTTAGTGATCATCTTATATATGAGCCCTAGTTGGCAAGAGAATTGGCAAAAGAACCAGGAGGGAGATGAGGAGAATTTTTTTTACGCAGCGAGTTGTGATGATCTGGAATGCGCTGCCTGAAAGGGCGGTGGAAGCAGATTCAATAATAACTTTCAAAAGGGAATTGGAGAAATACTTGAAAAGGGAAAAACATTTTTAGGGCTATGGGAAAGAGCAGGGGGGAGTGGGACTAATTGGAGAGCTCTTTCAAAGAGCCAGCACAGGTTTGATGGGCCGAATGGCCTTCTTCTGTGCTGTATGATTCCGTGATTCCCATGTGTCCCCGTACGGTAAGTTGACCAGGGTTTTGACTGGGATATTGAAGAGCTTTAGTTCTGAAACTCAAATGTTAGGAGGTTAGGCACATCCCACCCTATCTCCTCCGGCTCAGTTGCAAAATGCACTGCCCTTGCAGACCAGGTAAATCAGCAACAACAACCTGCATTTATATAGCGCCTTTAACATAGTAAAACATCCCAAGGCGCTTCACAGGAGCGATTATCAAACAAAATTTGACACCGAGCCACATAAGGAGATATTAGGAC
The DNA here is from genome assembly GCF_035084215.1 of Heptranchias perlo. NCBI lineage: Eukaryota > Metazoa > Chordata > Chondrichthyes > Hexanchiformes > Hexanchidae > Heptranchias > Heptranchias perlo. Next base: position 7,543,070 of record NC_090367.1, on the reverse strand, counting down.
AGGTGACCAAAAGCTTGGTCAAAGAGGGAGGTTTTAAGGAGCGTCTTAAAGGAACAGAGAGAGAAGTAGAGAGGGTTAGGGAGGGAATTCCAGAGCTTAGGGCCCAGGCAGCTGAAGGCACGGCCGCCAATAGTGGGACGAAGAGAGTGGGAGGATGCGCAAGAGGCCAGAATTGGAGGAGCGCAGAGATCTCAGAGGGTTGTAGGGGCTGGAGGAGGTTACAGAGACAGGGAGGGGGCGAGGGCCATGGAGGGATTTGAAAACAAGGATGAGAGTTTTAAAATGGAGGCGTTCCCGGACCGGGAGCCAGTGTAGGTCAGCGAGCACAGGGGGGTGATGGGTGAACGTGACTTGGTGCGAGTTAGGATACGGGGGGGCAGCAGAGTTATGGATGAGCTGAAGTTCACGGAGGGTTGGGAGGTGGGAGGCCGGGCCAGGAGAGCACTGGATCCATCGCCAGATTGTGCTGTGTTATCCTTCCTCAGGGTGGGCGTGGGGTTCGAACGGGCCTGGGTTTCCCTGGAGTCGGGGAGGGGGCAGAATTAGCCAGGGTTCCTGCTCCTAATCACAAACTGGCAACTGCTGCTGGAAAGAGTGGGTGTCAGGCGGACTGAAAAAACGTCGGCTCAGGGCCACAGAGGCAATGTGAAATAAACGGATGCGAAATCAAGCCTGGTTTCAACTCTGCGCACTTCACTCGGATTGTTGGAACGCAGTGAGGCTCTGAACACTTAACACAGCACCCAGCAATTGCAAACAAGGAGTGATTTATACTGAGTGCGCTGCTCATTCACCGAGCAAGTCTCTGATTCAGCCTTATTGTTAACCTCCATCACAATACTCTCTGGGATTGCTGCACCAAGCCACACATTCAGTGCACCCATCATGCATTTTAAAAGGGATTTACAGCTAATTGAGGGTTCTTGTTGTCTGCCACAGGTTTCACATCACAGGGCTGGTGATGTGTCTCAATCTCCTCACTCAGTTTAAGCACCTTGCACAGACTGTTTCTGTTCTCGCCTGAATCTCCTCTCCCCGCGCCCACCCCCGCCATCACAATTGCTTGCCGCCCATTGGCGTCGAGGAGCTCCACCTCAGCCGGCCGAAGATGCCCATGGGAGGGTGCGTGCGGGCGGGCGGGCATTCCTCGTCTCCTGTGCCAACCAGACGGGTGCCGGTCGCTGGCGGTCAGGAGAGATGCCAGTCTCGAGCGTTCGTATTGCCACTGCTGCACTGCCACCTCTTCAACTGGGTATCTGATCCCAGACACTTGACTTTTACATCAAATTTTACAGCACAGAAACAGGCCATTCGGCCCATCTGGTCCATGCCGGTGTTTATGCTCCACACGAGTCTCCTCCCTCCCTACTTCATCTCACCCTATCAGCATATCCTTCTATTCCTTTCTCCCTCATGTGTTTATCTAGCTTTCTCTTAAATGTATCTATTCTATTCACCTCAACTACTCCTTGTGGGAGTGAGTTCCACATTCTCACCACTCTCTGGGGAAAGAAGTTTCTCCTGAGTTCCCTGTTGGATTTATTAGTGATTATATTTATGGCCCTTAGTTTTGGACCCCACAATTAGAAACATTTTCCACTATGTCTACCCTATCAAACCCTTTCATAATCTTAAAGATCTCTATCAGGGCACCCCTTAGCCTCCTCCCCAGCCTGTTCAGTCTTTCCTGATAGTTATACGAACATAAGAAATAGGAGCAGGAGTAGGCCATTCGGCCCCTCGAGCCTGCTCCGCCATTCGATCAGATCATGGCTGATCTTCGACCTCAACTCCACTTTCCCGCCCGATCCCCATATCCCTTGATTCACCTAGAGTCCAAAAATCTATCGATCTCAGCCTTGAATATACTCAACGACTGAGCATCCACAGCCCTCTGGGGTAGAGAATTCCAAAGATTCACAACCCTCTGAGTGAAGAAATTCCTCCTCATCTCAGTCCTAAATGGCCGACCCCTTATCCTGAGACTATGACCCCTAGTTCTAGACTCTCCAGCCTGGGGAAACAACCTCTCAGCATCTACCCTGTCAAGTCCCCTAAGAATTTTATACTTTTCAATGAGATCCCCTCTCATTCTTCTAAAATCCAGAGAGGGCCATGCCCGTTTTACTCAATCTCTCCTCATAGGACAACCCTCTCATCCCATGAATCAATCTAGTGAACCTTCGTTGCACCGCCTCTAAGGCAAGTATATCCTTCCTTAGGTAAGGAGACCAAAACTGTACACAGTATTTCAGGTGTGGTCTCACCAGAGCCCTGTACAATTGCAGCAAGACCTCCTTACTCTTGTACTCCAACCCCCTTGCAATAAAGGCCAACATGCCATTTGCCTTCCTAATTGCTTGCCGTACCTGTATGTTAACTTTCTGTGTTTCGTGTACAAGGACACCCAAATCCCTCTAAACACCAACATTTAATAGTTTCTCACCTTTTAAAAAATTCTGTTTTTCTATTCCTCCTACCAAAGTGAATAACCTCACATTTCCCCACATTATACTCCATCTGCCACCTTCTTGCCCACTCACTTAACCTGTCCATATCCCTTTGCAAACTCTGTGTGTCCTCCTCACAGCTTACTTTCCCACCTAGCTTTGCATCGTCAGCAAACTTGGATACATTACACTCGGTCCCTTCATCCAAGTCATTAATATAGATTGTAAATAGCTGAGGCCCAAGCACTGATCCTTGCGGCACCCCACTAGTTACAGCCTGCCGACCTGAAAATGACCCGTTTGTCCCTACTCTCTGTTTTCGGTCCGTTAACCAATCCTCTATCCATGCTAATATATTACCCCCAATCCCATGAGCCCTCAGTTATAACCTCTCGGTTCTGGTATCATCCTTGTTAATCTTGTTTGCGCCTTCTCCAGTGCCTCTATAACCTAAGTTTTAACCATCTGGTGATCCCCCTCACAACCAACCTACAAGTAGTTGAAGGTAGATAGGTGACTTACAATAGCTGCCGAGCTCCCGACACCTCCTGTTTAAAACTCTCATCCTCGAGTTGAAATCCCTCCATGGCTTCGCCCGCTCCCTATCTCTGTAACCTCCACCAACCCCTCCTCCGCAAACTCTTCACTCCTCTTTTGGCCTCTTGTGCGTCATGCCCTACCCCTTCGCCCCACTCTTGTGAGCCCTGCCTTCGACCACTTAGGTCTCTCCTTCTGGAAATCCCCTCCCGTAACCTCTCTCCGCCTCCCTCTCCTCCTTTAAGACCCTCCTTAAAGCCCACCTCTTCGACCGAGCTTTTGGTCACCTTATCTAATGTCAGCCGTGGCTCAGTGGGTAGTACTCGAGCCTCTGAGTCAGAAGGTCGTGGGTTCGAGCCCCACTCCAGAGACTTGAGCCCCATAATCCAGGCCTGACACTCCCGGTGCCAGTACTGAGGGAGTGCCGCACTGTCGGAGGTGCCGTCTTTCCGATGAGACGTTAAACCCAAGGCCCTGACTGTTCTCTCAGGTGGACGTAAAAGATCCCACGGCCACTATTGGAAGAAGAGCAGGGGGGAGTTCTCCCCAGCGTCCTGGGGCCAATATTTATCCCTCAACCAACATCACTAAAAATCAGATTATCTGGTCATTATCACATTGCTGTTTGTGGGATCTTGCTGTGCGCAAATTGGCTGCCGCATTTCCTACATTACAACAGTAACTACACTTCAAAAGTACTTCATTGGCTTTCCTGAGGACGTGAGAGGCGCTATATAAATGCAAGTCTTTCATTCTTTTAATATCCTTCTTTAGCTCGGCGACAGTTGAGAGAGGCAAAACACGGGTTACTTGAAACATGAGTACTGAGCAAGAGTCAGGTGCGGGTGAGTGATGGAAACCAATGGCCCAAGGCCGTGCGCTGGGAGAAAACCACAGGCTTTGCTGAGGGATTTTATGCGATGACCCATCACTCCCCCGAAGGTAATCATCCATGCTGTGTTTCACGATGTAACGCTCATGACAACTGCCCCTTGAACTTATCACGAGCAACGCCACCGGAGATGTGCGAGTGGATATTCTCAGAGTGGCTGTTGATTGGTGCACTGCTTGGTGATTCCAGTTTTGATTCATCATTCTTTGATGAATATGAAATTTCGGACAATGACGTCCAAGTGTGATAGAATATGTGCATGAATCGCAGCAAGATACACGACCGTCACACAGTTTATAATATAACGATAGAAAGAGGGATAGGTGGATGGGGGGAGAGATGGAGGGAGGGATGGATAGAAGGGATAGAAGGAGGGATGGATGGAGGGAGGGATGGAGGGAGAGATGGATGGAGGGAGGGAAGGAGGGATGGATGGAGGGAGGGATGGATGGATGGATGAAGGGAGAGATGGAGGGATGGAGGGAGGGATGGATGGATGGAGGGAGGGATGGATGGATGGATGGAGAGAGAGATGGATGGAGGGAGGGAGGGAGAGATGGATGGAGGGAGGGAGGGAGAGATGGATGGAGGGAGGGAGGGATGGATGGAGGTCGGGATAGATGGAGGGAGGGAGGGATGGATGGAGGGATGGACGGAGGGAGGGATGGAAGGAGGGATGGGTGAATGGATGGATGGATGGCTAGGGAGCTGAATGGATGGATAAGGTAAGGGGATAGATGGAAGGAAGGATGGACGGATAGATGGATATCAGGATGGATGAACCTTGATACAGTCAGAAGATGCTAAATTCACTCTGCTCTGTTAGTTGATCTCAGCTGGAACAGTAGTAGGGGATGTTAAAATTACCCTCTGTGTCTAGCGAGGGGGAAAGACAGCCAGGGGGTGCCTGCTCCCAATTACTAAGCAGTTAGCAATTGTAAAGTGTATGTGTGTGGACCTCAGGTGAGAACAGGATTGGTCTTGTGATGCCCACAGAGTCGAATAGCTCCCTACTGCTCTTTGTGCCGCTTGCTAATGAAGAATGGTCAGTTGGGTAGGGGATGACATTCCGTGCCTGTGTAAGGGAACACCAGCAAGTAATTAGTCCGGAAGAGGGAAGCCGTCGCACAGATTACAGCAGCAAGCAAAACAAAGGGATAGGAGATTGGCCCGAGGTCTGGCCGGCTCCTTTGTAATGTAAATTATTTTCTGATAGTCAGAGAATGCTATTGAAGCTAACAGCGTCGTGATAGACTGCACCCAGGACAGTGTTTCAAACCTTTCCTATCGAGATGAAACGATGTACCGATTAGCATATCAAACGCAGCTCGACTCCCGAGGAGGAGAGCTGAGAGGGTGGGTGGGAAGGGCGTGAGGGATGGGTCGGTGGGGGGGCGGTGGGGGGGGGGGGAGGATGGAGGGACTCCATCACATTTGCAGGGACAATAAATTGGACAAAGAGTGCAGATCGGAAGAGTTAACCGTCCTGCACTGTGAGGGTCTTCGCTACCCCAACTATGGGTCCCGTTTCCAGGGATCTTTCTTTCCCCGTGGAACGGAAGTGGGCGGGGGGGGGCTTTATCCGCGAGGGGCCGACTATTAATGGAATGCAGCCTCACTGCCGATCGCTGCTTCCCGGTCGCCGGAGACCACGGTGCTGCTGCCTGTTCCTGGCAGCTCCGAGTCTGTGTCAGGCCCCGCTCGAGGAGCTGCTTTTTGTCCCCACCACTGGCACCAGCAGGATCCCAGCACCGAGTTAACCGTTTGGGCGTGCAACACCGTGCTTTCTGGCCGGTCAGCAGGCCGAACGGATGGGCCAGCTTTTGCCAGCCGGTGATGCAGTTTCCCGAGGCGCCCGAGTGCGCCAAGTCGACTGTGCCGATCTATGCCCGGTGTTTGCCCGTTACCCTAGCAACGTGGGAAAAAAGAACAACAACTCGCATTTATACAGCGCCTTTAACGTAGTAAAAACGTCCCAAGGCGCTTCAAAGGAGCGTAAATCAAACCAAATCTGACACCGAGCCACATAAGGAGATATTAGGACAGGTGACCGAAAGCTCGGTCAAAGAGGTAGGTTTTAAGGAGCGTCTTAAAGGAGGAGAGAGAGGCGGAGAGGTTTAGGGAGGGAATTCCAGAGCTTAGGGCCCAAGCAGCTGAAAGCACGGCCGCCAATAGTGGGGCAAAGGGAGTGGGGGATGCGCAAGAGGCCAGAATTGGAGGAGCGCAGAGATCTCGGAGGGTTGTAGGGGCTGGAGGAGGTTTCAGAGATAGGGAGGGGGGGGCGAGGCCATGGAGGGATTTGAACACGAGGACGAGAATTTTAAAATCGAGACTTTGCTGGACCGGGAGCCGATGTAGGTCAACGAGCACAGGGCGGGTGAGGGGTGAACGGGACTCGGTGCGAGTTAGGATACGGGGACGGCCGAGTTTTGGATGAGCTGGAGTTTACGGAGGGTGGGGGATGGGAGGCCGGGCCAGGAGAGGAACCGTCCCACAATGCAACAGGGTGGATTGGAGCCCACCGGGCCCTCGGGGGAAGGGCTGTACTATACCGCGGACAAATAAAGACAAATTCAATTCTTATTACGTGGGATTCAGCTGGTGCGTGTGCTGAGGAACATTCCTTGATTCCTTTGGTTTCTCCATGAAAGCTAAAAACAGTGGCCTTGTCCATCGAATATATATAAAAATGAGCTTGAATTTATATAGCACCTTTCACATCCTCAGGAATGCTCCACAGCCAATGAAGTACATTTGAAGTGCAATCATTGTTATTTTTCAGGCAAAGGTGGCAGCCATTTTGTGCATAGTAAGATCCCACAAACAGAAATGAGATCAATGACCAGTTAATCTGCTTATTTTCAGTGAGGTTGGTTGAGGGAGGAATATTGGCCAGGACACCGGGGAGAACTCCCCTGCTCTTATTTAAAATAGTGCCGTGGGATCTTTTACGTCTACCTGAGAGGGGCAGACGGGGCCTCGGTTTAACGTCTCATCTGAAAGACGGCACCACCGACAGTGCAGCACTCCCTCAGCACTGGCACTGAGAGTGCCAGCCTAGATTTTGTGCTCAAGTCTCTGGAGTGGGGCTTGAACCCACAACCTTCTGAAGGTGAGTAATACCGACTGAGCCACAGAGCATTCCAGTCCAAGGCTGCTTTGCCACCCTGCCATGTCTCAACTGGTTTATCCAAGGGGGTTGTTGAGCTGTACAGACGGGTGCTCCTGGGCTAGGGGTGGGGGTACGGAGGAAATCAGTCAGGGTTCCTGCACCTGATGGATATTCAGCGACCCCCCCCTCGCTGGAGCTGCATGTGTGTTTGTCAGTTTGGCTGTGATGCCCACTACAGTTGAATAAGAGGGGAGAAAATTGCCACTTCTTAAAAAACCACTAAACAGGAATATGTGTGAACCTATGCACTCTGATAGCTGAGTTAGTAACTGTGGTACCAGGCTACATGGAGCAGGAAGGCCTCAGGTCTGAGTCAGCTGATCTCTGTCGGGGATGCAGTGGGGTTGGGAGGGGTGGGGGGAGCATCCAGTCAGGGTTTCTCTTTCCGATTAATATCCTAGGACCTCCCCACCGCCCCCCCTCACTCCCTCACTGCTGGAAAGCACGGGTACGAGCGGATAGAATTAAGCTGGGCCGCGATGCTCCCTACAGTCGAATAGTCTGCCGACGCTTATCACCCCGGCGCGCAGTGAGCAGCCAATGCCTTTAGGAACGCAGCTGGCAGCTTGGTAGCACCTTTGATTTGAACAAGTTAAAACAAACTCGGAGCCTCGGTGCAGACCGAACCCACAGTGTGAAAACAGGTCATAAAAATCACTCTTCTGTATAAAGCTGCCACTTCAAATCAGCCCGGGGAAAGAGTTCAGTTATAAAACTTCTCATTATCAATTACATATGCTTCATAGAAATTGTACACATAAATAAATAATAAATAATCTGTTTCCACATTAATTTATTTCAACTGACCTCCCCTTCATTCCAAAATGATATATAACCCATTTTATAGATAATTTAATTGCTCCATTAATGATATTGCTGTCATCTCAATGTTGACATAATTTCTTTGTGCAGATTAGTCTATTTCACATTGATTTTTTTTTTAAACATTCATCTTAAACCCGAGAGAACGAAACCAGCAGAATAATCAGCCTGTGTTACACGGACCCTGATAAGCAAAGTATCCTTTGTATAAGATGAGCATCGCCACGGTACACCAACCATAGAATCATAGAAGTTACAACATGGAAACAGGCCCTTCGGCCCAACATGTCCATGTTGCCCAGTTTATACCACTACGCTAGTCCCAATTGCCTGCACTTGGCCCATATCCCTCTATACCCATCTTACCCATGTAACTGTCCAAATGCTTTTTAAAAGACAAAATTGTACCCGCCTCTACTACTGCCTCTGGCAGCTCGTTCCAGACACTCACCACCCTTTGCGTGAAAAAATTGCCCCTCTGGACCCTTTTGTATCTCTCCCCTCTCACCTTAAATCTGTGCCCCCTCGTTTATAGACTCCCCGACCTTTGGGAAAAGATTTTGACTATCTACCTTATCTATGCCCCTCATTATTTTATAGACTTCTATAAGATCACCCCTAAACCTCCTACTCTCCAGGGAATAAAGTCCCAGTCTGTCTAACCTCTCCCTGTAAGTCAAACCATCAAGTCCCGGTAGCATCCTAGTAAATCTTTTCTGCACTCTTTCTAGTTTAATAATATCCTTTCTATAATAGGGTTATAATGCAGCGTTTCAACGAGTGTGGCACCAAGGAGCCCCAGCAAAATTGAAGTCAATGGGAATCACGGGGAAAACCCTCCAGCGGCTGGAGCCGCACCCAGCACAAAGGAAGATGGCAGTGGCTAACGGAGGCCAACCATCCCAGCCCCAGGACACCGCCGCAGGAGCTCCCCAGGGCAGCCCCCCCAAGCCCAACCATCCCCAGCCGCCCCACCGATGACCCACCCCCCCCATCACAAGGCCACAAATGGGGACACCCGCCGACAACCGCACAGTGCCCAGCCCCACCCGCAACCCCCCCAGACAATGAAGCAGTCCCCGCCCGCACGCGCCAAGGCCCGGACAACAGGTGTATCTGGAATATTAAATGTTTTGAGTGTGTGCACACACTTCCTATCAGCCTGCCAACTTGCGTTTCTAAAGCTCTGGGGCTCAGTGAATAGCACGCGTGCAGAAGGTCGAAGGTTCGAGTCCCACTCCAGGGACTCGAGCCCCATAATCCAGGCCCGACACTCCCAGTGCCAGTGCTGAGGGAGTGCTGCACTGTCGGAGGTGCCGTCTTTCGGATGAGACGTTAAACCGAGGCCCCGTCTGCCCCTCTTAGGTGGCTGTAAAAGATCCCATGGCACTATTTTAAATAAGAGCAGGGGAGTTCTCCACGGTGTCCTGGCCAATATTCCTCCCTCAACCAACATTAGTAAAAAAACGATATTGTCTGGTCATTTTTCTCATTGCTGTTTGTGGGATCTTGCTGTGCGCAAATCGGCTCCCCGTTTCCTACATTGCAACAGTGACTATACTTCAAAAGTACCTCTTTGGCAGTGAAGCGCTTTGGGGCGACCTGAGGTCATGAAGGGCGCTATATCAATGCAATAAGTTTTTGCCTGGACCTGTTCAGCCTGAGTGAGGCTTATATCCTATAACTTCCGGCAACACTTCATTCCGTCACGCTGTGATCAGCACACAGTGTTCGTCACGCTGTGTCCGTCACGCTGTGTCCGTCACGCTGTGTCCGTCACGCAGTCTCCGTCACGCAGTGTCCGTCACGCAGTGTCCTTCACGCAGTGTCCGTCACGCAGTGTCCTTCACGCAGTGTCCGTCACGCTGTGTCCGTCACGCAGTCTCCGTCACGCAGTGTCCGTCACGCAGTGTCCTTCACGCAGTGTCCGTCACGCTGTCTCCGTCACGCAGTGTCCGTCACGCAGTGTCCGTCACGCAGTGTCCGTCACGCAGTCTCCGTCACGCAGTGTCCGTCACGCAGTGTCCGTCACGCAGTCTCAGTCACGCAGTATCCTTCACGCTGTCTCCGTCACGCTGTCTCCGTCACGCTGTCTCCGTCACGCAGTGTCCGTCACGCAGTGTCCTTCACGCAGTATCCTTCACGCAGTCTCAGTCACGCAGTGTCCGTCACGCAGTATCCTTCACGCAGTATCCTTCACGCTGTCTCCGTCACGCAGTGTCCGTCACGCAGTGTCCTTCACGCAGTGTCCTTCACGCTGTCTCCGTCACGCTGTCTCCGTCACGCAGTGTCCGTCACGCAGTGTCCTTCACGCTGTCTCCGTCACGCTGTCTCCGTCACGCTGTCTCCGTCACGCAGTGTCCGTCACGCAGTGTCCTTCACGCAGTGTCCTTCACGCTGTCTCCGTCACGCTGTCTCCGTCACGCAGTGTCCGTCACGCAGTATCCTTCACGCTGTCTCCGTCACGCAGTGTCCGTCACGCAGTCTCAGTCACGCAGTGTCCGTCACGCAGTATCCTTCACGCTGTCTCCGTCACGCAGTGTCCGTCACGCAGTATCCTTCACGCTGTCTCCGTCACGCAGTGTCCGTCACGCAGTATCCTTCACGCTGTCTCCGTTACGCAGTGTCCGTCACGCAGTGTCCGTCACGCAGTATCCTTCACGCTGTCTCCGTCACGCAGTGTCCGTCACGCAGTATCCTTCACGCTGTCTCCGTCACGCAGTGTCCGTCACGCAGTATCCTTCACGCTGTCTCCGTTACGCAGTGTCCGTCACGCAGTGTCCGTCACGCAGTATCCTTCACGCTGTCTCCGTTACGCAGTGTCCGTCACGCAGTGTCCGTCACGCAGTATCCTTCACGCTGTCTCCGTCACGCAGTGTCCGTCACGCAGTATCCTTCACGCTGTCTCCGTCACGCAGTGTCCGTCACGCAGTATCCTTCACGCTGTCTCCGTTACGCAGTGTCCGTCACGCAGTGTCCGTCACGCAGTATCCTTCACGCTGTCTCCGTTACGCAGTGTCCGTCACGCAGTGTCCGTCACGCAGTATCCTTCACGCTGTCTCCGTCACGCAGTGTCCGTCACGCAGTATCCTTCACGCTGTCTCTGTCACGCAGTGTCCGTCACGCAGTGTCCGTCACGCAGTATCCTTCACGCTGTCTCCGTCACGCAGTCTCCGTCACGCAGTGTCCGTCACGCTATCGCTGTCACCCTTCATTCGCATCAATTTGGTCATTCATTTTAATGCAGCATTGGTTGAGCCCGTCTGGGATATTTATATGAGTCTCAGGTCTGGGGACAGACTGGACACTTCCAACTGTCAAAAGATATGTTAAAAAAAAATGGAGAGAAAGAAAACCAGTCGCTTCACGCTGGTCTCTTCTGACCTGGAGCCAGGAATTTACAAGCATCCGCCAATTTGCAGGCTGCCCTCACCAACAGCAGTTAATCTCCAGTTAACCCTGGGAGCAGCCTATTAGGCTTCGTGGCCTTAAGAGGGATGGGCCAGTTAAAGAGCTACACCTTAGCAGCAGAATAGTGGGCCCCTGGAACAGGCTGCCGGCGGAGGCCGATTCGCTGAATTCCTTCAGGCGAGAGCAGGACCTGTTTCTGGCTGGGGCGGAGATCGCCTCTTACAAAAGGAAAGAATTATCGGGGCCAGAGTGATCTCCTGGACTAGTTTCCATCGCCAAAGTTCGTGAGGGGGGGGGGTTTGGAGAGGAATCTTTCTCCCCTCAAATTGGCCAGGTTTTTTTTTTTATCTGGTTTATCGCCTCTCCCAGGAGATCACGTGATTTCGGGTGGGATGGGGAGTGTATATATTGTGATACACGAGGTACCACAATTGCGTGGGACCGGCTGGACGGGCCAGAGGGTCATTTCCTCTCGGTCATTGTTCCTATGTTGATAATAATACTTGGTGCTTCACATGGGACGATGCCCCTGTTGTTATCAGACAGCGTGACGTCTAACTTACCACGAGCAATGCTCGCGGAAGATCCCCGGATCTTCGCACTGTTCGGATCATAAGAGGGCAACAAGGGAATGACTGGTAACACACTTCACGTCTCATGTCAGTTGAGACTTAAAGGAGAAAACAAAAAAGCCTTTAAAACCTATCCCTCTCGCAGCCAGCTCTTACTCTGAAACATTTCCAACCTGCAGGGGCCACTGTTGAGATAGAATTAAGGCATTTTGTGTTACTGTTTGTGAGTTGTCGGTGTGTGATGTTCCATGCTAACACGGACATGATTCTGTGCCTCATTGAGCACAGGGCCTAGTTTCCCCAAGCCCCAAGAGTGCCTGTCAGAAGCATGTAATATCAGGGCCTCTGTCCTACTGAAGCTCCAAGAGGAGCGGGCAACACCCTGATAAACAGGGCAAGATTGGACTAAGCAGGTCGAGGGTCCCAGATTCTGCACTGCTCTCACTCCGTCCCACAGTCATTATAAAGGTCCCTTTTGAAAAGCAGTACTCCCCCTGATCACTGTATAGTGCTCCTTGCTGGATATATAACAGATAAGGTTCAGGCAAGAGGAGACATCTTCTACAGGGTGTCCCCGCAATGCAAAAGTTCTGTAAACTTCAGTTCATCCAAAACTCTGCTGCCCCCGTATCCTAACTCGCACCACGTCCCGTTCACCCGTCACCCCCTGTGCTCGCTGACCGACGTTGGCTCCCGGTCCGGGAACGCCTCGAGTTTAAAATTCTCATCCTTGTGTTCAAATCTCTCCATGGCCCTCGCTCCCCTCCTTATCTCTGTAACCTCCTCCAGCCCCTACCGCCCTCTGAGATCGCTGCGCGCCTCCAAGCCCGGCCTCTTGTGCATCCCTGATTTTCTCCGCCCCCACCACTGGCGGCCCTAAGCTCTGGAATTCTCTCCCTAGACCTCTCCGCCTCTCTCAACCTCGGTCTCCTCCTTTAAGACGCTCCTGAAAACCTCCTTAACCAAGCTTTTGGTCACCTGTCCTCATATCTGAGCATGAAGCTCGGTGTCAAATTTTATCTGATAATCGCTCCTGAGAAGCGCCTTGGGGACGTTTTACTATGGTAAAGGTGCTGTATAAATGCAAGTTGTCCTAAAAACTATGTTAGCAGTCCCTATAATGTTGGCCATTCCTCATCGTGTTAACCCAGACTTCTTGGCCTCTGGATGAAGTCGATGAATTAAGAACAATTGCAGAGTTCCTTGAGGGCCTTTGGTTTTTTTCGTTGCTGCGCCCTCATTATCGGGGACACACGCTCGTTAACAAGGCTGATTTAATTCGCCTGCGTTGCTCCCGCCAAATCCGCGGCCCAGCAGGCCTCGGCCCCCTTCGGCTTTTTCGGGCGTTTTTTTGGGAGGCACTGACGGGGCTCGGGCCAGCCCCTCGCGGTAACGGAGGGGCCCCCCCACTTCGTGCGAGCGTGGTGCGACTCCCGGCAGAGATGAAAGGACAGCCGGTCGGCCGGCCTAACAACTGCAGGTGTTGCCATGGCGACGCCAGCTCCCTTCTTCTCAGAGGCGTTTCACTGCAGGGAGCCCAGGCTGACCCGAAGCGTAGGCCTCTCGATGATCAAAGGAAAGCGGGCAGAAGAGCAATTCATTTTCTTTCCACAGAATAACAGGATATTTCATTCAACATCCAATGACCTTTCGAGGTTTGGGTTGAAATACGAGCTCACTTTTTAACTTGTGTTTTTTCCTTGCCAAAAGGACACATTAATCCCATGAATAGTAAATGCAGAACAGGTCATCTGTAAAATGCTGTCAGGAACTGTTTGTAAAAAAGAGTGGTTTGATGCTCAGTCATAGTGTGAGACAAAAGAGGTAGGACTTGGCCAGAATTTCAGTGCAGCTAAATATTACATTTGACAACCAGTCACCCAATATTAAGAACTATGTCTTATCTTGAAACATGAAAAGAAAATACATTTTGCACAAAATTAATCTTAGACACAGGAGAAGCTGGGCTACATTAAGCTTGAGACCATTCTCATTTCCTTGTGAAAGTGAGTCTTGTTGGGGTTGTTCTCCTCAAAGCAGAGAAGGTTAAGGGGAGATTTGATAGAGGTGCTCAAAATTACGAGGGGTTTTGATAGAGGAGATAGGGAGAAACTGTTTCCAATGGCAGGAGGGTCGGTAACCAGAGGAACCAGATTTAAGATAATTGGCAAGAAGAACCAGGGGGGGAGATGAGGAGGATTTTTTTTACGCAGCGAGTTGTGATGATCTGGAATGCGCTGCCTGAGAGGGCGGTGGAAGCAGATTCAATAATAACTTCCAAAAGGGAATTGGATAAATACTTGAAAAGGAAACATTTGCAGGGCTGTGGGGAAAGAGCAGGGGGGGGGGGAGCAGGATTAATTGGATAGCTCTTTCAGAGAGCCAGCACAGGCCTCCCTCTGTGCTGTAAGATTCTATGATTCTACGGCTTGGTTTTCAGTTGGTAGTCCTCTCACTTCTGGGTCAGGAGGTTATGGGTTCGAGCCCCACTTGAGGCGACTTAAGCCCGTACTCTAAACCTTCACAACCTGTGCAGTACTGAGGGAGTGCTGCATTATCTGAAGTACCATCCTTTGGATGAGTGCTCCCGAGGAGTTCTGGCCAACATTCCACCCTCAATGAATGACATCAAAACTGATTAACAGGCCATTTACCTCATTGCTGTTTGTACAACGTGGCAGCCAATTTGTGCACAGCAAGATCCCACAAACAGCAGTGGGACAATGACCAGATAACCTGTTTTTTTTCGTGATGTTGGTTGAGGGATAAATATTGGTCCAGGACACCGGGGAGAACCTCCTGCTCTTCTTCCAATAGTGGCCATGGGATCTTTTCAATCCACCTGAGTCAGGGCCTTGGTTTAACGTCTCATCTGAAAGACAGCGGCTCTGACAGTGCAGCACTCCCTCAGTACCGGCACTGGGAGTGTCGGCCTGGATTATGGGGCTCAAGAAGACTGGCTAGGCTGGGGTTGTTTTCTTTGGAACAGAGGAGGCTGAGGGGACATTTAATTGAGGTGTATAAAATTATGAGGAGCCGAGATAGAGTGGATAGGAAGGACCTATTTCCCTTAGCAGAGATGTCATTAAGCAGGGGTCATAGATTTAAAGTAATTGGTAGAAGGATTAGGGGGGAATTGAGGAGAAATTTTTTCACGCAGAGGGTGGTGGGGGTCTGGAACTCACTGCCTGAAAGGGTGGGAGAGGCAGAAACCCTCAGCTCATTTAAAAAGTACTTGAAGTGCTGTAACCCACAAGGGCTGTGGACCATGTGCTGGAAAGTGGGATGAGGCTGGATAGCTCTTTTTCGGCCGGCATGGACACGATGGGCCGAACAGCCTCCTTCCGTGGCGTAAATTTCGACTATTCTACGCAGTCTCTGGACTGGGTCTCAAATCCTCAGAGGTGAGAATGATCCCAACTGAGCCAGGGCGGAAGTCAACGTAATCGACTGTATCTGTGACGTGCTGTGAGATATGATACGTTGCCATGAAATTATATCAGTCCTTTCCTTCAATTTCCTCCCCCCTTTCTCCTGAAGGCGCTGACTCACGAGGGGGAGAATTTCCACAGCTCCCCCACGTTGAAATTTAAAGGGGTCGCCCCCGGGTGTGTCAAAATTGACAGAGTGGCCCCCCCCCCGGGAGTGTGTCGATATTTGCAAGGCGTGCGCTGGTAGTTACAGGAGCGTGTTGAGCTTTGCAGGGGGTATCTGGGATTGTGGCAATATTTGTCCGCTGTCAATATTTTGCAGGGAGCCCTCACACTGAAAACTTTGCAGAGCTCTGCTCTACATGATCGGCGAATCACTCTTCTTACTGTTTATTAATGGGATAGAAAGCCTGGCTGGTCGTTCTAGCCTCAGTTGTCTGGGTAGAGTATGGTGCTGTCACCATCTCTGCTATTGCCGAACGTGTGAACATAATTGCAATAACAATCCCACCAGCTCCAGTCACTTTAGTCGAGAATTTACGATGGGTGTCAGTGGATATTACATCCACTGACAGATCTCATCTTGTTTCTGAACTGAGGGTCATTCATATGTCAGTACATCCCTGAGCAGGCATTCACCATATTCATAAAACTTAATAATTAGAAAGAAATTCCCCTCTTCAAAGAAAACGCAGATATAATCCCCCGTTTTGTCATCTCTACTTACTTGGGTCTGAATACAAACTGATTGATATTCCTTATTTACCACAGTGCCTGTACAGTACACAGTGGGTAAAGAGGAACGATTCACTCCTGTCTGGTACTGTACGGCCCGTGTGTGTCTCAGTGTCAGCTCCTGTACATGTACAGTACACAGTGGGTAAAAGGGAACGATTCACTCCCGTCTGGTACTGTACGGCCCGTGTGTGTCTCAGTGTCTCCTGTACATGTACAGTACACAGTGGGTAAAAGGGAACGATTCACTCCCGTCTGGTACTGCACGGCCCGTGTGTGTCTCAGTGTCTCCTGTACATGTACAGTACACAGTGGGTAAAAGGGAACGATTCACTCCCGTCTGGTACTGTACGGCCCGTGTGTGTCTCAGTATCTCCTGTACATGTACAGTACACAGTGGGTAAAAGGGAATGAGTCACTCCTGTCTGGTACTGTACGGCCCATGTGTGTCTCAGTATCTCCTGTACATGTACAGTACACAGTGGGTAAAAGGGAATGATTCACTCCTGTCTGTGTGTCTGTCTCCGGTAGATCTGTGTCTCCAGCAGCTCTAATAACTGTGAGCTGGTCAGAGGGTCGAGGGATCTATGTGCTCATTATCCCAGATGGACAGTCAATAGCGAGGTTACGATGAAGAGTTCGTCTGTGTGGAAGGATCCCCTTGTGCCTGAAGCCCTCCCCATCTCTCCTGGGGGTGTTGGTCCCACAGGCACTGGAAACCAATCCTCCGCCTCAGCGAAACGGCCATTGGTCCTGTGTGAGTGGCGACAGGGCACTGAGGCCAAGTGCATCCCCAATGCCTCGCTGGCTGAGATCAGTTAACGTGGCACAGAGCAGGGACAGGCCTGGGCACTCAGGACTGCATCTACCCTCCGAAACAGAGAGGTTAGCGAATTGGATTGAAGGCACGAGGTAATGTGACAAAGCCTTGAGAGGAGAATGAGAGCGGGCTGATTCATTACTGAGGTTACTCCTGACCATAGTTTCAAATGAAACCCTGACTGTAGGGCAAGGGGATATAGAATTACAGAGAATTTACAGCACAGAAACAGGCCATTCGGCCCAACTGGTCCATGCCAGCGTTTATGCTCCACACGAGCCTCCTCCCTCCCTACTTCATCTCACCCTATCACCATATCCTTCTATTCCTTTCTCCCTCATGTGTTTATCGAGCTTCCCCTTAAATGTATCTACACTATTCCCCTCGACTACTCCTTGTGGGAGTGAGTTCCACATTCTCACCACTCTCTGGGTAAAGAAGTTTCTCCTGAATTCCCCTATTGGATTTATTAGTGACTATCTTATATTTATGGCCCCCTAGTTCTGGTCTCCCCCACAAGTGGAAACATCTTCTCTACGTCTACCCTATCGAACCCTTTCATAATCTTAAAGACCTCTATCAGGTCACCCCTCAGCCTTCTCTTTTCTAGAGAAAAGAGTCCCAGCCTGTTCAGCCTTTCCTGATAAGTTATAACCTCTCAGTTCTGGTATCACCCTTGTGAATCTTTTTTGCACCTTCTCCAGTGCCTCTATATCCTTTTTATAATATGGAGACCAGAACTGTGCACAATACTCCAAGTGTGGTCTAACCAAGGTTCTATACAAGTTTAACATAACTTCTCTGCTTTTCAATTCTATCCCTCTAGAAATGAACCCCAGTGCTTGGTTTGCCTTTTTTTATGGCCTTGTTAACCTGAATCGCTACTTTTAATGACTTGTGTATCTGTACCCCCAGATCCCTCTGCTCCTCTATCCAGTTTAGACATGGGTAGAAATAGGAGAGAGTGAGCAGTATGTAGAACTGGCCTCAAGGAGGGGAGTGGTGGGCAGTTGGATGGTGTGATGGGAGGTTGAGTAGATGGGCCGAACGATCTCCGCCTCGAGACATCGACCGTCGGGTGCGACCGTAACCCCTCGGTGACCCCGCCCCGCCTGCTCCTTACCTGGGTGATTCTGTCGTTCATGGTGGGTGACCTTCCTCTCCGCGTGGTGGTGGTTGCCATGGTGGTGGTGGTCTCCATGATGGTGGTGGACATGTCGGCCAGGAGGGTAGTGGCCGTGGTCTCGGTGGTCATCACCGAGGGCACCTCGCCCACCAGCCGCAGGTTACCCTCCACCTTGACGTTGGGGTCACTCTCAGCCGCGAGGGTCAGCACCTTCAAGCCGTTGTAGTAGAGGCCGGCCACCTGCCCCTGGAACGGTCGGCCGTGGTCCTTCCCGCCGATCTGGATGGAGGCTTGACTGTTGAAGATTGTCAGCTGTCGGCCTGGAATGATAACAAGGAGAGCAAGATCTGTACATGATATCAGTCACAGGGATAAACCCCCCTCCCCATGGCCCTCGTACACAAACCCTCCCCGACTTGCTACCGTAATCTGATGCTGTCACCACTTAACCCGTTCCCCTTTCCTCCTTCGGGGGGTGGGGGGGGGGGTGGGTGGGGGGGGGCAGTGGGGGGGGGCTACGAAACAGGAAAGAAAAAATCAACCAGTGTTGCTGCTCCTGATCACTCGTCCGTGAGTCCCGTGGAGAGGAGTTTCCTCAAGTCCTGATGCGGTCTGAATGGGGAGAATGACGCAGGGTTGCGGGAGGTGCTGCTGGAACGTTTTGAGCCCATAATCTGAAGGTCGAAGGCACTGATCATTCTCGGAATCCGGGACAGCCGCTCGGCCCATCGGGCTGGCTATCCCATTCGGTTCGCTCTTCAATCCCAATTCCCTGCCTTTTCTCCCAACCCCACCTTTCCTTCGGCTGGTATCACTCACTCTCTCTCTCTCTCGCCTCTGAGTCGGAAGATCGTGGGTTCGAGCCCCACTCCAGAGACTTGAGCACAAGATCCAGGCCGACACTCCCAGTGCCGGTACCGAGGGAGTGCTGCACTGTTGGAGGTGCCGTCTTTCGGATGAGACGTTAAACCGAGGCCCCGTCTGCCCCTCTCAGCTGGATGTAAAAATCCCACGGCCGCTATTGGAAGAAGAGCAGGGGGGAGTTCTCCCCGGTGTCCTGGGGTCAATATTTATCCCTCAACCAACATCACTAAAACAGATTATCTGCTCGTTTATCTCTTTACTGTTTGCGGGTTCTTGCTGTGTGGTTTAACATCTCATCTGAAAGACGGCACCTCCGACAGTGCGGCACTCCCTCAGTACTGGCACTGGGAGTGTCGGCCTGGATTATGGGGCTCAAGTCTCTGGAGCGGGGCTCGAACCCACGACCTTCTGCCTCAGAGGCGCGAGAGAGAGAGAGATACCACTGAGCGACAGCTGACAATACTACTGCAAACGATTACTTCTCTTTTGACTCTTGCGAAAGAAGATTTTGCCTTCTTGGTACTGGGAATTAAAATCATGCTGCACTGCCAACATTTAAAAAGTAAAACTAAGGACACGACGGGACGATGCACAGGTGAGGCACAGGGCACTCAACATCTACAACATCTACTCTCAGGCAGCCCTGCCTCCAGCCAAGGCTCTGCAGTCTGCGAGACTCTCATTAATCATTAAATGGTGCTCGTCATGTCCCATGTTGGTGGCTGTCGCACAGCTGGAGGGCACCAACCGAGCACTGTCACAAGAAGGATGAAGGGAGAAACATAGGAACAGGGGGAGACCATTCAGCCCCTCGAGCCTGTTCCGCCATTCAATTTGATCGTGGCTGATCTGTATCTTAACTCCATCTACCCGCCTTGGTTCCGTAACCCTTAATCCCCTCACCCAACAAAAATCGATCGATCGCAGTTTTGAAATTCGCAATTGACCCCCGGCCTCGACAGCTTTTTGGGGGAGAGAGTTCCAGATTCCCACTCCCCTTTGTGTGAGGAAGTGCTTCCTGACATCACCCCTGAACGGCCTGGCTCTAATTTTAAGGTTATGCCCCCTTGTTCTGGACTCTCCCCAACCAGAGGAAATAGTTTCTCTCTATCGACCCTATCGAATCCTTTAATCATCTTAAACACCTCAATTAGATCACCCCTTAATCTTCTATACTCGAGGGAATACAAGCCTCGTCTCTGCAACCTGTCCTCGTAATTAAACACTTCTTACCCCCGGTATCATTCTGGTGAATCAGTCCTGCACCCCCTCCAAGGCCGATATATCCTTCCTGAGGTGCGGTGCCCAGAACTGAACTCAGGAATCTAAATGGGGAAGCTAGGTGAAATTTTTTTGATCAGAAAATGGGACAGTTTGTCTCCAAGTGACTGTTGGGGCAGAGGTCAGGAGGTCGTTTAAAAGGGAATTGGGTCCGGGTTGGAAAAGGAAGAATGTGAAAGGGGAAATGGAATGACGGAGCGCCGGTTGGAGGGCTAGCACCGGCATGATGGACCGAATGGCCTCCTCTTGGACTGTACTTGCACTCCATCAAGGTAACAACACCCAACAGTGCCTTTAACGTAGTAAAACGTCCCAAGGCGCTTCACAGGAGCGATTATCAAACAAAATTTCACACCGAGCCAGGTAAGGAGATGTTAGGGCAGGTGAAGGAGGTGGGTTTTAAGGAGCGTCTTAAAGGTGGAGAGGTTTAGGGAGGGAATTCCAGAACTTAGGGCCCAGGCAGCAAATGGTGCATCGATTGATAATGTTTATCAATAATAATAAATAGAACATCGAGCCCCAGTGGCTGCCTGGAATCAGTCACTGTTGATGAGCTCGTTGGCGTTTTGTAAGAAAAATGCGCGTCTTCATCGGGATTGGGTTTTATCGGTGACCAATGAGATGAGTTGGAAGGAGAGAGCCGAGTCTGTCAGAGCTAATCAGATTGGTTGGAGGGTGAGGCTGCAGTCTGTCAGAACGAATCAGATCAATTTGAGGGCTTCAGTGGAAGCTGCCAGGACCAATCATAAAATTACGTGGAATGTACAGCACAGAAACAGGTCATTCGGCCCAACAGGTCCATGCCGGTGTTTCTGCTCCACACGAGCCTCCTCCTTCCCTACTTCATCTCACTCTATCAGCCTATCCTTCTATTCCTTTCTCCCTCATGTGTTTATCCAGCTTCCCCTTAAATGTATCTATTCTATTCCCCTCGACTACTCCTTGTGGGAGCGAGTTCCACATTCTCACCACTCTCTGGGTAAAGAAGTTTCTCCTGAATTCCCTATTGGATTTATTAGTGACTATCTTATATTTATGGCCCCTAGCTTTGGTCTCTCCCCCACAAGTGGAAACATCTCCATCAGAAATTTTCTCCCAGCGTTCTTCGCACTTGAATCAGGGAAATTTTCAGATGAGCTGACGGCTTCTGAAAGCCACAGTTACAGGTTGTCCCCCAAAGAAGTCGCACAAAGCAAGAATACAGGTTTCAAAAAGATAATGCCTGCCAGCTGTTATGTGTGAAGATTGTTTGGAGTGAACGCATTAATCGGGTTTATGCGAGTCACCCATTCACTGCGAGTGTGCAGTTCGCAAGGCTCAGAAATAAAATAGTGAATTAGCTTGGAGTAGTGATGAGTAGTTAATTCAGTTAAAAAAAATTACAGTAAGATCTCCGTATTTAGGAGTGATGGGTGGTGGAGACCATTGATGTGTTTGTAATTGAAAGCTGTTTACAGTTTGTTTATGTGCTTGCGGGGCTGGGATTCTTCTGCTACAGGTCGTGTCCGGGGGGTGGGAGCCCAGACTGAGGAGTAACAGCAGTAGAATGAAGAGGGAGGTTAAAAAAGACTTGCATTTATATAGCGCCTTTCACGACCTCAGGACGTGCTTTACAGCTAATGAAGTACTTTTGAATTGTGGTCACTGTTGTTATGTGTGAGACGTGGCACAGCAAGATCCCACAAACAGCAATGTGATAATGACCAGATAATCTGTTTTAGTGATGTTGGTTGAGGGATAAATATTGGCCCCCAGGACACCGGGGAGAACTCCCCCCCCTGCTCTTCTTCCAATAGCGGCAGTGGGATCTTTTACATCCACCTGAGAGGGCAGACGGGGCCTCGGTTTAACGACTCGTTCGAGTAATTACCTTTGACCCTAGATAGGGCAAGTGGAGAGTTATGAGGGAGAGAATGATCTCGACTGGAGGAAGTGGCTACAGACGGGGTTGGTTAATGCAGAGGAAACAGGTTCAAGCCGGAAAGAACTGGGGCGGGGGCTCGGATCTAAAGTAGACCCAGAAGCTTTTTGTTTTGTTTTGTCCTGTTATGATCGGCATAAACCCATGCCAGTGGCCAGAAAGAAAGAAGAGAAAGGGGAGAAATTAGGGCCCCTTTAACAGCTAAATTTATCAGGTGTCAGCCGTGGGTCACTGGTAGCAATCTCGCCTCTGAGTCAGAGGGAAAGGATGATTTGGATATTGAAGTTCCGCTCCAGAGACTTGAGCCCCATATTCCAGGCCGACACTCCCAGTGCCAGTACTGAGGGAGTGCTGCACTGTCGGAGGTGCCGTCTTTCGGAAGAGATGTTAAACCGAGGCCCCGTCTGCCCCTCACATCCCACCAAACTGTTTCGAAGAAGAGCAGGGGAGTTCTCCTTGGTGTCCTGAGCCAATATTTATCCCTCAACTAACATCACTAAAAAAAGATTCTCTGGTCATTATCACATTGCTGTTTGTGAGATCTTGCTGTGCGCAAATTGGCTGCCGCGTTTCCTACATTACAACAGTGACCACACTTCAAAAAAAGTACTTCATTGGCTATAAAGCGCTTTGGGATGTCCTGAGGTCGTGAAAGGTGCAATATAAATGCAAATTATTCTTTAATAAAGACACGATAAGTGTTAAAAAAAACTTAAAACATGAAATTAAAATGAAGCTGGATGTTTAAGAGAAAGCCCCCTCCATGGCCTCGCCCCCCTCCCTATCTCTGTAACCACCTCTAGCCCTACAACCCTCCGAGATCTCTGCGCTCCTCCAATTCTGGTTCTTGCGTATCCCCGATTTTCATCGCTCCACCATTGGCGGCCGTGCCTTCAGCTGCCTGGGCCCTACGCTCTGGAATTCCCTCCCTAAACCTCTCCGCCTCTCTCTCTCTCCTCCTTTAAGACGCTCCTTAAAACCTACCTCTTTGACCAAGTCACCTCTCCCAATATCTCCTTATGTGGCTCGGTGTCAAATTTTGTCTGATAATCGCTCCTGTGGAGCGCCCTGGGACGTTTTACCATGTTAAAGACACTGTATAAATGCAGGCTGTTGTTGATTACGACCTAATTTCCCCATAATGTCTCTCAGTTGCACGAGGCACTTCGGAGACAGAGATATCGACTGCAGTAAACGTTGCATTGTATTCAGCCTTTATTACATTGGCCCATTGCTTATTTCTGCTTGTCAGATCCGACCATTTCCTGCATTACATTGTATTATTTAGAGAGGAGAGATGCGAGAGTGCAGGTTGTGAAGGGAACCTGTAAGAATATTTCTTGGCATTAAGCAACCACTGCCGTGTTCAGAATAAAATTTCTTTCTGAAAGCTTTTGTGTCTAATGATCTCCACTTGTGCCGTGCGTCAAAAGATCCCATTATTCACTGGGAAATAGAAACCCTTGTGTTATCAGGGAAAAAACAATCTCAGAACAAATACTGGCCAGCTTATTCTGACTAGAATTTCAGTCCACCTCCTCGTCTTTGTTTCACGGTGCAGGAGAAACGATTTAAGCATTGTCACATCGGAATGACCTGACTGGGGCCGAGTCAGTCGGCAGGTGGTCCCCTACTAGTACTGAGCTGTGCAGATTGGGAGGCCCCGGGTTTGTCGCCCCCTCCCACTGCGTGCTGGTCTCGCCCGGGGGTTTCGCTCGGAGCAGACTCCTGCAGATTCGTCTTTCATTCCTGGAGACTCCAGGACAATCCTGGAGGGTTGGCAACAACCCCAGTGCGCGTGCGCGAGCACCGGTCGAGGACAGCATCGGTCTCAGGTGCGATTCACCCCACGGGCGATGAGCACGCTCCAGGCTCACACGGCAAGCGAAGCCGGATGACGGCCCGACACCCTTGGAATCGAAGCCCAGCGAGAGTCGGTCTCTTCAGAATGGGGGAGGGGGAGTGGGGGGGGGGGGGGGTTAGAAAACTGACAAAAAAAGGAATAGGTTGGGAAGGTGGGCTGAATGGCCGCAAATTGGTGAGACCGCACCTGGAATACCGCATTCAGTTTCGGTGTCCATACTTAAGAAAAGACATACTTGCTCTCGAGGCAGTACAAAGAAGGTTCACTCGGTTAATCCCGGGGATGAGGGGGCGGACATATGAGGAGAGGTTGAGTAGATTGGGACTCTACTCATTGGAGTTCAGAAGAATGCGAGGCGATCTTATTGAAACATATAAGATTGTGAAGGGGCTTGATCGGGTGGATGCGGTAAGGACGTTCCCAAGGATGGGTGAAACTAGAACTAGGGGGCATAATCTTAGAATAAGGGGCTGCTCTTTCAAAACTGAGATGAGGAGAAACTTCTTCACTCAGAGGGTAGTAGGTCTGTGGAATTTGCTGCCCCAGGAAGCTGTGGAAGCTACATCATTAAATAAATTTAAAACAGAAATCGACAGTTTCCTAGAAGTAAAGGGAATTAGGGGTTACGGGGAGCGGGCAGGAAATTGGACATGAATTTAGATTTGAGGTTAGGATCAGATCAGCCATGATCTTATTGAATGGCGGAGCAGGCTCGAGGGGCCGATTGGCCTACTCCTGCTCCTATTTCTTATGTTCTTATAAATGGTGTTTAATGCAAGGTAGAGGCTGGGGAAGGGGTTATGAATTAGGTGGCACTAGGCTGAGATCTCACTGAGACCAACAATGCAGCGTGTGGCAGCAGCAGGGAAAGTTAACTGGGACTTGGGATGTAGACAGAGGGATTGAGCACAGGTCCCAGCAGGGGATAATGAGTCTGCACAAGGCACTGGAACGGCCACACCTGGCATATCAGGTACTGTTCTGATCACCGTTCTACAGCCCAGGATGTGCAGGTATCGGAGACGGTGCACAAAAGGGGAACCAAACCTATAGCTAGTTTTAAGCTCTCAAAACCAGGAGAGGCTGAGGAACTGGGGATTATTTACTCTGAACAGAAGGCTCAGGGGAGACATTATTCGAGGTCTAACAGGGAATAGATAAATTGAACCTTGGTGAGACATTCAAGGTTGTCATAAATTCTAGAATCAGGGGACACAGTCTCCAGCTTAGAAGAGGGAATGGGCTCTGACAGTTTAGATTCAATACTTTACACAGAGGTGGGGGTGAGTGCGGAATGAACTAGCTCGGGAGGCCCTGGATGATAGCATTGGAAAGCTCAGCGGAGGGTTGGGCAGAGATTTAAGGAGTGGATAATTGAAAGGTGTTAGTGTTTGGGACCGACCATAAGGATTGTAGAGACCTTTTCCAGGTCTGTGTTCCTGATTTTTTTTCAATGAGGACTTTATAATCAAGGCAGAAAGTACAAAAGGAAGGAAGTTATGCTGAACCTTTATAAATCACTGGTTCGGCCGCAGCTGGAGTATTGTGTTCAATTCTGGGCACCACACTTTAGGAAGGATGTCAAGGCCTTGGAGAGGGTGCAGAGGAGATTTACTAGAATGGGACCAGGGATGAGGGACTTCAGTTATGTGGAGAGACTGGGAGAAGCTGGGATTGTTCTCCTTAGAGCAGAGAAGGTTAAGGGGAGATTTAATCGAGGCGTTCAAAAATCATGAGGGGTTTTGATAGAGTAAATAAGGAGAAATTTTTCCAGTGGCAGGAGGGTCAGTAACCAGAGGACACAGATTTAAGATAATTGGCAAAAAAAACCAGAGGGGGAGATGAGGAGAATTTTTTTTACGCAGCGAGTTGTGATGATCTGGAATGCGCTGCCTGAAAGGGCGGTGGAAGCAGATTCAATAATAACGTTCAAAAGGGAATTGGATAAGTACTTGAAAAGGAAAAATTTTGCAGGGCTACAGGGAAAGAGCAGGGGAGGGGGACTAATCGGAGAGCTCTTTTACAGAGCTGGCACGGGCACAATGGGCCGAATGGCCTCCTTCTGTGCCGTATGATTCTATAACTGAATAACTGGGATGTGTACAGTGCAAGACTGCAGCAGCATCTGGAAACATACATTGCAGAGCGTGAGAGACGGCGAGCTCTTCGACTGTGGGGGCATCACAGTAATCCCGATCCTGTCCTCACCTGAAGTCCGCACAGCTGGGATCGCGGCAGCAGTCGGGCGCAGGGACCAGGGGCTTTCCCCCGTCTCGTCGAGAGGTGCTGAGGCCAGTTGCAGCAGTCCCTGCCGCCGTCCCGGCTGATTCAGCTCAGATTATGGATGGAACACAAGCCCTTCTGCATCAGATGCACTCTGCCTTTCCCACCTGATCCACCTTTGCTTCCACCACCCTTTCAGGCGGCGCATTCCAGATCATAACAACTCGCTGCGCCAAAAACATTTCTCCTCATCTCCCCCCTCTGGTTCTTTTATCTTAAATCCGTGTCCTCTGGTTGCTGACCCTCTCTCTATCTACTCTATCCATTGCGATTTTGAACACCTCTACTAAATCTCCTCTTAACCTCCTCTGCTCTAACAATCTCAGCTTCTCCTCATAACTGAAGTCCCTCATCCCTGGGGCCATTCTAGTAAATCTCCTCTGCACCCTCTCCAAGGCCTTGACATCCTTCCTAAAGTGTGGTGCCCAGAATTGGACACAATACTCCAGCTGAGGCCCGACCAGTGATTTGTAAAGCGATTGATGCCTTAACTGAGATCAGCTAACTCAACACAGTTGGAGGCTCAGGCCTTTGGGAGCAAAACAGGGCTTGGAATTACCTTGGGGTCGATTTTCAAAGTGCACTGCTATTGCCCTTTACCTCTGTGACCTCCTCCAGCCCTACAATCCTCCAAAAAAACTCTGAGTTCCTCCAAATCTGGTCTCTTGTGTATCCCCGATTTCCATCGCTCCACCATTGGCGGCCGTGCCCACACCTGCCTGGGCCCGAAACACTGGAATTCCCTCCCTAAACCTCTCCGCCTCTCTCTCCTCCTTTAAGATGCTCCTTAAAACCTCCCTCTTTGACCAAGCTGTCCTAATCTCTCTTTTTGCGGCTCGGTGTCAAATTTTGCCTGATACTCGCTCCTGTGAAGCGCCTCGGGACATTTTACTGCGTTAAAGGCGCTATATGAATGCAGGCTGTTGTTATAGAAACAGCCCGATTCTCTTTGATGTTGGAAATGAAAATTGCGGACGTCCTTTAAGAGGCGGGCAGGGTTTGACGGGGTGGGAGGGTCAACGACGTCCCCAATGAACGAGGACACAAATGATCAACAGGGAGGCGTGGGTAAATGATCTCGCCACAGTTATAATGTCGGGGGGGCGGTTTTGCAGAGCTCTTTTCAAACTCGGTGCGGAAATCGAAGAGTCAGGTCATCTCCTGGAGACACCCATGGGTGACTCCCTGCCACACTTGGCCCCTCTCTCCTTCACAGTCAGTGCGTTTCTTTCAAAAAGCAACACGGTTCACGAGGGGACGAAGAGATGGACTCTTTCGTCGACAGTGATGTTACTGGAAGTAGGGTAGGAGTTGCCTGACGGGGGTTTGGGGGCAGGCCAACCCATCCCCCTCGCCGGCTCCTGCAGAATCTGGGTGCGTAGAACGCTGTGTTAATCAAAGGGATAGAAATCTCGGGCCGGAAACAGCTCAGATCAACTGCAAAGATTCATTTCCAGCTGCTTCATTATATTTTTGGCACATGTAAGAAAAATTGCATAGAATTACATAGAGTTTACAGGACAGAAACAGGCCATTCGGCCCAACAGGTCCATGCTGGTGTTTTTGCTCCACACGAGCCTCCTCCCTCCCTACTTCATCTCACCCTATCAGCATATCCTTCTATTCCTTTCTCCCTCATGTAGCTTCCCTTTAAATGTATCTATTCTATTCCCCTCGACTACTCCTTGTGGGAGTGAGTTCCACATTCTCACCACTCTCTGGGTGAAGAAGTTTCTCCTGAATTCCCTATTGGATTTATTAGTGACTATCTTATATTTATGGGCCCTAGTTCTGGTCTCCCCCACAAGTGGAAACATTTTCTCTACGTCTACCCTATCGAACCCTTTCATAATCTTAAAGACCTCGATCAGGCCACCCCTCAGTCTTGTCTTTTCTAGAGAAAAGAGCCCCAGCCTGTTCAGTCTTTCCCGAGAGGTCAAACCTCGCAGGTTAGATGTTAAAAACATCTCTTTTAAACCTTCTGGATTGTGGTCGGGATGTGAAGGAGCCAACATTTCGACCGATAAACCTGTGAATGCTGAAGGTCTGTCAGCATCCGAAAAGAGAAAAAAAACCAGGATGATGTTCTGGGTGAGAACCTGGGTCTCGTCCTGAGCACTGACCAAGGCTCTTGCCCTGAAATTATCAACCTGTCTTTAGTCTTTTCAGACGTTGTGGGACCTGCAATGCTTTACTGGCACCTTCTGGTTTTATTCCTTGTTTGTTGAATGTTGGGGCTGAATTCACTGGTGATATTTCACTCTCCTACCACCCTCTTTCTCATTAACTACACTTCAAAAGTACCTCATTGAACAATGTCACCGTTTGATATCTCAGTGACTCTGTACCCTCTTCCCCTTTGGTGGGTGGGTCACTGTGTGATATCTCACTGACTCAGCACTCTCGTATATTAGCCTTAGTCTGAGGGGGTATCACTGGGTGATATCTCACTGACTCAGCACTCTCGTACATTAGCCTTCGTCTGAGGGGGTATCACTGGGTGATATCTCACTGGCTCAGCACCCTCGTATATTAGCCTTCGTCTGAGGGGGTATCACTGGGTGATATCTCACTGGCTCAGCACCTTAGTATATTAGCCTTCGTCTGAGGGGGTATCACTGGGTGATATCTCACTGGCTCAGCACCTTAGTATATTAGCCTTCGTCTGAGGGGGTATCACTGGGTGATATCTCACTGGCTCAGCACCCTCGTATATTAGCCTTAGTCTGAGGGGGTATCACTGGGTGATATCTCACTGGCTCAGCACCCTCGTATATTAGCCTTCGTCTGAGGGGGTATCACTGGGTGATATCTCACTGGCTCAGCACCTTAGTATATTAGCCTTAGTCTGAGGGGGTATCACTGGGTGATATCTCACTGGCTCAGCACCTTAGTATATTAGCCTTAGTCTGAGGGGGTATCACTGGGTGATATCTCACTGACTCAGCACCCTAGTATCTTACCCTTGGGTGGGGGGGTGGTGGTGGAGGTCATTGTGTGATATCCCAATGACTTACTATCTCAGTACCTTCCCTTGAATTGGGACTCATTGTCAGATACCCCAATAACTCACCTTGCCCTTGGGTTGAGGTGATTTGCCGTGTGATATCTCAATGATTAACCTGTCGATAAGTTTGGGATGGAGGTCACCGGGTGATATCTCAATGACTCAGTACACTAGTAACTACCTCTTGAGTTGGGGATGGGGGTCATTGTTTGAAATTACACAATGAGCTCCATCCCACCAACTCTAGGGCAAGGTACTAAGATACTGAGTCATTGAGATATCACACAGTGAGTCCCAATTCAAGGGAAGGTAGTAAGATACTGAGTCATTGAGATATCACACAATGAGTCCCAATTCGAGGGAAGGTACTAAGATACTGAGTCATTGAGATATCACACAATGAGTCCCAATTCAAGGGGAGGTAGTAAGATACTGAGTCATTGAGATATCACACAATGAGTCCCAATTCAAGGGGAGGTTCTAAGATACTGAGTCATTGAGATATCACACAATGAGTCCCAATTCGAGGGAAGGTACTAAGATACTGAGTCATTGAGATATCACACAATGAGTCCCAATTCAAGGGGAGGTAGTAAGATACTGAGTCATTGAGATATCACACAATGAGTCCCAATTCAAGGGAAGGTTCTAAGATACTGAGTCATTGAGATATCACACAATGAGTCCCAATTCAAGGGGAGGTAGTAAGATACTGAGTCATTGAGATATCACACAATGAGTCCCAATTCAAGGGGAGGTTCTAAGATACTGAGTCATTGAGATATCACACAATGAGTCCCAATTCAAGGGGAGGTAGTAAGATACTGAGTCATTGAGATATCACACAATGAGTCCCAATTCAAGGGAAGGTAGTAAGATACTGAGTCATTGAGATATCACACAATGAGTCCCAATTCAAGGGAAGGTACTAAGATACTGAGTCATTGAGATATCACACAATGAGACCCAATTCGAGGGAAGGTTCTAAGATACTGAGTCATTGAGATATCACACAATGACCTCTGCCCCCAAACCTAGTGCAAGATAGGGTGCTGACTCATTGAGATATCACACGAATGATGTGCCCCTAATACAACAGTAACCTATCCATTGTTGAGCTTATTGGAGTTACATGTTGGGGTTTTATATATGGCCCTCCGCACCCACACATCAAGGTGGCTGTTTAGCCCATACGCCAATCCAGGGAATGCTGGCTTAATGTTCCCAACCCTCGGCCAAGTATTACAGCCACCACAGACACCGGATAACTCACCTCAGACCTTGGATCAAATGGGAAACCTCTTTATCTGCATGGCCACCACCCCCCCCCCTCAACAGTGTAAGTATCAAGAGAGCCTTTGCGAGACTTTTATCGGTGTACTTTTAAAGCGTGTCATTCTGTTTATGTCAGCTGAGCTAGCTTCTCTCTGTCGCTGCGTGGCTTTAGATCATAAGCCCGTCGGCCAATCGGGTACTGAGTGGTGGCCACACCACTGGATTCGCGGAAGATCGCCCAGGGGCAAATGGCAGGCAGCGTATCCCAGAGATTTCTCCCGATGAGGCAGAGACAAGAGAGGGTTGACCAAGGAGTGAGATACACACGTGTGCGACACCAGCTGAGATACACACGTGTGCTACACCAGCTGAGATACACACGTGTGCTACACCAGCTGAGATACACACGTGTGCTACACCAGCTGAGATACACACGTGTGCTACACCAGCTGAGATACACACGTGTGCTACACCAGCTGAGATACACACGTGTGCTACACCATCTGAGATACACACGTGTGCTACACCAGCTGAGACACACACATGTGCTACACCAGCTGAGATACACACGTGTGCTATACAAGCTGAGATACACATGTGTGCTATACAAGCTGAGAAACACACGTGTGCTACACCATCTGAGATACACACGTGTGCTACACCAGCTGAGATACACACGTGTGCTACACCAGCTGAGATACACACGTGTGCTACACCAGCTGAGATACACACGTGTGCTACACCAGCTGAGATACACACGTGTGCTACACCAGCTGAGATACACACGTGTGCTACACCAGCTGATTCAGAGCGGCCTGGCTGATTGAAGGATGCGCTCCCGTCTTTTAATGAGCTGGAATATTGCTCGTTGCCCGCTCTCGGCACCTGTGCCCATGGGTTCAGTGCCATTCGATCAAGTCCTGTGAAGAAACTTCGCTCAAGGTTGGGTTTAAAAATGCCACCGGTCAGAGCACCAAGGGGCAACAGAAACCTGTTACTCCAGAAGCCTCCTTGCGTTCCTCCTTTGTATTGAGGGCAACCCTCTGTCCAATTTGAAGGTCCACTCTCGATGCCCACCCACGTGGGTCGCTGGGTAGTGATCATTCACGAGAACTCTGGCTGATTTTTTCCCCCCTCTTTAGCCCAGTGATCCTGGGTTCAGCTAGAGGTCCTGAATTGCAATGTTCTGGCTTCAATCAATGAACTCAAGGTGGACCTGGTCCCTGGATCCAAATCAGGAGACAAACAGCAAATGTCAACGTTAAACTCATGCGTTCTTACGGTGTCACCTCCACTGCGTGGCACTCCATCCACAGCTTGACTAATCCCCTTGAGAGGGCGGCAGGGGGAGGGGGTCAGGTTGGATCCAAGATGACGCACCTGGTGACTGCCGTTTGGAACCCAGTCAACCAGAAACTGGTACCCGAGTCAGGCAAGTTTGCTGAATTCCAGGGCCCTGTTCACGATGGGCCCGATAAGCCTGGCTCATTGATACGACTCATCACCGGGGACCCACTTGGGCTCGACCTGGCCCTGGCATCCGATGGACACAATGTCCCAACAGCCAGGGGCGGGCGGTCCCTAGCTGGTCACACAGTGCCTGGTAAGTTGAGTGGTTAAATTCCAACGTCCCCCCTCTCCGCCACATGACCCTTGACCTTTACCGACATGCGCCTAAGCCCTCTGGGATTAGGCCAATGGGGTGCGTCCCTGTTTGGGGGGGGGGGGGGGTGGGGGGAGGGGTGAGTGGGGGGAGAAGGTGCCCATTAATATGGGGCAGAACTTCTACTGAAGTGGGTATGTTCAGTCGTTTGGTTCGTGTTTCTCTGCACGACACCCAGCAGCCCAAGGGAACGCGGCACTTAAAGGGTTAAAGGGCAAAGTGGCTTCCATTACGGCGCAAAACAGCAGGCCCCTTTAACTGAGAAACAGCGATCATGAGCAATAAATAATCACACAAGAGAGCAAGAAAAAAAAAAATACAGCACGCTCACCAAAAACGATCAAACTCTAAACTCGGTTACAGTTAAAACAGGTTTTATATGGCTTGTTTAATTTTACTGACACGTTTTTAGCATTTAAAAGAATTAAAATAGAATTATTATTGGGTTATGTTAAAGTTAAGGTTTTTTTTGCGGTGTGTGTTTTTTTTTTAAATGTTAAAAGCTTTTAATTAATTTTTTTTACCTTTGTCGAGTAGCCACTCGTCTACTACTCGACCGAGCCGATATGGAATTCGCTGTCTAGCAATCGCCAGCCGCTCGTTATCAAAGTTGCCTTTAAAGTTTAAAGAGACATTTCAGCAGTTAAAATCTGCAAGGTCAAAGGTCAACAGTTAACACTTAAAGCTTCGGGTGAAAGGTCAAAGTTAAGAGATTAGCCACGAGGCCGCTGACTTAGTAGAAGCTGTCCCTAGTTTATCCCCCCACCCCCATTGCCCGTTGCAAAAAGAGAGGGAGGGAGGGAGAGAAAATCAAAATGGACTCGAGAGAAAATCAAAATGGACTCTTGAGACGAAATCTAAATGGACTCCTAAATCTTTTTTTTAAATGTGGTTGTCATTTGTGGGGGACCAACCAGCCAGGGCCTCAATTCCTACCTCAAAAAGGCAACCATTGAAAGGGTAGGCAGAATGGGCAATGGGATCTTCCTCTGCAGTGGGGTCGGTGGGCTCCTTTTCTGGTGTTGGGGGCTGACCACTTGGGAGGGGGTAAGGGAGACAAGTGTGGGCCACCTTACCCTATGGACCTGTTCCCCATTGCTTCCAATCCTCACCCCATTTCTGTGCAATCGCGCTGTGTGATGTTCTGGAGAGGGGTGTGCTGCCCTCGCTTCGAATCTGACGTGGGCCTGATGTCAGGCAGAGAGGAAACGGTGACGATACAATCAAACCAAATACACCCAATCAGAAAAGCTCGGGTTTAATCAGCCAAAGAATTGAGAAAGGAACAAATAAAATCATTTAAATGATAAACATTCCCAACTGCCTCTACAATGAAAACCACTAAAAGGAGTTCAAGTCCTGGCCCGAAGTGGACTAAGATCTGGACTTGAGGCGTGTTGATGACTCTGGGTTTTCTTGGCTTTAATTTTGGAATTGATCGATGGGTGGATTAATTATTGGGTTGAATCGGGTTTACACAAAACACACGAGGTTTATCTCGACCTCTGATACAATTGTATGTGGGATACCGATTGACTGCTGAGCTCATTTTCCATCAATGGATAGGCCGCTCCTGAACTCATCAAGGTGAGGGATGTTGGTGCTGGAAACTGGATGGGCTGCTCTGTCTCTGGGTGTTCGATGGGGTGCTCTGTCTCTGGGTGTTCGATGGGGTGCTCTGTCTCTGGGTATTTGATGGGGTGCTCTGTCTCTGGGTGTTCGATGGGGTGCCCTGTCTCTGGGTGTTCGATGGGTACTCTGTCTCTGGGTGTTCGATGGGTGCTCTGTCTCTGGGTGTTCGATGGGTGCTCTGTCTCTGGGTGTTTGATGGGTGCTCTGTCTCTGGGTGTTCGATGGGTGCTCTGTCTCTGGGTGTTCGATGGGGTGCTCTGTCTCTGGGTGATTGATGGGTGCTCTGTCTCTGGGTGTTCGATGGGTGCTCTGTCTCTGGGTGTTTGATGGGGTGCTCTGTCTCTGGGTGTTCGATGGGTGTCCTGTCTCTGGGTGTTCGATGGGTGCTGTGTCTCTGGGTGTTTGATGGGTGCCCTGTCTCTGGGTTGTTTGATGGGGTGCTCTGTCTCTGGGTGTTTGATGGGGTGCTCTGTCTCTGGGTGTTCGATGGGGTGCTCTGTCTCTGGGTTGTTCGATGGGGTGCTCTGTCTCTGGGTGTTCGATGGGTACTCTGTCTCTGGGTGTTCGATGGGTGCTCTGTCTCTGGGTGTTCGATGGGTGCTCTGTCTCTGGGTGTTCGATGGGTGCTCTGTCTCTGGGTGTTCGATGGGTGCTCTGTCTCTGGGTGTTCGATGGGTGCTCTGTCTCTGGGTGTTCGATGGGTGCCCTGTCTCTGGGTGTTCGATGGGGTGCCCTGTCTCTGGGTGTTCGATGGGGTGCTCTGTCTCTGGGTTGTTTGATGGGGTGCTCTGTCTCTGGGTTGTTCGATGGGTGCCCTGTCTCTGGGTGTTCGATGGGTGCTCTGTCTCTGGGTTGTTTGATGGGTGCTCTGTCTCTGGGTGTTTGATGGGGTGCCCTGTCTCTGGGTTGTTTGATGGGGTGCTCTGTCTCTGGGTGTTTGATGGGTGCTCTGTCTCTGGGTGTTCGATGGGGTGCCCTGTCTCTGGGTGTTCGATGGGTGCCCTATCTCTGGGTGTTCGATGGGTGCCCTGTCTCTGGGTTGTTTGATGGGTGCTCTGTTTCTGGGTGTTTGATGGGGTGCCCTGTCTCTGGGTGTTCGATGGGTGGCCTGTCTCTGGGTGTTTGATGGGGTGCCCCGTCTCTGGGTGTTTGATGGGGTGCCCTGTCTCTGGGTGTTTGATGGGGTGCCCTGTCTCTGGGTTGTTTGATGGGGTGCTCTGTCTCTGGGTGTTTGATGGGTGCTCTGTCTCTGGGTGTTTGATGGGTGCTCTGTCTCTGGGTTGTTTGATGGGGTGCTCTGTCTCTGGGTGTTCGATGGGTGCTCTGTCTCTGGGTGTTTGATGGGTGCTCTGTCTCTGGGTTGTTTGATGGGTGCTCTGTCTCTGGGTTGTTTGATGGGGTGCTCTGTCTCTGGGTGTTCGATGGGATGCCCTGTCTCTGGGTGTTCGATGGGTGCCCTGTCTCTGGGTGTTCGATGGGTGCCCTGTCTCTGGGTTGTTTGATGGGTGCCCTGTCTCTGGGTGTTCGATGGGTGGCCTGTCTCTGGGTTGTTTGATGGGTGCTCTGTCTCTGGGTGTTCGATGGGGTGCTCTGTCTCTGGGTGTTCGATGGGTGCTCTGTCTCTGGGTGTTCGATGGGTGCTCTGTCTCTGGGTGTTCGATGGGGTGCTCTGTCTCTGGGTGTTTGATGGGGTGCTCTGTCTCTGGGTTGTTTGATGGGGTGCTCTGTCTCTGGGTTGTTTGATGGGGTGCTCTGTCTCTGGGTGTTCGATGGGGTGCTCTGTCTCTGGGTGTTCGATGGGGTGCTCTGTCTCTGGGTTGTTTGATGGGTGCTCTGTCTCTGGGTTGTTTGATGGGTGCTCTGTCTCTGGGTTGTTTGATGGGTGCTCTGTCTCTGGGTTGTTTGATGCGGTGCTTTGTCTCTGGGTGTTCGATGGGGTGCTCTGTCTCTGGGTGTTCGATGGGGTGCTCTGTCTCTGGGTGTTCGATGGGTGCTCTGTCTCTGGGTTGTTCGATGGGGTGCTCTGTCTCTGGGTGTTCGATGGGAGCTCTGTCTCTGGGTTGTTTCATGGGGTGCCCTGTCTCTGGGTTGTTTGATGGGGTGCTCTGTCTCTGGGTGCTCGATGGGGTGCTCTGTCTCTGGGTGTTTGATGGGGTGCCCTGTCTCTGGGTGTTCAATGGGTGCTCTGTCTCTGGGTGTTCGATGGGTGCTCTGTCTCTGGGTGTTCGATGGGGTGCTCTGTCTCTGGGTTGTTTGATGGGTGCTCTGTCTCTGGGTGTTCGATGGGTGCTCTGTCTCTGGGTGTTCGATGGGTGCTCTGTCTCTGGGTTGTTTGATGGGTGCTCTGTCTCTGGGTGTTCGATGGGGTGCTCTGTCTCTGGGTGTTCGATGGGGTGCTCTGTCTCTGGGTGTTCGATGGGGTGCTCTGTCTCTGGGTGTTCGATGGGGTGCTCTGTCTCTGGGTGTTCGATGGGGTGCTCTGTCTCTGGGTGTTCGATGGGGTGCTCTGTCTCTGGGTGTTCGATGGGGTGCTCTGTCTCTGGGTGTTCGATGGGTGCCCTGTCTCTGGGTGTTCGATGGGTGCCCTGTCTCTGAGTGTTCGATGGGTGCTGTGTCTCTGGGTGTTCGATGGGTGCTCTGTCTCTGGGTTGTTTGATGGGGTGCTCTGTCTCTGGGTGTTCGATGGGTGCTCTGTCTCTGGGTGTTTGATGGGTGCTCTGTCTCTGGGTGTTCGATGGGTGCTCTGTCTCTGGGTTGTTTGATGGGTGCTCTGTCTCTGGGTGTTCGATGGGGTGCTCTGTCTCTGGGTTGTTTGATGGGTGCCCTGTCTCTGGGTGTTCGATGGGGTGCTCTGTCTCTGGGTGTTCGATGGGGTGCTCTGTCTCTGGGTGTTCGATGGGTGCTGTGTCTCTGGGTGTTTGATGGGTGCTCTGTCTCTGGGTGTTTGATGGGGTGCTCTGTCTCTGGGTGTTCGATGGGGTGCCCTGTCTCTGGGTGTTCGATGGGGTGCCCTGTCTCTGGGTGTTCGATGGGGTGCTCTGTCTCTGGGTGTTCGATGGGGTGCTCTGTCTCTGGGTGTTTGATGGGGTGTCCTGTCTCTGGGTGTTCGATGGGTGCTCTGTCTCTGGGTGTTCGATGGGTGCTCTGTCTCTGGGTGTTCGATGGGGTGTTCTGTCTCTGGGTGTTCGATGGGGTGCTCTGTCTCTGGGTGTTTGATGGGGTGCTCTGTCTCTGGGTGTTTGATGGGGTGTCCTGTCTCTGGGTGTTCGATGGGTGCTCTGTCTCTGGGTGTTCGATGGGGTGCTCTGTCTCTGGGTGTTCGATGGGTGCCCTGTCTCTGGGTGTTCGATGGGGTGCTCTGTCTCTGGGTGTTCGATGGGGTGCTCTGTCTCTGGGTGTTCGATGGGTGCTCTGTCTCTGGGTGTTCGATGGGGTGCTCTGTCTCTGGGTGTTCGATGGGTGCTCCATGTCTGGGTTGCTCGATGGGTTGCTCCATGTCTGGGTTGTTTGATGGGGTGCCCTGCCTCTGGGTTGTTCGATGGGGTGCTCTGTCTCTGGGTTGTTTCATGGGGTGCCCTGTCTCTGGGTATTCAATGGGTGCTCCATGTCTGGGTTGTTTGATGGGGTGCCCTGTCTCTGGGTTGTTTCATGGGGTGCCCTGTCTCTGGGTATTCAATGGGTGCTCCATGTCTGGGTTGTTCGATGGGGTGCTCTGTCTCTGGGTTGTTCGATGGGTTGCTCCATGTCTGGGTTGTTTGATGGGGTGCTCTGTCTCTGGGTTGTTCGATGGGTTGCTCCATGTCTGGGTTGTTTGATGGGGTGCTCTGTCTCTGGGTTGTTCGATGGGTTGCTCCATGTCTGGGTTGTTTGATGGGGTGCTCTGTCTCTGGGTATTCAATGGGTGCTCCATGTCTGGGTTGTTTGATGGGGTGCTCTGTCTCTGGGTTGTTTGATGGGGTGCCCTGTCTCTGGGTTGTTTGATGGGTTGCTCCATGTCTGGGATGTTTGATGGGTTGCTCCATGTCTGGGATGTTTGATGGGTTGCTCCATGTCTGGGTTGTTTGATGGGGTGCCCTGTCTCTGGGTTGTTTGATGGGTTGCTCCATGTCTGGGATGTTTGATGGGTTGCTCCATGTCTGGGATGTTTGATGGGGTGCCCTGTCTCTGGGTTGTTTGATGGGGTGCTCCATGTCTGGGATGTTTGATGGGGTGCTCCATGTCTGGGATGTTTGATGGGTGCCCTGTCTCTGGGTTGTTTGATGGGTTGCTCCATGTCTGGGTTGTTTGATGGGGTGCTCCATGTCTGGGATGTTTGATGGGGTGCTCCATGTCTGGGATGTTTGATGGGGTGCTCTGTCTCTGGGATGTTTGATGGGGTGCTCCATGTCTGGGATGTTTGATGGGGTGCTCCATGTCTGGGATGTTTGATGGGGTGCTCCATGTCTGGGTTGTTTGATGGGGTGCTCCATGTCTGGGTTGTTTGATGGGGTGCTCCATGTCTGGGATGTTTGATGGGGTGCCCTGTCTCTGGGTTGTTTGATGGGGTGCTCCATGTCTGGGATGTTTGATGGGGTGCCCTGTCTCTGGGATGTTTGATGGGGTGCTCCATGTCTGGGATGTTCGATGGGGTGCTCTGTCTCTGGGTTGTTTGATGGGGTGCCCTGTCTCTGGGATGTTCGATGGGGTGCTCTGTCTCTGGGTTGTTTGCTGGGGTGCTCCATGTCTGGGTTGTTTGATGGGGTGCTCCATGTCTGGGTTGTTTGATGGGGTGCTCCATGTCTGGGTTGTTTGATGGGGTGCTCCATGTCTGGGTTGTTTGATGGGGTGCTCCATGTCTGGGATGTTTGATGGTGTGCTCCATGTCTGGGTTGTTTGATGGGATGCTCCATGTCTGGGATGTTTGATGGGGTGCTCCATGTCTGGGATGTTTGATGGGGTGCTCCATGTCTGGGTTGTTTGATGGGGTGCTCCATGTCTGGGATGTTTGATGGGGTGCCCTGTCTCTGGGTTGTTTGATGGGGTGCTCCATGTCTGGGATGTTTGATGGGTTGCTCCATGTCTGGGATGTTTGATGGGGTGCTCCATGTCTGGGTTGTTTGATGGGGTGCTCCATGTCTGGGATGTTTGATGGGGTGCCCTGTCTCTGGGTTGTTTGATGGGGTGCTCCATGTCTGGGATGTTTGATGGGGTGCCCTGTCTCTGGGATGTTCGATGGGGTGCTCTGTCTCTGGGTTGTTTGATGGGGTGCTCCATGTCTGGGTTGTTTGATGGGGTGCTCCATGTCTGGGTTGTTTGATGGGTTGCTCCATGTCTGGGTTGTTTGATGGGGTGCTCCATGTCTGGGATGTTTGATGGGTTGCTCCATGTCTGGGTTGTTCGATGGGTTGCTCCATGTCTGGGTTGTTTGATGGGTTGCTCCATGTCTGGGTTGTTTGATGGGGTGCCCTATCTCTGGGTTGTTCGATGGGTGCTCCATGTCTGGGATGTTTGATGGGGTGCTCCATGTCTGGGATGTTTGATGGGTGCCCTGTCTCTGGGTTGTTCGATGGGTTGCTCCATGTCTGGGATGTTTGATGGGTGCCCTGTCTCTGGGTTGTTTGATGGGTTGCTCCATGTCTGGGTTGTTTGATGGGGTGCTCCATGTCTGAGTTGTTTGATGGGGTGCCCTGTCTCTGGGATGTTTGATGGGGTGCTCTGTCTCTGGGTTGTTTGATGGGGTGCTCCATGTCTGGGTTGTTTGATGGGGTGCCCTGTCTCTGGGTTGTTTGATGGGGTGCCCTGTCTCTGGGTTGTTTGATGGGGTGCTCCATGTCTGGGATGTTTGATGGGTGCTCTGTCTCTGGGATGTTTGATGTGTGCTTTGTTACTGGGTCTGAATATCAATCTCGGCAGCAAAGATCTATCTATAATCTAGCACAGGGCATGAAGGTCTATCTCAGTGTCTGAAGTTTATCTTAGATAATGATGGTCTATCTGAAGCTCCATCACAGGCGTGAAGGTCTTCTCAGGGCTGAAGGTCTCTCTTAGATTGTGAAAGACTATTTGACGTTCTATCTTACACAGTGAAGATCTATCTGTTGATCTCTCAGGCAGTGAAGGTCTATCACAGGGTGTGATG
Organism: Heptranchias perlo; assembly: GCF_035084215.1. Classification (NCBI taxonomy): domain Eukaryota; kingdom Metazoa; phylum Chordata; class Chondrichthyes; order Hexanchiformes; family Hexanchidae; genus Heptranchias; species Heptranchias perlo. Next base: position 7,503,194 of record NC_090367.1, on the reverse strand, counting down.
GTGTCAGGGAGTGAAGATCGATCAGAGTGAGGGTCTGCCAGATAGTGAAGGTCTATCAGAAAGAATAAAGGCCTCTCAGGATCGGAAGGTCTGTCTGGGGGTGAAGATCCCTCAGGGTGTGAAGGTCTGTCCGGGGGTGAAGATCTCTCAGGATCGGAAGGTCTGTCTCGGGGTGAAGATCTCTCAGGATCGGAAGGTCTCTCTGGGGGTGAAGATCTCTCAGGGTGTGAAGGTCTGTCTGGGGGTGAAGATCTCTCAGGGTGTGAAGGTCTGTCTGGGGGTGAAGATCTCTCAGGGTGTGAAGGTCTCTCAGGATCAGAAGGTCTATCTGGGGGTAAAGATCTCTCTGGGGGTGAAGATCTCTCAGGGTGTGAAGGTCTATCTGGAGGTAAAGATCACTCAGGGTGTGAAGGTCTATCTGGAGGTAAAGATCTCTCAGGGTGTGAAGATCTCTCAGGGTGTGAGGTCTCTCAGGGTATAAAGATCTCTCAGGGTGTGAGGTCTCTCTGGGGGTAAAGATCACTCAGGGTGTGAAGGTCTATCTGGAGGTAAAGATCTCTCAGGGTGTGAAGATCTCTCAGGGTGTGAGGTCTCTCAGGGTATAAAGATCTCTCAGGGTGTGAGGTCTCTCTGGGGGTAAAGATCTCTCAGGATGTGAAGATCTCTCAGGGTGTGAAGGTCTCTCTGGGGGTAAAGATCTCTCAGGGTGTGAGGGCTCTCAGGGTGTGAGGTCTCTCTGGGGGTAAAGATCTCTCAGGGTGTGAAGATCTCTCAGGGTGTGAGGTCTCTCAGGGTATAAAGATCTCTCAGGGTGTGAGGTCTCTCTGGGGGTAAAGATCTCTCAGGATGTGAAGATCTCTCAGGGTGTTAAGGTCTCTCTGGGGGTAAAGATCTCTCAGGATGTGAAGATCTCTCAGGGTGTGAGGTCTCTCTGGGGGTAAAGATCTCTCAGGGTGTGAGGGCTCTCAGGGTGTGAGGTCTCTCTGGGGGTAAAGATCTCTCAGGGTGTGAGGTCTCTCAGGGTATAAAGATCTCTCAGGGTGTGAGGTCTCTCTGGGGGTAAAGATCTCTCAGGATGTGAAGGTCTATCTCAGACAGTGAAGCACCCTCAGGATCTGAAGGTCTATCTCGAAGGGTGAAGATTATTAGAAGATATTAGACTCCTCCTGAGTTACCATAGACCGGTAAATCATGGCACTGTCTTAAAAGGACACCGCTGAGATCACTGGGGAGGAGGAGGACCAGAAAACTGCAAGTCCTGGTTATCACACGCTGGGGATTCAACAGTGCTTTCATCGCACTGCAAACTGCATCATTGATAATGGCAACATCATTTGAAAAAGTAAGGGGTGGACAAACACTCCCTTTATAAAGAATCCACTCCTTTGGAGAAAAACATGACACTTTAACCCAACAATGAGAGGCCAAATGATCTGAAACAACCAATCAGGCAGTTGGACATTTGGCCCTCTGTATTGGATTGGCCAGTTCCCAATCCAAACGAGCCAACCACATGCTTGTTCCCGCACTGCCAGGTCCAATCACATTTGTAAAGGGTGACCTTACGAAGGCTAGGGGGTGTTTACAATTAATCTTTGACCCAAAGTATTGACCCTAAATTCCCAACGTTCATGTAAAGTCAACAGCCAGTTGGTTAATACTTCAGATGCTTAGGCTAAATGATTGTGTTATTTTTTTTTGTCAAGCAATGAATTTGATAGATTTGTTTGTTGTTTAGGATAGTTAACACATGATTACCCATTTACAGGAATTTTAGCCTTGATTTTATAGAGAATTTAAGCCAACAATAAAAATAAGGAACTTATTTATGTAGCATTTTATAGAACAAGGTAGCAGAGAATTACACCGACTTTTGGAATCCAAGGTTTTGAGGTAATTTGAGTTGGTTTTTTTTTTGAAGGACGCTCCCTTCAGCTGCAAAGCAAAGTCAAGTAAAGTCAAAACACCTCTCCTGTTTATAAAAGGGTTAAACTCGCTTTTATAAGAAACTGAAAGGACAATGTACAGTTCTTCAATGTTAACCCTTCCGTGATTATCCACAGGCCCTTTTTATTTAATCGTTGTTAAGCCTTTTTTTTTTTGTCCCGTGAATTTATTTCGTTTATTTTTCTTTGCTGGCGGAGACTTTATTTTTGTGCTGTTGATGACATCACGGGAGAAGTGCACGCTGGGAGCGTCGCTCGAGATCAGACGCGGTTGGGAGCTGACGCACACCCAAGGGGCGGTGGGGGGGGGGGGTTTTTGTCCTCGCCTGGAATGGCCCTTACCCACAGGAAACCCCTCCTATCCCCTATTCACGCAAGATCGCACTGGGTAAAGACCATCTTTCAGTCCTTTCGGTCTCACCGATGCTGAATACCAACCCGACCGCCAGCATTACAGCATCCAGCTGTTATTTAAATGAGTTTGGTCTCCTGGACTCAACTCCTCCCTCCCCAGCAGCCCAATCCAGCTGTTGACCACACTCGGTACCGATTATTACCTTAAATTTGCCGCGAATGTGCCACACTGCAGCATCCCCTCTCTGTCATGTAAGATGGCCTCGATTTGAAAATTCTCATCCTTGTTTTCAATTCCCTCCATGGCCTCGCACCCCCACCCCCGCTATCTCTGTAACCTCCTCCAGCCCCTACAACCCTCCGAGATCTCTGTGTTCCTCCAATTCTGACCTCGTGCGCATCCCCTGATTTCCATCGCTTCACCATTGGCGGTAGTGCCTTCAGCTGCCTGGGCCCTAAGCTCTGGAATTCCCTCCCTAAACCTCTCCGCCTCTCTCTCTCTCCTCCTTTAAGACGCTCCTTAAAACCTACCTCTTTGACCAAGCTTTTGGTCACCTGTCCTAATATCTCCTTATGTGGCTCGGTGTCAAATTTTGTTTGATAATCACTGCAGTGAAGCGCCTTGGGACTCCATACTATGTTAAAGGCGCTATATAAATGCAAGTTGTTGTTGTTACTGTAGTTCTAGTAACCTGTTACAGAGGCTGAGGAGCGTCTGTATTCCTGCTACAGCCTCAAATCAATGGCATTATTTGACGCTCAGTGTACAACCTGCCCAAGTGTGTAAATCCAGGCAGGGGCTGAGCAATTGTACGTGACTATCTCACATCACAGTACCGCAAGGTCACGACATACCCCAATACAGGACCGTTATTTGCTGAAGCTGCAGTGAGTGTAGCACCAATGGTGCTGTTACTGGACTCATAGTCCAGAGGACATGAGTTCAAATACCACCTGGACAGTTTGAGAATCTTATTTCTGTTTAAAAAACATGATAGAAATAAAAAGTTGGTATCAGTCAAAATAACCACGAAGCTGTCGGATTGTCGTAAAAACCCAACTGGTTCACTAACATCCTTCAGGAGACAGAAACCTGCCGTCCTTACCCAGTCTGGGCCGATATGTGATTCCAGTCCCCACACACCAACGTGGTTGACTCTTCACTGCCTTCTGAAGTGACCCAGCAAGCCCCTCAGTTGTATCAACTAGAAGGCGGCCAACCCATCACCATCTCAGGGCGACTAGGGATGGGCAAGAAATGCCAGCCTTGTCAGTGATGCCCACATCCCAAGTCAGGTTAAAGCCAGATGTTGCCAAACGCTGGGAGGGCAGACTAACCGCCCGCATCATTCCGCCAGTCACCGTGAGAGCCCTTCAGATAGCTGAATGCTCACTCTGAGTGCCCCTGAATCACACTCCCATTTCAATCCCACCATCAGGGAACCGAACCTTGGCGGGGGGGTGGGGAGGAGCTTATCAGGGAATAAATCCAATTGGCACTGAGGTTGTGACTGAGTCAAAGTCGCTTGGAATTAGAAAACCTAAACCTCAAAGTTCTTTATTGATGTATGGAATCTTACAACACCAGGTTATAGTCCAACTATAACCTGGAGTTGGTGGACTATAACCTGGTGTTGGTGGACTATAACCTGGTGTTGGTGGACTATGACCTGGTGTTGGTGGACTATGACCTGGTGTTGGTGGACTATGACCTGGTGTTGGTGGACTATAACCTGGTGTTGGTGGACTATGACCTGGTGTTGGTGGACTATAACCTGGTGTTGGTGGACTATGACCTGGTGTTGGTGGACTATGACCTGGTGTTGGTGGACTATGACCTGGTGTTGGTGGACTATAACCTGGTGTTGGTGGACTATGACCTGGTGTTGGTGGACTATAACCTGGTGTTGGTGGACTATGACCTGGTGTTGGTGGACTATAACCTGGAGTTGGTGGACTATGACCTGGTGTTGGTGGACTATAACCTGGTGTTGGTGGACTATGACCTGTTGTTGGTGGACTATAACCTGGTGTTGGTGGACTATAACCTGGTGTTGGTGGACTATGACCTGTTGTTGGTGGACTATAACCTGGTGTTGGTGGACTATAACCTGGTGTTGGTGGACTATAACCTGGTGTTGGTGGTTAGTTGGTGGACTATGACCTGGTGTTGGTGGACTATAACCTGGTGTTGGTGGACTATGACCTGGTGTTGGTGGACTATAACCTGGTGTTGGTGGACTATGACCTGGTGTTGGTGGACTATAACCTGGTGTTGGTGGACTATGACCTGGTGTTGGTGGACTATAACCTGGTGTTGGTGGACTATAACCTGGTGTTGGTGGACTATGACCTGGTGTTGGTGGACTATAACCTGGTGTTGGTGGACTATGACCTGGTGTTGGTGGACTATAACCTGGTGTTGGTGGACTATGACCTGGTGTTGGTGGACTATGACCTGGTGTTGGTGGACTATGACCTGGTGTTGGTGGACTATAACCTGGTGTTGGTGGACTATGACCTGGTGTTGGTGGACTATGACCTGGTGTTGGTGGACTATGACCTGGTGTTGGTGGACTATGACCTGGTGTTGGTGGACTATGACCTGGTGTTGGTGGACTATGACCTGGTGTTGGTGGACTATAACCTGGTGTTGGTGGACTATGACCTGGTGTTGGTGGACTATAACCTGGTGTTGGTGGACTATAACCTGGTGTTGGTGGACTATGACCTGGTGTTGGTGGACTATAACCTGGTGTTGGTGGACTATAACCTGGTGTTGGTGGACTATGACCTGGTGTTGGTGGACTATGACCTGGTGTTGGTGGACTATAACCTGGTGTTGGTGGACTATAACCTGGTGTTGTAAGATTCCTTACATTTGTCCACCCCAGTCCATCACCGGCATCTCCACATCATTCTTTATTGATGATGCCCCTTGCCGTCGTTCGACATTCCTCTCTCTGTTATTTAACGAGGAATTCAACCCAATCTGCCTCCGTTAAGCAGCAGAGAGCAGGAGGGGGAGTGGGCGCAGGAAGGGGAGGAGATCGAGGGAGGCGGAGGGGTAGGGTCAGAGGTACGGGGGGGGGGGAGCCTTGTCACATAGATCAAGGTTAAGAAAACAAGACTTTCTTTTAAGGGTTCAGGAGCTAGCAACAACAGGGTTTCCTGAATCTACCTTTGCTGAATTAAACAGCATATACCTTGCACTCCTGGCCGGCCTCCCATCTTCCATCCTCTGTAATCTTAAGCTCATCCAAAGCACTGCTGCCCCCGTATCCTAACTCGCACCAAGTCCCGTTCACCCATCACCCCCCTATGCTCGCTGACCTACACTGGCTCTCGGTCCGGGAACGCCTCGATTTTAAAATTCTCATCTGTGTTTTCAAATCACTCCATGGCCTCGCCCCTCCCTATCCTCATAACCTCCTCCAACCCTCCGAGATCTCTGCGCTCCTCCAATTCTGGCCTCTTGCGCAGTCACGATTTTCCCACCATTGGCGGCCGTGCCTTCAGCTGCCTAGGCTCTAAGCTTAAGAATTCCCTCCCTAAACCTCTCCGCCTCTCTCTCCTCCTTTAAGAGGCTACTTAAAACCTCCCTCTTTGACCAAGCTTTTGGTCACCTCCTAATACCTCCTTATGTGGCTCGGTGTCAAATTTTGTCTGACAATCACTGCTGCGAAGCGCCTTGGGACGTTTTACTACGTTAAAGGCGCTATATAAATGCAAGTTGTAGTTGTTGTTATGTGATGGCAGCTCAATATTGCCTCCTCAGGGGTGTGCGCAAACGTCAGGAGATCCTGTTTTATCCAGCGTTAATATCAATATTGAACGGTCCCAGAACGGGCTGGATACCAAAATGACAAATCAGTGGGGAGGAGAGGAGAGCGTCAACTCCTCCTACAGGACAGGGAGTGCCAAGCAATCTGAGGCAGGCAGGTGAGCAGCGGTTGGCATCTGAGGGTGCGCCAACGACAGCCGGAGGGATCAGCGCAGGTCCCAAGTGGGCTAGTGCAATTAAATAAACAAAACTACAGGCACACAAGAAGCTGGGCAAGGAGAGTGGCAGAAGGGAGCAGCGGCTTTTTCTTTTGGTGGGGGGGGGGGGTGGGGGAGTACAGGAGGTAGACCTCAGAGTGGGAGCTGCGCAACTGCCAGCAGTCAGGACCGAGTATGCGAAAATAACACGGTCGTGTTGTGGAGCAAATCTGGGTGGGGGAATTCAGTCGGAATTCTACAGTACAGATGGGCCGTCATGTAATGTTACCTGAGGTACATACTGTTAGTCAAGTCAGGTAACCTTAGCTAAGTCACGTAACATTAGCTAAGTCATGTATTCGAAGCCAAGGCACGTAACGTTAGCTAAGTCACATAACCTTAGCTAAGTCATGTATAGTTAGCTAAATGCCGCTGTACTTAACGAGTCATGTAATGTTACCTGAGGTACATTCTGTTAGTCAAGTCACGTAACCTTAGCTAAGTCACGTAACGTTAGCTAAGTCACGTAACGTTAGCTGTCATGTAATCGTAGCCAAGGCATGTAACGTTAGCTAATTCACGTAATGTTAGCTAAGTCATGTATCGTTAGCTAAGTCATGTAATGTTAGCTAAGTCATGTAACGTTAGCTAAGTCACGTAACGTTAGCTGTCATGTAATCGTAGCCAAGGCATGTAACGTTAGCTAATTCACGTAACGTTAGCTAAGTCATGTATCGTTAGCTAAGTCATGTAACGTTAGCTAACTCATCTTTAGTTAGCTAAGTCATGTAATGTTAGCTAAGTCATGTAACGTTAGCTAACTCATCTTTAGTTAGCTAAGTCATGTAACGTTAGCTAAGTCATGTAACGTTAGCTAAACGCCGCTGTACTTAACGAGTCATGTAATGTTACCTGAGGTACATACTGTTAGTCAAGTCACGTAACCTTAGCTAAGTCACGTAACCTTAGCTAAGTCACGTAACGTTAGCCAAGTCACGTAACCTTAGCTAAGTCACGTAACGTTAGCCAAGTCACGTAACCTTAGCTAAGTCACGTAACGTTAGCCAAGTCATGTAACGTTAGCTGTCATGTAATTGTAGCCAAGGCACGTAACGTTAGCTGTCATGTAATCGTAGCCAAGGCATGTAACGTTAGCTAAGTCACGTAACGTTAGCTAATTCATGTAACGTTAGCTAAGTCATGTAACGTTAGCTAATTCATGTAACGTTAGCTAAGTCATGTAACATTAGCTAATTCATGTAACGTTAGCTAAGTCATGTAACGTTAGCTAATTCATGTAACGTTAGCTAATTCATGTAACGTTAGCTAAGTCATGTATAGTTAGCTAATTCATGTAACGTTAGCTAAGTCATGTAACGTTAGCTAAGTCATGTATAGTTAGCTAAACGCCGCTGTACTTAACGAGTCATGTAATGTTACGCTCACACCTACAGGCGTACTGCCAGTACAATTTTGAGACCACTCACTGTTTTTTTAATATATAACAGACATGTTTAACGATCATAGACGAATACTAAAGAGAGAGTGTGGATGCATTTGTCTGAAGCGTTAAGTAAAGTTCATAAAACCTTGCAGATTATATTTGTTGAAGTGTTTTTTTAAAAAATATATATAATTTCCAACCTTGGAGCTCCTGATAACTAGTAGGAGATGCACGCACTTACAGGTTTAATTGAACACACTGCCACTCTCATGCCTCGCTGCCCCTCTGTGATTGAACTACTGCTTTCCCTGACACACAAGATGAATCACTGCTTGTTATAAGGAGACCTTTTTCTTTCACTGCTATTATTCAGAGCCATTAAACACAGCAATTTTCCATCAGACTCGTTTAATTCTGCCCGGCTCTGCCTTGCACTGTGCTTCCACTCCCAGTTCTGAGAACCCCCACTTCCATCTAACCTCTCCGAGGCCTCACACCCCCCCCCCTCACAGGTCAGGGGCCACTCGACCAAGGCTTTCTTTGTCACCTCCCCTTACTCATGTTGGGGTAGGGCTCCTCAGCGCCAGCTCCCATTTCCTGCTCACGTTTGAGCCCGGGCTGTGAACCCAGGCAGGCTATTCGACCGTGGGCAGCATCGCAGCCCTCACTTTCGTCCAACCTCCAAGAGGGGCTCATGGAGAGAGATCAGGAGCGGGTGCTCTGACTGATTTTTGCCCGCTCCCCATCCGTTGGGTGCAGAGGCCAATTGTGATACCACTACCCCAGTCACCACCAGCTCATTGCGGGCCAGGGACCTCCTGGATGGCACAGCTCAGTGCAGCATCACATGGTGCATCAACCCAGTGAGTGTTAGGAAATTAGATTTAGAATGAGAAGGACGAAGGCGTGTGGAGTGTTTCACTGACAACCTTGATCGAAGAACAGAGAATGAGCAGATACTGCAACATGGGCCACAGGGGGAAGTGAACAACACTGTTTGATAACAAATATCCTTCCCTCCCTTACTGAGGCAGGGTAAGTGCTTCCTGCATTTTGTTTATTTCCAATCCTGGCCTCTTGCGCATCCCCGATTTCCTTCGCCCCCCCCCCCCATTGGCGGCCGTGCCTACAGCTGCCTGGGCCCGAAGCTCTGGAATTCCCTCCCTAAACCTCTCCGCCTCTCTCTCCTCCTTTAAGATGCTCCTTAAAACCTATCTCTTTGACCGAGCTACCTGTCCTAATGTCTCCTTCTTTGGCTCAGTCAATTTTTTGTTTGATAATCACTCCTGTGAATCGCCTTGGGACGTTTTACTCCGTTATAGGCGCTATATAAATGCAGGATGTTGTGGTTATTGTAAATAAACCATGCTTGATGTTACTCTGACGAGTGTTAGTTGTTATTTACAGTCTGAAACTCCTGACCCTTGGGTTCAAGTAGGCTCTGACTGTCTCCTGAATAATAAATCCTTCCTCCCCTTCCGCTATGACAGATTCTGTGCCTCTGGAGAGGGAATCATTTTTTCATTTACTGCTTCGCTACATTGAGTCAGGCTCTAGCAGTCCCTGTGCAGTATTAAATCAAAATCGCAGCCCATCAGTGTGGGGGAAGTGGTCCCAGGAGGGAGTCTGCCAAAGGAATAACAGATCCCTGAGAGTGAATTAGGGGCCGGAATTGAATCCGGCAGTTCAGAGGGTTTACGGGGAGGATAATTTCACATGAACCAACCGTTTCTTTAAAGAAACAAAGGAAATCGTAGGAAATGAAACAGGAGCAAGACACATGGGACGCTGTCTCTTTAAGAACTTGGCGCCAAATATAAACCACCTGAACACTCAACCTGATTCAAGCCTGGAACTCCCTCAACAACTTGCATTTATACGGCGCCTTTAATGTAGTAAATCGTCCCAAGGCACTTCACAGGATTGTTACAAGACAAAAATTGACCCCGGAGATATTAGGACAGGTGACCAAATGCTTGGTCAAACAGGCAGGTTTTACTGCTGGGTATCCGTTACTATCGCTAATATACAAAACACTTGCGTCGACACACACTTCAATCTACCAAACCTTACGGCCTCTGACATGTTTCGTGTCGACTTATCCCATAAAAAATTCCCATGTCCACATTTATAATGGAAACAACCCTATGTAAACTTTTAATTACACTCTTCCGCCAGCAATGGCGCTGTAGCTCCTCAGTGTCACATCTCCAGGTTCCTCAACCCTCAGTGCAGGGGAACTCCAAACACTGCAAGCAGACAGCCCGACGTTGAGCTGTTTAATTAAAAATCTTTAAACCCCTCGATTAGATTCCAGCCGGTAACTCACTTCCGGGTATCTGTTATTCTATATATAAACCCCCCGAACCCCTCGATTAGATTCCAGTCTGTAACTCACTCCCGGGTATCTGTTATTCTATATATAAACCCCCCCGAACCCCTCGATTAGATTCCAGCCTGTAACTCACTCCCGGGTATCTGTTATTCTATATATAAACCCACCCCGAACCCCTCGATTAGATTCCAGCCTGTAACTCACTCCCGGGTATCTGTTATTCTATATATAAACCCCCCGAACCCCTCGATTAGATTCCAGTCTGTAACTCACTCCCGGGTATCTGTTATTCTATATATAAACACCCCAAACCCCTCGATTAGATTCCAGTCTGTAACTCACTCCCGGGTATCTGTTATTCTATATATAAACCCCCCGAACCCCTCGATTAGATTCCAGTCTGTAACTCACTCCCGGGTATCTGTTATTCTATATATAAACCCCCCGAACCCCTTGATTAGATTCCAGTCTGTAACTCACTCCCGGGTATCTGTTATTCTATATATAAACCCCCCGAACCCCTCGATTAGATCCCAGCCTGTAACTCACTCCCGGGTATCTGTTCTTCTATATATAAACCCCCCGAACCCCTCGATTAGATTCCAGCCTGTAACTCACTCCCGGGTATCTGTTCTTCTATAAAAAAAACCCCGAACCCCTCGATTAGATTCCAGCCTGTAACTCACTCCCGGGTATCTGTTCTTCTATATATAAACCCCCCGAACCCCTCGATTAGATTCCAGCCTGTAACTCACTCCCGGGTATCTATTATTCTATATATAAACCCCCCGAACCCCTCGATTAGATTCCAGCCTGTAACTCACTCCTGGGTATCTGTTATTCTATATATAAACCCCCCGAACCCCTCGATTAGATTCCAGCCTGTAACTCACTCCTGGGTATCTGTTATTCTATATATAAACCCCCCGAACCCCTCGATTAGATTCCAGCCTGTAACTCACTCCTGGGTATCTGTTATTCTATATATAAACCCCCCGAACCCCTCGATTAGATTCCAGCCTGTAACTCACTCCCGGGTATCTGTTATTCTATATACAAACCCCCCGAACCCCTCGATTAGATTCCAGCCTGTAACTCACTCCCGGGTATCTGTTCTTCTATATATAAACCCCCCGAACCCCTCGATTAGATTCCAGCCTGTAACTCACTCCTGGGTATCTGTTCTTCTCTATATAAACCCCCCGAACCCCTCGATTAGATTCCAGCCTGTAACTCACTCCCGGGTATCTGTTATTCTATATACAAACCCCCCGAACCCCTCGATTAGATTCCAGCCTGTAACTCACTCCCGGGTATCTGTTCTTCTATATATAAACCCCCCGAACCCCTCGATTAGATTCCAGCCTGTAACTCACTCCTGGGTATCTGTTCTTCTCTATATAAACCGCCTGAATGATTCCCGGCGGCAGAGTATCACAGACTGGATCACTATGAGGAGCACTGAGTCGTTGCCTTGCCCCGGAATACTGGACCCTATTGTAATCACCCCAAACATCACTGCTCAGCGTTGGACAAGGTGGGATAATCCAGAGTAAGGAGGAGAAGTTGAAGTCCGCAGTTACCCTCTTGGGAGAGCTGAGGGCCTCTTTTCTGGCCTGTGTCCAGGGTCAAAGCTCAAACATTCGCAGCAATCAGGGCTCCCTAATGGGTCAGTGAGCAAACCTAACACCAGGGAGATGAGGTCGGGCCACCTGATCTTCCTCTGGGCATCAGGATGATTGCTTCTTTGATCCTCAGTCTCTCTGGACTAGCGAAAGGGAGGGGGTGGGAAAAGAAAGGACACCAGGGTTCCTGGCCCATGTGCCTGTGTGGGAAGTGTACCCCTGTGGAGACCAGACTGGATGATGAAGCCCTCCATTGTGGAATATCCTGTCGACGCTCACGGCCTGAGCTGAGACTTGAAGAATGGACATTTGGGCGGGGTGCGGGAGGGCTCTCGGTGGCCAGCAAGAGACAGCTACCTTGAGGGGATATAACTCACGGTGGGAAAAGAAGGCCTTGTTGGAGGCTGGAAATTCTTTTAGACACAAGGCCCAGGGAATAAACTCAGGGCTATGGCTGGATGAATGAAGGGGCAAGTTGGAAGATATTTTTCCACACAGAACACGGAATGCCTTGCCAGAGGCTAGAACATCATTTAAAATGGGATTGGAAAAGGGAATGGGGACTGGAGTAGATACCTCCAGTTAAAGAGCTAACACCAGCATCGGTGCGATGGGCTGAATGGCCACCATCTGTGCTGTAATTTCAAAGATTCTTACGAGGGGAAAAGGATCATGGGGAAAGCGCTAAAACTATGAAGTAGTGTGATACTCAATTACTTATCTTGAAGACTGATACAGCTCATTAACACACAGACCCCACTTTCTCAAGCCATACATTATATGGTGATGCCTGGATACACCCCCTGGTATTGCCCTGGACAGTGTGAATGAGCTGGCTATTCATCAGCCGAGATACAGTCATTAGCTCAGGTGCCGCAGTAGCTGTTGTCATCTTGGCTGTGTATGTTAATTCATCTCTCTGACTGTTTGATCCTTATTGTCCTCCCAGCCAATTCCTTAATCGTTTCGTCAGTACTGAATTCTTCCAGTCTCCCAGAGTAGGTAACTACAACCCTCCCAGATCTCCGCACTCCTCCAATTCTGGCCTCTTGCGCATCCCCGATTTTAATCGCTCCACCATTGGCGGCCGTGCCTTCACCTGCCTCGGTCCTAAGCTCTGGAATTCCCTCCCTAAATCTCTCCGCCTCTCTCTCTCTCTCCTTTAAGACGCTCCTCTTTGACCAAGCTTTTGGTCACCTGTCCTAATATCTCCTCATGTGGCTCGGTGTCAAATTTTGTCTGATTACGCTCCTGTGAAGCGCCTTGGGGACGTTTTATTACATTGAAGGCGCTATATAAATGCAAGTTGTTGTTGTTGTCCAAATAAGCCTCACAGACCACGACATCCTGGGTTCAGTCCCTGGGCTCTGTTCATCTCACATGGAGTGGAAAATGAGGCCTATAATTGGCCTCCATCGCCCTATAGCGCGAAGGTGAAAAATTATCTTTCCTGATTGTGGTCGAGCGAGGCCTGAGGGCAGAATTGGGCTCGTTTGCGATGCCACCTGTGGTCGAATAAGTGCTGACAATCACGGTCGAGGGTCACGGGTAGAAAGGCCACTTGGGCAACGTAGCTGAAGGTCACCAGCAGTGAGGCAATGGTTTCAGAAGAAGAGCAGAGAAACATGGCAAAGAGAAGTAAGGTAAATAATTCGGAGGTTAGGAGTGAGAAGGAAAGGTCACTTCTTCACCAAAGGTTGGGTCGGTGGGATTGAAGGGTATAGTCAGAACATAGGAATAGGAGGAGGCCATTCAGCCCCTCGAGCCTGTTCTGACATTCAATGAGATCATGGCTGATCTGTTACCTAACTCCATATACCCGCCTTAGCCCCTTTCCCTTAACACCTTTGGTTAACAAAAATCGAGCAATCTCAGATTTAAAATTAACAATTGAGCTAGCATCAACTGCCGTTTGCGGAAGAGAGTTCCAAACTTCTATCACCCTTTGTGTGTAGAAATGTTTCCTAACTTCACTCCTGAAAGTCCTGGCTCTAATTTTTAGGCTATTTCCCCTAGTCCTAGACTCCCCAACCAGCGGAAATAGTTTCTCCCTATCTACCCTATCAGCTCCCCTTAATATCTTGAAAACTTCCATCAAATTACCCCTTAATCTTCTAAATTCCAGGGAATACAACCCTAGTTTGTCTAATCTCTCCTCGTAATTTTTTTTTTATTCGATCAGGGGATGTGGGTGTCGCTGGTGAGGCCGGCATTTATTGCCCATCCCTAATTGCCCTTGAGAAGGTGGTGGTGAGCCGCCTTCTTGAACCGCTGCAGTCCGTGTGGTGACGGTTCTCCCACAGTGCTGTTAGGAAGGGAGTTCCAGGATTTTGACCCAGCGGCGATGAAGGAACGGCGATATATTTCCAAGTCGGGATGGTGTGTGACTTGGAGGGGAACGTGCAGGTGGTGTTGTTCCCATGTACCTGCTGCCCTTGTCCTTCCAGGTGGTAGAGGTCACGGGTTTGGGAGGTGCTGTCGAACCCAGGTATCAGTCTAGTAAATCTACGCTGCACTCCCTCCAAGGCCAATATATCCTTCCTAAGGTGTGGTGAACTGAACACAGTACTCCAGGTGTGGTCTAACCAGGGTTTTGTATAACTGTAGCATAACTTCTGCCCCCTTGTATTCTAGTCCTCTAGATATAAAGGCCAGCATTCCATTAGCCTTTTTGATTATTTTCTGTACCTGTCCATGGCATTTTAATGATCTATGTACATGGACCCCTAAGTCTCTTTGGACCCCCACTGTTTCGAGCTTTTCACCAGTTAGAATATACTCTGATCTATCCGTTTTAGGTCCAAAGTGGATGACCTCACACTTGCCAACAGTGAAATCCATTTGCCACAGTTTTACCCATTCACTTAATCTACTAATATCTCTCTGTCATTTTATGCTTCCATCCACACTGCTAACAATGCTGCCCATCTTTGTGTCATTGGCAAACTTGGACATGTGGCTCTCTATCCCGTCATCTAAGTCGTTCATAAATACAGTGAACAGTTGTAGAAGGTGGGTAGGTGGGATTGAGGAGTATAGTGAGAAGGGGGGTAGGTGGGATTGAGGAGTATTGTGAGAAGGTGGGTAGGTGGGATTGAGGAGTATAGTGAGAAGGGGGGTAGGTGGGATTGAGGAGTATAGTGAGAAGGGGGGTAGGTGGGATTGAGGAGTATAGTGAGAAGGTGAGTAGGTGGGATTGAGGGGTATAGTGAGGAGGGGGGTAGGTGGGATTGAGGGGTATAGTGAGAAGGGGGGTAGGTGGGATTGAGGAGTATAGTGAGAAGGTGAGTAGGTGGGATTGAGGGATATAGTGAGAAGGTGGGTAGGTGGGATTGAGGGGTATAGTGAGAAGGGGGGTAGGTGGGATTGAGGAGTATAGTGAGAAGGGGGGTAGGTGGGATTGAGGAGTATAGTGAGAAGGTGAGTAGGTGGGATTGAGGGGTATAGTGAGAAGGGGGGTAGGTGGGATTGAGGGGTATAGTGAGAAGGGGGGTAGGTGGGATTGAGGGGTATAGTGAGAAGGTGGGTAGGTGGGATTGAGGGGTACAGTGAGAAGGGGGTAGGTGGGATTGAGGGGTATAGTGAGAAGGGGGTAGGTGGGATTGAGGGGTATAGTGAGAAGGAGGTAGGTGGGATTGAGGGGTATAGTGAGAAGGGGGTAGGTGGGATTGAGGGGTATAGTGAGAAGGGGGTAGGTGGGATTGAGGGGCATAGTGAGAAGGGGGGTAGGTGGGATTGAGGGGTATAGTGAGAAGGGGGTAGGTGGGATTGAGGGGTATAGTGAGAAGGTGGGTAGGTGGGATTGAGGGGTATATTGAGAAGGGGGTAGGTGGGATTGAGGGGTATAGTGAGAAGGTGGGTAGGTGGGATTGAGGGGTATATTGAGAAGGGGGGTAGGTGGGATTGAGGGCTATAGTGAGAAGGTGGGTAGGTGGGATTGAGGGGTATAGTGAGAAGGGAGGTCGGTGGGAATGAGGGGTACAGTGAGAAGGTGAGTAGGTGGGAGTGAGGGGTATAGTGAGAAGGGGGTAGGTGGGATTGAGGGGTATAGTGAGAAGGGGGTAGGTGGGATTGAGGGGTATAGTGAGAAGGGGGTAGGTGGGATTGAGGGGTATAGTGAGAAGGGGGGTAGGTGGGATTGAGGAGTATAGTGAGAAGGAGGTAGGTGGGATTGAGGGGTATAGTGAGAAGGGGGGTAGGTGGGATTGAGGGGTATAGTGAGAAGGGAGGTCGGTGGGAATGAGGGGTACAGTGAGAAGGTGAGTAGGTGGGATTGAGGGGTATAGTGAGAAGGGAGGTCGGTGGTAATGAGGGGTACAGTGAGAAGGGGGGTAGGTGGGATTGAGGGGTATAGTGAGAAGGGAGGTAGGTGGGATTGAGGGGTATAGTGAGAAGGGAGGTCGGTGGGAATGAGGGGTACAGTGAGAAGGTGAGTAGGTGGGATTGAGGGGTATAGTGAGAAGGGGGTAGGTGGGAATGAGGGGTACAGTGAGAAGGGGGGTAGGTGGGATTGAGGGGTATAGTGAGAAGGGAGGTAGGTGGGATTGAGGGGTACAGTGAGAAGGGGGGTAGGTGGGATTGAGGGGTATAGTGAGAAGGGAGGTCGGTGGGAATGAGGGGTACAGTGAGAAGGTGAGTAGGTGGGAGTGAGGGGTATAGTGAGAAGGGGGTAGGTGGGATTGAGGGGTATAGTGAGAAGGTGGGTAGGTGGGATTGAGGGGTATATTGAGAAGGGGGTAGGTGGGATTGAGGGGTATAGTGAGAAGGAGGTAGGTGGGATTGAGGGGTATAATGAGAAGGAGGTAGGTGGGATTGAGGGGTATAGTGAGAAGGTGAGTAGGTGGGATTGAGGGGTATAGTGAGAAGGTGGGTAGGTGGGATTGAGGGGTATAGTGAGAAGGAGGTAGGTGGGATTGAGGGGTATAGTGAGAAGGTGAGTAGGTGGGATTGAGGGGTATAGTGAGGAGGTGGGTAGGTGGGATTGAGGGGTATAGTGAGAAGGTGGGTAGGTGGGATTGAGGGGCATAGTGAGAAGGTGGGTAGGTGGGATTGAGGGGTACAGTGAGAAGGTGGGTAGGTGGGATTGAGGGGTATAGTGAGAAGGTGGGTAGGTGGGATTGAGGGGTATAGTGAGAAGGAGGTAGGTGGGATTGAGGGGTATAGTGAGAAGGGGGTAGGTGGGATTGAGGGGTATAGTGAGAAGGGGGGTAGGTGGGATTGAGGGGTATAGTGAGAAGGGGGGTAGGTGGGATTGAGGGGCATAGTGAGAAGGGGGGTAGGTGGGATTGAGGGGTATAGTGAGAAGGGGGTAGGTGGGATTGAGGGGTATAGTGAGAAGGGGGGTAGGTGGGATTGAGGGGCATAGTGAGAAGGGGGGTAGGTGGGATTGAGGGGTATAGTGAGAAGGGGGTAGGTGGGATTGAGGGGTATAGTGAGAAGGTGGGTAGGTGGGATTGAGGGGTATAGTGAGAAGGGGGTAGGTGGGATTGAGGGGTATAGTGAGAAGGGGGGTAGGTGGGATTGAGGGGCATAGTGAGAAGGGGGGTAGGTGGGATTGAGGGGTATAGTGAGAAGGAGGTTAGGTGGGATTGAGGGGTATAGTGAGAAGGGAGGTCGGTGGGATTGAGGGGTATAGTGAGAAGGAGGGTAGGTGGGATTGAGGGGCATAGTGAGAAGGGGGGTAGGTGGGATTGAGGGGTATAGTGAGAACGAGGTTAGGTGGGAATGAGGGGTATAGTGAGAAGGGAGGTCGGTGGGATTGAGGGGTATAGTGAGAAGGTGGGTAGGTGGGATTGAGGGGTATAGTGAGAAGGGGGTAGGTGGGAATGAGGGGTATAGTGAGAAGGTGGGTCGGTGGGATTGAGGGGTATAGTGAGAAGGTGGGTAGGTGGGATTGAGGGGTATATTGAGAAGGGGGGTAGGTGGGATTGAGGGCTACAGTGAGAAGGTGGGTAGGTGGGATTGAGGGGTATAGTGAGAAGGTGGGTAGGTGGGATTGAGGGCTATAGTGAGAAGGTGGGTAGGTGGGATTGAGGGCTATAGTGAGAAGGTGGGTAGGTGGGATTGAGGGCTATAGTGAGAAGGTGGGTAGGTGGGATTGAGGGGTATAGTGAGAAGGTTGGTAGGTGGGATTGAGGGGTATAGTGAGAAGGGGGTAGGTGGGATTGAGGGGTATAGTGAGAAGGTGGGTAGGTGGGATTGAGGGGTATAGTGAGAAGGGGGTAGGTGGGAATGAGGGCTATCGTGAGAAGGTGAGTAGGTGGGTTTGAGGGGTATAGTGAGAAGGGGGGTAGGTGGGATTGAGGAGTATAGTGAGAAGGTGAGTAGGTGGGTTTGAGGGGTATAGTGAGAAGGGGGGTAGGTGGGATTGAGGGGTATAGTGAGAAGGGGGTAGGTGGGATTGAGGGGTATAGTGAGAAGGGTGTAGGTGGGATTGAGGGGTATATTGAGAAGGGGATAGGTGGGTTTGAGGGGTATAGTGAGAAGGTGGGTAGGTGGGATTGAGGGGTATATTGAGAAGGGGGTAGGTGGGATTGAGGGCTATAGTGAGAAGGGGGTAGGTGGGATTGAGGGGTTTCGTGAGAAGGGGGTAGGTGGGATTGAGGGGTATAGTGAGAAGGTGGGTAGGTGGGATTGAGGGGTATATTGAGAAGGGGGTAGGTGGGATTGAGGGGTTTCGTGAGAAGGGGGTAGGTGGGATTGAGGGGTATAGTGAGAAGGTGGGTAGGTGGGATTGAGGGGTATAGTGAGAAGGTGGGTAGGTGGGATTGAGGGGTATAGTGAGAAGGAGGTAGGTGGGATTGAGGGGTTTCGTGAGAAGGGGGTAGGTGGGATTGAGGGGTATAGTGAGAAGGTGGGTAGGTGGGATTGAGGGGTAGAGTGAGAAGGTGGGTAGGTGGGATTGAGGGGTATAGTGAGAAGTGGGTAGGTGGGATTGAGGGGTATAGTGAGAAGATGGGTAGGTGGGATTGAGGGGTATAGTGAGAAGGTGGGTAGGTGGGATTGAGGGGTAGTGAGAAGGTGGGTAGGTGGGATTGAGGGGTTTCGTGAGAAGGGGGTAGGTGGGATTGAGGGGTATATTGAGAAGGGGGTAGGTGGGATTGAGGGGTATAGTGAGAAGGTGGGTAGGTGGGATTGAGGGGTAGTGAGAAGGTGGGTAGGTGGGATTGAGGGGTATAGTGAGAAGGGGGTAGGTGGGGTTGAGGGGTATTGTGAGAAGGAGGGTAGGTGGGATTGAGTGGTGGTGAGAAGGTGGGTTGGTGGGATTGAGTGGTAGTGAGAAGGGGGTAGGTGGGATTGAGGGGTATAGTGAGAAGGTGGGTAGGTGGGATTGAGGGGTATATTGAGAAGGTGGGTAGGTGGGATTGAGGGGTATAGTGAGAAGGTGGGTAGGTGGGATTGAGGGGTATTGTGAGAAGGGGGTAGGTGGGGTTGAGGGGTATTGTGAGAAGGTGGGTAGGTGGGATTGAGGGGTATAGTGAGAAGGAGGGTAGGTGGGATTGAGTGGTAGTGAGAAGGGGGTAGGTGGGATTGAGGGGTATATTGAGAAGGGGGTAGGTGGGATTGAGGGCTATAGTGAGAAGGTGGGTAGGTGGGATTGAGGGGTATAGTGAGAAGGTGGGTAGGTGGGATTGATGGTATAGTGAGAAAGGGGTAGGTGGGATTGAGGGGTATAGTGAGAAGGTGGGTCGGTGGGATTGAGGGGTATATTGAGAAGGGGGTAGGTGGGATTGAGGGGTATAGTGAGAAGGGAGGTCGGTGGGAATGAGGGGTATAGTGAGAAGGGGGGTAGGTGGGATTGAGGGGTATGGTGAGAAGGGGGTAGGTGGGATTGAGGGGTAGTTAGAAGGTGGGTAGGTGGGATTGAGAGGTATAGTGAGAAGGGGGTAGGTGGGATTGAGGGGTAGTTAGAAGGTGGGTAGGTGGGATTGAGGGGTATAGTGAGAAGGGGGTAGGTGGGATTGAGGGGTACAGTGAGAAGGGGGGTAGGTGGGATTGAGGGGTATAGTGAGAAGGTGGGTAGGTGGGATTGAGGGGTATAGTGAGAAGGGGGGTAGGTGGGATTGAGGGGTATATTGAGAAGGGGGGTAGGTGGGATTGAGGGGTATATTGAGAAGGGGGTAGGTGGGATTGATGGTATAGTGAGAAGGGGGTAGGTGGGATTGAGGGGTAGTGAGAAGGGGGGTAGGTGGGATTGAGGGGTATAGTGAGAAGGTGGGTAGGTGGGATTGAGGGGTATAGTGAGAAGGGGGTAGGTGGGATTGAGGGGTATAGTGAGAAGGGGGTAGGTGGGATTGAGGGCTATAGTGAGAAGGGGATAGGTGGGATTGAGGGGTATAGTGAGAAGGAGGTAGGTGGGATTGAGGGGTATAGTGAGAAGGGGGTAGGTGGGATTGAGGGCTATAGTGAGAAGGTGGGTAGGTGGGATTGAGGGGTATAGTGAGAAGGGGGGTAGGTGGGATTGAGGGGTATTGTGAGAAGGAGGGTAGGTGGGATTGAGGGGTATAGTGAGAAGGGGGGTAGGTGGGATTGAGGGCTATAGTGAGAAGGTGGGTAGGTGGGATTGAGGGGTAGTTAGAAGGTGGGTAGGTGGGATTGAGGGGTATAGTGAGAAGGGGGTAGGTGGGATTGAGGGGTAGTTAGAAGGTGGGTAGGTGGGATTGAGGGCTATAGTGAGAAGGTGGGTAGGTGGGATTGAGGGGTATAGTGAGAAGGGGGTAGGTGGGATTGAGGGGTAGTTAGAAGGTGGGTAGGTGGGATTGAGGGGTATAGTGAGAAGGTGGGTAGGTGGGATTGAGGGGTAGTTAGAAGGTGGGTAAGTGGGATTGAGGGGTATAGTGAGAAGGGGGTAGGTGGGATTGAGGGGTAGTTAGAAGGTGGGTAGGTGGGATTGAGGGCTATAGTGAGAAGGTGGGTAGGTGGGATTGAGGGGTAGTTAGAAGGTGGGTAGGTGGGATTGAGGGGTATAGTGAGAAGGGGGTAGGTGGAATTGAGGGGTATAGTGAGAAGGTGGGTAGGTGGGATTGAGGGGTATAGTGAGAAGGGGGTAGGTGGGATTGAGGGGTATAGTGAGAAGGTGGGTAGGTGGGATTGAGGGGTATAGTGAGAAGGGGGTAGGTGGGATTGAGGGGTAGTTAGAAGGTGGGTAGGTGGGATTGAGGGGTATAGTGAGAAGGTGGGTAGGTGGGATTGAGGGGTATAGTGAGAAGGGGGTAGGTGGGATTGAGGGGTATTGTGAGAAGGGGGTAGGTGGGGTTGAGGGGTATTGTGAGAAGGTGGGTAGGTGGGATTGAGGGGTATAGTGAGAAGGAGGGTAGGGGGGATTGAGGGGTATATTGAGAAGGGGGTAGGTGGGATTGAGGGCTATAGTGAGAAGGTGGGTAGGTGGGATTGAGGGGTTTAGTGAGAAGGTGGGTAGGTGGGATTGATGGTAAAGTGAGAAAGGGGTAGGTGGGATTGAGGGGTATAGTGAGAAGGTGGGTCGGTGGGATTGAGGGGTATATTGAGAAGGGGGTAGGTGGGATTGAGGGGTATAGTGAGAAGGGAGGTCGGCGGGAATGAGGGGTATAGTGAGAAGGGGGGTAGGTGGGATTGAGGGGTATAGTGAGAAGGGGGTAGGTGGGATTGAGGGGTAGTTAGAAGGTGGGTAGGTGGGATTGAGGGGTACAGTGAGAAGGGGGGTAGGTGGGATTGAGGGGTATAGTGAGAAGGGGGGTAGGTGGGATTGAGGGGTATAGTGAGAAGGGGGGTAGGTGGGATTGAGGGGTATATTGAGAAGGGGGGTAGGTGGGATTGAGGGGTATATTGAGAAGGGGGTAGGTGGGATTGATGGTATAGTGAGAAGGGGGTAGGTGGGATTGAGGGGTAGTGAGAAGGGGGGTAGGTGGGATTGAGGGGTATAGTGAGAAGGTGGGTAGGTGGGATTGAGGGGTATAGTGAGAAGGGGGTAGGTGGGATTGAGGGGTATAGTGAGAAGGGGGTAGGTGGGATTGAGGGCTATAGTGAGAAGGGGATAGGTGGGATTGAGGGGTATAGTGAGAAGGAGGTAGGTGGGATTGAGGGGTATAGTGAGAAGGGAGGTCGGTGGGAATGAGGGGTATAGTGAGAAGGGGGGTAGGTGGGATTGAGGGGTATAGTGAGAAGGGGGTAGGTGGGATTGAGGGGTAGTTAGAAGGTGGGTAGGTGGGATTGAGGGGTACAGTGAGAAGGGGGGTAGGTGGGATTGAGGGGTATATTGAGAAGGGGGTAGGTGGGATTGAGGGGTATAGTGAGAAGGGAGGTCGGTGGGAATGAGGGGTATAGTGAGAAGGGGGGTAGGTGGGATTGAGGGGTATAGTGAGAAGGGGGTAGGTGGGATTGAGGGGTAGTTAGAAGGTGGGTAGGTGGGATTGAGGGGTACAGTGAGAAGGGGGGTAGGTGGGATTGAGGGGTATAGTGAGAAGGGGGGTAGGTGGGATTGAGGGGTATAGTGAGAAGGGGGGTAGGTGGGATTGAGGGGTATATTGAGAAGGGGGGTAGGTGGGATTGAGGGGTATATTGAGAAGGGGGTAGGTGGGATTGATGGTATAGTGAGAAGGGGGTAGGTGGGATTGAGGGGTAGTGAGAAGGGGGTAGGTGGGATTGAGGGGTATAGTGAGAAGGTGGGTAGGTGGGATTGAGGGGTATAGTGAGAAGGGGGTAGGTGGGATTGAGGGGTATAGTGAGAAGGGGGTAGGTGGGATTGAGGGCTATAGTGAGAAGGGGATAGGTGGGATTGAGGGGTATAGTGAGAAGGAGGTAGGTGGGATTGAGGGGTATAGTGAGAAGGGGGTAGGTGGGATTGAGGGCTATAGTGTGAAGGTGGGTAGGTGGGATTGAGGGGTATAGTGAGAAGGGGGGTAGGTGGGATTGAGGGGTATAGTGAGAAGGGGGTAGGTGGGATTGAGGGGTATTGTGAGAAGGGGGGTAGGTGGGATTGAGGGGTATAGTGAGAAGGGGGGTAGGTGGGATTGAGGGCTATAGTGAGAAGGTGGGTAGGTGGGATTGAGGGGTAGTTAGAAGGTGGGTAGGTGGGATTGAGGGGTATAGTGAGAAGGTGGGTAGGTGGGATTGAGGGGTAGTTAGAAGGTGGGTAGGTGGGATTGAGGGGTATAGTGAGAAGGGGGTAGGTGGGATTGAGGGGTAGTTAGAAGGTGGGTAGGTGGGATTGAGGGCTATAGTGAGAAGGTGGGTAGGTGGGATTGAGGGGTATAGTGAGAAGGGGGTAGGTGGGATTGAGGGGTATATTGAGAAGGGGGTAGGTGGGATTGAGGGGTAGTTAGAAGGTGGGTAGGTGGGATTGAGGGGTATAGTGAGAAGGTGGGTAGGTGGGATTGAGGGGTAGTTAGAAGGTGGGTAGGTGGGATTGAGGGGTATAGTGAGAAGGGGGTAGGTGGGATTGAGGGGTAGTTAGAAGGTGGGTAGGTGGGATTGAGGGGTATAGTGAGAAGGGGGTAGGTGGGATTGAGGGGTATAGTGAGAAGGAGGTAGGTGGGATTGAGGGGTATAGTGAGAAGGGGGTAGGTGGGATTGAGGGGTATAGTGAGAAGGTGGGTAGGTGGGATTGAGGGGTATAGTGAGAAGGGGGGTAGGTGGGATTGAGGGGTATAGTGAGAAGGTGGGTAGGTGGGATTGAGGGGTATAGTGAGAAGGGGGTAGGTGGGAATGAGGGGTATAGTGAGAAGGTGGGTCGGTGGGATTGAGGGGTATAGTGAGAAGGTGGGTAGGTGGGATTGAGGGGTAGTTAGAAGGTGGGTAGGTGGGATTGAGGGGTATAGTGAGAAGGTGGGTAGGTGGGATTGAGGGGTATAGTGAGAAGGTGGGTAGGTGGGATTGAGGGGTATAGTGAGAAGGGGGTAGGTGGGATTGTGGGGTATAGTGAGAAGGGGGTAGGTGGGAATGAGGGGTATAGTGAGAAGGGGGGTAGGTGGGATTGAGGGGTATAGTGAGAAGGGGGTAGGTGGGATTGAGGGGTATAGTGAGAAGGGGGTAGGTGGGATTGAGGGGTATAGTGAGAAGGTGGGTAGGTGGGATTGAGGGGTATAGTGAGAAGGGGGGTAGGTGGGATTGAGGGGTATAGTGAGAAGGGGGTAGGTGGGATTGAGGGGTATAGTGAGAAGGGGGGTAGGTGGGATTGAGGGGTATAGTGAGAAGGGGGTAGGTGGGATTGAGGGGTATAGTGAGAAGGGGGGTAGGTGGGATTGAGGGGTAGTTAGAAGGTGGGTAGGTGGGATTGAGGGGTATAGTGAGAAGGGGGTAGGTGGGATTGAGGGGTAGTTAGAAGGTGGGTAGGTGGGATTGAGGGCTATAGTGAGAAGGGGGGTAGGTGGGATTGAGGGGTATATTGAGAAGGGGGTAGGTGGGATTGAGGGGTAGTTAGAAGGTGGGTAGGTGGGATTGAGGGGTATAGTGAGAAGGTGGGTAGGTGGGATTGAGGGGTAGTTAGAAGGTGGGTAGGTGGGATTGAGGGGTATAGTGAGAAGGGGGTAGGTGGGATTGAGGGGTATAGTGAGAAGGGGGTAGGTGGGATTGAGGGGTATAGTGAGAAGGTGGGTAGGTGGGATTGAGGGCTATAGTGAGAAGGTGGGTAGGTGGGATTGAGGGGTATAGTGAGAAGGGGGGTAGGTGGGATTGAGGGGTATAGTGAGAAGGGGGTAGGTGGGATTGAGGGGTATAGTGAGAAGGGGGGTAGGTGGGATTGAGGGGTATAGTGAGAAGGGGGTAGGTGGGATTGAGGGGTATAGTGAGAAGGGGGGTAGGTGGGATTGAGGGGTAGTTAGAAGGTGGGTAGGTGGGATTGAGGGGTATAGTGAGAAGGTGAGACTTCAGCCTTTCCCTGTTACTGAAGATTCTTATCTTGAAATGCTGGTGAATTTTGTGCGTATCACGATGCGGGACGTCTGTGCTGGAGAATGGAACAGTTTGCTACTTCTTGCATCCAGAGTCAGCATCAAACACTCCCGGGTCAGGTTACAGATACAGATTGCAGAGTAAAGCCCTCCACGGTGTCCCATCAAACACTCCCGGGTCAGGTTACAGACACAGATTGCAGAGTAAAGCCCTCCCCGGTGTCCCATCAAACACTCCCGGGTCAGGTTACAGACACAGATTGCAGAGTAAAGCCCTCCCCGGTGTCCCATCAAACACTCCCGGGTCAGGTTACAGACACAGATTGCAGAGTAAAGCCCTCCCCGGTGTCCCATCAAACACTCCCGGGTCAGGTTACAGACACAGATTGCAGAGTAAAGCCCTCCCCGGTCTCCCATCAAACACTCCCGGGTCAGGTTACAGACACAGATTGCAGAGTAAAGCCCCCTCCGGTGTCCCATCAAACACTCTCGGGTGAAATATCTCCTGCCTTGTCCCAGCAATGTGCAGAAACACTAACCCTGTCTACTGCACTGTTGTGATCTCCTGAGATAAAGAACAAACTTGCGTTTCTGCAGTGCCTTTCATGACCTCAGGAAGTCCAAAAACACTAAGTACTTTTGAAGTGTGGTCACTGTTGTAATGTCGGAAACGCAGCAGCCAATTTGCGCACAGCAAGATCCCACAAACAGCAATGAGATAATGACCAGATAATCTGTTTCAATAATGTTGGTTGAGGGATAAATATTGGCCCAGGTCATCAAGAGAACTCCCCTGCTCTTCTTCCAAAAATGCCACGTGATCTCTTGCACATCCACCCGAGAGGGCAGACCGAGGGGCTTTGGTTTAACGTCTCATCCAAAAGACAGCATCTTCAGCAGTGCAGCACTCCCTCAGTACTGTCAGCCTGAGCATTTAGTATTGCTTAATTCGAATGCAAATTAGATTTATTTCAGAAAATAACATTTTGGGATACAGTGAGTGATTTGAGACATGACATAGAAGCATAGAAATTTACAGCACGGAAGGAGGCCATTCGGCCCATCGTGTCTGTGCTGACCGAAAAAGAGCTATCGAGCCTGATCCCACTTTCCAGCTCTTGGTCCGTAGCCCTGTAGGTTACGGCACTTCAAGTGTAAATCCAATGCAATGAGGGTTTCTGCCTCTCCCACCCTTTCAGGCAGTGAGTTCCAGACCCCCACCACCTTCTGGGTGAAAAAATTTCTCCTCAACTCCCCTCTAATCCTTCTACCAACTACTTTAAATCTATGCCCCCTGGTTATTGACCCCTCTGCTAAGGGAAATAGGTCCTTCCTGTCCACTCTATCTCGGCCTCTCATAATTTTATACACCTCAATTAAATCTCCCCTCAGCCTCCTCTGTTCCAAAGAAAACAACCCCAGCCGATCCAATCTTTCCTCATCGCTAAAATTCTCCAGCCCTGGCAACATCCTCGTAAATCTCCTCTGTACCCTCTCCAGTGCAATCCCATCTTTCCTGTAATGTGGTGACCAGAACTGCGTGCAGGACTCAAGCTGAGGCCTAACTCGTGTTTTATACAGTTCGAGCATAACACGTGGTAAGTGTAGCTGGGTTGGGAGGAACGGGTGGCTTTGGGCCTATGGTTCCCAAAGCTCTCCACCACTGGGGGTTTCCCTCACCTCATGTCCGTGTCTGTTGTCGACTCATTGATGGAGATTGTTTGCTCTGATTAGTCAACAACTCCATTATTGTATCATGTGACGACCAGGACGGTACAAGGTGGACCTTGGTCTTTTATCATCCAGCAATTCCCACGTTCCTAAGTAATTCATGGTACGTGATTGTTCTGGGACATTTGAGAGATGTGATATGATATAACTGCAAGTCTCTCTTCTTGACGCCAGATAGAGGAGCTTTTTGCTTTTTTGTTTGGTCTGGGGTGGATTTTAGGCCACAAAGATGAAAGGTCAAGTATCCCAGTTCACTGCACCACTCGATCCCTGACCTTTGCCCTTTAGATATAGGTCACAACCCATAGGTCACGCAGGCAGCAGTTCTGGATGAGGTGAATGCTGTGTCTAAATTGATGGATGAGTTCCAACTCTACGCTGACAGATGTTCTGATAAACTGAGAGGGAGTTACTGACATCTGAAAATATTACATTATATATTAACAGTGAATGCCCTTCTGTGGTTTTCCTCAGCATCTGATTCTTGACTGACATTCATGTCCGTTCATGCCTGTCTCCACCCCCTCTCCCTCACGGCTCTGCTTACTCCTGCCTGTATCTGCTTGCTTCCGACTGACGACCATCTCTCCTTCTCATCTCTTCTCCATCTTCCTGTTTCCTGCTCCCCCTCCAGCCAACCACCTCGTCATTCCCCTCCTATTTCCTCCATGCCCAGACCATCCCCTCTCATCCTCCCCCTGACTCTGTTTCTCTCTCGTGGGAACAGGAGGGGGCCATTCAGCCCCTCGAGCCTGTTCCGCCATTCAATTAGACCACGGCCGATCTGTATCCTAACTCCATCCACCTGCCTTGGTTCCATATCCTTTAATGCCCTTGCCTAACAAAAATCGATCAATCCCACTCTTGAAATTTTCAATTGTCCCTCCAGCCTCCACAGCCTTTTGGGGGAAGAGAGTTCCAGATTTCCACTCCCCTTTGTGTGAAGAAGTTCTTCACCTTCTCTGTCTCCCGTTCACCTCATCGGACAGTCCTGCAACCCCCCGAAGCTACAACACATCCCCCTCTTTCCCCAGCGCCTATCCGCAGAACATTAAGACTTTGAATCGTTCAGCTCTGATAGCCTCGTACTGAAGTTCTGTTCTCCTTCATTAGAATGACAAGCCACAATGAACACATCGTAGACTCAAGGGGCAAACGTGAGCTGGATGTTTAAAACACGCAATCTCATTAAATCTTGCATTCTGTAGATTAAGTTAATAGGTTGTGAAAAATTGCAACGTCCCTCTTCAGATTTTAGCTTTGGCAAATCTCTTCAATTGCAACATCCTGCGATGCTGTCACCATACAGCTGGGAAGGAACACAGGAACAGGAGGAGGCCATTCAGCCCCTCAAGCCTGTTCCGCCATTCAATTAGATCATGGCCGATCTGTATCTTAACTCCATCTACCCGCCTTGGTTCCGTGACCCTTGATACCCCTCACCCGACAAAAATCAATCCATTGACCCCCAGCCTCAACAGCTTTTTGGGGGAGAGTTCCAGATTCCCACTCCCCTTTGTGTGAAGAAACGCTTCCTGACATCACCCCTGAACGGCCTGGCTCTAATTTTAAGGTTAGGCCCCCTTGTTCTGGACTCGCCCCACCAGAGGAAATAGTTTCTCTCTATCGACCCTATCGAATCCTTCAATCATCTGAAACACCTCGATTAGATCACCCCTTAATCTTCTATACTCGAGGGAATACAAGCCTAGTCTCTGCAACCTGTCCTCGTAATTTAACCCTTTTAGCCCCGGTATCATTCTGGTGAATCTGCGCTGAACCCTCTCCAAGGCCGATATATCCTTCCTGAGGGGACGGTGCATGTCCGAGTTAAGTGGGGGCTGCCGTGGGCACTTCACTCCTTTATTCCACGTGGACCTTTTGGACTGGTGCGGACACTGTGGTGCAGTTGTAGCAGGTATGGTGTTCTGGGCCTGGGCTCCAGCATCTCCCTCGGTGCTGCCCCGAGCTCTGGTCCTGTTGCTGGTCAACACTCCATCCTCCAACTCTCACTTTGGGCCCTGTTAGCTTCTCCTGTGCACGTTTCTGTCTCCTCTTTTCTCTCCCCTCTCTTCGCTTGGTGTATTGGCTCTCGTCCAAGTGGCCAATCTTTAAGGTGGCTGTTTTTCTCCAGCCCGCCTTTCAGCCCAGGAGCGAGCTGTGGCTGGGCTTGACACCACCCCCCCCCCCCATCAACGGGAAAGGCATCTCTTCAAATAAGCCCTGGTTCCTGCCCTTGTCTGCTGGAAAATGTCTGTGGACAGGGTCGGTATGGGGCTCGGCCGTGATGCAGCTCATGGTCAAACAACCCGCCGAAACTTGGCTGTCAAAGGGAAGTTCAAAATATATCTCTTGATGTCCTTCTGGGGTCAGGAGGAGCCTGTGGGGCCCACAAGGAGCTCTTAGGCCTCACCCACCACGGTTGCCGGGGCGACTCCGCCCTCCCATGGGATGGATGGACAACCGATCTCGCGCACTTACTCGCTCGCCGGGCGGCGCCAATTTGAGCCACTTCCCGCCCGGAAAACGAGTGGGAAGTCGGTCGACGGGATTTAATCGAGGCCCAGGAGTTAACGTACCCCAGGCCTCTCTTTTTTGCTTTGCAGAGGGTGAGTTTTGAGCGGACACCAAAACTCTCCCTGCTGAAACCTGCATCCCCCTCACCACCTCCCTCCCCTGGTTAAAACCGGGGCCTGTGCTTCGGGCAGAGCGTCTCACCCATCGGGGTGAGGGGGGGGGGGAGCGGGGGGGATGCGAATCGGGAATTTAAATTAATTGCTGGATAACCGCAAACAGGCAAGTCTCCCCACCAGCCATGCAAAGTTCGAAGATCACCCCTCACATCCCAGCTCAAACGGTGCACTGGAAGGAGCGGGCTTGGGGGAGGAGCCTGCTCGAGGGAGGAGCCTGTTCGGGGGAGGAGCCGGCATGGGGGAGGAGCCTGCTCGGGGGAGGAGCCGGCATGGGGGAGGAGCTGGCATGGGGGAGGAGCAGGATTGGGGGAGGAGCAGGCATGGGGGAGGAGCCTGCTTGGGGGAGGAGCAGGATTGGAGGAGGAGCAAACTTGGGGGAGGAGCAGGATTGGGGGAGGAGCAAACTTGGGGTGGGGGTGCAGGCTTGGGGGAGGAGCAGGCTTTGGGGAGGAGCCTGCTTGGGGGAGGAGCAGGATTGGGGGAGGAGCAAACTTGGGGTGGGGGAGCAGGCTTGGGGGAGGAGCAGGCTTTGGGGAGGAGCCTGCTTGGGGGAGGAGCAGGCATGGGGGAGGAGCAAACTTGGGGGAGGAGCAGGCTTGGGGGAGGAGCAGGCTTTGGGGAGGAGCCTGCTTGCGGAAGGAGCAAACTTGGAGGAGGAGCAAACTTGAGGGAGGAGCAAACTTGAGGGAGGAGCCGGCTTGGGGGAGGAGCAAACTTGGGGGAGGAGCCGGCTTGGGGGAGGAGCAAACTTGGGGGAGGAGCAGGCTTGGGGGAGGAGCCGGCTTGGGGGAGGAGCGGGCTTGGGGGAGGAGCAGGCATGGGGGAGGAGCCTGCTTGGGGGAGGCGCAAGCTTGGGGGAGGAGCCGGCTTGGGGGAGGAGCGGGCTTGGGGGAGGAGCTGGCTTGGGGGAGGAGCGGGCTTGGGGGAGGAGCAGGCATGGGGGAGGAGCCTGCTTGGGGGAGGCGCAAGCTTGGGGGAGGAGCCGGCTTGGGGGAGGAGCGGGCTTGGGGGAGGAGCCGGCATGGGGGAGGAGCGGGCTTGGGGGAGGAGCGGGCTTGGGGGAGGAGCCGGCTTGGGGGAGGAGCGGGCTTGGGGGAGGAGCCGGCTTGGGGGAGGAGCGGGCTTGGGGGAGGAGCCGGCATGGGGGAGGAGCGGGCTTGGGGGAGGAGCCGGCATGGGGGAGGAGCGGGCTTGGGGGAGGAGCCTGCTTGGTGTAGGCCGACAGTCCTTTCTTAGGCCCAACCCCCAATGCCTTTCTGAGTATTTCACATTGAAACCCCTTCAATATTTAAAGTCTCTATTTTGCAGTTTTATGGGGGGGGAGGTTTAAATTGCTATGAATTTTATAAGCAGTGTTTCGTGATGAAGCGGCCGATTATTGTTCTCTCATGGATTTGGGGAGACTCCACCATCAGGAGGTTGATTCTTCCCCCCAGCATTTTAAAGGCGGCCGTCCAGTTGCTTGAGCAGGCTTTCCAGAACTTTCTAGCGTGTCCAAGGAATGTTCAACAGCACCAAGTCAAAGATCAGATCTCAAAGCCTGATCCCTACCCAGTGTCCGCGGCCCCTTCCGACCCCGTCCAGTTTGGGACTGGGTGGGGGGATGGTGCAGCAGAGACTTGAGACTTCTAACTGAGATCCTTGTACTCTGAGCCATCCCATCGAGTTCAGGCCCAAATGGACACTGTCTGCAGACTGTCAATAAACTGCCCTTTACCTGCACATCTGTAAATCACGTTTTTTGTCACATCTGATGTGAGACGGAATGTTCTGGCCTGTCATGGGCTCCTGAGACACCCAATTGATTTGTCTGCAAGGATAGTGCAGCCAAGCAATAACTCAACGAGCTGTGACTGGTTCCACTTTCCATTCACAAACTCTCCCTGAAAACTTCAACTGGAGATGGTTGACTGCCTTCACAGCCGACTGAGAAACGAAGCCATCCAATTAACAAAACCTTAGAGGCAATGCTCCCTCTGCACTGTCCCCATCAAACACTCCCAGGGCAGGTACAGCACGGGTTAGATACAGAGTAAAGCTCCCTCTACACTGTCCCGTCAAACACTCCCAGGGCAGGTACAGGGTTAGATACAGAGTAAAGCTCCCTCTACACTGTCCCATCAAACACTCCCAGGGCAGGTACAGCACGGGTTAGATACAGAGTAAAGCTCCCTCGACACTGTCCCATCAAACACTCCCAGGGCAGGTACAGGTTCGATACAGAGTAAAGCTCCCTCTACACTGTCCCATCAAACACTCCCAGGGCAGGTACAGGGTTCGATACAGAGTAAAGCTCCCTCTACACTGTCCCATCAAACACTCTCAGGGCAGGTACAGGGTTCGATACAGAGTAAAGCTCCCTCTACACTGTCCCATCAAACACTCCCAGGGCAGGTACAGGGTTCGATACAGAGTAAAGCTCCCTCTACACTGTCCCATCAAACACTCCCAGGGCAGGTACAGGGTTAGATACAGAGTAAAGCTCCCTCTACACTGTCCCCATCAAACACTCCCAGGGCAGGTACAGCACGGGTTAGATACAGAGTAAAGCTCCCTCTACACTGTCCCATCAAACACTCCCAGGGCAGGTACAGGTTCGATACAGAGCAAAGCTCCCTCTACACTGTCCCATCAAACACTCCCAGGGCAGGTACAGGGTTCGATACAGAGTAAAGCTCCCTCTACACTGTCCCATCAAACACTCCCAGGGCAGGTACAGGGTTCGATACAGAGTAAAGCTCCCTCTACACTGTCCCATCAAACACTCCCAGGGCAGGTACAGGGTTCGATACAGAGTAAAGCTCCCTCTACACTGTCCCATCAAACACTCCCAGGGCAGGTACAGGGTTCGATACAGAGTAAAGCTCCCTCTACACTGTCCCATCAAACACTCCCAGGGCAGGTACAGGGTTCGATACAGAGTAAAGCTCCCTCTACACTGTCCCATCAAACACTCCCAGGGCAGGTACAGGGTTCGATACAGAGTAAAGCTCCCTCTACACTGTCCCATCAAACACTCCCAGGGCAGGTACAGGGTTCGATACAGAGTAAAGCTCCCTCTACACTGTCCCATCAAACACTCCCAGGGCAGGTACAGCACGGGTTAGATACAGAGTAAAGCTCCCTCTACACTGTCCCATCAAACACTCCCAGGGCAGGTACAGGGTTAGATACAGAGTAAAGCTCCCTCTGCACTGTCCCATCAAACACTCCCAGGGCAGGTACAGGGTTCGATACAGAGTAAAGCTCCCTCTACACTGTCCCATCAAACACTCCCAGGGCAGGTACAGGGTGAGATACAGAGTAAAGCTCCCTCTACACTGTCCCATCAAACACTCCCAGGGCAGGTACAGGGTTAGATACAGAGTAAAGCTCCCTCTGCACTGTCCCATCAAACACTCCCAGGGCAGGTACAGGGTTAGATACAGAGTAAAGCTCCCTCTACACTGTCCCATCAAACACTCCCAGGGCAGGTACAGGGTTCGATACAGAGTAAAGCTCCCTCTACACTGTCCCATCAAACACTCCCAGGGCAGGTACAGGGTTAGATACAGAGTAAAGCTCCCTCTACACTGTCCCATCAAACACTCCCAGGGCAGGTACAGGGTTCGAGACAGAGTAAAGCTCCCTCTACACTGTCCCATCAAACACTCCCAGGGCAGGTACAGCACGGGTTAGATACAGAGTAAAGCTCCCTCTACACTGTCCCATCAAACACTCCCAGGGCAGGTACAGGGTTAGATACAGAGTAAAGCTCCCTCTGCACTGTCCCATCAAACACTCCCAGGGCAGGTACAGGGTTAGATACAGAGTAAAGCTCCCTCTACACTGTCCCATCAAACACTCCCAGGGCAGGTACAGGGTTCGATACAGAGTAAAGCTCCCTCCACACTGTCCCATCAAACACTCCCAGGGCAGGTACAGGGTTAGATACAGAGTAAAGCTCCCTCCACACTGTCCCATCAAACACTCCCAGGGCAGGTACAGGTTCGATACAGAGTAAAGCTCCCTCTACACTGTCCCATCAAACACTCTCAGGGCAGGTACAGGGTTCGATACAGAGTAAAGCTCCCTCTACACTGTCCCATCAAACACTCCCAGGGCAGGTACAGGGTTCGATACAGAGTAAAGCTCCCTCTACACTGTCCCATCAAACACTCCCAGGGCAGGTACAGGGTTAGATACAGAGTAAAGCTCCCTCTACACTGTCCCCATCAAACACTCCCAGGGCAGGTACAGCACGGGTTAGATACAGAGTAAAGCTCCCTCGACACTGTCCCATCAAACACTCCCAGGGCAGGTACAGGTTCGATACAGAGTAAAGCTCCCTCTACACTGTCCCATCAAACACTCCCAGGGCAGGTACAGGGTTCGATACAGAGTAAAGCTCCCTCTACACTGTCCCATCAAACACTCCCAGGGCAGGTACAGGGTTCGATACAGAGTAAAGCTCCCTCTACACTGTCCCATCAAACACTCCCAGGGCAGGTACAGGGTTCGATACAGAGTAAAGCTCCCTCTACACTGTCCCATCAAACACTCCCAGGGCAGGTACAGGGTTCGATACAGAGTAAAGCTCCCTCTACACTGTCCCATCAAACACTCCCAGGGCAGGTACAGGGTTCGATACAGAGTAAAGCTCCCTCTACACTGTCCCATCAAACACTCCCAGGGCAGGTACAGGGTTCGATACAGAGTAAAGCTCCCTCTACACTGTCCCATCAAACACTCCCAGGGCAGGTACAGGGTTCGATACAGAGTAAAGCTCCCTCTACACTGTCCCATCAAACACTCCCAGGGCAGGTACAGCACGGGTTAGATACAGAGTAAAGCTCCCTCTACACTGTCCCATCAAACACTCCCAGGGCAGGTACAGGGTTAGATACAGAGTAAAGCTCCCTCTGCACTGTCCCATCAAACACTCCCAGGGCAGGTACAGGGTTCGATACAGAGTAAAGCTCCCTCTACACTGTCCCATCAAACACTCCCAGGGCAGGTACAGGGTGAGATACAGAGTAAAGCTCCCTCTACACTGTCCCATCAAACACTCCCAGGGCAGGTACAGGGTTAGATACAGAGTAAAGCTCCCTCTGCACTGTCCCATCAAACACTCCCAGGGCAGGTACAGGGTTAGATACAGAGTAAAGCTCCCTCTACACTGTCCCATCAAACACTCCCAGGGCAGGTACAGGGTTCGATACAGAGTAAAGCTCCCTCTACACTGTCCCATCAAACACTCCCAGGGCAGGTACAGGGTTAGATACAGAGTAAAGCTCCCTCTACACTGTCCCATCAAACACTCCCAGGGCAGGTACAGGGTTCGAGACAGAGTAAAGCTCCCTCTACACTGTCCCATCAAACACTCCCAGGGCAGGTACAGCACGGGTTAGATACAGAGTAAAGCTCCCTCTACACTGTCCCATCAAACACTCCCAGGGCAGGTACAGGGTTCGAATCAGAGTAAAGCTCCCTCTACACTGTCCCATCAAACACTCCCAGGGCAGGTACAGGGTTCGATACAGAGTAAAGCTCCCTCTACACTGTCCCATCAAACACTCCCAGGGCAGGTACAGCACGGGTTAGATACAGAGTAAAGCTCCCTCTGCACTGTCCCATCAAACACTCCCAGGGCAGGTACAGGGTTAGATACAGAGTAAAGCTCCCTCTGCACTGTCCCATCAAACACTCCCAGGGCAGGTACAGGGTTAGATACAGAGTAAAGCTCCCTCTACACTGTCCCATCAAACACTCCCAGGGCAGGTACAGGGTTCGATACAGAGTAAAGCTCCCTCTACACTGTCCCATCAAACACTCCCAGGGCAGGTACAGGGCTAGATACAGAGTAAAGCTCCCTCTACACTGTCCCATCAAACACTCCCAGGGCAGGTACAGGGTTAGATACAGAGTAAAGCTCCCTCTACACTGTCCCATCAAACACTCCCAGGGCAGGTACAGGGTTAGATACAGAGTAAAGCTCCCTCTACACTGTCCCATCAAACACTCCCAGGGCAGGTACAGGGTTAGATACAGAGTAAAGCTCCCTCTGCACTGTCCCATCAAACACTCCCAGGGCAGGTACAGGGTTAGATACAGAGTAAAGCTCCCTCTACACTGTCCCATCAAACACTCCCAGGGCAGGTACAGGGTTCGATACAGAGTAAAGCTCTCTCTACACTGTCCCATCAAACACTCCCAGGGCAGGTACAGGGTTCGATACAGAGTAAAGCTCCCTCTACACTGTCCCATCAAACACTCCCAGGGCAGGTACAGGGTTCGATACAGAGTAAAGCTCCCTCTACACTGTCCCATCAAACACTCCCAGGGCAGGTACAGGGTTCGATACAGAGTAAAGCTCCCTCTGCACTGTCCCATCAAACACTCCCAGGGCAGGTACAGGGTTAGATACAGAGTAAAGCTCCCTCTGCACTGTCCCATCAAACACTCCCAGGGCAGGTACAGGGTTCGATACAGAGTAAAGCTCCCTCTACACTGTCCCATCAAACACTCCCAGGGCAGGTACAGGGTTAGATACAGAGTAAAGCTCCCTCTACACTGTCCCATCAAACACTCCCAGGGCAGGTACAGGGTTCGAGACAGAGTAAAGCTCCCTCTACACTGTCCCATCAAACACTCCCAGGGCAGGTACAGCACGGGTTAGATACAGAGTAAAGCTCCCTCTACACTGTCCCATCAAACACTCCCAGGGCAGGTACAGGGTTAGATACAGAGTAAAGCTCCCTCTGCACTGTCCCATCAAACACTCCCAGGGCAGGTACAGGGTTCGATACAGAGTAAAGCTCCCTCTACACTGTCCCATCAAACACTCCCAGGGCAGGTACAGGGTTAGATACAGAGTAAAGCTCCCTCTACACTGTCCCATCAAACACTCCCAGGGCAGGTACAGGGTTAGATACAGAGTAAAGCTCCCTCTGCACTGTCCCATCAAACACTCCCAGGGCAGGTACAGGGTTAGATACAGAGTAAAGCTCCCTCTACACTGTCCCATCAAACACTCCCAGGGCAGGTACAGGGTTCGATACAGAGTAAAGCTCCCTCTACACTGTCCCATCAAACACTCCCAGGGCAGGTACAGGGTTCGATACAGAGTAAAGCTCCCTCTACACTGTCCCATCAAACACTCCCAGGGCAGGTACAGGGTTCGAGACAGAGTAAAGCTCCCTCTACACTGTCCCATCAAACACTCCCAGGGCAGGTACAGGGTTCGATACAGAGTAAAGCTCCCTCTACACTGTCCCATCAAACACTCCCAGGGCAGGTACAGGGTTCGAGACAGAGTAAAGCTCCCTCTACACTGTCCCATCAAACACTCCCAGGGCAGGTACAGCACGGGTTAGATACAGAGTAAAGCTCCCTCTACACTGTCCCATCAAACACTCCCAGGGCAGGTACAGGGTTAGATACAGAGTAAAGCTCCCTCTGCACTGTCCCATCAAACACTCCCAGGGCAGGTACAGGGTTAGATACAGAGTAAAGCTCCCTCTACACTGTCCCATCAAACACTCCCAGGGCAGGTACAGGGTTCGATACAGAGTAAAGCTCCCTCCACACTGTCCCATCAAACACTCCCAGGGCAGGTACAGGGTTAGATACAGAGTAAAGCTCCCTCCACACTGTCCCATCAAACACTCCCAGGGCAGGTACAGGGTTCGATACAGAGTAAAGCTCCCTCTACACTGTCCCATCAAACACTCCCAGGGCAGGTACAGGGTTCGATACAGAGTAAAGCTCCCTCTGCACTGTCCCATCAAACACTCCCAGGGCAGGTACAGGGTTCGATACAGAGTAAAGCTCCCTCTACACTGTCCCATCAAACACTCCCAGGGCAGGTACAGGGTTCGATACAGAGTAAAGCTCCCTCCACACTGTCCCATCAAACACTCCCAGGGCAGGTACAGGGTTCGATACAGAGTAAAGCTCCCTCTACACTGTCCCATCAAACACTCCCAGGGCAGGTACAGGGTTCGATACAGAGTAAAGCTCCCTCTACACTGTCCCATCAAACACTCCCAGGGCAGGTACAGGGTTCGATACAGAGTAAAGCTCCCTCTACACTGTCCCATCAAACACTCCCAGGGCAGGTACAGGGTTCGATACAGAGTAAAGCTCCCTCTACACTGTCCCATCAAACACTCCCAGGGCAGGTACAGGGTTCGAATCAGAGTAAAGCTCCCTCTACACTGTCCCATCAAACACTCCCAGGGCAGGTACAGGGTTCGATACAGAGTAAAGCTCCCTCTACACTGTCCCATCAAACACTCCCAGGGCAGGTACAGCACGGGTTAGATACAGAGTAAAGCTCCCTCTGCACTGTCCCATCAAACACTCCCAGGGCAGGTACAGGGTTAGATACAGAGTAAAGCTCCCTCTGCACTGTCCCATCAAACACTCCCAGGGCAGGTACAGGGTTAGATACAGAGTAAAGCTCCCTCTACACTGTCCCATCAAACACTCCCAGGGCAGGTACAGGGTTCGATACAGAGTAAAGCTCCCTCTACACTGTCCCATCAAACACTCCCAGGGCAGGTACAGGGCTAGATACAGAGTAAAGCTCCCTCTACACTGTCCCATCAAACACTCCCAGGGCAGGTACAGGGTTCGATACAGAGTAAAGCTCCCTCTACACTGTCCCATCAAACACTCCCAGGGCAGGTACAGGGTTAGATACAGAGTAAAGCTCCCTCTACACTGTCCCATCAAACACTCCCAGGGCAGGTACAGGGTTAGATACAGAGTAAAGCTCCCTCTGCACTGTCCCATCAAACACTCCCAGGGCAGGTACAGGGTTAGATACAGAGTAAAGCTCCCTCTACACTGTCCCATCAAACACTCCCAGGGCAGGTACAGGGTTCGATACAGAGTAAAGCTCTCTCTACACTGTCCCATCAAACACTCCCAGGGCAGGTACAGGGTTCGATACAGAGTAAAGCTCCCTCTACACTGTCCCATCAAACACTCCCAGGGCAGGTACAGGGTTCGATACAGAGTAAAGCTCCCTCTACACTGTCCCATCAAACACTCCCAGGGCAGGTACAGGGTTAGATACAGAGTAAAGCTCCCTCTACACTGTCCCATCAAACACTCCCAGGGCAGGTACAGGGTTCGATACAGAGTAAAGCTCCCTCTACACTGTCCCATCAAACACTCCCAGGGCAGGTACAGGGTTAGATACAGAGTAAAGCTCCCTCTGCACTGTCCCATCAAACACTCCCAGGGCAGGTACAGGGTTCGATACAGAGTAAAGCTCCCTCTACACTGTCCCATCAAACACTCCCAGGGCAGGTACAGGGTTAGATACAGAGTAAAGCTCCCTCTACACTGTCCCATCAAACACTCCCAGGGCAGGTACAGGGTTAGATACAGAGTAAAGCTCCCTCTGCACTGTTCCATCAAACACTCCCAGGGCAGGTACAGGGTTAGATACAGAGTAAAGCTCCCTCTACACTGTCCCATCAAACACTCCCAGGGCAGGTACAGGGTTCGATACAGAGTAAAGCTCCCTCTACACTGTCCCATCAAACACTCCCAGGGCAGGTACAGGGTTCGATACAGAGTAAAGCTCCCTCTACACTGTCCCATCAAACACTCCCAGGGCAGGTATAGGGTTCGATACAGAGTAAAGCTCCCTCTACACTGTCCCATCAAACACTCCCAGGGCAGGTACAGGGTTCGATACAGAGTAAAGCTCCCTCTACACTGTCCCATCAAACACTCCCAGGGCAGGTACAGGGTTAGATACAGAGTAAAGCTCCCTCTGCACTGTCCCATCAAACACTCCCAGGGCAGGTACAGGGTTAGATACAGAGTAAAGCTCCCTCTACACTGTCCCATCAAGCATTCCCAGGGCAGGTACAGGGTTCGATACAGAGTAAAGCTCCCTCTACACTGTCCCATCAAACACTCCCAGGGCAGGTACAGGGTTCGATACAGAGTAAAGCTCCCTCTACACTGTCCCATCAAACACTCCCAGGGCAGGTACAGGGTTCGATACAGAGTAAAGCTCCCTCTACACTGTCCCATCAAACACTCCCAGGGCAGGTACAGGGTTCGATACAGAGTAAAGCTCCCTCTACACTGTCCCATCAAACACTCCCAGGGCAGGTACAGGGTTAGATACAGAGTAAAGCTCCCTCTACACTGTCCCATCAAACACTCCCAGGGCAGGTACAGGGTTAGATACAGAGTAAAGCTCCCTCTACACTGTCCCATCAAACACTCCCAGGGCAGGTACAGGGTTAGATACAGAGTAAAGCTCCCTCTACACTGTCCCATCAAACACTCCCAGGTCAGGTACAGGGTTAGATACAGAGTAAAGCTCCCTCTACACTGTCCCGTCAAACACTCCCAGGGCCGGTACAGGGTTAGATACAGAGTAAAGCTCCCTCTACACTGTAATATCAATGTGGCTTGTCCTCGCCTCAGAAGAGCGCCCCGTATTGGCGGAATACGGCACATCCTGTTGTCGATGAGTGCATGCTGTGGGCTCTAACCGTGGGGCCTGGCCCAGGCCCCATTCCTTGATGGGCAGAGAGAGGAGACTTTCCTCCAACCATCTGGCCAAATCCAGGTGACGAGGGTTGAAAGGACCCTCTTCAAACCAACAGTGATACCCAGTCTTACAAGTACTTTGACCCACAGTGATTGTTTCTCCAGCTCATTCTCTGCACTATTTATTTTCAGATGTACAATCCTTACAAATAGCGGCCGGCTCGCACCCAAAGGGCTATTTTCATCAACTTGATACCCATGTGAGGTGCTGAATTTCTGGGGAATACTCCGTTCGATTGAGGGAGCTTGAATCAGCACGTTTGTAAACGGGGAGAGAGCCTGCCTGATTTGTGTCCCCGTTGGGTATCAGTCGCAGCTCCACAGAACAGAGAGTTCCTCCTCGGTCCACATCGATGACATGTCCACAGAACGAGGCAGAAACCCCTCCTGATGCTCTTGTACGAGGCAGAGATTTTCCACAAGTGGTAAGTGGGCACTGGGAGTTCTCCCCGGTGTCCTGGGGCCGATATTTATCCTCGACCAATATCACTAAAAAACAGACGATCTGGTCATTTATCACGTTGCTGTTTGTGGGATCTTGCTGTGCGCAAATTGGCTGCCGCGTTTCCTACATTGCAACAGTGACCACACTTCAAATGCGGTTCATTGCCTGTAAAGGGGCTTTGGGATGTCCTGAGGTCGTGTAAGGCGCTATTTCAATGCAAGTTTGTTCTCTCAGTGGCCAGTCAGCACTGTATGAGCATGAAGGCGTTTTCTGTGGTGTAAAATTCTCGGTAACTGGCTGAATTCACACGCTGTGTCTCTTTAGTAGATTGGCTGAGCATCTGTGGCGGGGACACTCTCCTTTCCACCATCTCCTACTCCACCTCATTCTGTCCCAGGACCTCATCAACTCTCGAGCT
This sequence comes from Heptranchias perlo, assembly GCF_035084215.1. NCBI lineage: Eukaryota > Metazoa > Chordata > Chondrichthyes > Hexanchiformes > Hexanchidae > Heptranchias > Heptranchias perlo. Next base: position 7,462,790 of record NC_090367.1, on the reverse strand, counting down.
TCTCATCTGCCCCACGGGCTGCCCAAAACTCCAGCTCGGTGTCACTTAACTCCTGTTATCCCGTTCCTCTCGTCTTCCCTCTCAGACTTTTCAATCTCGGTGGCGTGCTGCATCTTGGCCCTTCACAGGAGGTACCTAAGCTCCTTCGAGGGTTCACTTTTAAAGGTAACGCAGAGGGGAGCCGTACGGAGCAGGAGGCTCCAAGCTTCAATTTGAAGTCACTTTGTCGGGGGTGGGGGGAGGGGCTGGTGGGAGCAACAGAGGTCCCTACACTCGGCCTCTGTGACCCTGGGGCTGTAGAGGGCCAAATCAGCACCTGATCTCCACCCCGTGGCTCCTGCTGGAAAGTGCGAGCTCCCCTGTGATGCCCCACATGGTCGATCAGGCTCGCGCGCGAAAAGACAATGGAGGACATCCTGAAGGTCTGCGAATGTACTTTAAAAAGCCCAGCAAGTGTAGGCCTCCAGGTGGCCCCTGAAGCCCACAGGGCAGAGTGGAGAATAGCAGAATGGAAAATCAGCTCAGTTGAGTGGGCTGGGAGAGGAAAGCAGTGCAGCACATTGACATCGCCTTTCCCCGCATCCCCTGATAGTTCTCTAAAAGGTTCTGAAAGTGACATCGTCTCCGATGGCTTTCCATCTCAGCGCACGCTCCTAAAATGAGAGAAATGGGAATGTTTGTTCCGAATAAGACGATCGGCAGAGGCAGTCTGTTGAAGGAACCAGGGACAATTTTGGTTCCTGTCATTTGCAACTACAACGTGCGCCTTGAATGTATTCTAAACGTCCCAGGACGCTACACAGGAGCGTTAATCAGACAAAAAATTGACACTGAGCCACACGAGGAGATATCAGGACAGCTCGGGCAAAGAGGTCGGTTTGAAGGAGCATCTTAAAGGAGGAGAGAAATTACACTCCTGTGAAGCGCCTTGGGACGTTTCACTACGTTAAAGGCGCTATATAAATGCAGGTTGTCATTGTAAGGCTGCGTACCGACCCTTGCGGAGCACTTACTCACTGAGCCAAGCGGGGTGGTCCTTGCCCAGGACACATCCTTGATACTGTGATCCACGGGGTCATGAGATAAACCCTGCCTTGCATTCGTCTGCGGTGGACCTGGGATTATGCTAGTTTGCACTTCTCGTTTTGCCGTTTAATAAGCTGTCATTCTATCTTAATGAGCGTTACAGGCCTGCGGGAAGGAACGGCAAAGATCGGGGCCTGACCCAGAGTCTACCAACGGGTTACCGACAATCCACCGAAGCGGAGAGAAATACATAATGTGGACCATGTTCCTCAGTTGGGGTGAGGTTTCGACCTCGTCGAGAGAAATGGGCCTCCTTAACTGAGGGACAATGCCCTGCCACTGGTCATTTCTCGAGGGATAGAATTGAAAAGCAGAGAAGTTATGTTAAACTTGTACAGAACCTTGGTTGGATCGCACTTGGAGCATTGTGAACAGTTCTGGTCTCCATATTATAAAAAGGATATAGAGGCACTGGAGAAGGTGCAAAAAAGATTCACCTGAATGATACCAGAACTGAGAGGTTATAACTATCAGGAAAGGTTGAACAGGCTGGAGCTAAATTCTCTCGAAAAGAGAGGGTGAGATGAAGTAGGGAGGGAGGAGGCTCGTGTGGAGCATAAACACCAGCATGGAGCAGTTGGGCCGAATGGCCTGTTTCTGTGCTGTAGACTTGATGTAATATCTACATAAAGATGAGAGGTGACCTGATCGAGGTCTTTAAGATTATGAAACGGTTTGATAGGGTTGATGTAGAGAAGATGTTTCCACTTGTGGGAGAGACCAGAACTAGAGGGCCATCAATATAAATCCAATAGGGAATTCAGGAGAAACTTCTTTCCCCAGAGAGTGGTGAGAATGTGGAACTCGCTCCCACAAGGAGTAGTCGAGGTGAATCGTGTAGATACACTTAAGGGGAAGCTGGATAAACACATGAGGGAGAAAGGAATAGAAGGATCTGCTGATAGGGTGAGATGAAGAGGAGTGGGAGGAAGCTCATATGGAGCATAAACACCAGCATGGTCCAGATGGGCCGAATGTCCTGTTTCTGTGCTGTACATTCTATGTAATTATACGTTACAGGAAGGAACAGCAGAGATCGGGGCCTGATGCAAAGCCTCCCCACGGTTTTCGACAATCCACCGAATGTGGGAGTAAAAGAATTAATGTGGACCATGCTCCTCAGTTTGGTGTGAGCTTTTGACCTCGGGCAGAGAAATGGATCATCTCGGCCTCCTTCACTCTGAGGGACAACGTCCTGCCACTGATCCGATCTTGCAAAATGTCCGCCATGTTAAGCACTGCGTCTTGTCTGTGACACTTGTCACTCATGATTAAATCTGCCCTCTTCTCCCTGCTAGGATACAGCCTGATGGAAAGGAGGATCTAACTGCTGCTGACACCAGTGCTCCATCATGCAGAAACGGACAAATTAATGTCATTTATCACACGGCAAACCTCTTTTGCTGCCCTCTGACATCCATTCGGGGTCCGGTTTCTGGGAGGTACTGCCGTGGAAATTGCTGGAAATGTTTTGTCGAGAAAAGTCCCAGAAAGACAACTCGAGCTGCAACGCAGTTTGCTCCTTCCGCCTCACTGGGGCGGCTGCGTTTAAAGGTGCAGACCCCCAGTCGCGATTCCATCTCACTCATGATTGCTCCTTGGCCACGTCCCTTTAAAGGGGCCGTGACGAGTTTTATCCATAGCATTCGCACGCACTGACGCACAAATTCTCTATTTGGAAGGAATTCTTTCCCTTTCTCCCTATGGAAATTAGTGACCGCTGCTCCCACTTGTATTTCAGTGAGTTTAAAGCTCCTGTCTTCCTAGCTCAGTTGACAAAATGGCTGCCATGGAATGAGGCACATCGGGTGGGCTGGAGACTCTCAAAATGGCTGCTGTGGAACGAGGCGCATCGGGTGGGCTGGAGACTCTCAAAATGGCTACCACAGAACGAGGCACATTGGGTGGGCTGGAGTCTCTCAAAATGGCCACCACGGAACGAGGCACATTGGGTGGGCTGGAGTCTCTCAAAATGGCCACCACGGAACGAGGCACATTGGGTGGGCTGGAGTCTCTCAAAATGGCCGCCACGGAACGAGGCACATCGAGAGGGCTGGAGACTCTCAAAATGGCCGCCACGATTCTCGGACAATCTCAGCAGGGCATTTTATCTGACGTTTATTTCCCTTGTACGGGATCGGTCTGAAAGGCTTCGGCCTGCCATGGTTCTAAGGTGGCGACTAGCAATGGCGAAGATAAAGAAATGGGGAGAAACGAGGGGCAAGGAGAGACAAAAACACAGGAAATATCCAGACAGAGCACCGTTATTTTGGTTGTTTCTCCATCCTTTAGTTGAAGCATATTGTGCCACTCACTTTAGTACACTAAACCACGCCATCGTTTCCCTCCGTCCATGTCCCACAATCCCTTCTCAGGTGTCTGAACACCAGTTCTACTGTTCCACCAGCACACAGCTGCATAAGACACCCCAGGCACCAAGTAACTGTCAACAATGTGGATTTATAATGGGGCTCTCACATATTCGAGGCCTTGACAAGGGGAAGTGGAAATCTGGGATTCGCTTCTCCCGAAAGGCTGTGGATGCTGGGGGTCAAATTAACTTTTCAAGACTGAGATCGATAGATTTTTGTTGGGTAAGGGTATCGAGGGACATGGATGAGAGGCGGGTAAGATGGAGTTGAGGGACACATCAGCCATGATCTCATTGGATGGCGGAACAGGCTCGAGGGGCTGAATGGCCTCCTCCTGTTCCTTTGCAACAGGCTCGAGGGGCTGAATGGCCTCCTCCTGTTCCTATAAGAGGGGCGGTCACTGAGCAAGAAATGGGAGATGGGAAAGGGCAGTCTGGAAGATCTTCGCCTCGTGGGCACTGAAGTTAGGAAGGACCAGTCGTCCGAGAATCTCAGCTTTTGGATGTGGGAGTGATTCCTGGGAATTTGTCACCGAGTGGTTTCGAAAATATGGACGTCTTGTACGCACTGCCCAGGAAGTGTATCAGAGAGGAACGAGATGGATTCAGACCAGTGCGCTCTGTAGCCAGGCTTGTCAGGTCTCACTAATCTTGTTTAAAACACTGACACCCCTGAACAAGGAAAACTGACTTCATTATGTATCCACAGCACTGTCCGCTGGGTCTGCAATCTACCACTTCGTAATAAACACAGCCTTTACTGATTTTAAAAATATACAACTATTTCCATTCTCAACAAAAACAATTTGCATTTATATGGCATCTTCAATGCAGTAAAACGTCCCAAGGCGCTTCACAGCAGTGATTATCAAACAAAAATTTTGACACCGGACCACGTAAGGAGATATTAGGACAGGAGGAGGTAGGTTTTAAGGAGCGTCTTCGAAGAGGAGAGAGAGAGGCGGAGAGGTTTAGGGAGGGAATTCCTAAAGGCACGGCCGCCAATGGTGGAGCGATGAAAATCGGAGATGCACAAGAGGCCAGAATTGGAGGAGCGCAGAGATCTCGGAGGGTTGTAGGGGCTGGAGGAGGTTACAGAGATAGGGAGGAGGGCGAGGGCCGTGGAGGGATTTGAAAACAAGGATGAGAATTTTAAAATCGAGGCGTTCCCGGACCGGGAGCCGATGTAGGTCAGCGAGCACAGGGGGTGATGGGTGAACAGGACTTGGTGTGAGTTTGGATACGGGCAGCAGAGGTTTGGTGGCCGTTGGTTTCAAGGCAACCTGGCAGCCATTTTGTACACAGCAAGATTAATAACAACAATGACTATTTTTTTGGTGGTGTTAGTTGAGGGAGGAATATTGGCCAGGACACTGGCTGAACTCCCTGCTCTTATTTGAAATGGTGCCACTGGATCCTGAACACCCATCTGAACAGGCAGACGGGGCCTCGGTTTAACGTCTCATCCGAAAGACGGCCCCTCCGATGGTGCAGCACTCCCTCAGTACTGGCACTGGGAGTGTCGGCCTGGATTATGGGCTCAAACCTCGGGCGTGGGGCTCGAACACATGACCTCCTGACTCAGAGGGGAAAGAGAGAGAGAATGAGAGAGAGAGAGAGAGAGTGAGAATGTGAGAGAGAATGAGAGAGAGTGAGAGAAAGAGAGTGAAAGAGAGTGAGCGAGAGAGTGAGGGAGAGTGAGCGAGAGAGAGTGAGCGAGAGAGAGAGAGAGAGAGTGAGAATGAGAGTGAAAGAGAGTGAGCGAGAAAGTGAGAGAGTGAGCGAGTGAGTGAGAGAAAGAGAGTGAGAGAAAGAGTGAGAGAGAGTGACGAGAGAGAGAGAGTGAGAGTGAGAGAGAGAGTGTGAGCGAGAGAGAGTGAGAGAAAGAGAGTGAGCAAGAGAGAGACAGGGAGAGTGAGCGAGAGAGTGAGGGAGAGTGAGCGAGAGAGAGAGTGAGGGAGAGTGAGCGAGAGAGAGAGTGAGGGAGAGTGAGCGAGAGAGAGAGTAAACGAGAGAGAGAGTGAGCGAGAGAGAGAGTTAGAGATACCCACTGAATCACAGTTAACATCACTGGGCATCAACACTGACTGACAGACTCTGCTTGGGATAAAGGCCAGAAAACAGACAGTTTTATCTCCAACCTGGAACTTTTGTTTTTAGTACATCTGAAGAAATGAAGTGAGGTCCCTTTGTGCAGACAACTCTCAGCTTGGCCCAGTGGGTCTCTCTCTCTCTCTCTCTTGCTTCTGAGACAGGAGGGCGTGGGTTCGAGCCCCACTCCAGACCGACCCTCCCAGTGCCAGTACCGAGGGAGTGCTGCACTGTCGGAGGTGCCGTCTCTCGGGTGAGACATTAAACCGAGGCCCCGTCCTCCTGCTCGGTTGCACGCTTAAGCGGGAAGGGCGAGCTCTAACGAGGGCCGAAGGGTCTTCCTTGTCCAAACCTCTCTCATGGTGTGGTGACCCCTGCCCAATTAGACTTTGCGACAGTTGAGTGCTTTGCCAGATTTCCTTCACACAGCGGACGTCCTGCTGCTGCCCTGAGATGCCTACTGACTTATTAAGGTGGCATTATTTCAGCTAGCGTTTGCTAGTCGCACTTACAACAAGCCCAAGTGACAGACCATGGCGTCCCATCGAAAGTAATCAGAAAGGAAACCAGCACCCACTACTTCCGGCGTCGACTGTTTTCCAATGGGTTGCATTTTGCATCCCTCCATTTTCGTCCCCCATCACCTGAAGGCTGGAGATCAGTTCCACGGGCACAGCTGGCCCCTGCCATCTCACCCACTCCTCATATATGAGCCCAGACGATGGGCGAGGGGGCAACATAGCCAAGCCTGACCGTGCCCGCTCCGCCCCGATATCCGCACACTCACATTTTCCCACTGGTCAGCACTGATCCTGGGGCCTAGTGGGCACCTCCATTGCCACCTGGGCTTTGTTCAGGGCATATTCCTGGAGGTTTTATCATGACTCCCCGCCATGAAACAGCTTATTTTCCTATTATATCTAATAAACGAAATTGTTCAAAGAAAATGAGAACACCATTTTTTTACTGCCCCAGTGATTTTTTTTCCTGGGTTTTTGCTCGCAGCAGTGTCCAGGAGATTAATCTTTAATTCCTGGAGACTCCGGGGCAAATCCTGGAGGGCTGGCAACCCCTAAAGGGCTCTGTCCCACAGTGGCCAGTTCATTCACCAAATACACTGGGGATGGGGGGAAAGAGGGGCGGGAAAATCGATCTAATTATTAAAATGGCGTCGGATTTTCTTCCGCCATTTCCCCTTCCTCGCGATGAGCATCCCCACCCCCCCCCACCCCGCTTTCGACTGCAGTCCGTTCGTTTTGCAGCTTACGTGAGATCGGTACACTTGCCCCGAGATAGCGATGGATTAACTGTCGGTTTTTTTTTTAAAACCCCAGTATTTGTCTCCGTGGGCCTTGAAGTTCGTCACATTTACGAGGCTGAGATGCGGGCCTGCTCTTTGTTCGAAATCAGAAGCCTCAGTCGAGGGGTGAGACTTCGGGTTGCCAACCCTCCAGGATTGTCCTGGAGACTCCAGGAATTGAAAATTAATCTCCAGGACACTGGTGCGAGCAAAACCCGGGGGAAAAATCATACGGGGGGTTAAAAAAATGGTGTTTTATTTTCATTTTCTTTGAACGCTTTCGCTTATTAGTTATAAAAATACCAGAAATGGGGGAAAAGGCCGGTTTGACTGAGAGTCAAGAATCATCCAATTGGGTCAAGGAGAGTCTGTCCGCTTTCCGATTGGCCGTGGGAAGGCGGGGCACCGTGATGATGGACATGTTGGCCGACCAATGGCGGGGAGTTGGAGGTCATGTGATGAAACCTCCAGGAATACGTCCGACCAGAGTTGGCAACCCCAGAGGTGAGGCCGGTTCACTTCTTCCGACTGGCAGAGTGACGCGTGAGATTGACGCGACCGAGGTCAGAGGCACAGAGAAAGAGGCTGCTGTGCCTCAACTGGCCATCTTCCCGGTACCTGCAGCAATCACTTTATATCCACTTCCCTCGTTCGTGCCGCACTACTGGATCTCCCAACTCTCCACAAAGCCCGAGGCCGTCCAACCCTTCAACGCAAACCCCAGATCTGGGAGGAACGTCTCTGGCCCTCTGAGACAGCTGGCAATTAAATCCGGTTGCCAATCTGTCTCTCGCCTCCAGCCCCCTCCGCCCTCTCTCTCTCTCTCCATCGCAACATTTTCGTGTCTTTTTTTGTCCATCGGTATTGAACTGGAGGCCGTAGCAGAGACGCTCACTGATTCCCCCCCCCCGCCAACTCCCCGACTGCTGAGGTCAATTGGTTTGGGGACTGCCCCTGGGATGGCCCCAGTCTTTATCACTCAGCACCCCTCTCGGCTCGGTCATTCGGAGAGCAGCCCCTTGAATGTCCGCTGGGGTTTCCTCCTGAACTCCCGCCTCAGGTTTGGTGGGCCTCACCCGCCCACCCACCGCTCTCCGCAGAAACGGCACTTCCCCGACGATCTTACGCTCAAGTTACGGCCGGGAGGAGGGGGAGACGACTGAGAGAACCCAGGGGAATTCCTCCCCCCCCCCGCTACCACCCCACGAGGCGTCTACGTTACCCTGCCGAGCCCGGACCGTGTGACGTGAAGGAGCCCAAGGAGAGGAGGGGGCCAATCACGGTTGGCAGTCCAGATGTGGCCCGGGGTAGGGGGGTGGGGGGTGGTGTATATTCCGCTTGACCTAGTCTACGGCACCTGAGGCGCTCGTCATCAACAGCACAAACACTTGATTATGACCTGCATTTAAGGGCAGAGTCCCAGTCAGACCCCCTTGCTCTCGAAGGAGCAGGAAACTTTCCATGACCAACACATCTCAACGGGCAGTTTCCGTGAAGAACTATTTTGCCACCGCGGCAAACTGTTTTCCGCTCGGTCGATCTTTGTTTCGACCTGTAACGCAGCCAAGTCCTGAAGCTGAGGTGGGGGTGGGGGTGGTGGGAGGTCGGAGGTCAGGCTGGCGACCTACCTACTGGATAGCGCTCGTTAATTGGCCAGTTGTCCACCTGCAGCGTGGCGTTGCCGCCACTTCTCGTAAACCGTACCACGTGGTATTTGCCGTCGTTCACCACCACGTTCGTCTCCTCGATCATTATGTCGTCCGTCCCCACGTTAAAAACCACCTGGATCTTCCCTTGTTCCTGCGGAGGGAGGGAGACAAAGAAGAGTGTGGTTAACAACGGCAACCTCAGATTAGGAAAAGGTCGTTCGGCCCTTTAGTCCCACTCCTCCCACAGCCCATGTACACTCTCCCCATGTACACTCTCCCCACCCATTTAATCTCCTCCCACAGCCCATGTACACTCTCCCCACCCATTTAATCTGTCCCACAGCCCATGTACACTCTCCCCTATCATGGACTCTCCCCACCCATTTAATCTCCTCCCACCGCCCATGTACACTCTCCCCACCCATTTAATCTGTCCCACAGCCCATGTACACTCTCCCCTATCATGGACTCTCCCCACCCATTTAATCTCCTCCCACCGCCCATGTACACTCTCCCCACCCATTTAATCTCCTTCCACAGCCCATGTACAATCTCCCCTATCATGGACTCTCCCCACCCATTTAATCTCCTTCCACAGCCCATGTACACTCTCCCCTATCATGGACTCTCCCCACCCATTTAATCTCCTCCCACCGCCCATGTACACTCTCCCCTATCATGGACTCTCCCCACCCATTTAATCTCCTCCCACCGCCCATGTACACTCTCCCCTATCATGGACTCTCCCCACTCATTTAATCTCCTCCCACAGCCCATGTACACTCTCCCCTATCACGGACTCTACCCACCCATTTAATCTCCTCCCACACCCCATGTACACTCTCCCCTATCATGGACTCTCCCCACCCATTTAATCTCCTCTCACAGCCCGTGTACACTCTCCCCTATCATGTACTCTACATTGGAGTTGTGAACAATGAGGAGACTTGTTTGGACACCTATGTTACACACCAGGAGGTTAACCATTGGGAACTTGCTGTCATTGAAGAAAGATGTGAAAGACCAAAGTATCTTTGGCTCCTTGTCAGCACCCTCCTGAACAACTGAGTCCAAGCTAAAGTTGGCATCCACCGGGGCACCTGAACCAATCAACCATTCGTACAGACGCCCCTTGCATTTTCCAATCAATCTCCTTGAGGCTGTCCCTTGAAATGTGCCGAGCTTTAATTCAGCACATGGGGAGCAGCCATTCCGATGGTCAGCCCGACGTGCAAGATGGAGCACAGGACAACCCCAGGCAAGGCCACCCAGCAACAGACACTCCTTAACATAACGGGAGAGCTCTCACCTCGCCTGGGAAAGGCCTCCCGCACTCACCGAGCGGCCCAACTCCACTACTCCCAGTCGGGTCGTCTCTGGGAGGCGAGCCCCTCCTTGTAACACCACCAACACCTCCCTGGTGAAGACTGTGTGGTTGAGATGGCCTCACTCTCCTCTTAAGAGAGGTGACCCTCCTTCCTACCCCTACGTGGATCTTGGAGCTAGAGTCCACATCCTGGACAAAATCTAAGCTTAGACCATGCCCACCTTTGGCCTCCAGCTTCTATGAGGGTCGCATGAGACACTGCATCATAAAAACCTCCCCCATGCATTCTTCAGACTTGTCCTCACACCATCAGCTTCCAACACACCCAACACAAATGGCGCATTCATCCAAAGAACCGTTGCTGGAGCCACCAAGCCCTTTGACACTTTTGTAAAATCTCTGGGGTGCAGTTTTCCGCTCCTTTAGGCCAGTAATATCTGCGCACCCTGGGCGGGATCGGCTGGACCAGCGCAAAACGATCGGGGGAATTTTAAACCTAAGTGAGTTACGACCAAATCCTTTACACGGGTTTAAGATTCAATTCGCCCGGATCACCATAAAACTGGCCCCAAGTCACGGTCGCGAGATTCCGCTGATTGGGCTGGTTTGGGAAGACTCTTCAAATTGGCCTAATTTTCGTCGGTGCACTAGTAGGCACATTTTTAAAGCTTTTACACATCAAAATTTATTTAATTTACTAAGGAACTGACCAGCGTACGCCAGCGAAACCAGTAAATGGTTCAGTATAGTTTTTAAAAGTCATTTTCAGTGAATTTAAATCCGGGTTACTCACAGGCGGCGGGCAGGACACTCTTACTAAAAATGCTTATTTTTGCCCGTGAACCCATTTTATTAATAAAACCGCCCCCCCCGGTTACCACTCTCCATCACGTCAAGGAGTACTTCTTAACGGAAAGAAAAAAATATAAAGAAACGATTACTTTCTAATAGGCTGCCCGATTGTGCTGGTTCTCGGGAGGCTTTACGTCTGCGATTTTGCAAATGAATTTTTGCGGAAACTTGAGGTGTGACCGAACCAGCCCAATTTCCAGTGCATTTTGGACGCAATTTCCCAATGACGCCCAAAGCGGAAACTCCAATCTCAAGAGGTTTACTAATTCAGCGACTCACTCCGCACTGTGCGCCCCAGTTTATAAATATTTACCGTACCAGCGCTGCTGTTTGCAAAGCCCAAATGGCAGGCTGTTGCCTCATCCCTGGTATAATCCTGATTTAGTAATTATGTTCCTTCTTGCTTCCAAATCTGAATTTAACTCCAGCCTGTAACATTGCTTTGTCCTCACTTAAGTCACGAACTATAAACTTTTTCACTCTGCACATCGTACAATTCCAAGCTAATTCTTTATGTGTAAATACCACTTTCTGAATCTGCAATCGAGGCTCTCGCACGGTCCCCTAATTAGCATACATTAGCTTATTGTGGAGTAATTAGCATAAATTATACCCTTTGGAATAATTAGTGCACATTATGCACTTTAGAATGATTAGCCTGCATTATACTGCACTGGATCAATGAACATATATCAGGATCCCTGAATCTTAGGAGGTACATGGCAGGCGACTAATCAAGTTAGCATCGTCACTCTGCTGGGCTCCCTCACCTGGCTCGCTGGTCCCGGTTGTCGGGCCGTTAAGGATGTGTCTCGTTTGGCCCCACCCCTCCGCCACGGGGGTCAAGGAGCTGCCTGCTCCTGATCGCTGGAAGGCAGGCGGTGACGAAGACAGCGTCGGGTTCGGCCGTGACGCACTCCGTGGGCGAATGGCCCGCCGACGCTCGGCTTGCCCGGGGATAGGTGCGAGCAGAATCGAGTCAGGGCGCTGAACATAACGGGAGAGCTCTCACCTCGCCTGGGAAAGGCCTCCCGCACTCACCGAGCGGCCCAACTCCACTACTCCCAGTCGGGTCGTCTCTGGGAGGCGAGCCCCTCCCCTCCATGGCTGTTTGGGGCCTTTGAAAGGCCTGTAGCAACGGGCCAATCGGGAAGCAGACAGAGCAGATCATGAACACCCCCCCCCGCTTCCCCGACGACAGAGCGGGCAGATCCCTGGGCTTTCCAGGCGTCGGGGTTCCGCCCGATATTCTGGAACCTACCCTGGAGATGTGTGCCCTGAGGCCAGGGTCGGAATTCGGCCCCTCATTGTCCAGGTTCGCACGGGAAAAAATTGGGGGAGGCAGTGGAGAGGTTTGTACATTGGCAGCACCCAGGCCCCAGCGAGAGTCCGGGACATGGGGTTAAAATTGGAAACACAAGCGAGGTCCTTCCAACTTCGGAACAGGAGGAGGCCATTCAGCCCCTCGAGCCTGTTCCGCCATTCAGTTAGATCATGGTCGATCTGTATCCTAACTCCATCTACCCGCCTTGGTTCCGTAACCCTTAATCCCCTCACCCAACAAAAATCGATCAATCTCAGTTTTGATATTTTCAATTGACCCCCAGTCTCGACAGCTTTTTGGGGGAGAGAGTTCCAGATTCCCACTCCCCTTTGTGTGAAGAAACGCTTCCTGACATCACCCCTGAACGGCCTGGCTCTAATTTTAAGGTTACGCCCCCTCGATCTGGACTCCCTCTACCACAGGAAATAGTTTCTCTCTCTCTATCGACCCTATCAAATCCTTTAATCATCTTAAACCCCTCGATTAGATCACCCCTTAATCTTCTACACTCGAGGGAATACAAGCCCCGTCTCTGCAACCTGTCCTCGTAATTTAACCCTTTTAGCCCCGGTGTCATTCTGGTGAATCTGGGCTGCACCCCCTCCGAGGCCGATATATCCTTCCTATTTCAGTACATTAAGGGTTAATATCGGCGCGCTCCTTCGCTGTTCTGACTGACTGCTCTGTGTGATTCAATCAGTGTCGTCCTTTACAGGTAATAAAACGTGTTTTGATGGCTCCAGATGTACAGGGCTTATGGGGCACAGCTGGTGCTGGGCACAGGGTGGAGTGGGGTAGCAGGGTAAATGACACGAAGCATTTTATTGCCATCCCCTCCACCAAAATAACACTTTGAAAGCCCTTTCGCCCAGTGCTGTCACAGAATCATAGAATCGTACAGCACAGGAGGAGGCCATTCGGCCCCTCGTGCCTGCTCCGCCATTTGATAAGATCATGGGCTGATCTGTGATCTAACTCCATATACCTGCCTTTGGCCCATATCCCTTAATACCTTTGGTTGCCAAAAAGCTATCTCTCTCAGATTTAAATTTAGCAATTGAGCTGGTATCAATTGCCGTTTGCGGAAGAGAGTGCCAAACTTCTACCACCCTTTGTGTGTTGAAATGTTTTCTAATCTCGCTCCTGAAAGGTCTGGCTCTAATTTTTAGACTGTGCCCCCTACTCCTAGAATCCCCAACCAGCGGAAATAGTTTCTCTCTATCCACCCTATCCGTTCCCCTTAATATCTTATAAACTTCGATCAGATCACCTCTTAACCTTCGAAACTCCAGAGAATACAACCCCAATTTGTGTAATCTCTCCTCGTAACTTAACCCTTGAAGTCCGGGTATCATTCTAGTAAACCTACGCTGCACTCCCTCCAAGGCCAATATGTCCTTCCGAAGGTGCGGTGCCCAGAACTGCTCACAGTACTCCAGGTGCGGTCTAACCATGGTTTTGTATAGCTGCAGCATAACTTCTGCCCCCTTGTACTCCAGTCCTCCAGATATAAAGGCCAGCGTTCCATTAGCCTTCTTGATTATTATCTCTAAGGAGAACAATCCCAGCTTCTCCACATAACTGAAGTCCCTCGTCCCTGGTACCATTCCAGTAAATCTCCTCTGCACTCTCTCGAAGGCCTTGACATCCTTCCTAAAGTGTGAGGCCCAGAATTGGACACAATACTCCAGCTGAGGCCTAACCAGTGATTTATAAAGGTTTAGCATAACTTCCTTGCTTTTGTACTCTGTGCCTCTATTAATAAAGAAGCACACTGGATCCTGGGCTTTAACAGCCTCATTGACTTGTCAGTACAGAGGTGTCTGTTTTTGTCCGCCCTGACGGCCCAGTGGGTTTTCTGCAGGGAGTAGCTGAACCGTAGGACTGGGGAGGTCCCAGTTCGGGCACTGGCCTGTGCTGAGTTGGTCTTCAGCACCCTTGGGTTTGGGAAGGGGGAAAATTGGCCAGGGTCCCTGCTCCTTATCGCCGCTGCGGGAAGTGCGGGCACTAGGACGATGGGCGGGGATGGGGGTGGTGGTGCAATGCCCCACACAGTCGAATAGCCCACCGCCCACTGCCGCTCGCTTTCGAGAGTCATACCTGAACGGGTGACGGAGGGCAGCTGAACTGTACCCCGGCAAAGAGAGAGGAGGGGAGGGGGGAAAAATATCAGTGCAAAAAGAGTTTTAAAAAACAAACAAGGGGCTTTCTTTTAAGACTGCAATTCCCAATTCGAGCTGCTGATGCTTCTTGCGGCCGCATGACCTGAGCCAGCTGTCTGACCCTGGGCTGTGCTCTGCCAGGGGAGTGGGAGTCAACAACAACAGCGAAAACCTGCATTTATATAGCGCCTTTAACGTAGTAAAACGTCCCAAGGCGCTTCACAGGAGCGATTATCAAACAAAATTTGACACCGAGCCACATAAGGAGATATTAGGACAGGTGACCAAAAGCTTGGTCAAAGAGGTAGGTTTTAAGGAGCGTCTTAAAGGAGGAGAGAGAGGCGGAGAGGGAATTCCAGAGTTTAGGGCCCAGGCAGCTGAAGGCACGGCCGCCAATGGTGGAGTGATTAAAATCGGGGGACAGGCAAGAGGCCAGAATTGGAGGAACACAGAGATCTCGGAGGGTTGTAGGGCTGGAGGAGGTTACAGAGATAGGGAGGAGGGGCGAGGCCATGGAGGGATTTGAACACAAGGATGAGAATTTTAAAATCGAGGCATTCCCGGACCGGGAGCCGATGTCGGTCAGCGAGCACAGGGGGTGATGGGTGAACGGGACTTGGTGAGAGTTAGGATACGGGGGCAGCAAGTTTTGGATGAGCCGAAGTTTACGGAGGGTGGGAGATGGGAGGCCGGGCCAGGAGAGCGTTGGAATAGTGGAGTCTGGAGGTGACAAAGGCATGGATGAGGGTTTCAGCAGCAGATGAGCTGAGGCTGGGGCAGAGGCGGGCGATATTACGGAGGTGGAATTAAGCGGGCTTTGTGATGGAGAGGATATGGAGTTAAGTGCCCAGGTGGGCAGGAACACACACCTGGGTTTACCTAACAGTGCCAGCGTACAAAATGGTGGCTGTAGCCGCACTGTGAGAGGTGCCGACTGCCCCGACACAGTGTCATGGGATCTTTAACATCCAGATCAGGCAGACAGGACCTCAGTTTAACATCTCATTTGAGAGATGGCACCTCCGACAGTGCAGCATTCCCTCAGTACTGGCACTGCAAGTGTCAGCATAGGTTATGTACCACCTTAAACGGCCTGCCCTCTCAGGCGGACATCAAACGTCCCACGGCCATTATTGGAAGAACAGCAGGGGAGTTCTCCCCGGTGTCCTGGGCTGAACATCGCTCAAACCGATTATCTGGCCATTATCACATTGCTGTTTGTGTGGGATCTTGCTGTGCGCAGATTGGCTGCTGCGATTCCTACATTACAACAGTGACTACACTTCAAAAGCACTTTGTTGGTTGTGGAGCACTTTGGGGCTTCCTGAAGTCATGAAAGGCACTGTAGAAATGCCATTTCTTTCCATTTATTTCACTCTCGACAATCTTGGTGTCCTCCTGTATGGACTTTGACCCCTCCCCCAGGGTTCCGAATAAAAAAGAATATTGTCTATGAAATGAGAGGAGGGCAGCAAACCGATTGCGCACTGATTGGATGGGAGCCTGCAGGCGCTATAAAACGGGTCTTTATATAGTCTCTCCACGAGACGGGAGCTATAAACAAGGCAAGTTATCTCAGACACTGGCACTGTGAAGGACGTGTTATAGGCAGAGCCTTTTTTTGATGGGTTTTCTGTCAGACAGGTAACTGTAAGTGTTTGAAGAATACAAGAGTTAGGATCTGACTTCTTTTGATTAAGAAACCAAGGTGAAGGGCTAAGCTTCACAGCACAGGACATCACCCCAAATTGGAAGGGGTAGTGGGCTTGGAAATATAGCAATTTCCAGTCCTGCAACGCCTCGATTTTAAATTTCTCATCCTCATTTTCAAATCCCTCCATGGCCCTCGCCCCCCTCCCTATCTCTGTAACCTCCTCCAGCCCCTACAAACCTCCGAGATCTCTGCGCTCCTCCAATTCTGGCCTCGTGCCCATCCCCGATTTTCATCGCTCCACCATTGGCGGCCGTGCCTTCAGCTGCCCGGGCCCTAAACTCTGGAATTCCCTCCCTAAACCTCTCCGCCTCTCTCTCCTCCTTTACGACGCTCCTTAAAACCTACCTCACCTAATCTAATATCTCCTCATGTGGCTCGGTGTCAAATTTTGTCTGAATGTGTTCCCGTGAAGCACCTTGGGGTGTTTTACAAGGTTAGAGGCGCTGTATAATTGCAAGTTGTCGTTGTTGATCAGATGGCTCCAGCTTCGAATGCCTGTAGGAGGGAGGGTGAACGGAGGGAGGCGAAGCCCTGGCTTAGTGTGAGTTAGAGCAGGAGACACGGAGAGGTCTCACAGCACAGTGTGGCTGCAGGGAGAAGGAAGGGTCTGTCAGAGGATGTTTTTGGGAGGAAGAGGGGAAAATTCGGAGGAGAACCGGCCATAGTGGCATCAACAGAACAGAGATCAGTGAAAAATGTAGTTCGAGTCGGGGTCGGTGGGGGAAAGGGAGGAGCTTTGATAAATACTGGGCATGGTCCAAATTGATCCCTGTGAATCTGAGGACTGAGACCAGCTCTTACCGCACTGATACCAGAGACATGAGCGGCTGAATCAGAACCTCACGACTCATTGACGTCAAGCCTGAAGATTACAAGGCAGGACTGAGGAGCTGCATTCGTTTATGAGCTGCCGGGAGAGGCTGTGCGCATTGGGTCTTTGATTTCAACGCAGCAAGGAACAATTGGAAATGATTCCATCCCTTTCATCGGAAAGGCATCTGAGAAAGGTCACTCCAAATTAGGCAGTGCCAAGACCAAAACCTCGGCCCCAGCTGGCTGCCTGTCACTCTCACGATGCGCTGACAGCATTTAATGAGCTTTCATCTGAAGGGATCCCAGGGTGCCAGTTCTTTGAACTACCAATCTGACGCCTTGAGTCTATCAGAGTAACACTTCAGTGAGTTTCATCCACGGGTTGTGTTAGTTTCAATTACAGATTCGAATACAGACAGACGCGGGCAGCCCTGGACAGTAATGCAGCGACCTTTACAGTGGCGAGAAGCCATTTTACTTCTTAATACGGGTAGCAGCGGCCTCTATTTAAACTGGATTCCCGTCCAACATGGAGACAACCAAAGCACAACTCTGAATCCTGCTGCCAACGTCTGTGGAGGCTCTGAGCCGCCTCTCTCACATTCCTGGGTTACAAGAGAAAGCTTGCCTGAGGGACGACTGATCTCATTCTCCGTCTTAGCCTGAAAGCTCTCTCCGTCACCTTTCACCGAATCGTACAGCGCGGAAGGAGGCCATTCGGCCCATCGTGCCTGTGCCGGCCCTTTGAAAGAGCTCTCCAATTAGTCCCACTCCCCCCTGCTCTTTCCCCATAACCCTGCAAATTTTCCCCTTTCAAGTATTTATCCAATTCCCTTTTGAAAGTTATTATTGAATCTGCTTCCACTGCCCTTTCAGGCAAGGCATTCCAGATCATCACAACTCGCTGCGTAAAAAAACATTCTCCTCGTCTCCCTCTTGGTTCTTTTGCCAATTATTTTAAATCTGTGTCCTCTGGTCACCAACCCTCCTGCCACTGGAAACAGTTTCTCCTTATTTACTCTATGAAAACACCTCATGATTTTGAACACCTCGATTAAATCTCCCCTTAACCTTCTCTGCTCTCAGGAGAACAATCCCAGCTTCTCCAGTCTCTCCACATAACTGAAGTCCGTCATCCCTGGTCCCATTCTAGTAAATCTCCTCTGCACCCTCTCCATGACCTTGACATCCTTCCTAAAGTGTGAGGCCCAGAATTGGACACAATACTCCAGCTGGGGCCTAACCAGTGATTTATAAAGGTTTAGCCTTTGTTCCTTCTCCCTATATTGCTGATCCTGGGCCTATAATGGGTGAGGCCTATAACGATCAGGGCCTATAACGGGCGGACAGTGCAACGCTGCCTGTTTAGTGCTGCTTTCCGGGACGAATTTCTATCCCCTACTGCTTAACAGTGGGAGGGGGTCATGCAATTTGACGACACTGGGATGGGGTGCTGAGGGGGCAGGTGGAACGTGGCTCACTGGTGGATTCCTGGGGTCTCTCAGCAGTTGCAGGCGGAGAGCGTAGGACTAACATGGGTCCCAGTTCTGGCAGCATTGAGTTGTAAGATCTCTGCAAATATTGAATCGAACTGTTTTGCCGTTGGTTCTGAGAAAAATAGGTCAAATAAATGTCACAGCTGCATCAATAAATCTACAGATCCCACACTCTGAGTCGTTAGCAATTCTTACATCTCTTGGGAAGAGGGTCGGGGGTGGGCGTATATAAACCAAAACCCTTTGCAAATGGACAGTCTCCTCGTCAAGCATGAAGTGTGCAGAATTAACCTCAGAAAGCCTGTTATGGTGATGAGGTGCGATGAAGTAGGCTCGTGTGGAGCATGAACACCGGGACAGACCAGTTGGGCCGAATGGCCTGTTTCTGTGCAGTAAACTCCATGTAGCACCAATCTTTACCTCAGATAAGAAACCCCCAGACCCACTGAGTCTGTGGAACTCCCTTCCCCGGAGAGCGGTGGAGGCAGGGTCATTGAATATTTTTAAGGCGGAGTTAGATAGATTCCTGATTAACAAGGGAGTCAAAGGTTATAGTAGGTGGACGGGAAAGTAGGGTTGAGGTCACAATCAGATCAGCCATGATCTTATCAAAAGGCAGAGCCAGGCTCGAGGGGCCGAATGGCCTACTCCTGCTCTTAATTCGGATGTACGTATATTTATTTGGATTAAAAACCTGAGAAAAACAAAACTGTTTGTCGTTTGCAGGTTAATGCACAAATAAAATATTATCATAAACATCTTTTACACTCGAGCAAATAATTAGCATTTCACACACTCACAGCTGCCTAAACAAATCTTTTGTAAACAGTGCTTCTCTGTCTCTCAGCTTAACTCACTTTCTGAAGTGCAAAATGAAGTTGACAGCTCTAATTTGAAAGCTTACTTGAAAACCTAATTTGTAATCACTGACCAGTTTGGATTTCAAATCATTTTCAAAAGCGCAAATATTGTTATGCACAGAAGCACAATTTCTTCTATTCCACTCAATACAACAATTCTTCGAGAAATCAAACATAAACAAAAACTAATCAGTGCTGTCTGTCATGTTTGTACAGATTCACTTCATGTTTCTGTTCCTCTCTCTCGCACACAAGGATGTCAGTCCTTTTTTTTAAAGAAAACTCTCTGAATTTTACCTGAACAAAACTTTGAAATGTGCCCTCCAGCTTTTCTTCAAATCATTTAATAAAAAGGATATAGAGGCACTGGGGAAAGTGCAAATAAAAAGATTTACAAGGATGATACCAGAACTGAGAGGGTATCATGGTATCATAATATCGTGCAGCTAGAAGGAGGCTGTTCAACCAATCATGCTTGTGCCAAACTGAACAGGCTGGGGCTCTTTTCTCTAGAAATGAGAAGACTGAGGGGTGACCTGATCGAGGTCTTTAAGATTATTGGGTTCGATAGGGTAGACGTAGAGAAGATGTTTCCACTTGTGGGGGAGACCAGAACTAGGGGGCCATAAATATAAGATAATCACTGATAAATCCAATAGGGAATTCAGGAGAAACTTCTTTACCCAGAGAGTGGTGAGAATGTGGAACTCACTCCCACAAGGAGTAGTTGAGGCGAATAGAATAGATACATTTAAGGGGAAGCTGGATAAACACATGAGGGAGAAAGGAATAGAAGGATAGGCTGATAGGGTGAGATGAAGTAGGGAGGGAGGAGGCTCGTGCGGAGCATTAACACCGGCATGGACCAGTTGGGCCGAATGGCCTGTTTCTGTGCTGCGAACTCGATGTAATTCGATGTACGATGTAATTTTGAAAAACAATCGAGCAGATACAGTTAGAGTCTGGAGAAGAATATTTTACCAGTCGGGTTAATGAAATGAATCCTGAGAAATTGTGTACGCTGTACATTTTCAGCCTGTCAGACCTGCTTTCAGCAAACAGAGTCACAGCTGTGACCAATATTATTTTAAAAAGCATTTATATGGTGCCTTTCATGACCTCACGACGCTCCATAGCCAATGAAGTACTTTTTGAAGTGTAGTCACTGTTGTAATGTAGGGAACGTGGCAGCTCGTGATGTTAGTCCTATTGCTCTGAAAGTAGTTTAGCAGCTGGTTGACCTGCTCTGTGCCAGTCACGGGTCAGACGTGGGCAGCCTGAACGGAATGGCATGAAATAAAAATCACAGATAATGGCTCACAGCGGAGACCAAGAGAGTCAAATCACCGCAGGCTGCAGGAGCTGAATCTCTCCGCCAATGGGACTCCACATTTATTCACACGGTGTGCACTGGCTTTATAGTGAGGGCTATGAATGTAAATGAGTGTGGAATATTTTACTGCTACAGAGGGACTGAGAATCAATGAGATTAGTGCAGAGAGCATTACTGAAACAGAGTGACTGAGAATCAATGAGATTAGTTCAGAGAGCATTACTGAAACAGAGGGACTGAGAATCAATGAGATTAGTGTAGAGAGCATTACTGAAACAGAGGGACTGAGAATCAATGAGATTAGTTCAGAGAGCATTACTGAAACAGAGGGACTGAGAATCAATGAGATTAGTTCAGAGAGCATTACTGAAACAGAGGGACTGAGAATCAATGAGATTAGTGTAGAGAGCATTCCTGAAACAGAGGGACTGAGAATCAATGAGATTAGTGTAGAGAGCATTACTGAGACAGAGTGACTGAGAATCAATGAGATTAGTGTAGAGAGCATTACTGAGACAGAGTGACTGAGAATCAATGAGATTAGTGCAGAGAGCATTACTGAGACAGAGTGACTGAGAATCAATGAGATTAGTGTAGAGAGCATTACTGAAACAGAAGAACTGAGAATCAATGAGATTAGTGTAGAGAGCATTACTGAGACAGAGTGACTGAGAATCAATGAGATTAGTGCAGAGAGCATTACTGAGACAGAGTGACTGAGAATCAATGAGATTAGTGTTGAGAGCATTACTGAGACAGAGGGACTGAGAATCAATGAGATTAGTGCAGAGAGCATTACTGAGACAGAGTGACTGAGAATCAATAAGATTAATGTCGAGAGCATTACTGAGACAGAGTGACTGAGAATCAATGAGATTAGTGTAGAGAGCATTACTGAGACAGAGTGACTGAGAATCAATGCGATTAATGTCGAGGGCATTACTGAGACAGAGTGACTGAGAATCAATGAGATTAATGTCGAGACCATTACTGAGACAGAGTGACTGAGAATCAATGAGATTAGTGTAGAGAGCATTACTAAAACAGAAGAACTGAGAATCAATGAGATTAGTGTAGAGAGCATTACTGAGACAGAGTGACTGAGAATCAATGAGATTAATGTCGAGAGCATTACTGAGACAGAGTGACTGAGAATCAATGAGATTAGTGTAGAGAGCATTACTGAGACAGAGTGACTGAGAATCAATGAGATTAGTGTCGAGAGCATTACTGAGACAGAGTGACTGAGAATCAATGAGATTAGTGTAGAGAGCATTACTGAAACAGAAGAACTGAGAATCAATGAGATTAGTGTAGAGAGCATTACTGAGACAGAGTGACTGAGAATCAATTAGATTAGCGCAGAGAGCGTTACTGAGACAGAGTGACTGAGAATCAATGAGATTAGTGCAGAGAGTGTTACTGAGACAGAGTGACTGAGAATCAATGAGATTAGTGCAGAGAACATTACTGAGACAGAGTGACTGAGAATCAATGAGATTAGTGCAGAGAGCATTACTGAGACAGAGTGACTGAGAATCAATGAGATTAGTGTAGAGAGCATTACTGAAACAGAAGAACTGAGAATCAATGAGAATAGTGTAGAGAGTGTTACTGAGACAGAATGACTGAGAATCAATGAGATTAGTGTAGAGAGTGTTACTGAAACAGAAGAACTGAGAATCAATGAGATTAGTGTAGAGAGTGTTACTGAGACAGAGTTACTGAGAATCAATGAGATTAGTGCAGAGAGCATTACTGAGACAGAGGCACTGAGAATCAATGAGATTAGTGTAGAGAGCATTACTGAGACAGAGGGACTGAGAATCAATGAGATTAGTGCAGAGAGTATTACTGAGACAGAGTGACTGAGAATCAATGAGATTAGTGTAGAGAGTGTTACTGAGACAGAGTGACTGAGAATCAATGAGATTAGTGTAGAGAGCATTACTGAGACAGAGTGACTGAGAATCAATGAGATTAGTGTAGAGAGTGTTACTGAGACAGAGTGACTGAGAATCAATGAGATTAGTGTAGAGAGCATTACTGAGACAGAGTGACTGAGAATCAATGAGATTAGTGCAGAGAACGTTACTGAGACAGAGTGACTGAGAATCAATGAGATTAGTGTAGAGAGTGTTACTGAGACAGAGTGACTGAGAATCAATGAGATTAGTGCAGAGAGCATTACTGAGACAGAGTGACTGAGAATCAATGAGATTAGTGTAGAGAGCATTACTGAGACAGAGGGACTGAGAATCAATGAGATTAGTGTAGAGAGCATTACTGAGACAGAGTGACTGAGAATCAATGAGATTAGTGTAGAGAGTGTTACTGAGACAGAGTGACTGAGAATCAATGAGATTAGTGTAGAGAGCATTACTGAGACAGAGTGACTGAGAATCAATGAGATTAGTGCAGAGAGTGTAACTGAGACAGAGTGACTGAGAATCAATGAGATTAGTGCAGAGAGCATTACTGAGACAGAGTGACTGAGAATCAATGAGATTAGTGCAGAGAGCATTACTGAGACAGAGTGACTGAGAATCAATGAGATTAGTGCAGAGAGCATTACTGAGACAGAGTGACTGAGAATCAATGAGATTAGTGCAGAGAGCATTACTGAGACAGAGTGACTGAGAATCAATGAGATTAGTGTAGAGAGTGTTACTGAGACAGAGTGACTGAGAATCAATGAGATTAGTGTAGAGAGTGTTACTGAGACAGAGGGACTGAGAATCAATGAGATTAGTGCAGAGAGCCACAAATACCACCAAGGTTGGAAAGAGTAGGAGAGAGGAGGCAGTGACACCAAACTTGGCTTTTAAAAACTTATTTGTGGAGGAGGGGAAGACTGGGATGACGAGGCCCTCAGTACTGGAGGAGCGCAGAGATGTCTGAGGGTTGTAGGGCTGGAGGAGGTTACAGAGAGAGGGAGGGACGAGGCTATGGGGAGTTTTGGACACGAGCTACACGGCATGGATTAATGGCGCACCATCTTTTCTTCGAGCATTGTGCATCAAAATCATCTGCGCTCTCATGACTATTCATCTCAGTCCGTTTGTGAAGCACTGAATCAACTGGGCCCCAGGGCTGTGTCATAAGCACAGGATCATTCGGAATCTGAAAATTCAATTAGAATGAACTTCAAATTGCATTTGTTTGTCTTTTCCCGCATAGCCCAGGGGGTCGGTGGTTTTAAAGGGTGCTGCTCCATGCTCCTGATATAAAAACTGCGCAGTGACAGTGAGCAAGGCCCCACGGCCCGATGAGGTTGTCTCCAGGCAGAGCAAACCTGGGCAGCTCCTGCCCCAGAGCGACGGAAGATGGAGGCTCCCCACTGCCACCCCCGTCAGCGGCACTGGAGGGGGTCTCGCTGGGTGCCTCCGACTAAAACCTGCCAGCAGTTGCCATGGTAAGGGGCCGTTGCTAGTATTGTATCTGGTGCACTGGCTTAGGCCGAGCTCTCAGGCCCTCTGTCTGGAACAGCCAGGACATTATATCCCAACCAACACGAATGCATTTATATAGCGCCTTTCACGACCTCAGGATGACCCAACATGCTTTACAGCCAGTGAAGTATTTTTTGACGTGTAGTCACTGTTGTAATGTTGGGAAACATGGCAGCCAATTTGCGCACAGCAAGATCCCACAAACAGCGATGTGATAATGACTAGATCACGTTTTAGTGATGTTGGTCAACTCCCTCTGCTCTTCTTCCAATAGTGGCCTTGGAAACCTTAACACCCACTTGAGAGGGGCAGACGGGGCCTCGGTTTAACGACTCATCTGAAAGACGGCACCTCCGACAGTGCGGCACTCCCTCAGTACTGGCACTGGGAGTGTCGGCCTGGATTATGGGGCTCGAGTGTCCGGAGTGGGGCTCGAACCCACGACCTCCTGACTCAGAGGCGAGAGAGAGACCGAGAGAGACCCACTCAACCACAGGGGTAGGTACAGAGGTAATCAAATACACTAAGGAACCTGAGTGTTCACATGCTGATGCTACAGGCAGACACCAAAATGGCAAGACCTAAGTGCGGTGGGAAGGTTGGCATGGCTGCTTGGTTTCAGTGGCGTACAGCGCCAGGCAAAACGACCTTCCCTGGGGTCCCTCTTCACACTGAGGTTGCTTTCACTGGCAGTCTTGCCGTCGGAAGTAACACTGTACAGATTCGGCAGTGCCATCCTGACACGATACGGGTCTCTCGCAGCCAATGACCCCAGCCAGTGTAAACGTAGCAGGCTCCACATCACTAACGGTGGCAGAGACTACCCTATATCGTAGGTCTTGCACTCCGCCGTGGGGACCGCGACCTCCCCCCACTCCTCTCCCTCCGTGACCTTGGAAACGCCCCGAGCTGCGTCCAATGCTTCGGCGTGCTTGCGTCACGGTGTGGAATCGCACGCCCACCGACACACGGGGCCTTCAGCACAACGAGCGTCGCATATTGTAGCGGGCAAGTGTCACAGTGCCAGCCCTGCGGGAACAAACCGTGGCCTGGATTTTACGATCGTGGTATTCCAGCGCCAGCGGTTTCGGGACATTAGGAGGGGGCCATTCAGCCCCTCGAGCCTGTTCCACCATTCAATTAGATCATGGTCGATCTGTACCTTAACTCCATCTACCCCCCTTGGTCCTGTAACCCTTAATCCCCTCACCCAACAAAAATCGATCAATCTCAGTTTTGAAATTTTCAATTGACCCCCAGCCTCAACAGCTTTTTGGGGGAGAGAGTTCCAGATTTCCACTCCCCTTTGTGTGAAGAAACGCTTCCTGACATCACCCCTGAACGGCCTGGCTCTAATTTTAAGGTTATGCCCCCTTGTTCTAGACTCCCTCCACCAGAGGAAATAGTTTCTCTCTGTCTACCCTATCAAATCCTTTAATCATCTGAAACACCTCGATTAGATCACCCCTTAATCTTCCACATTCGAGGGAATACAAGCCTCGTCTCTGCAACCTGTCCTCGTAATTTAACCCTTTTAGCCCCGGTATCATTCTGGTGAATCTGCGCTGCACCCCCTCCAAGGCCGATATATCCTTCCTGAGGGGACGGTGCCCAGAACTGAACGCAGTATCTCCAGGTGGGGTTTGACCAAGGCTGCTTTTGAACAGGATGGCGTTAGCTTGGCGCTGGGGCAGTGGGTTGGCGGTTGCCAAGCCAGCCTGAGCGGGAGCTGGACCCTGTTCACGTGAAAGAGCAGGAGCGGAAGGTCAGTCCCATGAGATCCAGGCCCGGACTCGAGGCAAAACAACAACAACTTGCATTTATACAGCGCCTTTAATGTAGTAAAACATCCTGAGGCGCTTCACTAGAACGTTACCAGACAAAATTTGACACCGAGCCACATAAGGAGATATTAGGACAGGTGACCAAAAGCTTGGTCAAAGAGGTAGGCTTTAAGGAGCGTCTTAAAGGAGGAGAGAGAGGCGGAGAGGTTTAGGGAGAGAATTCCAGAGCTTAGGGCCCAGGCAGCTGAAGGCACGGCCGCCAATGGTGGGGCGAAGAAAATCGGGGATGCGCGAGAGGCCAGAATTGGAGGAACGCAGAGATCTCGGAGGGTTGTAGGGGCTGGAGGAGGTTACAGAGACAGGGAGGGGGGCGAGGGCCATGGAGGGATTTGAACATGAGGATGAGAACTTTAAAATCGAGGCGTTGCCGGACCGGGAGCCGATGTAGGTCAGCGAGCACAGGGGGTGATGGGTGAACGGGACTTGGTGCGAGTTAGGATACAGAAACCGGCTGGAATTGGAGACGAGACGCACCAGACCAGTGTTTAAAGCAAGGGGATCATGTCGCGGGATTGTCAGGGAAGGAACACTGCTGTCGGAAAGAAAAGTCAGGGAATCTTGTGCTTCTGTGGCCAAAAACAGCGTGTAGGCCCCCTGCACTTACTGCCGAGATCAGATGCAGTTGGCTTGAGCTGAATGGGTTCACTCTGAAGGCCAGTGACCCTGTAGCTCCTGCTCAGCGAAGCTGTCACTTCAGTGAGACACACACACACACACACACACACACACTGAATCAAACAGGAGTACTCGCGACATGGCCTAGGAGGGCTACGAGAAGCCTGCCTCTCCCCCATCTATCGCTCCCCTCGGCAGACTTGCTGCTCCCTGTGTCCCTGGACCATCCGTTCATGATCTGCCAATCTCCCACAGAGTTGCAATTCAGTCTCGCTCCCCTCGCTCCCCACCGTCCCCCACCTTTCTTGTTCTGCAGCGAGGGAAGGCCAACAGGGATGGCACGAGGAGGTGCGGTTTTGTGACACGAGGTTTTGTGGACATCTTCAACGGGACCTGCTTTGGCCCAGGCCGGATGGTCACCACTGGGCAAAGTGTGAATTCTGCATTTTGTGCTGAGTCCTTCAACGATTGTCAGCTGTGGCTCAGTGGGTAACTCCCTCGCCTCTGAGTCAGAACAACAGCAATAACCTGCATTTATATAGCGCCTTTAACATAGTAAAACGTCCCAAGGCGCTTCACAGGAGCGATTATCAAACAATATTTGACATCGAGCCACTTAAGGAGATGTTAGGACAGGTGACCAAAAGCTTGGTCAAAGAGGTAGGTTTTAAGGAGCATCTTAAAGGAGGAGAGAGAGGCGGAGAGGTTTAGGGAGGGAATTCCAGAGCTTAGGGCCCAGGCAGCTGAAGGCACGGCCGCCAATGGCGGAGCGATGGAAATCAGGGATGTGCAAGAGGCCAGAATTGGAGGAGCGCAGAGATCTCGGAGGGTTGTAGGGGCTGGAGGAGGTTACAGAGACAGGGAGGGGGGCGAGGGCCATGGAGGGATTTGAAAACAAGGATGAGAATTTTAGAATCGAGGCGTTGCCGGACTGGGAGCCAAATAGGTCAGCGAGCGCAGGGGGTGATGGGTGAACGGGACTTGGTGTGAGTTAGGATACGGGGGAAGCAGAGTTTTGGATGAGCTGAAGTTAATGAAGGCTGTGGGTTCAAGTTCCACAAGATACTTGAGCCCATAATCCAGGCCGACACTCCCAGTGCAGTACTGAGGGAGTGCTGCACTGTTGGAGGTGCCGTCTTTCGGATGAGATGTTAAACCGAGGCCCCGTCTGCCCCTCTCAGGTGGACGTAAAAGATCCCACGGCCGCTATTGGAAGAAGAGCAGGGGGGAGTTCTCCCCGGTGTCCTGGGGCCAATATTTATCCCTCAACCAACATCATTAAAAACAAATTATCTGGTCATTTTCACATTGTTGACTGCAGGATCTTGCTGTGCGCAAATTGGCTGCTGCTTTTCCTACATTGCAACAGTGACTACACTTCAAAAGTACTTAATTGGTTGTAAAGCGCTTTGGGACGTCCTGAGGTCGTGAAAAGTGCTGTAGAAATGCAAATTCTTTCTTTCTTCCTCCTTATCTGACATCGCATCAATTGCTGTAAATTAAATAGAAATGACAGCACAGAAACGGGCCATTCGGCCCAAAAGGTCCATGCTGGTGTTTATGCTCCACACGAGCCTCCTCCCTCCCTACTTCATCTCACCCTATCAGGATACCCTTCCCTCTACCAGTTGGTCACACGTCAGGCATGTGGAGTTTGTAAGCCAGCAGGAGGTGCTGAACACTCCATGAGGTGGACTTCCTGCACTATCCTAGTATCCGTACCACGAGTGAAGGGGCCGTGATAAAACCACGGAGCTGGTCCACGGCGGAGCAATAGTGAAAGGGTCTCTTGAGCACAACACTTGCAAGGGACCGCACGCCCTAGACAAGAAGCCAGTGAGTCCCAGCAAGCGTGAGACTGGTCGTACAGGGGCTCGAAATCACGCTGACAGTCAGCCAGGTTGATGTTAGCACGTACCGACATCGTAAGAGACATTGGGGTCTAAATTGGGCCGTCCAACACCCGTTGTGTAGGCGCTACGCGGACTCCTAAGCCCCGAAAATGGCGTCCGTGATGCGCGCGCACGTGCACCGGACGCCATGTTGGCAAAGGCGTTTGCGCATGCCCACCTAACGACCGTCGGCAGGATGTAGAGTAGGGAGATTATGACATAAATCAGTGCGCAATGCTGATTTAAAGGGACCGCTGCTATATTGAGAACCCAGTGGGGTTCCGCAAGGCTCAGTACCAGGTCCCTTGCTTTTTGTGGTATATATTAATGATTTGGACTTGAATGTGGGGGGTTTGATCAAGAAGTTTGCAGATTATACAAAAATTGGCCGTGTGGCTGATAGTGAGGAGGAAAGCTGTAGACTGCAGGAAGATATCAATGGACCAGTCAGGAGGGCAGAAAACTGGCAAATGGAATTGAATCTAGAGAAGTGTGAGGTAATGCATTTGGGGAGGACAAACAAGGCAAGGGAGTACACAATAAATGGGAGGATACTGAGAGGTATAGAGGAAGGGAGGGACCTTGGAGTGCATGTCCACAGATCCCAGAAGGTAGCAGGACAGGTAGATAAGGTGGTTAAAAAGGCATACGAGATACTTTCCTTTATTAGCCAAGGCATAGAATTTAAGAGCAGGGTGGTTATGCTCGAACTGTATAAAACATTAGTTAGGCCACAGCTTGAGTACTGCGTACAGTTCTGGTCACCACATTACAGGAAAGATGTGATTGCACTAGAGAGGGTACAGAGGAGATTTACGAGGATGTGGCCAGGGCTGGAGAATTTTAGCTATGATAAAAGATTGGATAGGCTGGGGTTGTTTTCTTTGGAACAAAGAAGGCTGAGGGGAGATTTAATTGAGGTATATAAAATTATGAGAGGACTGGATAGGAAGGACCTATTTCTCTTAGCAGAGGGGTCAGTGACCAGTGGCATGGATTTAGACGGGAGTTGAGGGCAATTTTTTTCACCCAGAGGGTGGTGGGGGTCTGGAACTCACTGCCTGAAAGGGCGGAAGAGGCAGAAACCCTCAACTCATTTAAAAAGTACTTGGATGTGCACTTGAAGTGCCGTAACCTACAGGGCTACGGACCAAGTGCTGGAAAGTGGGATTAAGCTGGATTCCAGCCCCATTCTAGAGACTTGAACCTTATAATCCAGCGCAATGCTGAGGGAGTGCCGCACTGTCGGAGGTGCTGTCTTTCAGGACGTTAAACCGAGGCCTTGCCTGCCCTCTCAGCTGGACATAAAAGATCCCACGGCCGCTATTGGACGAGCAGCAGGGGGAGTTCTCCCCGGTGTCCTGGGGCCAATATTTATCCCTCAACCAACATCACTAAAAAACAGATGATCTGGTCATTATCACATTGCTGTTTGTGGGATCTTGCTGTGCGCAAATTGGTTGTCACGTTTGGCCTACATAACAACAGGAAGTACATTTCAAAAGTTATTCATCGGCTGTGAAGCACTCTGGGACATCCTGAGGATGTGACAGACGCTGTACAGATTAAGGGGTGATCTAATCGAGGTGTTTAAGATGATTAATGGATCTGATAGAGAGAAACTATTTCCTCTGGCGGGGGGGAGTCCAGACCAAAGGGGGGCCTAACCTTAAAATTCGAGCTAGGCCGTTCAGGGGTGATGTCAGGAAGCACTTCTTCACACAAAGGGGAGTGGAAATCTGGAACTCTCTCCCCCAAAAACCTGTTGAGGCTGGGGGTCAATAGAAAATGTCAAAACTGAGATCGCTCAATATTTAAGGGTGTTAAGGGTTACGGAATGAAGGCAGGTAAATGGAGTTAAGAGACAGATCAGCCATGATCTGATTGAATGGCCGAGCGGGCTCGAGGGGCTGAATGGCCTCCTCCTGTTCCTATGTCCCTAAGTCTAAATTACCAGGTGCCACAGACGTTCAAAATCACAGTAGTCAACGTCCTGAGGCTGGGCTGGACACCAGCGAGACTTCCTCCTCCCCATCGCGCTAGATTCTGACTCCTTGTGCCAGTTAGAACGCAGGGGTGGGGGGAACGTTCAATGGGAATGAATGGTGGGCGCTTTCTATAAACCCGCAGCTTTACCCCCCAGGTGGCAGACTGAGAATCTATGCTCGCGGGGGGTAACAGGGTGACCCCGGGGGTTCGTGGCCGCATTGGCTGAGCATGTGTGCGGGAGTCATCTCACAGCGCCCCCTTGACGGGTTTAACATCCGTCTGCTTTCGCCTCAGAAAACTCCTCCGCCCCTGTCGCAAACTGAAGTGTGGCAAATGCAGGATTAATTGGACACAAGGCCCCATCCACACTGGGGGGTTTGGGGCTAGCCAGCTCCTAATAAAAGTAACTGACTCGCAATGACTCTCCCCTTCGTTCCATTCAAATTGCTCCCGCGACACTGAATCTCAATTAAAATATAACGCCCGCGATTAGTCAAAGCCCTGACCCCTCTGGCAACTCGAAGGGTTCTGGCTCTTTATTTCCCCGTTGCTCTCCCCTCTCTCCCTCCTCTCCTGAAGGGGTACACTGATTAGGTACAGTCCCACCGCTGCCCTCCAAAGAGGGGAGATGCAAGGGAGCGGGATCATTGAGGAGCCTTGAAGCTGGACAGTGGGGGTGAGTTAATCCCGCTCACAAACTCGATGGCTGCAGCACTCCAATTAAATGGCTTCAAACACATTGCGGATATTTAGTTTCCTCAACTTCCTGATGTCCTGTTGCTCATAGTGATGAGTCTGTAGCCCCCGTGCTCGCTGACCTACACTGGCTCCCGGTCCAGCAACGCCTCGATTTTAAAATTCTCAGCCTCATGTTCGAACCCCTCTATGGCCCTCGCCCCCCCCTCCCTATCTCTGTAACCTCCTCCAGCCCCTACAACCCTCCGAGATCTCTGCCCTCCTCCGATTCTGGCCTCTTGCGCATCCCCGGTTTCCTTCACCCCGCCATTGGCGGCCGTGCCCCTAAGCTCTGGAATTCCCTCCCTAAACCTCTCCGCCTCTCTCTCTCCTCCTTTAAGACGCTCCTTAAAACCTACCTCTTTGACCGAGCTTTTGGTCGCCTGTCCTAATATCTCCTTATGTGGCTCGGTGTCAAGTATTGTTTGATAATCGCTCCTGTGAAGCCGCCTTGGGACGTTTTACTACGTTAAAGGCGCTGTATAAATGCAAGTTGTTGCTGTCGGGACTGAAAGACAGCGATCCAAGCTCCCTTGGGTGGAATCAATACATTGTATGCTGAATGTACAGATCAGGTCGGGCCTGGCTTCAGTCAGATTAGCCTGTTGTCATCTGGAGTGGTACAATTGGCCTTCCAATGCCTCTGGGCTGGAATGCAGGAAAGGAAACCAGCCAGGGTCCTTTCTCCCCACTGCTAGCCAGTGACCCCCTCACTGGAACCTGCCTATTTGTGGACCCCCCTGAGTGGGAACAGGGTTAATCTCGGCTTTGATGGTTTCCCCCCCATGGTCGAGCAGCCTGGCGATTTTCATTGTCCACAGTCAGGCATGAATGGCCCCTTGGGTGAGGTACTGCTTGTGGACCTATTCCCCAGCAGGAGAAAAAGGGATAGAATCATAGAATGAGACAGCAAAGGAGGAGGCCTTTCGGCCCATCGTGCCTGTGCCGGCTCTTTGAAAGAGCTGTCCAATTAGTCCCACTCCCCCTGCTCTCCAAACCCTTCAGAAAGTTATCACTGAATCTGCTTCCACCGCCCTTTCAGGCAGCGCATTCCAGATCAGAACAACTCGCTGCGTAAAAAGAATTCTCCTCATCTCCCCATTCTGGATCTTTGGTCAATTCTCTTAAATCTGTGCCCTCTGGTTACTGACCCTCCTGCCAGTGGGATGGGGGGAGGGAGAGAATTGGGGTGGGGGGAGAAAGATGCTTTTAAAAATAGATAACGATATAGGCACAAGATGCGCTGCTATACGTAACATCTGTGCAAAACCTGGCTGGTATCAAATGGGAGCTGCGGACTATTTGTACAAGAGTTCAGTACCATCTGCCCAGGGGCTGCCCGTCATCCATCCTCTGACTGCATCGATCTGGGAGGTTAGACAAAGAAATAGTGTGTTCCTCATCCATCTTGCCCTCGTTTCCAGTGCCAGCTTCTTTGGAGTTTACTCCGCAAAGTGGGCAAAGCGGGTTCCCAGCACGGCAGGGCTGGCCAGAGAAGGGGCAGGCGACGTGGGGTGGCAGAGGGATCAGTCTGTTACCCGCGGCAGCAGCAGGTTTAAGCGGCAGCGACTGTCCTCGCCACACGGAGCACACGAGAGGGGGGGGACGGAGCAAGAGGAAGAGAGGAGGGGGGAAAGGCAGAGAGGCTGAAATCACTGTGGTTTACAATAAAACAGGTTGGAATAGCGGAGAGGGAGAGAGAGGGATTTCACACAGACTCTCTAGTTACGAAAATCGATTTCAACCACACAGCATGTATTATTTTTTATCTTCATGATCGGGATGTGGGCTTCGCTGGGACGGCCGGCATTTATTGCCCATCCCTAGTTACCCTGGACAACAGAGCGACTTTCTCGGCCAATATAAACTAGAGGGCACAATTCTAAAATGGGTAGATCTGGGAATATCGTTGAAGGTGGCAGGGCGGGTTGAGAAAGCGGTTAAAAAAGCATACGGGGTCCTGGGCTTTATAAATAGAGGCTTAGAGTACAAAAGCAAGGAGGTTATGATGAACCTTTATAAAACACTGGTTCGGCCACGACTGGGGTATTGTGTCCAGTTCTGGGCACCGCACTTTAGGAAGGATGTGAAGGCCTTAGAGAGGGTGCAGAGGAGATTTACTAGAATGATTCCAGGGATGAGGGACTTAAATTACGTGGACAGACTGAAGAAGCTGGGGTTGTTCTCCTTGGAACAGAGAAGGTTGAGAGGAGCTTTGATAGAGGTGTTCAAAATCATGAAGGGTCCAGACGGAGAGAAATTGTTCCCATTGAGAGAAGGGTCAAGAACCAGAGGGCATAGATTTAAGGTGATTGGCAAAAGAACCAAAGGTGACATGAGGAAAAACCTTTTGTACACAGCGAGTGGTTGTGATCTGGAATGCACTGCCCGAGGGGGTGGTGGAGGCAGATTCAATCATGGCCTTCAAAAGGGAACTGGATAAGTACTTGAAACGAAAAAAAATGTGCAGGGCTACGGGGATAGGGCGGGGGAGTGGGACTTGCTGGATTGCTCTTGTATTGTGCTGGCGTGGACTCGATGGGCCGAACGGCCTCCTTCCGTGCTGTAACCTTTCTATGATTCTATGACTTCAGAGGGCAGTTAAGAGTCAACCACGTTGATGTGGGACTGGAGACGTGTATTTCCTCGGTGAGCCAGTTGGATTTTTAATGACAACCCGACAGCTTCATGGTCACTTTTACTGATACCAGCTTTTTATTTCCAGATTTAAAGTGAATTTCAATTCTTAAATTGCCCTGGTGGGATTTGAACTCACGTTCTCTCGATTACTAGCCCAGTAACAACAACAACATCTTGCATTTATTTAGCGCCTCCTGGGTAGTGTGGAATCTGGAGCACATTTATAACTGCTAAGATAGAGTTATGTGTAATCTAGCCCCCTAATGCCACTGCTCAGGTACTCTAAGGCGGGGGAGGTGTTCCAAGTAGGTACATCCTGAGGCTAATTGCTTACAGGTTTTTTTTCCGTAGATTGGCGGCTGCTTGTAAATCGCCGGCTCCTGGCCTTGCAGAGACACCGGGTTCTCAAGGTCGGAAAAACCAGCAGGAAATGACTGGCTTTTCCTCGCTGCTTTTAATCAATGTAGACTTTATCTGCCTTTCGGATGAGACGTGAAACCGAGGCCCCCGTCTGCCCCTCTCAGGTGGACGTAAAAGATCCCACGGCCACTATTTGGAAGAAGAGCAGGGGGGGGGAGTTCTCCCCGGTGTCCTGGGGCCAATAGTTAACCCTCAGCCAACCCCTAAAGATGATCCAGTCATTAACCTCCTTGCTGTTTGTGGGATCTTGCTGTGCGCAAATTGTCTGCCACGTTTCTTTCTTTCTCTTTCTCTCTATCATCCACTCCCCTTGGTGGATTATCACTGCAGTAAGAGCCTTCAGCGGTCACCATGGGCAACACACTCCAGTAATGATCTGTGAAAGTTCAGATAAAGCCTTCTCTTAAGCAAGGCTCGTTATTCCAGATAAAGTGCTTCCCAGGGGAGCAATAAAGACAACCAGACCTTTATGTATGGATTTCTCCTCTGACCTTCAAGTTTCAGAAACGTCCAGGCATTCATTACGGAACCCCAGCACGTCAGACTTAGCTCCGGGCCAATCTTGTTCCAACTTCGGCAGGATCGCATCCGGCCCCGATTCAATCCGCTCGGGACGGAGAGAGACGGGGCCTCACACCCCATCGACGCAGAAAACCAGCTGACCGAGAGCTCCGATCAGAAGCTGACAACTCAAAGCCCGGCCTTGACCACAGGCTTTTGACGTAGTTCCACTGAAAATGGGGAGGGGCGCAGGCTTGTCATGGTTTAAGCTGCAGGTCCATCGTTCCAGCACTTGGACAGCAAGGTCGGGGCAGGGGGGGGGGGGGGGGGGGGGGGAGAAACAACTACTTTAAAGGCCTGACGGGCTGATAATTATTTTTTCGAGGGTGGGGCTCTGGGGGAACACTTCGATTTTTGACGCTTTCTTTGGTACATTTTGGGAATCTCTGGGCCTTTCGAGTCCAAAATTATATGTCTCAGGAGGGTTACGGATCATTTAAATATGGAAATCAAGTCATCATCCAGGCTGCCTTTTGCAAACTTTAGATTCTAGCCCCTTTCACTGCAGTGTATCCCCTTTGATGAGCCCTCAATTAATCGGGACGTCCTGAGGTCGCGGAAGGCGCAATATAAATTTAAATTTTGTTGAAATTGGCCAACTCCATTGTTTATTTATTCATTTCCTGGCCAGTTCCTAACCTCTGGTTTTCATTTGCTCCACTGCATGTATCAGGGTTTCCTTCGATTTATCGACAATAAAGACCTCTCCTCAGGTAGCTGTTAAAGAATTAATAATTCAAAGAACAGCAGGTGGGCCATAGCAACGTTCTGAGGGCTGTTCTGGTAACATGAGCAAAACTGGCCTTCGTTTAGAAAGAACTTGCATTTATATAGCGCCTTTCGCGACCTCTGGACGTCCCAAAGTGCTTCACAGCCAATTAAGTACTTTTTTGAAGTGTAGTCACTGTTGGAATGTAGGAAACGGGGCAGCCGATTTGCGCACAGCAAGATCCCACAAACAGCAATGTGATAATGACCACATCATCTGTTTTTAGTGATGTTGGTTGAGGGATAAATATTGACCCCAGGACACCGGGGAGAACTCCCCCCTGCTCTTCTTCCAATAGCGGCCGTGGGATCTTTTACATCCACCTGAGAGGGGCAGATGGGGGCCTCGATTTTATCGCCTCATCCGATAAACGGCACCTCCGACAGTGCGGCACTCCCTCAGTACTGGCAGTGGGAGTGTTGGCCTGGATTATGGGCTCAAGTCTCTGGACTGGGGCTCGAACCCACGACCTTCTGACTCAGAGGTGAGCGAGCGAGAGAGAGAGAGAGATACCCACTGAGCCTTGGCTGACACCAAACGGGAAATAATTGATATCATTACCTGTGTTGGGAGAAGGAGTGCAACAACTAACCCCAGAAAGATGTCAACAAGGCATATTTGCAGAGTAAGGGTCGGCGGGTTCAAAATAATATGGTCATCGCGAGGCAAAATAGTCAGTCCGTAAACTTCACCTCATCCAAAACTCTGCTGCCCGTATCCTAACTTGCACCAAGTCCGTTCACCCATAACCCCTTGCTCGCTGACCTACATTGGCTCCTGGTTCTGCGAGGCCTCGATCTTAAAATTCTCATCCTCGTATTCAAATCCCTCCATGGCCCTCGCCCCCCTCCCTATCTCTGTAACCTCCTTCAGCCCGACAACCCTCCGAGATCTCTGCGTCATCCAATTCTGGCCTATTGCCCATCCCTGATTTTAATCGCTCCACCACTGGCGGCCGTGCCTTCAGCCCTAAGCTCTGGAATTCCCTCCCTAAACCTCTCCGCCTCTCTCTCCTCCTTTAAGATGCTCCCTAAAACCTACCTCTTTGACCAAGCTTTTGGTCACCTGTCCTGATACAAAGAAAGAGGTGAAAAATTGGGGCTGTTTTCACTGAAACAGAGGAGGTTACTGAGTGATTTGATAGAGGTGTTTAAAAATATGAAGAGATGGGACAGAGAGGATAGAAATAGTGTGTTTCCAGCGGTTGAGGGAGTCGAGGACGAGGGGACAAAGATAATAAGATTAAATATAAGAGATTTGGGACAGAGAGCAGGGTAAACATTATCAGGGTATGAGGCTGTGGAATGTACCAGCGGAGTTACTGATTGAAGCAGAGACCATGGTAACATTTAAGAATAGATTAGACAGGTGGTCGAAGGAAAGGGGGATAAAGGGATACAGGAACAGAGCGCGCACATGGGATGAGGACAACTGCTCGTGTGGAGGATAAACAACAGGGGCTGGTTGGGCCTGATTTCATGTTGTCGTCCCTGTCAACCTCCAATGGAGACTTGCATGGAGTGCAGTGTTACTGGAGAACGAGGTAGAATTGCTCACGGTGAATCAGAGGCCACATTTCACTCCAATGATTGGAGCAATGTAGCACATAACGCACAACGTACCCTCCTGCTGCTAAGATAGAGCTGTGTTTATCTGGCTTGTCCCTTTAAGGCTACGAGGCCTCATTGCTGCAGAGTCTGAGGTCAGTTAGAAGCTGGTCGTCGTCGAGTGGGGGGGAAGTTTGGATGTTAGCAGGTGCTTGGATCTGAGAGACAATTAGAGGTAATGAGATGTGCACATTGGCATTATCAGCCACCTGACATTGTGTGTTGGGTCAGATCGTACATCTGTTGCCTGGCACTGGGGTGTGAACGAATGATGTTGCCATCTTGTTGACTGGCACTAACTGCGCCACATGGGACATTGGTATCACCTGCCGCTGGCACAGTGTGACTCAAGGTTGGCATCTACCCCACAGCGAGTCTACGCTCTCACTACAGCCTCGGTATCTCCATCGCTACTCCAGAGGGAAGCAGGAAGCTTAAAGTCTTTGAACGTCAAGTAATTTCCCTTGTGCCTCCTTTTTCCTTTATTTCTCCCCGTGGCCGTTGCCTCCTCTGGGAGATCAGGACTCCCTGGTGACCACTTTCAGCAGCAATTATCAAACTGGAATTGGCCACCAGGTAAGGTCACCAACTTGCCACGATTGTCCTGGAGTCTCCAGAAATTAAAGCTTAAGTCTCCAGGACACTGCCACAAGAAAACCAGGAGAAAACCTCAGGGACATTAAAAAAAATTGTACGTGGTTTTTCCATTTTCTTTCAACACTTTTATTT
Source organism: Heptranchias perlo (assembly GCF_035084215.1). Lineage (NCBI taxonomy): Eukaryota > Metazoa > Chordata > Chondrichthyes > Hexanchiformes > Hexanchidae > Heptranchias > Heptranchias perlo. The sequence continues at coordinate 7,425,159 of NC_090367.1, read as the reverse complement.
ATTACTGAAAAAAAAAAGAGTGGAGATGGGATAAAAACAGGTCGTTTGACTGACAGTCACGAATCATCCAATCTGGTGATTAAGAGCCTGTTCGCTTTCCAATTGGCCGGGGGGGGGGCACCGTGATGATGGACGTATCGGGCAACCAATGGCGGGAGTGCGGGGGCGGGGCGCTTGGAGGCAGGCGGTCATGTGATGAAACCTCCAGGAAGACGTCCAACCAGAGTTGGCAATCCAACCACCAGGAGGGGTAACAAAAACCGGGAGAGGGGGTCAAAAGAAGAGTCAGAAGGTTCTGAGTCCAAGCATTCCCTCAGAACTGAACTCAAGATTATGTGATCAAGTCCTGGAGTCAAGCTCAAACTCACAAACCCTCGAGTCCGGCAACACCGCGATTTGAAAATTCTCATCCTTGTGTTCAAATCCCTCCATGGCCCTCGCTCCCCTCCCTATCTCTGTAACCTCCTCGAGCCCCGACAACCCCCCCGAGATCTCTGCGCTCCTCCAATTCTGGCCTTTTAATCGTTCCACCATTGGCGGTCGTGTCGTTAGCTGCCTAGGCCCCATGCTCTGGAATTCCCTCCCTAAACCTCTCCGCCTCTCTCTCCTCCTTTAAGACGCTCCTGAAAACCCACCTCTTTGACCAAGCTTTTGGTCACCTGTCCTAATATCTCTTTATGTGTCACGGTGCTAGATTTTGTCTGATAATCGTTCCTGTGAAGCACCTTGGGACGTTTTACTACGTTAAAGGCGCTATATAAATACTAGTTGTTATTGAGTCAGAGACAAGAGTGATACCCACTGAGGCCAGCTGTTCTCAACAGTCCGACACTAAGACCAGGAACTTCATAGTGATCCAGATGCTGAAGACAACGCTTTGTTGGGTTCTTTACTGCGAAGGTGAAGACTACAGTGGACATGATAAGGAACATAAGAGGAGCAGCAGGAGGCCAATCGGCCCCTCGAGCCTGCTCCGCATTCAGTAAGATCATGGCTGATCTTTGACCTCAACTCCACTTTCCCGCCCGATCCCCATATCCCTTGATTCCCCGAGAGTCCAAAAAATCTATCAATCTCAGTCTTGAATATACTCAACGACTGAGCATCCACAGCCCTCTGGGGTAGAGAATTCCAAAGATTCACAACCCTCTGAGTGAAGAAATTCCTCCTCATCTCAGTCTTAAATGGCCGACCCCTTATCCTGAGACTATGCCCCCCAGTACTGGACTCTCCAGCCAGGGGAAACAACCTCTCAGCATCTACCCTGTCAAGCCCCCTCAGAATTTCACATGTTTCAATGAGATCACCTCTCATTCTTCTAAACTCCAGAGAATATAGGCCTATTTTACTCAACCTCTCCTCATAGGTCAACCCTCTCATCCCAGGAATCAACCCAGTGAACCTTCGTTGCATCCCCTCGAAGTTAAGTATATCCTTCCTTAGGTAAGGAGACCAAAACTGTACACGGTACTCCAGGTGTGGTCTCTCCAAAACCCTGTGCAATTGTAGTAAGACTTCCTTACTCTTGTACTCCATCCCCCTTGCAATAAAGGCCAACATACCATTTGCCTTCCTAATTGCTTGCTGTACCTGCATGTTAACTTTCTGTGTTTCTTGTACAAGGACACCCAAATCCCTCTGATCAGTGATTTCCCCCCTCTCTTCCTCTCCTCTCCCAAAGGCCCCGGTTCATGCTGGGGTACAGGCACCAGCTGCCCCTTCTCCAGTAGGGGCTGGGCGCAACGATGGAGACTCCACTGCCGAGGACAGCAGACTCAGCACAGAGCCGAGGGGCTCGCCCAGCTTATCGACACCTGAGGCAGCGTCGTTTCCTCATCAGGGCGAGAGGGAAAAGCCAGGCAATGCTGGGCTCACATGGCTCTCATTATTTAAGGCGCCCCTTTAATTAGCCTCTTTTTTTATTTTGCCAGGCCGAAATTTCTTACCAGAAGTGGAAGTTTTGTCTTGCAGGAATAACCCGCATTATCAGCACGGATGCAGGCGGAGAGCCTCTTATCCATTCACTGTGCATTACCACCCACAGTGCAATGGTGAGCAATATTCCTTATCGCAAGCTGTCAACCATTTGTGACTTTTGGATTTTCTCTTCAATATGGTAGCGGTGTTAAAGCAACAAAGCAGCCAAGACAGGCAATTACCGACAGAATACAAGAGTTCTTGGCTGCAGGGAGAAATCAGCCAATTGCTCTCTCCAACCTCCTTCAGTCTTTTCTTCCTCCCACAGCACTGAGCTTTCAAAACCCGAGCTAAATGCTCTCTAATCACTTCCCTGCTCTTTTTGGGAATGTTCTATACTTGGGCCTTGGCCATTCACAATTCATTTCCAAACACAAAACATCGAAAAGGGCCCTGCTTAACTCCTCAACTCTCTGAGTCTTCCCTTCCTCCTACAATCCGCAGCTTGTTAAAATAACAACTACTCGCATTGACACAGCACCTTTAATGTAGTAAAATGTCCCAAGGCGCTTCACAGGAGTGATTATCAAACAGAATTTGACACTGAGTCACATAAAGAGATATTAGGACAGGTGACCAAAAGCTTGGTCAAAGAGGTAGGTTTTAAGGAGCGTCTCAAAGGAGGAGAGAGAGGCGGAGAGGTTCAGGGAGGGAATTCCAGAGCTTAGGGCCCAGGCAGCTGAAGGCACGGCCGCCAATGGTGGAGCGAAGGAAATCGGGGATGGGCAAGAGGCCAGAACAGGAGGAGCGCAGAGATCTCGGAGGGTTGTAGGGCTGGAGGAAGTTACAGAAATAGGGAGGGGGTTTTGAACATGAGAATGAGAATTTTAAAACTGAGTTGTTGCTCGACCGGGAGCCAATTCACTGCTTCCTAATTAGCCTCATTTTCCTCTCCTACTATTTCCATCCTTGGGGGTGTCCTGCAGTGTGGGCCGTTTGTATATAAAAGCAGATCCCCTGGCGCCTGTCAAAATTTACCTGAGATCCCCGGGGGCGTGTCGATATTTACTCACGATCCCTGGGGGCGTGTCGATATTTACTCACGATCCCTGGGGGCGTGTCGATATTTACTGGCGATCCCCGGGGGCGTGTCGATATTTACTCGCGATCCCTGGGGGCATGTCGATATTTACTCACGATCCCTGGGGGCGTGTCGATATTTACTCACGATCCCTGGGGGCGTGTCGATATTTACTCACGATCCCTGGGGGCGTGTCGATATTTACTGGCGATCCCCGGGGGCGTGTCGATATTTACTAGCGATCCCTGGGGGCGTGTCGATATTTACTGGCGATCCCCGGGGGCGTGTCGATATTTACTCGCGATCCCTGGGGGCGTGTCGATATTTACTGGCGATCCCTGGGGGCGTGTCGATATTTATTTGATCCCTGGGGGCGTCTCGATATTTACGAGAGATCTCTGGGGGGGGTGTCGATATTTATTGTGATCCCTGGGGGCGTGTCGATATTTACTCGCGATCCCTGGGGGCGTGTCGATATTTACTAGAGATCCCTGGGGGCGTGTTGATATTTACTAGCGATCCCTGGGGGCGTGTCGATATTTACTCGCGATCCCTGGGGACGTGTCGATATTTACTTGCGATCCCTGGGGGCGTGTCGATATTTACTCACGATCCCTGGGGGCGTGTCGATATTTACTCGCGATCCCTGGGGGCGTGTCGATATTTACTCGGGATCCCTGGGGGCGTGTCGATATTTACTCACGATCCCTGGGGGCGTGTCGATATTTACTCGCGATCCCTGAGGGCGTGTCGATATTTACTGACGATCCCTGGGGGCGTGTCGATATTTACTCACGATCACTGGGGGCGTGTCGATATTTACTCGCGATCCCTGGGGGCGTGTCGATATTTACTCACGATCCCTGGGGGCGTGTCGATATTTACTCGCGATCCCTGGGGGCGTGTCGATATTTACTCGCGATCCCTGGGGGCGTGTCGATATTTACTCACGATCCCTGGGGGCGTGTCGATATTTACTCACGATCCCTGGGGGCGTGTCGATATTTACTCGCGATCCCTGGGGGGCGTGTCGATATTTACTGGCGATCCCTGGGGGCGTGTCGAAATTTATTTGATCCCTGGGGGCGTCTCGATATTTACGAGAGATCTCTGGGGGGGTGTCGATATTTATTGTGATCCCTGGGGGCGTGTCGATATTTACTCGCGATCCCTGGGGGCGTGTCGATATTTACTAGAGATCCCTGGGGGCGTGTTGATATTTACTCGCGATCCCTGGGGTCGTGTCGATATTTACTAGCGATCCCTGCGGGCGTGTTGATATTGACTAGCGATCCCTGGGGGCGTGTCGATATTTACTAGCGATCCCTGGGGGCGTGTTGATATTGACTAGCGATCCCTGGGGGCGTGTCGATATTTACTAGCGATCCCTGGGGGCGTGTTGATATTGACTAGCGATCCCTGGGGGCGTGTCGATATTTACTAGCGATCCCTGGGGGCGTGTCGATATTTACTAGCGATCCCTGGGGGCGTGTCGATATTTACCAGTGATCCCTGGGGGCGTGTCGATATTTACTAGCGATCCCTGGGGGCGTGTTGATATTGACTCGCGATCCCTGGGGGCGTGTTGATATTCACTCGCGATCCCTGGGGTCGTGTCGATATTTATCCGCGATCCCTGGGGGCGTGACGATATTTACCAGCGATCCCTGGGGGCGTGTCGATATTTACCCGCGATCCCTGGGTCGTGTCGATATTTACTCGCGATCCCTGGGGACGTGTCGATATTTACTCGCGATCCCTGGGGGCGTGTCGATATTTGCTCGCGATCCCAGGGGGCGTGTCGATATTTACTCGCGATCCCTGGGGGCGTGTCGATATTTACTCGCGATCCCTGGGGGCGTGTCGATATTTACTGGCGATCCCTGGGGGCGTGTCGATATTTACTAGAAATCGCTCGGGGCGTGTCGATATTTACTAGCGATCCCTGGGGGCGTGTCGATATTTACTCGCGATCCCCGGGGGCGTGTCGATATTTACCAGCGATCCCTGTGGGCGTGTCGATATTTACTCGCAATCCCTGGGGGGGTGTCGATATTTACTCGCAATCCCTGGGGGGGTGTCGATATTTACTAGAGATCCCTGGGGGCGTGTCGATATTTACAGGTGATCCCTGGGGGCGTGTCGATATTTACAGGTAATCCCTGGGGACGTGTCGATATTTACCAGCGATCCCTGGGGGCGTGTCGATACTTACTAGCGATCCCTGGGGGGGGTGTCGATATTTACTGACGATCCCTGGGGGGGTGTCGATATTTACTGACGATCCCTGGGGGCGTGTCGATATTTACCAGCGATCCCTGGGGGCGTGTCGATATTTACTCGCGATCCCAGGCGGCGTGTCGATATTTACTGATGATCCCTGGGGGCGTGTCGATATTTACTGACGATCCCTGGGGGCGTGTCGATATTTACCAGCGATCCCTGGGGGCGTGTCGATATTTACTCGCGATCCCAGGCGGCGTGTCGATATTTACTAGAGATCCCTGGGGGCGTGTCGATATTTACTGATGATCCCTGGGGGCGTGTCGATATTTACTTGCGATCCCTGGGGGCGTGTCGATATTTACCAGAGATCCCTGGGGGCGTGTCGATATTTACTCACGATCCCTGGGGGGCGTGTCGATATTTACGAGAGATCCCTCGGGGGCGTGTCGATATTTACGAGAGATCCCTGGGGGCGTGTCGTTATTTACTTGAGATCCCTGGGGGCGTGTCGATATTTACTAGAGATCCCTGGGGGGCGTGTCGATATTTACGAGAGATCCCTGGGGGCGTGTCGATATTTACTTGAGATCCCTGGGGGCGTGTCGATATTTACTAGAGATCCCTGGGGGCGTGTCGATATTTACTAGAGATCCCAGGGGGCGTGTCGATATTTACTTGAGATCCCTGGGGGCGTGTCGATATTTACTAGAGATCCCTGGGGGCGTGTCGATATTTACTAGAGATCCCTGGGGGCGTGTCGATATTTACTTGAGATCCCTGGGGGCGTGTCGATATTTACTAGAGATCCCTGGGGGCGTGTCGATATTTACTAGAGATCCCTGGGGGCGTGTCGATATTTACTTGAGATCCCTGGGGGCGTGTCGATATTTACTAGAGATCCCTGGGGGCGTGTCGATATTTACTAGAGATCCCTGGGGGCGTGTCGATATTTACTTGAGATCCCTGGGGGCGTGTCGATATTTACTAGAGATCCCTGGGGGCTTGTCGATATTTACTTGAGATCCCTGGGGGCGTGTCGATATTTACTCGTGATCCCTGGGGGCGTGTCGATATTTACTCGCGATCCTTCGGGGCGTGTCGATATTTACTGGAGATCCCTGGGGGGGTGTCGATATTTACTGACGATCCCTGGGGGGCGTGTCGATATTTACTCGCGATCCCTGGGGGCGTGTCGATATTTACTGGCGATCCCTGGGTGCGTGTCGATATTTACTAGCGATCCCTGGGTGCGTGTCGATATTTACTCGCGATCCCTGGGGGCGTGTCGATATTTACCAGAGATCCCTGGGGGCGTGTCGATATTTAGTGACGATCCCTGGGGGCGTGTCGATATTTACTGGAGATCCCTGGGGGCGTGTCGATATTTACTCGCGATCCCTGGGGGCGTGTCGATATTTACTCGCGATCCCCGGGGGCGTGTCGATATTTATTTGCGATCCCTGGGGGCGTGTCGATATTTACCAGAGATCCCTGGGGGCGTGTCGATATTTACTGACGATCCCTGGGGGCGTGTCGATATTTACTGGAGATCCCTGGGGGTGTGATGATATTTACTCGGGATCCCTGGGGGCGTTTCGATATTTACTGGAGATCCCTGGGGGCGTGTCGATATTTACTAGCGATCCCTGGGGGCGTGTCGATATTTACTAGCGATCCCTGGGGGCGTGTCGATATTTACCAGTGATCCCTGGGGGCGTGTCGATATTTACTAGCGATCCCTGGGGGCGTGTTGATATTGACTCGCGATCCCTGGGGGCGTGTTGATATTCACTCGCGATCCCTGGGGTCGTGTCGATATTTACCCGCGATCCCTGGGGGCGTGACGATATTTACCAGCGATCCCTGGGGGCGTGTCGATATTTACCCGCGATCCCTGGGGCGTGTCGATATTTACTCGCGATCCCTGGGGACGTGTCGATATTTACTCGCGATCCCTGGGGGCGTGTCGATATTTGCTCGCGATCCCAGGGGGCGTGTCGATATTTACTCGCGATCCCTGGGGGCGTGTCGATATTTACTCGCGATCCCTGGGGGCGTGTCGATATTTACTGGCGATCCCTGGGGGCGTGTCGTTATTTACCAGCGATCCCTGGGGGCGTGTCGATACTTACTAGCGATCCCTGGGGGGGGTGTCGATATTTACTGACGATCCCTGGGGGGCGTTTCGATATTTACTCGTGATCCCAGGCGGCGTGTCGATATTTACCAGCGATCCCTGGGGGCGTGTCGATATTTACTCGCGATCCCAGGCGGCGTGTCGATATTTACTGATGATCCCTGGGGGCGTGTCGATATTTACTGATGATCCCTGGGGGCATGTCGATATTTACTCGCGATCCCAGGCGGCGTGTCGATATTTACTGGCGATCCCCGGGGGGGTGTCGATATTTACTGACGATCCCTGGGGGGTGTCGATATTTACTGACGATCCCTGGGGGCGTGTCGATATTTACCAGAGATCCCTGGGGGCGAGTCGATATTTACTGGCGATCCCTGGGGGCGTGTCGATATTTACTCGCGATCCCAGGCGGCGTGTCGATATTTCCTGGCGATCCCTGGGGGCGTGTCGATATTTACTCGCGATCCCTGGGGGCGTGTTGATATTTACTCGCGATCCCGGGGGCGTGTCGATATTTACTGGCGATCCCTGGGGTCGTTTCGATATTTACTCGCGATCCCTGGGGGCGTGTCGATATTTACTCGCGATCCCTGGGGGCGTTTCGATATTTACTCGCGATCCCCGGGGGCGTGTCGATATTTACTGGCGATCCCTGGGGTCGTTTCGATATTTACTCGCGATCCCCGGGGGCGTGTCGATATTTACTGGCGATCCCTGGGGTCGTTTCGATATTTACTCGCGATCCCCGGGGGCGTGTCGATATTTACTGGCGATCCCTGGGGGCGTGTCGATATTTACTTGCGATCCCTGGGGGCGTGTCGATATTTACCAGAGATCCCTGGGGGCGTGTCGATATTTACGAGAGATCCCTGGGGGGGCGTGTCGATATTTACGAGAGATCCCTGGGGGCGTGTCGTTATTTACTTGAGATCCCTGGGGGCGTGTCGATATTTACGAGAGATCCCTGGGGGGCGTGTCGATATTTACGAGAGATCCCTGGGGGCGTGTCGATATTTACTTGAGATCCCTGGGGGCGTGTCGATATTTACTAGAGATCCCTGGGGGCGTGTCGATATTTACTAGAGATCCCTGGGGGCTTGTCGATATTTACTCGCGATCCCTGGGGGCGTGTCGATATTTACTCGCGATCCTTAGGGGCGTGTCGATATTTACTGGAGATCCCTGGGGGGGTGTCGATATTTACTGACGATCCCTGGGGGGCGTGTCGATATTTACTCGCGATCCCTGGGGGCGTGTCGATATTTACTGGCGATCCCTGGGTGCGTGTCGATATTTACTAGCGACCCCTGGGTGCGTGTCGATATTTACTCGCGATCCCTGGGGGCGTGTCGATATTTACCAGAGATCCCTGGGGGCGTGTCGATATTTACTGACGATCCCTGGGGGCGTGTCGATATTTACTGGAGATCCCTGGGGGCGTGTCGATATTTACTCGCGATCCCTGGGGGCGTGTCGATATTTACTCGCGATCCCCGGGGGCGTGTCGATATTTACTTGCGATCCCTGGGGGCGTGTCGATATTTACCAGAGATCCCTGGGGGCGTGTCGATATTTACTGACAATCCCTGGGGGCGTGTCGCTATTTACTGGAGATCCCTGGGGGTGTGATGATATTTACTCGGGATCCCTGGGGGCGTTTCGATATTTACTGGAGATCCCTGGGGGCGTGTTGATATTTACGAGCGATCCCTGGGGGGGCGTGTCGATATTTACTCGCAATCCCTGGGGGGGTGTCGAAATTTACTCGCAATCCCTGGGGGCGTGTCGATATTTACAGGTGATCCCTGGGGGCGTGTCGTTATTTACCAGCGATCCCTGGGGGCGTGTCGATATTTACTCGCGATCCCAGGCGGCGTCGATATTTCCTGGCGATCCCTGGGGGCGTGTCGATATTTACTCGCGATCCCTGGGGTCGTGTCGATATTTACTCGCGATCCCTGGAGGTGTGTCGATATTTACTCGCGATCCCTGGGGGCGTGTCGATATTTACTCACGATCCCTGGGGGGCGTGTCGATATTTACTCGCGATCCCTGGGTGCGTGTCGATATTTACTAACGATCCCTGGGGGCGTGTCGATATTTACCAGCGATCCCTGGGGGCGTGTCGAAATTTATTTGATCCCTGGGGGCGTCTTGATATTTACGAGAGATCTCTGGGGGGGTGTCGATATTTATTGTGATCCCTGGGGGCGTGTCGATATTTACTCGCGATCCCTGGGGGCGTGTCGATATTTACTAGAGATCCCTGGGGGCGTGTTGATATTTACTCGCGATCCCTGGGGTTATGTCGATATTTACTAGCGATCCCTGGGGGCGTGTTGATATTTACTAGCGATCCCTGGGGGCGTGTTGATATTGACTCGCGATCCCTGGGGGCGTGTTGATATTGACTAGCGATCCCTGGGGGCGTGTCGATATTTACTAGCGATCCCTGGGGGCGTGTCGATATTTACTAGCGATCCCTGGGGGCGTGTCGATATTTACCAGTGATCCCTGGGGGCGTGTCGATATTTACTAGCGATCCCTGGGGGCGTGTTGATATTGACTCGCGATCCCTGGGGGCGTGTTGATATTCATTCGCGATCCCTGGGGTCGTGTCGATATTTACCCGCGATCCCTGGGGGCGTGACGATATTTACCAGCGATCCCTGGGGGCGTGTCGATATTTACCCGCGATCCCTGGGGCGTGTCGATATTTACTCGCGATCCCTGGGGACGTGTCGATATTTACTCGCGATCCCTGGGGGCGTGTCGATATTTGCTCGCGATCCCAGGGGGCGTGTCGATATTTACTCGCGATCCCTGGGGGCGTGTCGATATTTACTCGCGATCCCTGGGGGCGTGTCGATATTTACTGGCGATCCCTGGGGGCGTGTCGATATTTACTAGAAATCGCTCGGGGCGTGTCGATATTTACAGGTGATCCCTGGGGGCGTGTCGTTATTTACCAGCGATCCCTGGGGGCGTGTCGATACTTACGAGCGATCCCTGGGGGGGGTGTCGATATTTACTGACGATCCCTGGGGGGGTGTCGATATTTACTGACGATCCCTGGGGGCGTGTCGATATTTACCAGCGATCCCTGGGGGCGTGTCGATATTTACTCGCGATCCCAGGCGGCGTGTCGATATTTACTGATGATCCCTGGGGGCGTGTCGATATTTACTGACGATCCCTGGGGGGCGTGTCGATATTTACTCGTGATCCCAGGCGGCGTGTCGATATTTACCAGCGATCCCTGGGGGCGTGTCGATATTTACTCGCGATCCCAGGCGGCGTGTCGATATTTACTGATGATCCCTGGGGGCGTGTCGATATTTACTGATGATCCCTGGGGGCGTGTCGATATTTACTCGCGATCCCAGGCGGCGTGTCGATATTCACTGGCGATCCCCGGGGGGGTGTCGATATTTACTGACGATCCCTGGGGGGGTGTCGATATTTACTGACGATCCCTGGGGGCGTGTCGATATTTACCAGAGATCCCTGGGGGCGAGTCGATACTTACTGGCGATCCCTGGGGGCGTGTCGATATTTACTCGCGATCCCAGGCGGCGTGTCGATATTTCCTGGCGATCCCTGGGGGCGTGTCGATATTTACTCGCGATCCCTGGGGGCGTGTCGATATTTACGAGCGATCCCTGGGGGCGTGTTGATATTTACTCGCGATCCCCGGGGGCGTGTCGATATTTACTCGCGATCCCTGGGGGCGTGTCGATATTTACTCGCGATCCCTGGGGGCGTTTCGATATTTACTCGCGATCCCCGGGGGCGTGTCGATATTTACTGGCGATCCCTGGGGTCGTTTCGATATTTACTCGCGATCCCCGGGGGCGTGTCGATATTTACTGGCGATCCCTGGGGGCGTGTCGATATTTACCAGAGATCCCTGGGGGCGTGTCGATATTTACTCACGATCCCTGGGGGGCGTGTCGATATTTACGAGAGATCCCTGGGGGGCGTGTCGATATTTACGAGAGATCCCTGGGGGCGTGTCGTTATTTACTTGAGATCCCTGGGGGCGTGTCGATATTTACTAGAGATCCCTGGGGGGGCGTGTCGATATTTACGAGAGATCCCTGGGGGCGTGTCGATATTTACTTGAGATCCCTGGGGGCGTGTCGATATTTACTAGAGATCCCTGGGGGCGTGTCGATATTTACTCGCGATCCCTGGGGGCGTGTCGATATTTACTAGAGATCCCTGGGGGCGTGTCGATATTTACTCGTGATCCTTAGGGGCGTGTCGATATTTACTGGAGATCCCTGGGGGCGTGTCGTTATTTACTTGAGATCCCTGGGGGCGTGTCGATATTTACTTGAGATCCCTGGGGGCGTGTCGTTATTTACTTGAGATCCCTGGGGGCGTGTTGATATTTACTCGCGATCCCTGGGGTTATGTCGATATTTACTAGCGATCCCTGGGGGCGTGTTGATATTTACTAGCGATCCCTGGGGGCGTGTTGATATTGACTCGCGATCCCTGGGGGCGTGTTGATATTGACTAGCGATCCCTGGGGGCGTGTCGATATTTACTAGCGATCCCTGGGGGCGTGTCGATATTTACTAGCGATCCCTGGGGGCGTGTCGATATTTACCAGTGATCCCTGGGGGCGTGTCGATATTTACTAGCGATCCCTGGGGGCGTGTTGATATTGACTCGCGATCCCTGGGGGCGTGTTGATATTCATTCGCGATCCCTGGGGTCGTGTCGATATTTACCCGCGATCCCTGGGGGCGTGACGATATTTACCAGCGATCCCTGGGGGCGTGTCGATATTTACCCGCGATCCCTGGGGCGTGTCGATATTTACTCGCGATCCCTGGGGACGTGTCGATATTTACTCGCGATCCCTGGGGGCGTGTCGATATTTGCTCGCGATCCCAGGGGGCGTGTCGATATTTACTCGCGATCCCTGGGGGCGTGTCGATATTTACTCGCGATCCCTGGGGGCGTGTCGATATTTACTGGCGATCCCTGGGGGCGTGTCGATATTTACTAGAAATCGCTCGGGGCGTGTCGATATTTACAGGTGATCCCTGGGGGCGTGTCGTTATTTACCAGCGATCCCTGGGGGCGTGTCGATACTTACGAGCGATCCCTGGGGGGGGTGTCGATATTTACTGACGATCCCTGGGGGGGTGTCGATATTTACTGACGATCCCTGGGGGCGTGTCGATATTTACCAGCGATCCCTGGGGGCGTGTCGATATTTACTCGCGATCCCAGGCGGCGTGTCGATATTTACTGATGATCCCTGGGGGCGTGTCGATATTTACTGACGATCCCTGGGGGGCGTGTCGATATTTACTCGTGATCCCAGGCGGCGTGTCGATATTTACCAGCGATCCCTGGGGGCGTGTCGATATTTACTCGCGATCCCAGGCGGCGTGTCGATATTTACTGATGATCCCTGGGGGCGTGTCGATATTTACTGATGATCCCTGGGGGCGTGTCGATATTTACTCGCGATCCCAGGCGGCGTGTCGATATTCACTGGCGATCCCCGGGGGGGTGTCGATATTTACTGACGATCCCTGGGGGGGTGTCGATATTTACTGACGATCCCTGGGGGCGTGTCGATATTTACCAGAGATCCCTGGGGGCGAGTCGATACTTACTGGCGATCCCTGGGGGCGTGTCGATATTTACTCGCGATCCCAGGCGGCGTGTCGATATTTCCTGGCGATCCCTGGGGGCGTGTCGATATTTACTCGCGATCCCTGGGGGCGTGTCGATATTTACGAGCGATCCCTGGGGGCGTGTTGATATTTACTCGCGATCCCCGGGGGCGTGTCGATATTTACTCGCGATCCCTGGGGGCGTGTCGATATTTACTCGCGATCCCTGGGGGCGTTTCGATATTTACTCGCGATCCCCGGGGGCGTGTCGATATTTACTGGCGATCCCTGGGGTCGTTTCGATATTTACTCGCGATCCCCGGGGGCGTGTCGATATTTACTGGCGATCCCTGGGGGCGTGTCGATATTTACCAGAGATCCCTGGGGGCGTGTCGATATTTACTCACGATCCCTGGGGGGCGTGTCGATATTTACGAGAGATCCCTGGGGGGCGTGTCGATATTTACGAGAGATCCCTGGGGGCGTGTCGTTATTTACTTGAGATCCCTGGGGGCGTGTCGATATTTACTAGAGATCCCTGGGGGGGCGTGTCGATATTTACGAGAGATCCCTGGGGGCGTGTCGATATTTACTTGAGATCCCTGGGGGCGTGTCGATATTTACTAGAGATCCCTGGGGGCGTGTCGATATTTACTCGCGATCCCTGGGGGCGTGTCGATATTTACTAGAGATCCCTGGGGGCGTGTCGATATTTACTCGTGATCCTTAGGGGCGTGTCGATATTTACTGGAGATCCCTGGGGGCGTGTCGTTATTTACTTGAGATCCCTGGGGGCGTGTCGATATTTACTTGAGATCCCTGGGGGCGTGTCGTTATTTACTTGAGATCCCTGGGGGCGTGTCGATATTTACTAGAGATCCCTGGGGGCGTGTCGATATTTACTTGAGATCCCTGGGGGCGTGTCGATATTTACTGGCGATCCCTGGGGGCGTGTCGATATTTACTAGAGATCCCTGGGGGCGTGTCGTTATTTACTTGAGATCCCTGGGGGCTTGTCGATATTTACTCGCGATCCCTGGGGGCGTGTCGATATTTACTCGTGATCCTTAGGGGCGTGTCGATATTTACTGGAGATCCCTGGGGGGGTGTCGATATTTACTGACGATCCCTGGGGGGCGTGTCGATATTTACTCGCGATCCCTGGGGGCGTGTCGAGATTTACTGGCGATCCCTGGGTGCGTGTCGATATTTACTAGCGATCCCTGGGTGCGTGTCGATATTTACTCGCGATCCCTGGGGGCGTGTCGATATTTACCAGAGATCCCTGGGGGCGTGTCGATATTTACTGACGATCCCTGGGGGCGTGTCGATATTTACTGGAGATCCCTGGGGGCGTGTCGATATTTACTCGCGATCCCTGGGGGCGTGTCGATATTTACTCGCGATCCCCGGGGGCGTGTCGATATTTACTTGCGATCCCTGGGGGCGTGTCGATATTTACCAGAGATCCCTGGGGGCGTGTCGATATTTACTGACGATCCCTGGGGGCGTGTCGATATTTACTGGAGATCCCTGGGGGTGTGATGATATTTACTCGGGATCCCTGGGGGCGTTTCGATATTTACTGGAGATCCCTGGGGGCGTGTTGATATTTACGAGCGATCCCTGGGGGGGCGTGTCGATATTTACTCGCAATCCCTGGGGGGGTGTCGAAATTTACTCGCAATCCCTGGGGGCGTGTCGATATTTACAGGTGATCCCTGGGGGCGTGTTGTTATTTACCAGCGATCCCTGGGGGCGTGTCGATATTTACTCGCGATCCCAGGCGGCGTCGATATTTCCTGGCGATCCCTGGGGGCGTGTCGATATTTACTCGCGATCCCTGGGGTCGTGTCGATATTTACTCGCGATCCCTGGGGTCGTGTCGATATTTACTCGCGATCCCTGGGGGCGTGTCGATATTTACTCGCGATCCCTGGGTGCGTGTCGATATTTACTAACGATCCCTGGGGGCGTGTCGATATTTACCAGCGATCCCTGGGGGCGTGTCGATATTTACTCGCGATCCCAGGCGGCGTGTCGATATTTACCAGAGATCCCAGGGGGCGTGTCGATATTTACCAGAGATCCCTGGGGGCGTGTCGATATTTACCAGAGATCCCAGGGGGTGTGTCGATATTTACTCACGATCCCTGGGGGGCGTGTCGATATTTACCAGAGATCCCTGGGTGCGTGTCGATATTTACCAGAGATTCCCGGGGGCGTGTCGATATTTACCAGAGATTCCCGGGGGCGTGTCGATATTTACTCGCGATCCCAGGCGGCGTGTCGATATTTCCTGGCGATCCCTGGGGGCGTGTCGATATTTACTAATGATCCCTGGGGGCGTGTCGATATTTACTAGAGATTCCCGGGGGCGTGTCGATATTTACTCGCGATCACAGGCGGCGTGTCGATATTTGCTCGAGATCCCTGGGGGCGTGTCGATATTTACTGGCGATCCCTGGGGGCGTGTCGATATTTACTGGCGATCCCTGGGGGCGTGTCGATATTTACTCGCGATCCCCGGGGGCGTGTCGATATTTACTAACGATCCCTGGGGGCGTGTCGATATTTACTTGCGATCCCTGGGGGCGTGTCGATATTTACCAGAGATCCCTGGGGGCGTGTCGATATTTACTGACGATCCCTGGGGGCGTGTCGATATTTACTGGAGATCCCTGGGGGTGTGATGATATTTACTCGGGATCCCTGGGGGCGTTTCGATATTTACTGGAGATCCCTGGGGGCGTGTTGATATTTACGAGCGATCCCTGGGGGGGCGTGTCGATATTTACTCGCAATCCCTGGGGGGCTGTCGAAATTTACTCGCAATCCCTGGGGGCGTGTCGATATTTACAGGTGATCCCTGGGGGCGTGTCGTTATTTACCAGCGATCCCTGGGGGCGTGTCGATATTTACTCGCGATCCCAGGCGGCGTGTCGATATTTACTCGCGATCCCTGGGGGCGTGTCGATATTTACTCACGATCCCTGGGGGCGTGTCGATATTTACTGGCGATCCCTGGGGGCGTGTCGTTATTTACTTGAGATCCCTGGGGGCGTGTCGTTATTTACTTGAGATCCCTGGGGGCGTGTCGATATTTACTAGCGATCCCGGGGAGCGTGTCGATATTTACTTGAGATCCCTGGGGGCGTGTCGATATTTACTGGCGATCCCTGGGGGCGTGTCGTTATTTACTTGAGATCCCTGGGGGCGTGTCGTTATTTACTTGAGATCCCTGGGGGCGTGTCGATATTTACTAGCGATCCCTGGGGGCGTGTCGATATTTACTTGAGATCCCTGGGGGCGTGTCGATATTTACTAGCGATCCCTGGGGGGCGTGTCGATATTTACGAGAGATCCCTGGGGGCGTGTCGATATTTACTTGAGATCCCTGGGGGCGTGTCGATATTTACTAGAGATCCCTGGGGGCGTGTCGATATTTACTCGCGATCCCTGGGGGCGTGTCGATATTTACTGGAGATCCCTGGGGGGGTGTCGATATTTACTAGAGATCCCTGGGGGTGTGTCGATATTTACTGGAGATCCCTGGGGGGGTGTCGATATTTACTGGCGATCCCTGGGGGGGTGTCGATATTTACTAGCGATCCCTGGGGGCGTGTCGATATTTACTAGAGATCCCTGGGGGGGTGTCGATATTTACTGGAGATCCCTGGGGGGGTGTCGATATTTACTAGCGATCCCTGGGGGGGTGTCGATATTTACTAGCGATCCCTGGGGGCGTGTCGATATTTACTAGAGATCCCTGGGGGTGTGTCGATATTTACTCGCGATCCCTGGGGGCGTGTCGATATTTACTGGAGATCCCTGGGGGGGTGTCGATATTTACTAGAGATCCCAGGGGGCGTGTCGATATTTACTCGCGATCCCTGGGGGCGTGTCGATATTTACTGGAGATCCCTGGGGGGGTGTCGATATTTACTAGAGATCCCTGGGGGCGTGTCGATATTTACTGACGATCCGTGGGGGGCGTGTCGATAATTACTCGCGATCCCTGGGGGCGTGTCGATATTTACTGGCGATCCCTGGGTGCGTGTCGATATTTACTAGCGATCCCTGGGTGCGTGTCGATATTTACTAGCGATCCCTGGGTGCGTGTCGATATTTCCTGGCGATCCCTGGGGGCGTGTCGATATTTACTCGCGATCCCTGGGGGCGTGTCGATATTTACGAGCGATCCCTGGGGGCGTGTTGATATTTACTCGCGATCCCCGGGGGCGTGTCGATATTTACTGGCGATCCCATATGGCGTGTCGTTATTTACTCGCGATCCCTGGGGGCGTTTCGATATTTACTCGCGATCCCTGGGGGCGTGTCGATATTTACTAGCGATCCCCGGGGGCGTGTCGATATTTACTGGCGATCCCTGGGGTCGTTTCGATATTTACTCGCGATCCCTGGGGGCGTGTCGATATTTACTCGCGATCCCTGGGGGCGTTTCGATATTTACTCGCGATCCCCGGGGGCGTGTCGATATTTACTGGCGATCCCTGGGGTCGTTTCGATATTTACTCGCGATCCCCGGGGGCGTGTCGATATTTACTGGCGATCCCTGGGGTCGTTTCGATATTTACTCGCGATCCCCGGGGGCGTGTCGATATTTACTGGCGATCCCTGGGGGCGTGTCGATATTTACTTGCGATCCCTGGGGGCGTGTCGATATTTACCAGAGATCCCTGGGGGCGTGTCGATATTTACTCACGATCCCTGGGGGGCGTGTCGATATTTACGAGAGATCCCTGGGGGGCGTGTCGATATTTACGAGAGATCCCTGGGGGCGTGTCGTTATTTACTTGAGATCCCTGGGGGCGTGTCGATATTTACTAGAGATCCCTGGGGGCGTGTCGATATTTACTTGAGATCCCTGGGGGCGTGTCGATATTTACTCGCGATCACTGGGGGCGTGTCGATATTTACTAGAGATCCCTGGGGGCGTGTCGTTATTTACTTGAGATCCCTGGGGGCGTGTCGATATTTACTAGAGATCCCTGGGGGCGTGTCGTTATTTACTTGAGATCCCTGGGGGCTTGTCGATATTTACTAGAGATCCCTGGGGGCGTGTCGATATTTAATTGAGATCCCTGGGGGCGTGTCGTTATTTACTTGAGATCCCTGGGGGGCGTGTCGATATTTACTAGAGATCCCTGCGGGCGTGTCGATATTTACTTGAGATCCCTGGGGGCGTGTCGATATTTACTAGAGATCCCTGGGGGCGTGTCGTTATTTACTTGAGATCCCTGGGGGCTTGTCGATATTTACTCGCGATCCCTGGGGGCGTGTCGATATTTACTCGCGATCCTTAGGGGCGTGTCGATATTCACTGGAGATCCCTGGGGGGGGTGTCGATATTTACTGACGATCCCTGGGGGGCGTGTCGATATTTACTCGCGATCCCTGGGGGCGTGTCGATATTTACTGGCGATCCCTGGGTGCGTGTCGATATTTACTCGCGATCCCTGGGGGCGTGTCGATATTTACCAGAGATCCCTGGGGGCGTGTCGATATTTACTGACGATCCCTGGGGGCGTGTCGATATTTACTGGAGATCCCTGGGGGCGTGTCGATATTTACTCGCGATCCCTGGGGGCGTGTCGATATTTACTCGCGATCCCCGGGGGCGTGTCGATATTTACTTGCGATCCCTGGGGGCGTGTCGATATTTACCAGAGATCCCTGGGGGCGTGTCGATATTTACCAGAGATCCCAGGCGGCGTGTCGATATTTACT
Source organism: Heptranchias perlo (assembly GCF_035084215.1). Classification (NCBI taxonomy): domain Eukaryota; kingdom Metazoa; phylum Chordata; class Chondrichthyes; order Hexanchiformes; family Hexanchidae; genus Heptranchias; species Heptranchias perlo. The sequence continues at coordinate 7,406,402 of NC_090367.1, read as the reverse complement.
GACGATCCCTGGGGGCGTGTCGATATTTACTGGAGATCCCTGGGGGTGTGATGATATTTACTCGGGATCCCTGGGGGCGTTTCGATATTTACTGGAGATCCCTGGGGGCGTGTTGATATTTACGAGCGATCCCTGGGGGGGCGTGTCGATATTTACTCGCAATCCCTGGGGGGGTGTCGAAATTTACTCGCAATCCCTGGGGGCGTGTCGATATTTACAGGTGATCCCTGGGGGCGTGTTGTTATTTACCAGCGATCCCTGGGGGCGTGTCGATATTTACTCGCGATCCCAGGCGGCGTCGATATTTCCTGGCGATCCCTGGGGGCGTGTCGATATTTACTCGCGATCCCTGGGGTCGTGTCGATATTTACTCGCGATCCCTGGAGGTGTGTCGATATTTACTCGCGATCCCTGGGGGCGTGTCGATATTTACTCACGATCCCTGGGGGGCGTGTCGATATTTACTCGCGATCCCTGGGTGCGTGTCGATATTTACTAACGATCCCTGGGGGCGTGTCGATATTTACCAGCGATCCCTGGGGGCGTGTCGATATTTACTCGCGATCCCAGGCGGCGTGTCGATATTTACCAGAGATCCCAGGGGGCGTGTCGATATTTACCAGAGATCCCTGGGGGCGTGTCGATATTTACCAGAGATCCCAGGGGGCGTGTCGATATTTACCAGAGATCCCTGGGGGTGTGTCGATATTTACTCACGATCCCTGGGGGGCGTGTCGATATTTACCAGAGATCCCTGGGTGCGTGTCGATATTTACCAGAGATTCCCGGGGGTGTGTCGATATTTACCAGAGATTCCCGGGGGCGTGTCGATATTTACTCGCGATCCCAGGCGGCGTGTCGATATTTCCTGGCGATCCCTGGGGGCGTGTCGATATTTACTAATGATCCCTGGGGGCGTGTCGATATTTACTAGAGATTCCCGGGGGCGTGTCGATATTTACTCGCGATCCCAGGCGGCGTGTCGATATTTACTCGCGATCCCCGGGGGCGTGTCGATATTTACTGGCGATCCCTGGGGGCGTGTCGATATTTACTGGCGATCCCTGGGGGCGTGTCGATATTTACTCGCGATCCCCGGGGGCGTGTCGATATTTACTAACGATCCCTGGGGGCGTGTCGATATTTACTTGCGATCCCTGGGGGCGTGTCGATATTTACCAGAGATCCCTGGGGGCGTGTCGATATTTACTGATGATCCCTGGGGGCGTGTCGATATTTACTGGAGATCCCTGGGGGTGTGATGATATTTACTCGGGATCCCTGGGGGCGTTTCGATATTTACTGGAGATCCCTGGGGGCGTGTTGATATTTACGAGCGATCCCTGGGGGGGCGTGTCGATATTTACTCGCAATCCCTGGGGGGCTGTCGAAATTTACTCGCAATCCCTGGGGGCGTGTCGATATTTACAGGTGATCCCTGGGGGCGTGTCGTTATTTACCAGCGATCCCTGGGGGCGTGTCGATATTTACTCGCGATCCCAGGCGGCGTGTCGATATTTCCTGGCGATCCCTGGGGGCGTGTCGATATTTACTCACGATCCCTGGGGACGTGTCGATATTTACTGGCGATCCCTGGGGGCGTGTCGTTATTTACTTGAGATCCCTGGGGGCGTGTCGTTATTTACTTGAGATCCCTGGGGGCGTGTCGATATTTACTAGCGATCCCTGGGAGCGTGTCGATATTTACTTGAGATCCCTGGGGGCGTGTCGATATTTACTGGCGATCCCTGGGGGCGTGTCGTTATTTACTTGAGATCCCTGGGGGCGTGTCGTTATTTACTTGAGATCCCTGGGGGCGTGTCGATATTTACTAGCGATCCCTGGGGGCGTGTCGATATTTACTTGAGATCCCTGGGGGCGTGTCGATATTTACTAGCGATCCCTGGGGGGCGTGTCGATATTTACGAGAGATCCCTGGGGGCGTGTCGATATTTACTTGAGATCCCTGGGGGCGTGTCGATATTTACTAGAGATCCCTGGGGGCGTGTCGATATTTACTCGCGATCCCTGGGGGCGTGTCGATATTTACTGGAGATCCCTGGGGGGGTGTCGATATTTACTAGAGATCCCTGGGGGTGTGTCGATATTTACTGGAGATCCCTGGGGGGGTGTCGATATTTACTGGCGATCCCTGGGGGGGTGTCGATATTTACTAGCGATCCCTGGGGGCGTGTCGATATTTACTAGAGATCCCTGGGGGGGTGTCGATATTTACTGGAGATCCCTGGGGGGGTGTCGATATTTACTAGCGATCCCTGGGGGGGTGTCGATATTTACCAGCGATCCCTGGGGGCGTGTCGATATTTACCAGAGATCCCTGGGGGTGTGTCGATATTTACTCGCGATCCCTGGGGGCGTGTCGATATTTACTGGAGATGCCTGGGGGGGTGTCGATATTTACTAGAGATCCCAGGGGGCGTGTCGATATTTACTCGCGATCCCTGGGGGCGTGTCGATATTTACTGGAGATCCCTGGGAGGGTGTCGATATTTACTAGAGATCCCTGGGGGCGTGTCGATATTTACTGACGATCCGTGGGGGGCGTGTCGATATTTACTCGCGATCCCTGGGGGCGTGTCGATATTTACTGGCGATCCCTGGGTGCGTGTCGATATTTACTAGCGATCCCTGGGGGCGTGTCGATATTTACCAGAGATCCCTGGGGGCGTGTCGATATTTACCAGAGATCCCAGGGGGCGTGTCGATATTTACCAGAGATCCCTGGGGGCGTGTCGATATTTACCAGAGATTCCCGGGGGCGTGTCGATATTTACCAGAGATTCCCGGGGGCGTGTCGATATTTACCAGAGATTCCCGGGGGCGTGTCTATATTTACTCGCGATCCCAGGCGGCGTGTCGATATTTCCTGGCGATCCCTGGGGGCGTGTCGATATTTACTAATGATCCCTGGGGGCGTGTCGATATTTACTAGAGATTCCCGGGGGCGTGTCGATATTTAGTCGCGATCCCAGGCGGCGTGTCGATATTTGCTAGAGATCACTGGGGGCGTGTCGATATTTACTGGCGATCCCTGGGGGCGTGTCGATATTTACTGGCGATCCCTGGGGGCGTGTCGATATTTACTCGCGATCCCCGGGGGCGTGTCGATATTTACTAACGATCCCTGGGGGCGTGTCGATATTTACTTGCGATCCCTGGGGGCGTGTCAATATTTACCAGAGATCCCTGGGGGCGTGTCGATATTTACTGGAGATCCCTGGGGGTGTGATGATATTTACTCGGGATCCCTGGGGGCGTTTCGATATTTACTGGAGATCCCTGGGGGCGTGTTGATATTTACGAGCGATCCCTGGGGGGGCGTGTCGATATTTACTCGCAATCCCTGGGGGAATGTCGAAATTTACTCGCAATCCCTGGGGGCGTGTCGATATTTACAGGTGATCCCTGGGGGCGTGTCGTTATTTACCAGCGATCCCTGGGGGCGTGTCGATATTTACTCGCGATCCCTGGGGTCGTGTCGATATTTACTCGCGATCCCTGGGGTCGTGTCGATATTTACTCGCGATCCCTGGGGGTGTGTCGATATTTACTCGCGATCCCCGGGGGCGTGTCGATATTTACTAATGATCCCTGGGGGCGTGTCGATATTTACTAACGGTCCCTGGGGGCGTGCCGATATTTACTCGCGATCCCCGGGGGCGTGTCGATATTTACTAACGATCCCTGGGGGCGTGTCGATATTTACTCGCGATCCCTGGGGTCGTGTCGATATTTACTCGCGATCCCTGGGGTCGTGTCGATATTTACTCGCGATCCCTGGGGGTGTGTCGATATTTACTCGCGATCCCCGGGGGCGTGTCGATATTTACTAATGATCCCTGGGGGCGTGTCGATATTTACTAACGGTCCCTGGGGGCGTGCCGATATTTACTCGCGATCCCCGGGGGCGTGTCGATATTTACTAACGATCCCTGGGGGCGTGTCGATATTTGCTAGAGATCCCTGGGGGCGTGTCGATATTTACTGACGATCCCTGGGGGCGTGTCGATATTTACTAGAGATTCCCGGGTGCGTGTCGATATTTACCAGAGATCCCAGGGGGCGTGTCCATATTTACTTGCGATCCCTGGGGGCGTGTCGATATTTACCAGAGATCCCTGGGGGCGTGTCGATATTTACTGACGATCCCTGGGGGTGTGTCGATATTTACTGGAGATCCCTGGGGGGGCGTTTCGATATTTACTCGCGATCCCTGGGGGGGCGTGTCGATATTTACTCGCGTTCCCCGGGGGCGTGTCGATATTTACTGGTGATCCCTGGGGGGGCGTGTCGATATTTACTGGCGATCCCTGGGGGCGTGTCGATATTTACTGACGATCCCTGGGGGCGTGTCGATATTTACTGACGATCCCTGGGGGCGTGTCGATATTTACTGACGATCCCTGGGGGCTTGTTGATATTTACTGGCGATCCCTGGGGGCGTGTCGATATTTACTGACGATCACTGGGGGCGTGTCGATATTTACTGGCGATCCCTGGGGGCGTGTCGATATTTACTCGCGATCCCTGGGGGCGTGTCGATATTTACTCGCGATCCCTGGGGGCGTGTCGATATTTACTAGCGATCCCTGGGGGCGTGTCGATAGTTACTCGCGATCCCTGGGGGCGTGTCGATATTTACCAGCGATCCCTGGGGGCGTGTCGATATTTACTGACGATCCCTGGGGGCGTGTCGATATTTACTCGCGATCCCTGGGGGCGTGTCGATATTTACTCACGATCCCTGGGGGCGTGTCGATATTTACCAGCGATCCCTGGGGGCGTGTCGATATTTACTGACGATCCCTGGGGGCGTGTCGATATTTACCAGCGATCCCTGGGGGCGTGTCGATATTTACTAGCGATCCCCGGGGGCGTGTCGATATTTACTGGTGATCCCTGGGGGGGCGTGTCGATATTTACTGGCGATCCCTGGGGGCGTGTCGATATTTACTGACGATCCCTGGGGGCGTGTCGATATTTACTGACGATCCCTGGGAGCGTGTCGATATTTACTGACGATCCCTGGGGGCTTGTTGATATTTACTGGCGATCCCTGGGGGCGTGTCGATATTTACTGACGATCACTGGGGGCGTGTCGATATTTACGGACGATCCCTGGGGGCGTGTCGATATTTACTGGCGATCCCTGGGGGCGTGTTGATATTTACTCGCGATCCCTGGGGGCGTGTCGATATTTACTCGCGATCCCTGGGGGCGTGTCGATAGTTACTCACGATCCCTGGGGGCGTGTTGATATTTACCAGCGATCCCTGGGGGGCGTGTCGATATTTACTAGCGATCCCTGGGGGCGTGTCGATATTTACTGACGATCCCTGGGGGCGTGTCGATATTTACTCGCGATCCCTGGGGGCGTGTCGATATTTACTCACGATCCCTGGGGGCGTGTCGATATTTACTGACGATCCCTGGGGGCTTGTTGATATTTACTGGCGATCCCTGGGGGCGTGTCGATATTTACTGACGATCCCTGGGGGCGTGTCGATATTTACTGACGATCACTGGGGGCGTGTCGATATTTACTGGCGATCCCTGGGGGCGTGTCGATATTTACTCGCGATCCCTGGGGGCGTGTCGATATTTACTCGCGATCCCTGGGGGCGTGTCGATATTTACTAGCGATCCCTGGGGGCGTGTCGATAGTTACTCGCGATCCCTGGGGGCGTGTCGATATTTACCAGCGATCCCTGGGGGCGTGTCGATATTTACTGACGATCCCTGGGGGCGTGTCGATATTTACTCGCGATCCCTGGGGGCGTGTCGATATTTACTCACAATCCCTGGGGGCGTGTCGATATTTACCAGCGATCCCTGGGGGCGTGTCGATATTTACTGACGATCCCTGGGGGCGTGTCGATATTTACCAGCGATCCCTGGGGGCGTGTCGATATTTACTAGCGATCCCCGGGGGCGTGTCGATATTTACTGATGATCCCTGGGGGGGCGTGTCGATATTTACTGGCGATCCCTGGGGGCGTGTCGATATTTACTGACGATCCCTGGGGGCGTGTCGATATTTACTGACGATCCCTGGGAGCGTGTCGATATTTACTGACGATCCCTGGGGGCTTGTTGATATTTACTGGCGATCCCTGGGGGCGTGTCGATATTTACTGACGATCACTGGGGGCGTGTCGATATTTACGGACGATCCCTGGGGGCGTGTCGATATTTACTGGCGATCCCTGGGGGCGTGTTGATATTTACTCGCGATCCCTGGGGGCGTGTCGATATTTACTCGCGATCCCTGGGGGCGTGTCGATAGTTACTCACGATCCCTGGGGGCGTGTTGATATTTACCAGCGATCCCTGGGGGGCGTGTCGATATTTACTAGCGATCCCTGGGGGCGTGTCGATATTTACTGACGATCCCTGGGGGCGTGTCGATATTTACTCGCGATCCCTGGGGGCGTGTCGATATTTACTCACGATCCCTGGGGGCGTGTCGATATTTACCCGCGATCCCTGGGGGCGTGTCGATATTTACCCGCGATCCCTGGGGCGTGTCGATATTTACCAGCGATCCCTGGGGGCGTGTCGATATTTACTAGCGATCCCTGGGGGCGTGTCGATATTTACTGGCGATCCCTGGGGGCGTGTCGATATTTACTGGCGATCCCTGGGGGCATGTCAATATTTACCAACGATCCCTGGGGGCATGTCGATATTTACCAGCGATCCCTGGGGGCGTGTCGATATTTACTGGAGATCCCTGGGGGCGTGTCGATATTTACTGGTGATCCCTGGGGGCATGTCGATATTTACTGGAGATCCCTGGGGGCGTGTCGATATTTACTGGAGATCCCTGGGGGCGTGTCGATATTTACTGGCGATCCCTGGGGGCATGTCAATATTTACTGGAGATCCCTGGGGGCGTGTCGATATTTACTAGCGATCCCTGGGGGCGTGTCGATATTTACTGGCGATCCCTGGGGGCGTGTCGATATTTACAGGCGATCCCTGGGGGCATGTCAATATTTACCAACGATCCCTGGGGGCATGTCGATATTTACCAGCGATCCCTGGGGGCGTGTCGATATTTACGAGATATCCCTGGGGGCATGTCGCTTTTACTGGAGATCCCTGGGGGCGTGTCGATATTTACTGGAAATCCCTGGGGGCGTGTCGATATTTAATGACGATCCCTGGGGGCGTGTCGATATTTACTCGCGATCCCCGGGGGCGTGTCGATATTTACTAGCGATCCCCGGGGGCGTGTCGATATTTAATGACGATCCCTCAGGGCGTGTCGATATTTACTGGCGATCCCTGGGGGCGTGTCGATATTTACTCGCGATCCCCGGGGGCGTGTCGATATTTACTAGCGATCCCCAGGGGCGTGTCGATATTTAATGACGATCCCTGGGGGCGTGTCGATATTTACTCGCGATCCCCGGGGGCGTGTCGATATTTACTTGCGATCCCCGGGGGCGTGTCGATATTTACTCGCGATCCCTGGGGGGGTGTCGATATTTACTAGAGATCCCTGGGGGCGTGTCGATATTTACTGGAGATCCCTGGGGGCGTGTCGATATTTACAAGAGATCCCTGGGGGCGTGTCGATATTTACTGGAGATCCCTGGGGGCGTGTCGATATTTACTCGCGATCCCTGGGGGCGTGTCGATATTTACTGGAGATCCCTGGGGGCGTGTCGATATTTACTCGCGATCCCTGGGGGCGTGTCGATATTTACTGGCGATCCCTGGGGTCGTGTCGATATTTACTAGCGATCCCTGGGGGCGTGTCGATATTTGCCAGCGATCCCTGGGGGCGTGTCGATATTTACTGGAGATCCCTGGGGGCGTGTCGATATTTACTGGAGATCCCTGGGGGCGTGTCGATATTTACTGGAGATCCCTGGGGGCGTGTCGATATTTACAAGAGATCCCTGGGGGCGTGTCGATATTTACCAGCGATCCCTGGGGGCGTGTCGATATTTACTGGAGATCCCTGGGGGCGTGTCGTTATTTACCAGCGATCCCTGGGGGCGTGTCGATATTTACAAGAGATCCCTGGGGGGTGTCGATATTTACTCGTGATCCCTGGGGGCGTGTCGATATTTACTGGCGTTCCCTGGGGGCGTGTCGTTATTTACCAGCGATCCCTGGGGGCGTGTCGTTATTTACCAGCGATCCCTGGGGGCGTGTCGATATTTACTTGCGCTCCCTGGGGGCGTGTCGATATTTACTCGCGATCCCTGGGGGCGTGTCGATATTTACTAGAGATCCCTGGGGGCGTGTCGATATTTACTCGCGATCCCTGGGGGCTTGTTGATATTTACTGGCGATCCCTGGGGGCGTGTCGATATTTACTGACGATCACTGGGGGCGTGTCGATATTTACGGACGATCCCTGGGGGCGTGTCGATATTTACTGGCGATCCCTGGGGGCGTGTCGATATTTGCTCGCGATCCCTGGGGGCGTGTCGATATTTACTCGCGATCCCTGGGGGCGTGTCGATATTTACTCGCGATCCCTGGGGGCGTGTCGATAGTTACTCGCGATCCCTGGGGGCGTGTCGATATTTACCAGCGATCCCTGGGGGCGTGTCGATATTTACTGACGATCCCTGGGGGCGTGTCGATATTTACTCGCGATCCCTGGGGGTGTGTCGATATTTACTCACGATCCCTGGGGGCGTGTCGATATTTACCAGCGATCCCTGGGGGCGTGTCGATATTTACTGACGATCCCTGGGGGCGTGTCGATATTTACTCGCGATCCCTGGGGGCGTGTCGATATTTACTCTCGATCCCTGGGGGCGTGTCGATATTTACCCGCGATCCCTGGGGGCGTGTCGATATTTACCCGCGATCCCTGGGGGCGTGTCGATATTTACCAGCGATCCCTGGGGGCGTGTCGATATTTACTAGCGATCCCCGGGGGCGTGTCGATATTTACTGGTGATCCCTGGGGGGGCGTGTCGATATTTACTGGCGATCCCTGGGGGCGTGTCGATATTTACTGACGATCCCTGGGGGCTTGTCGATATTTACTGACGATCCCTGGGGGCGTGTCGATATTTACTGACGATCCCTGGGGGCTTGTTGATATTTACTGGCGATCCCTGGGGGCGTGTCGATATTTACTGACGATCACTGGGGGCGTGTCGATATTTACGGACGATCCCTGGGGGCGAGTCGATATTTACTGGCGATCCCTGGGGGCGTGTTGATATTTACTCGCGATCCCTGGGGGCGTGTCGATATTTACCAGCGATCCCTGGGGGGCGTGTCGATATTTACTCACGATCCCTGGGGGCGTGTCGATATTTCCTGGAGATCCCTGGGGGCGCGTCGATATTTACTGGCGATCCCTGGGGGCATGTCGATATTTACTAGCGATCCCTGGGGGCGTGTCGATATTTACTGGAGATCCCTGGGGGCGCGTCGATATTTACTGGCGATCCCTGGGGGCGTGTCGATATTTACTGACGATCCCTGGGGGCTTGTTGATATTTACTGGCGATCCCTGGGGGCGTGTCGATATTTACTGACGATCACTGGGGGCGTGTCGATATTTACGGACGATCCCTGGGGGCGTGTCGATATTTACTGGCGATCCCTGGGGGCGTGTTGATATTTACTCGCGATCCCTGGGGGCGTGTCGATATTTACCAGCGATCCCTGGGGGGCGTGTCGATATTTACTCACGATCCCTGGGGGCGTGTCGATATTTCCTGGAGATCCCTGGGGGCGCGTCGATATTTACTGGCGATCCCTGGGGGCATGTCGATATTTACTAGCGATCCCTGGGGGCGTGTCGATATTTACTGGAGATCCCTGGGGGCGCGTCGATATTTACTGGCGATCCCTGGGGGCGTGTCGATATTTACTCGCGATCCCCGGGGGCGTGTCGATATTTACTAGCGATCCCCGGGGGCGTGTCGATATTTAATGACGATCCCTGGGGGCGTGTCGATATTTACTCGCGATCCCCGGGGGCGTGTCGATATTTACTTGCGATCCCCGGGGGCGTGTCGATATTTACTCGCGATCCCTGGGGGGGTGTCGATATTTACTAGAGATCCCTGGGGGCGTGTCGATATTTACTGGAGATCCCTGGGGGCGTGTCGATATTTACAAGAGATCCCTGGGGGCGTGTCGATATTTACTGGAGATCCCTGGGGGCGTGTCGATATTTACTCGCGATCCCTGGGGGCGTGTCGATATTTACTGGAGATCCCTGGGGGCGTGTCGATATTTACCAGCGATCCCTGGGGGCGTGTCGATATTTACTGACGATCCCTGGGGGCGTGTCGATATTTACTCACGATCCCTGGGGGCGTGTCTATATTTACTGGAGATCCCTGGGGGCGCGTCGATATTTACTGGCGATCCCTGGGGGCATGTCGATATTTACTAGCGATCCCTGGGGGCGTGTCGATATTTACTGGAGATCCCTGGGGGCGCGTCGATATTTACTGGCGATCCCTGGGGGCGTGTCGATATTTACTCGCGATCCCCTGGGGCGTGTCGATATTTACTAGCGATCCCCGGGGGCGTGTCGATATTTAATGACGATCCCTGGGGGCGTGTCGATATTTACTCGCGATCCCCGGGGGCGTGTCGATATTTACTTGCGATCCCCGGGGGCGTGTCGATATTTACTCGCGATCCCTGGGGGGGGTGTCGATATTTACTAGAGATCCCTGGGGGCGTGTCGATATTTACTGGAGATCCCTGGGGGCGTGTCGATATTTACAAGAGATCCCTGGGGGCGTGTCGATATTTACTGGAGATCCCTGGGGGCGTGTCGATATTTACTCGCGATCCCTGGGGGCGTGTCGATATTTACTGGAGATCTCTGGGGGCGTGTCGATATTTACTCGCGATCCCTGGGGTCGTGTCGATATTTACTGGTGATCCCTGGGGTCGTGTCGATATTTACTAGCGATCCCTGGGGGCGTGTCGATATTTACTCGCGATCCCTGGGGGCGTGTCGATATTTACTAGCGATCCCTGGGGGCGTGTCGATATTTCCTCGCGATCCCTGGGGGCGTGTCGATATTTACGAGCGATCCCTGGGGGCGTGTTGATATTTACTCGCGATCCCTGGGGGCGTGTCGATATTTACTAGCGATCCCTGGGGGCGTGTCGATATTTACTAGCGATCCCTGGGGGCCTGTCGATATTTACTCGCGATCCCCGGGGGCGTGTCGATATTTACTCGCGATCCCCGGGGGCGTGTCGATATTTACTCGCGATCCCCGGGGGCGTGTCGATATTTACTGGAGATCCGTGGGGGCGTGTCGATATTTACTTGAGATCCCTGGGGGCGTGTCGATATTTACTGGAGATCCCTGGGGGCGTGTCGATATTTACTGGAGATCCCTGGGGGCGTGTCGATATTTACTGGAGATCCCTGGGGGCATGTCGATATTTACAAGAGATCCCTGGGGGCATGTCGATATTTACTCGCGATCCCTGGGGGCGTGTCGATATTTGCCAGCGATCCCTGGGGGGGTGTCGATATTTACTGACGATCCCTGGGGGCGTGTCGATATTTGCTGACGATCCCTGGGGGCGTGTCGATATTTACTGGCGATCCCTGGGGGCGTGTCGATATTTACTCGCGATCCCCAGGGGCGCGTCGATATTTACTCGCGATCCCTGGGGGCATGTCGATATTTACGGACGATCCCTGGGGGCGTGTCGATATTTCCTCGCGATCCATGGGGGCGTGTCGATATTTACGGACGATCCCTGGGGGCGTGTCGATATTTACTGGCGATCCCTGGGGGCGTGTCGATATTTACTCGCGATCCCTGGGGGCGTGTCGATATTTACTCGCGATCCCTGGGGGCGTGTCGATATTAACTAGCGATCCCTGGGGGGTGTCGATATTTATTGTGATCCCTGGGGGCGTGTCGATATTTACTAGAGATCCCTGGGGGCGTGTCGATATTTACTAGCGATCCCTGGGGGGGTGTCGATATTTACTCGCGATCCCTGGAGGCGTGTCGATATTTACTCGAGATCCCTGGGGGCGTGTCGATATTTACTGACGATCCCTGGGGGCGTGTCGATATTTACTGACGATCCCTGGGGGCGTGTCGATATTTACTGACGATCCCTGGGGGTATGTCGATATTCACTCGCGATCCCTGGGGGGGTGTCGATATTTACTCGCGATCCCTGGAGGCGTGTCGATATTTACTGGCGATCCCTGGGTGCGTGTCGATATTTACTGGCGTTCCCTGGGGGCGTGTCGTTATTTACCAGCGATCCCTGGGGGCGTGTCGTTATTTACCAGCGATCCCTGGGGGCGTGTCGATATTTACTTGCGCTCCCTGGGGGCGTGTCGATATTTACTCGCGATCCCTGGGGGCGTGTCGATATTTACTAGAGATCCCTGGGGGCGTGTCGATATTTACTCGCGATCCCTGGGGGCTTGTTGATATTTACTGGCGATCCCTGGGGGCGTGTCGATATTTACTGACGATCACTGGGGGCGTGTCGATATTTACGGACGATCCCTGGGGGCGTGTCGATATTTACTGGCGATCCCTGGGGGCGTGTCGATATTTGCTCGCGATCCCTGGGGGCGTGTCGATATTTACTCGCGATCCCTGGGGGCGTGTCGATATTTATTCGCGATCCCTGGGGGCGTGTCGATAGTTACTCGCGATCCCTGGGGGCGTGTCGATATTTACCAGCGATCCCTGGGGGCGTGTCGATATTTACTGACGATCCCTGGGGGCGTGTCGATATTTACTCGCGATCCCTGGGGGTGTGTCGATATTTACTCACGATCCCTGGGGGCGTGTCGATATTTACCAGCGATCCCTGGGGGCGTGTCGATATTTACTGACGATCCCTGGGGGCGTGTCGATATTTACTCGCGATCCCTGGGGGCGTGTCGATATTTACTCTCGATCCCTGGGGGCGTGTCGATATTTACCCGCGATCCCTGGGGGCGTGTCGATATTTACCCGCGATCCCTGGGGGCGTGTCGATATTTACCAGCGATCCCTGGGGGCGTGTCGATATTTACTAGCGATCCCCGGGGGCGTGTCGATATTTACTGGTGATCCCTGGGGGGGCGTGTCGATATTTACTGGCGATCCCTGGGGGCGTGTCGATATTTACTGACGATCCCTGGGGGCTTGTCGATATTTACTGACGATCCCTGGGGGCGTGTCGATATTTACTGACGATCCCTGGGGGCTTGTTGATATTTACTGGCGATCCCTGGGGGCGTGTCGATATTTACTGACGATCACTGGGGGCGTGTCGATATTTACGGACGATCCCTGGGGGCGTGTCGATATTTACTGGCGATCCCTGGGGGCGTGTTGATATTTACTCGCGATCCCTGGGGGCGTGTCGATATTTACCAGCGATCCCTCGGGGGCGTGTCGATATTTACTCACGATCCCTGGGGGCGTGTCGATATTTACTGGAGATCCCTGGGGGCGCGTCGATATTTACTGGCGATCCCTGGGGGCGTGTCGATATTTACTCGCGATCCCCGGGGGCGTGTCGATATTTACTAGCGATCCCCGGGGGCGTGTCGATATTTAATGACGATCCCTGGGGGCGTGTCGATATTTACTCGCGATCCCCGGGGGCGTGTCGATATTTACTTGCGATCCCCGGGGGCGTGTCGATATTTACTCGCGATCCCTGGGGGGGTGTCGATATTTACTAGAGATCCCTGGGGGCGTGTCGATATTTACTGGAGATCCCTGGGGGCGTGTCGATATTTACAAGAGATCCCTGGGGGCGTGTCGATATTTACTGGAGATCCCTGGGGGCGTGTCGATATTTACTCGCGATCCCTGGGGGCGTGTCGATATTTACTGGAGATCCCTGGGGGCGTGTCGATATTTACCAGCGATCCCTGGGGGCGTGTCGATATTTACTGACGATCCCTGGGGGCGTGTCGATATTTACTCACGATCCCTGGGGGCGTGTCGATATTTACTGGAGATCCCTGGGGGCGCGTCGATATTTACTGGCGATCCCTGGGGGCATGTCGATATTTACTAGCGATCCCTGGGGGCGTGTCGATATTTACTGGAGATCCCTGGGGGCGCGTCGATATTTACTGGCGATCCCTGGGGGCGTGTCGATATTTACTCGCGATCCCCGGGGGCGTGTCGATATTTACTAGCGATCCCCGGGGGCGTGTCGATATTTAATGACGATCCCTGGGGGCGTGTCGATATTTACTCGCGATCCCCGGGGGCGTGTCGATATTTACTTGCGATCCCCGGGGGCGTGTCGATATTTACTCGCGATCCCTGGGGGGGGTGTCGATATTTACTAGAGATCCCTGGGGGCGTGTCGATATTTACTGGAGATCCCTGGGGGCGTGTCGATATTTACAAGAGATCCCTGGGGGCGTGTCGATATTTACTGGAGATCCCTGGGGGCGTGTCGATATTTACTCGCGATCCCTGGGGGCGTGTCGATATTTACTGGAGATCCCTGGGGGCGTGTCGATATTTACTCGCGATCCCTGGGGTCGTGTCGATATTTACTGGTGATCCCTGGGGTCGTGTCGATATTTACTAGCGATCCCTGGGGGCGTGTCGATATTTACTCGCGATCCCTGGGGGCGTGTCGATATTTACTCGCGATCCCTGGGGGCGTGTCGATATTTCCTCGCGATCCCTGGGGGCGTGTCGATATTTACGAGCGATCCCTGGGGGCGTGTTGATATTTACTCGCGATCCCTGGGGGCGTGTCGATATTTACTAGCGATCCCTGGGGGCGTGTCGATATTTACTAGCGATCCCTGGGGGCCTGTCGATATTTACTCGCGATCCCCGGGGGCGTGTCGATATTTACTCGCGATCCCCGGGGGCGTGTCGATATTTACTCGCGATCCCCGGGGGCGTGTCGATATTTACTGGAGATCCGTGGGGGCGTGTCGATATTTACTTGAGATCCCTGGGGGCGTGTCGATATTTACTGGAGATCCCTGGGGGCGTGTCGATATTTACTGGAGATCCCTGGGGGCGTGTCGATATTTACTGGAGATCCCTGGGGGCATGTCGATATTTACAAGAGATCCCTGGGGGCATGTCGATATTTACTCGCGATCCCTGGGGGCGTGTCGATATTTGCCAGCGATCCCTGGGGGGGTGTCGATATTTACTGACGATCCCTGGGGGCGTGTCGATATTTGCTGACGATCCCTGGGGGCGTGTCGATATTTACTGGCGATCCCTGGGGGCGTGTCGATATTTACTCGCGATCCCCAGGGGCGCGTCGATATTTACTCGCGATCCCTGGGGGCATGTCGATATTTACGGACGATCCCTGGGGGCGTGTCGATATTTCCTCGCGATCCATGGGGGCGTGTCGATATTTACGGACGATCCCTGGGGGCGTGTCGATATTTACTGGCGATCCCTGGGGGCGTGTCGATATTTACTCGCGATCCCTGGGGGCGTGTCGATATTTACTCGCGATCCCTGGGGGCGTGTCGATATTAACTAGCGATCCCTGGGGGGTGTCGATATTTATTGTGATCCCTGGGGGCGTGTCGATATTTACTAGAGATCCCTGGGGGCGTGTCGATATTTACTAGCGATCCCTGGGGGGGTGTCGATATTTACTCGCGATCCCTGGAGGCGTGTCGATATTTACTCGAGATCCCTGGGGGCGTGTCGATATTTACTGACGATCCCTGGGGGCGTGTCGATATTTACTGACGATCCCTGGGGGCGTGTCGATATTTACTGACGATCCCTGGGGGTATGTCGATATTCACTCGCGATCCCTGGGGGGGTGTCGATATTTACTCGCGATCCCTGGAGGCGTGTCGATATTTACTGGCGATCCCTGGGTGCGTGTCGATATTTACTGGCGATCCCTGGGTGCGTGTCGATATTTACTGGCGATCCCTGGGGGCGTGTCGATATTTACTCGCGTTCCCCGGGGGCGTGTCGATATTTACTCGCGATCCCTGGGGTCGTGTCGATATTTACTCGCGATCCCTGGGGTCGTGTCGATATTTACTCGCGATCCCTGGGGGCATGTCGATATTTACCCGCGATCCCTGGGGGCGTGTCGATATTTACTCGCGATCCCTGGGGTCGTGTCGATATTTACTCGCGATCCCTGGGGGCGTGTCGATATTTACCAACGATCCCTGGGTGCGTGTCGATATTTACTCGCGATCCCTGGGGCGTGTCGATATTTACTGACGATCCCTGGGGGCATGTCGATATTTACTGGCGATCCCTGGGGGCGTGTCGATATTTACTGGCGATCCCTGGGGGCGTGTCGATATTTACTGGCGATCCCTGGGGGCGTGTCGATATTTACTGGCGATCCCTGGGGGCGTGTCGATATTTACTACCGATCCCTGGGGCCGTGTCGATATTTACTACCGATCCCTGGGGGCATGTCGATATTTACTACCGATCCCTGGGGGCGTGTCGATATTTACTAGAGATCCCTGGGGGCGTGTCGATATTTACTAGAGATCCCTGGGGGCGTGTCGATATTTACTGGCGATCCCTGGGGGCGTGTCGATATTTACTAGCGATCCCTGGGGGCGTGTCGATATTTACTAGCGATCCCTGGGGGCATGTCGATATTTACTACCGATCCCTGGGGGCGTGTCGATATTTACTCGCGATCCCTGGGGGCGTGTCGATATTTACTCACGATCCCTGGGGGCGTGTCGATATTTACTGGTGATCCCTGGGGGCGTGTCGATATTTACTCGCGATCCCTGGGGTCGTGTCGATATTTACTCGCGATCTTTGGGTGCGTGTCGATATTTACTCGCGATCCCTGGGGCGTGTCGATATTTACTGACGATCCCTGGGGGCATGTCGATATTTACTCGGGATCCCTGGGGGCGTGTCGATATTTACTCGCGATCTTTGGGGGCGTGTCGATATTTACTCGCGATCCCTGGGGCGTGTCGATATTTACTGACGATCCCTGGGGGCATGTCGATATTTACTGGCGATCCCTGGGGGCGTGTCGTTATTTATTGTGATCCCTGGGGGCGTGTCGATATTTACTGGTGATCCCTGGGGGCGTGTCGATATTTACTCGCGATCCCTGGGGTCGTGTCGATATTTACTCGCGATCTTTGGGTGCGTGTCGATATTTACTCGCGATCCCTGGGGCGTGTCGATATTTACTGACGATCCCTGGGGGCATGTCGATATTTATTGGCGATCCCTGGGGGCGTGTCGATATTTACTGGCGATCCCTGGGGACGTGTCGATATTTACTAGCGATCCCTGGGGGCGTGTCGATATTTACTGGCGATCCCTGGGGGCGTGTCGATATTTACTAGCGATCCCTGGGGGCGTGTCGATATTTACTAGCGATGCCTGGGGGCGTGTCGATATTTACTAGAGATCCCTGGGGGCGTGTCGATATTTACTAGCGATCCCTGGGGGCGTGTCGATATTTACTAGCGATCCCTGGGGGCGTGTCGATATTTACTAGCGATCCCTGGGGGCGTGTCGATATTTACTAGAGATCCCTGGGGGCGTGTCGATATTTACTAGAGATCCCTGGGGGCGTGTCGATATTTACTGGCGATCCCTGGGGGCGTGTCGATATTTACTACCGATCCCTGGGGGCGTGTCGATATTTACTCGCGTTCCCCGGGGGCGTGTCGATATTTACTCGCGATCCCTGGGGTCGTGTCGATATTTACTCGCGATCCCTGGGGTCGTGTCGATATTTACTCGCGATCCCTGGGGGCATGTCGATATTTACCCGCGATCCCTGGGGGCGTGTCGATATTTACTCGCGATCCCTGGGGTCGTGTCGATATTTACTCGCGATCCCTGGGGGCGTGTCGATATTTACCAACGATCCCTGGGTGCGTGTCGATATTTACTCGCGATCCCTGGGGCGTGTCGATATTTACTGACGATCCCTGGGGGCATGTCGATATTTACTGGCGATCCCTGGGGGCGTGTCGATATTTACTGGCGATCCCTGGGGGCGTGTCGATATTTACTGGCGATCCCTGGGGGCGTGTCGATATTTACTGGCGATCCCTGGGGGCGTGTCGATATTTACTACCGATCCCTGGGGCCGTGTCGATATTTACTACCGATCCCTGGGGGCATGTCGATATTTACTACCGATCCCTGGGGGCGTGTCGATATTTACTAGAGATCCCTGGGGGCGTGTCGATATTTACTAGAGATCCCTGGGGGCGTGTCGATATTTACTGGCGATCCCTGGGGGCGTGTCGATATTTACTAGCGATCCCTGGGGGCGTGTCGATATTTACTAGCGATCCCTGGGGGCATGTCGATATTTGCTACCGATCCCTGGGGGCGTGTCGATATTTACTCGCGATCCCTGGGGGCGTGTCGATATTTACTCACGATCCCTGGGGGCGTGTCGATATTTACTGGTGATCCCTGGGGGCGTGTCGATATTTACTCGCGATCCCTGGGGTCGTGTCGATATTTACTCGCGATCTTTGGGTGCGTGTCGATATTTACTCGCGATCCCTGGGGCGTGTCGATATTTACTGACGATCCCTGGGGGCATGTCGATATTTACTCGGGATCCCTGGGGGCGTGTCGATATTTACTCGCGATCTTTGGGGGCGTGTCGATATTTACTCGCGATCCCTGGGGCGTGTCGATATTTACTGACGATCCCTGGGGGCATGTCGATATTTACTGGCGATCCCTGGGGGCGTGTCATTATTTATTGTGATCCCTGGGGGCGTGTCGATATTTACTGGCGATCCCTGGGGGCGTGTCGATATTTACTCGCGATCCCTGGGGTCGTGTCGATATTTACTCGCGATCCTTGGGGGCGTGTCGATATTTACTCGCGATCCCTGGGGCGTGTCGATATTTACTGACGATCCCTGGGGGCATGTCGATATTTATTGGCGATCCCTGGGGGCGTGTCGATATTTACTGGCGATCCCTGGGGACGTGTCGATATTTACTAGCGATCCCTGGGGGCGTGTCGATATTTACTGGCGATCCCTGGGGGCGTGTCGATATTTACTAGCGATCCCTGGGGGCGTGTCGATATTTACTAGCGATGCCTGGGGGCGTGTCGATATTTACTAGAGATCCCTGGGGGCGTGTCGATATTTACTAGCGATCCCTGGGGGCGTGTCGATATTTACTAGCGATCCCTGGGGGCGTGTCGATATTTACTAGCGATCCCTGGGGGCGTGTCGATATTTACTAGAGATCCCTGGGGGCGTGTCGATATTTACTAGAGATCCCTGGGGGCGTGTCGATATTTACTGGCGATCCCTGGGGGCGTGTCGATATTTACTACCGATCCCTGGGGGCGTGTCGATATTTACTCGCGATCCCTGGGGGCGTGTCGATATTTACTCACGATCCCTGGGGGCGTGTCGATATTTACTGGCGATCCCTGGGGGCGTGTCGATATTTACTCGCGATCCCTGGGGTCGTGTCGATATTTACTCGCGATCTTTGGGGGCGTGTCGATATTTACTCGCGATCCCTGGGGCGTGTCGATATTTACTGACGATCCCTGGGGGCATGTCGATATTTACTGGCGATCCCTGGGGGCGTCTCGATATTTACTGGCGATCCCTGGGGGCGTGTCGTTATTTATTGTGATCCCTGGGGGCGTGTCGATATTTACTGGCGATCCCTGGGGGCGTGTCGATATTTACTCGCGATCCCTGGGGTCGTGTCGATATTTACTCGCGATCCTTGGGGGCGTGTCGATATTTACTCGCGATCCCTGGGGCGTGTCGATATTTACTGACGATCCCTGGGGGCGTGTCGATATTTACTGGCGATCCCTGGGGTCGTGTCGTTATTTATTGTGATCCCTGGGGGCGTCTCGATATTTACTCGCGATCCCTGGGGCGTGTCGATATTTACTGACGATCCCTGGGGGCATGTCGATATTTACTGGCGATCCCTGGGGTCGTGTCGTTATTTATTGTGATCCCTGGGGGCGTGTCGATATTTACTCGCGATCCCTGGGGTCGTGTCGATATTTACTCGCGATCTTTGGGGGCGTGTCGATATTTACTCGCGATCCCTGGGGCGTGTCGATATTTACTGACGATCCCTGGGGGCATGTCGATATTTACTGGCGATCCCTGGGGGCGTGTCGATATTTACTGGCGATCCCTGGGGGCGTGTCGATACTTACTATCGATCCCTGGGGGCGTGTCGATATTTACTGGCGATCCCTGGGGGCGTGTCGATATTTACTCGCGATCCCTGGGGGCGTGTCGATATTTACTAGCGATCCCTGGGGGCGTGTCGATATTTACTATCGATCCCTGGGGGCGTGTCGATATTTACTACCGATCCCTGGGGGCGTGTCGATATTTACTGGCGATCCCTGGGGGCGTGTCGATATTTACTGGCGATCCCTGGGGTCGTGTCGTTATTTATTGTGATCCCTGGGGGCGTGTCGATATTTACTGGCGATCCCTGGGGGCGTGTCGATATTTACTCGCGATCCCTGGGGTCGTGTCGATGTTTACTCGCGATCCCTGGGGTCGTGTCGATATTTACTCGCGATCCCTGGGGGCGTGTCGTTATTTACAGGTGATCCCTGGGGGCGTGTCGATATTTACTGGCGATCCCTGGGGGCGTGTCGTTATTTACAGGTGATCCCTGGGGGCGTGTCGTTATTTACCAGCGTTCCCTGGGGGGGTGTCGATATTTACTCACGATCCCTGGGGGCGTGTCGATATTTACCAGCGTTCCCTGGGGGGGGTGTCGATATTTACTTGCGATCCCTGGGGGCGTGTCGATATTTACTCACGATCCCTGGGGGCGTGTCGATATTTACTGGCGATCCCTGGGGGCGTGTTGATATTTACTATCGATCCCTGGGGGCGTTTTGATATTTACTAGCGTTCCCTGGGGGGGTGTCGATATTTACTTGCGATCCCTGGGGGCGTGTCGATATTTACTCACGATCCCTGGGGGCGTGTCGATATTTACTAGCGATCCCTGGGGGCGTGTTGATATTTACTATCGATCCATGGGGGGGGGTGTTGATATTTATTCTGATCCCTGGGGGTGTGTCGATATTTACCAGCGATCCCTGGGGGCGTTTTGATATTTCCTAGCGATCCCTGGGGGCGTGTCGATAGTTAGTCGCGATCCCTGGGGGCGTGTCGATATTTACTCGCGATCCCTGGGGGCGTGTTGATATTTACTAGCGATCCCTGGGGGCGTGTCGATAGTTACTCGCGATCCCTGGGGGCGTGTCGATATTTACTCGCGATCCCTGGGGGCGTGTTGATATTTACTAGCGTTCCCTGGGGGCGTGTCGATATTTATTGTGATCCCTGGGGGCGTGTCGATATTTATTGTGATCCCTGGGGGTGTGTCGATATTTACTCGCGATCCCTGGGGGCGTGTCGATATTTACTGGCGATCCCTGGGGGCGTGTCGATATTTACTGGCGATCCCTGGGGGCGTGTCGATATTTACTCACGATCCCTGGGGGCGTGTCGATATTTACCAGCGATCCCTGGGGGCGTGTCGATATTTACTGATGATCCCTGGGGGCGTGTCGATATTTACTCACGATCCCTGGGGGCGTGTCGATATTTACTGGCGATTCCTGGGGGCGTGTCGATATTTACTCGCGATCCCTGGGGGCGTGTCGATATTTACTGACGATCCCTGGGGGCGTGTCGATATTTACTGGAGATCCCTGGAGGCGTGTCGATATTTACTCGCGATCCCTGGGGGCGTGTCGATATTTACTCGCGATCCCTGGGGGCGTGTCGATATTTACTCGCGATCCCTGGGGGCGTGTCGATATTTACTCGCGATCCCTGGGGGCGTGTCGATATTTACTGACGATCCCTGGGGGCGTGTCGATATTTACTGGAGATCCCTGGAGGCGTGTCGATATTTACTCGCGATCCCTGGGGGCGTGTCGATATTTACTCGCGATCCCTGGGGGCGTGTCGATATTTACTCCCGATCCCTGGGGGCGTGTCGATATTTACCCGCGATCCCTGGGGGCGTGTCGATATTTACCAGCGATCCCTGGGGGCGTGTCGATATTTCCTCGCGATCTGTGAGGGCGTGTCGATATTTACCAGCGATCCCTGGGGGCGTGTCGATATTTACTCGCGATCCCTGGGGGCGTGTCGATATTTACCAGCGATCCCCGAAATGTATCGATATTTGCTCGAGACCCCTGGGGGCGTGTCGTTGTTGGGTTGGGGTCTGTGGGAGCGTGTCAGCTTCCTTTGTCTCAGTGTGAATTTTTGTCTGATAATGTTCCTGTGAAGCGCCTTGGGATGATTTACTACGTTAAAGGCGCTATATAAATGCGAGTTGATGTTGGGTTAGTTACTCAAGTGTTTCCCCTGGCGAACAAGACTTCTGTCTCTTGCTTCATGCATCTGGGGACTGAAGACTGACTGAGATCAGCAAATCTCAGCAGGGGGGGGGCTTCGAAGCATCCAGTCACGTTGAGCAAAAAACAGATGCTGTGGTAACTTTCGCAGCAACAGGTCGGGGTGTCCCTTGATCGAGTCTGAAAATCGGACTTAAGCACACGACATAACTTAGTGGCGGCCTCCTTCGTGAGGTATCGGAGGCAATGGTGGATCTCCTTCGGTAGGCGTGCTTGGGCCCGAAGGCTTGTTCCCCGGGACAAGGCTGAGTAGCTGCTGGACACCCGAGGTGCAATGTCACCTTCCCTACTGCCCCCTCCCACCGACTCCCCTGTGGCCGCACCCCACCACAGTCGGGTTGCCAACTCTGGTTGGACTTATTCCTGGAGGTTTCATCACATGACCTCCTGCCACGAACCGCACCGCCCCGCCCACAATCCCGCCACAGGTCCATCCTCCGGGCACACGGCTTTCCCACGGCCAACTGGAATGGATCACGCTCTTCGTTACCCAATTGGATTCATCTTGACTGTTTGCGAAACACCCTTTTTCTCCCCCCATCATCTCCGATATTTTTTGTCACTGATGAATTAAATTGTTTCGCAGGAAATGAAAAAAAAAACACAATTTCCTTTAATGCCCCTCTGATTTGTCTCCCTGGGTTTTGCTCACAGCAGTGTCCTGGAGATTAATCTTAAATTCCTGGAGACTCCAGGGCAATCCTGGAGAGTTGGCAACCCATATGCTAGAGATGGGATTCCATGTCAGAAGGCCGCGGGAGACTGGGGCACCCCACAGATAATCTAAGGAGGGAGAACGATGCACGGAGACATATCTCCAGAGAGTGCAACACAAAACGCAAAGTGTAAGAGTGACACACCCCTCCAATTTACATTCTGTGGATCTACCTGCCACACTCCGGGCCCTAAATTGGACCGTGTCGCGCCCGTTGTTTTGGCGCTATGCGGCCTCTCCAACGTCCAAGATGGCACCTTGGCTGCGCTCGCACGTTTCCACCGTGACTTGCGCCGGACGCCATCTTGGTATAGGAGTTAGCGTCGGCGCAAAAAACGAACGCCGTAAGCATGTAAAGTAAGGAGAAAATGGATACAATCAGTGTGCAACGCTGATTTAAAGTGATTTAAACACCATTTTGGGACTTAACGCTCAACTCAACGCACAGTCTTAACCCCGACCATCTGAATGTGTCTTAGAGTGCCTGGAGGACCCCCCACCAGCGCTATTTAAAGGGACCATGCAGGATTTACAGGTTAGTGGTTGGATTATTGCTTCTGGCTGCCGAGTCATTTGTAACTGTTTTTGGAGGTCTCCTAGACTTGAATACTAGGACGCGGGGACATAGCCTAACATTTAGAGCCAGGACGTGCAGGAGTGAAGTTAGAAAATGCTTCTACACACAAAGGGTGGGAGAAGTTTGGAACGCTCTTCTGCAAAAGGCAGTTGATGCTAGCTCAATTGTGAATTCCAAACCTGAGATTGATAGATTTTTGTTAACCAAAGGTATTAAGGGATATGGGGCTAAGGCAGGTATATGGAGTTAGGTCACAGGTCCACCATGATCTCACTGAATGGCAGAACAGGCTCGACGGGCTAAATGCTACAGCCACTTACTGCCTCCTGATATGCATCACCTTCTCCTGCAAGAAAGCAGGACGTGTGCCTGTCATGGTTGAATAGCTGCCAGTGCATGTGTGGCCTGTGAGTGGTGGGTGTGCGGCTTGCAACAGTGGTAATGTGTGAGGGTGAGAGGAAGCATCTTATTGGCAGAATTGAGTACTGATGGAAAGAGTTTGTTGGTATGTGGAGGATGGGGGTGTAGTGTGTGGTGCAGTTGGTTGGAGACGCCACTTGACAGTTGACCTCACTCACCTTGCCCACTCATGTGAAAGCAATGAACTTCTTCCTGCACTGCATCCATGTTCCATAATGCTGTGCGCCTGGCATTGACTTCATCCCCCGCTGCCTCCCACTGCCTTTTGAGTATATGTCTGGAGGGCCTCTTGCCCCCCCCCTCCCCCTGCGGATATAGGATGTCCCTCCTTCTTTCCACCTCTTGCACCCAGTCTCTAGTGCATCAGCAGAGAACCTTGGTGCACGCACTCTTGCAGGCCTGGTACCAACTCAGATCGGCAGGTTGGTGAGGTCTGGCGTGCAGATTGGAGGATGTGGGATTTAGTAGTGCGCAACCTTTATTCAATGTTTCAACATAACTCATCAGTGTGTAAACACAGGGGACGGGACCTGCACCTGTGTTTTGCATGTGCGATGTCTGGCTCTCCGTTCAGACTCTGTGCAGACAGCAGACTGTTATTTTCAGCAACTAACAGGTACCGTCTACCTTTAAGAGATTTTCAAGAGACAGCCTGCCTTTAAGAGATTGTGGCTCCCCCTGCTGATGGAAAGTGAAAATTGCATTGAATCCTCGTGTCAACGCTGATTTGGAACACTGCTTGAAGCTGAGTCCTCTGGCCTCATGAAAGTCTGGTCCTGCCTGCGCAGAGGCCATGGGGCGCGGGGTAATAGCAGATCGCGCTACCCCCGCCCAATAATAGGCCCTATCCAAATATTTCCCCTCCCCCCCACAATGTGTCAAAGCTGTCAGGAACTGATCAACTGCTACCGTTATCTAACTGCATCTTATTTAAAAACATAACTTTTATTTTATAACAGTATTTGCACCAAAATGCATTACCTGACATTTCTTCCTGTTAAATGTTATTTACTGCTCACTTGCCCAGTTGCTAAGTGCCTATAAATGTGAAGAATGGTTTTCTACCCGCTTCTCCTCCCTGCGTCCTCACTGTGTTGGAATCATCACCTGTCGTACCGTCTCTTGATCGAATTCATTACGTTCCAGGGCCTCCGAACCTGCGGGAATGCGCCTCTCCCACGATCTTCCCTCCACCCTGCAATCGGCAGACACTGAAGCCCCAAAAGCATGGCATCACCGAATCAACCTCTTCCCGATCTACCTCATTTAGCGTCACCAACTCTGGTGGGACGTATTCCTGGAGATTTCACCACATGACCTCCGACCTCCAACCGCCTGACCCCCGCACTCCGCCAGAGACTCCAGGGCGGTCCTGGAGGGTTGGTAACCCGAACCTCACCTTCCCTCCCGCTCTTTTTTGACCTCGATGGTGTCCTCCATGTGGGGCTGGGCCCTAGGCCGAGGTTTCTCCTGTTGCTTTCCCTTCAAGGCCAGGATTTTAACCCCCCCCGACCCCAAAAATTCAATCTCCAGGCTCCAACCCTCTGCGTTCCCAGCCACTGTCATTTTTACGATGGAGAACCAGGCCCTGGACGAGGCTGTTGGCTAAAGGCAGGCTGGGGCCTACTTAACTTTGAAAAGTCGCGGCCGGATTTATTCACGTCAAGCCAGGGGGAGTTCCACACTGTCTGCAGCCCGGCGGGAGGAACTGACTAGCCAGAAGAGGCCAGGGTAAGTAGGCATTGTTCACCGCTGTCCCTCTTTGGATCAACAGTGGGGTGCCAGTCACCCTAGGCCTGCGGAGATCCACTGTACAATGTGGAATCCCGGCTCTCGTGGGGTGCGGCCACGGGGGGCTGGGGGGGTGAAGAGGGGTTCTGGCAGAGGGGGGAGAGGGCACCTCGGGTGTCCAGCAGCCACTCAGCCTTGTCCCGGGGTCCAAGCCTTCAGGCCTAAGCACACCGACTGAAGGAGGTCTGCCATTGCCTCCGATACCTCACGAAGGAGGCCGCCACTGAGTTATGCCGTGTGCTTCAGTCTGACATTCAGACTCGATCAAGGGACACCCCTACCTGTTGCTGCGAAAGTTACCACAGCATCTGTTTCTTCCTTAATGTGAATGGATCCTTCTAAGCCCCCACCCCCACCCCCCGTGCTGAGATTTGCTGATCTCAGTCAGTCTTCAGTCCCCAGGTGCATGAAGCAAGCGACAGAAGTCTTGTTCGCCAGGGGAAACACTTTAGCAACTAACCCAACAACAACTTGCATTTATATAGCGCCTTTAACGTAGTAAAATGTCCCAAGGCGCTTCACAGGAACGTTATCAGACAAAAATTGAACACCGAGCTAAAGAAGGAGACTTTAGGACAGGTGACCAAACGCTTGGCCAAAGAGGTAGGTTTTAAAGAGTGTCTTAAAGGAGGAGAGGGAGGTGGAGAGGCGGAGAGGTTTGGGGAGGGACTTAGGGCCTCAACCGACTGAAGGCACGGCCGCCAATGGTGGGTCGATGGAAATCGGAGGCTGATGGAGACAGGTCTTCAGGGTCTTTCCATACTGGTATGGATTAGACTTCCTGCCTTTTCCGTTGTACGATCTTCTACCCCTTCCAAAGCATTTGTGGAAAACGCTGAAGCAACTCTTTCATGGAACCACCACTCTGAGGCCAACATCCTGCTTCTTGGCCTGTGATCCTCCTCTCTTAAACATGATCTGCTTTGACTAAGCTAGGATGATCTGAGCACTGGTGGATGAGATGCCAGCACAAGGTAACAACTTCTTGCGTGAGATCCTTCCTGTTGGCACCGCCATCTGGGCCAAGCCTCGTGCTTGGCCCTGCTTCAAAGGCACCAATACCAAGTTGCTTTGGTGTGGGCCGATGGGGGGCTTTGCTTTGGGCTTTCAGGCAATCAGAAGGTTTGGTCAGTGCAAGATCTCAGTAGGCATCAGTTCTGGATGCGTTGTCAACCAGCTGGGCATGGTACTTAGCAACCGTGAAGGAGAGTGCAGCACAGCCATGCTAGTTTGTTCATTGCGTTTACAATAGTGCATCTAGGAGTGATGACTAGAAATCTATTGATGGCATTTGGCAAAATGGAATCATGGGCAGATGGCGGACGGTACAGGGTTGCCAAAGAGCCTTCCTCCCCTTGAGTACTTCTGCACAAACACTTCAAAGCTACTTGACTCCAGCTCTTCCATGTGGGGATTTGCCAACCCATGTTTGGAATTCAGGGCAACGCCAGCTCCATCTGCGACAGGATTCAGGCAGGAGATCGAATAGCCGGGGTTGGATGCGGCCTCAGTCGACGCCCACGCAGTGACTCACAGGTAGTAAAGCATGTCAGAATTGTCAGGCTGTAGCACTAGAACAGGAAAGGCTAGCTCAAAGGCCATCGATGTTGTACGATGTGAATTATGATTCATGTGCATCATAGATTTTTGACACAAAGGGTAGTGGAAATCTGAAACTCTCTCCCCACAAAAGGCTGTGGATGCTGGGGGGGACAACTGAAATTTTCAAGACTGGGATTGATAGATTTTTGTTGGGTGAGGGTATCAAGAGATATGGAGCAAAGGCGGGTAAGCAGAGTTGAGGTACAGGTCAGCCATGATCTAACAAGAGAGAGTCTAACCACCTCCCCCTGACATTCAACGGCATTACCATCACCGAATCCCCCACCATCAACATCCTGGGGGTCACCATTGACCAGAAACTTAACTGGACCAGCCATATAAATACTGTGGCTACAAGAGCAGGTCAGAGGCTGGGTATTCTGCGGCGAGTGACTCACCTCCTGACTCCCCAAAGCCTTTCCACCATCTACAAGGCACAAGTCAGGAGTGTGATGGAATACTCTCCACTTGCTTGGATGAGTGCAGCTCCAACAACACTCAAGAAGCTCGACACCATCCAAGATAAAGCAGCCCGCTTGATTGGCATCCCATCCACCACACTAAACATTCACTCCCTTCACCACCGGCGCACAGTGGCTGCAGTGTGTACCATCCACAGGATGCACTGCAGCAACTCGCCAAGGCTTCTGCGACAGCACCTCCCAAACCCGCGACCTCTACCACCTAGAAGGACAAGAGCAGCAGGCACGTGGGAACAACACCACCTGCACGTTCCCCTCCAAGTAACACACCATCCCGACTTGGAAATATATCGCCGTTCCTTCATCGTCACTGGGTCAAAATCCTGCAACTCCCTTCCTAACAGCACTGTGGGAGAACCGTCACCACACAGACTGCAGCGGTTCAAGAAGGCGGCTCACCACCACCTTCTCGAGGGCAATTAGGGATGGGCAATAAATGCTGGCCTCGCCAGTGACGCCCACATCCCGTGAACGAATAAAAAAAAAAATAACTGAATGGCGGAGCAGGCCTGAGGGGCTGAATGGACTATTTCTGTTCCTATGTATCATTCATCCTGAAACCTTTTAAAACCCAAGCTGAGCACAAATTGGCTGCCGCGTTTCCTACATTACAACAGTAACTACACTTGAAAAGTACTTCATTGATTGTGAAGTGCTTTGGGATGCCCTGAGGTCGTGAAAGGCGCTATATAAATGCAAGTCTTTCTTTGTTCCAGAAGGTGGTCAGTGGGCACCATTGGTTGTTTGATGGTATGTGCAGATGCCGGGTGGGGATGGGATTAGGTTCCTGTCATTCCTCCCCTCCGAAGGCTCACGTTGAAGAATAGCCAATCGGGCAAGGCACCAGAAGGCAACTGCCACCCGGGGAACCGTACTCCAGCACCTTCCGAAATGGAGGCTTAGAAAAAAATTGGAGAGAAGGAGCTTGGTCAACTGCAAGCTCTTCACCTTGTGTGCTATCTGACCTTTTCTACAACTATGCTGCCCCCATGTCCTTACTCTGCACCAAGTCCCGTTCTCCCATCACCCCCTGTGCTCGCTGACCCACGCTCGTTCCCGGTCTGGCAACGCCTCGATTTTAAAAGTTACACCCTCGTGTTGAAATCGCTCCACGGCCTCCGCCCCCTCCCTACCTCTGTGACCTCCTCCAGCCTTACAACCCCCCCGAGATCTCTGCGCCCCTTCCAATTCTGGCCTCTTGTGCGTCCCCGATTTTAATCGCTCCACCATTGGCGGCCGTACAGCTGCCTGGGCCCTGCGTTGTGGAATTCTCTCTCTAAACCTCTCCACCTCTCTCTCCTCCTTTAAGACGCTCCTTAAAACCTACCTCTTTGACCAAGCTTTTGGTCACTTGTCCTAAAATCTACTTATGTGGCTCGGTGTCAAATTTGTGTTGCTGTAAAATTTTGCCTGAAAACGCTTCTGTGAAGCGCCTTGGGACATTTTACAGCGTTAAAGGCTCTGCGTACATATCGTTGTATAGTGTATCCATTAGCTGTCTCTGTGTGCTCGGAATCACAGACTGTATAGTTATTGGGCTAATTCAGTTATAAAGGAAGAAAAGCACAAAGCCAGGACATTTCCGGTTATATAACTAAAGCCCCTTCGCCAGAGGGGAGAAACAGAGAGCTTTTTTTTAAACAATGGAAGGCGTCAAGACTGATTTATTCCCAACTTGATGCAAGTCATCAACAAAAGGCCAGTGCAGAGCCTGCCCTTGCATCGCCATGACGATGCCAGAGGGGCTGTCACAACGCACGATCACAACCATCAATCAGGCGAGTGCCCAGCTACTCAGCCTGGCCAGCCTTACCCCTCCCAAACGCCATTCGCTCACCAGTCCCTGCCTCTTGCACTTCATTCCGCATGTGTTCACCGCGTCTACGCAGCACAAAATAATGATTTCAATTTTATCCCCCCCAAGTAGCTTTATTGCTGTTACTGTACAGTAATGAGTGGACGTGAATGACCCACTGTGGTCCTGCTGTGCCTTTTTTTTTTCTTTCGGTTGCTCGGGTTCATCTGCATACTCACCCAGCTCTCATTTTCACCACATACAGCTCGCCAGCTGTAACCCATTGTGGGCCGGAGAGAGAAAGATTAAGAACTCCCATTTATCTCGGGCCTTTCACAGCCCTCAGGACGTCCCAAGCCGCTTCACTGCCAAATGAAGTACTTTTTAAACTGTAGTCGCTGTTGAAGTGTAAGAAACATGGCAGCCAATTTGCGCATAGCAAGATCCCACAAACAGCAATGTGATAAATGACCAGATCATCTATTATTTTTTTTTAGTGATGTTGGTTGAGGGATAAATATTGGCCCCAGGACACCCGGGGAGAACTCCCCCCCCTGCTCTTCAATGAATCGTGCCCTGGGATCTTTTACATCCACCCTCGATTTAATGCCTCATTCGAGAAAGGAACGACACACTACAATAACCGTTCTTCAAACAGAGGACTGAATGGAGCAAGGGTTTTAGCAACGAGATGAAGATAAGGGCTCAGGGAACAGAGAAGCTACTTGCAGCTCCCGAGAAAACATGTTTTAACTGAAAGCCCTGACATGAATTCAATGCTTAAGGGGGCTAGTTCTTGACGTCACCATGAATGGAGATTAAAGTTAATCCCTTAAGAGATGAAATTGTGAATCCTAATCACACCCCCATTAAAAATTGTGACTTATCTCAAAACAGTGCCGATTACCACACCAGGACATGTGCACATAATCCAGCCTGGTGGAGGGCAGCATTAACATAGGTGCCTCTCATCTCGAGATGAGCAGGCTTGATCCCAGCTCCCACCAGCCTGTTGCAGATGGATGTTAAAGATCCCATGGCACTATTCACTGAAAGAGCAGGGGGAGTTCTCCCCAGTGTCATGTCCACTATTCAACCCTCGACCAACACCACTTAAAAAAAAACCAGATTAACCGGTTGTTCATCTCATTGCTGTTTGTGGGACCTTATGGGTACAAAATGGCCACCGACATAAAATGGCTGCCGTGCTTGCCGACACAAAATGGCCACCATGTTTCCAGACAATGGCCACCGCGTTTGCTGACATGATAACAGTCATTACTTGAAGAAGTAATTCACCGTTTGAAGCATTCTGAGATATCTTGATGGGACAAGGCGCTGTAGAAATACAAAGATTATCAAGAGTTGAGAGGGTACAACTATCAGGAAAGGCTGAACAGGCTGGGCTTCTTTTCTTTAGAAAAGAGAAGACTGAGGGGTGACCTGATTTAAAATTATGAAGGGGGTTCGATAGGGTAGACGTAGAGAAGATGCATTCACTTGTGGGGGAGGCCAGAACTAGGGGCCATAAATATAAGATAGTCACTAATAAATCCAATAGGGAATTCAGGAGAAAATTCTTTACCCAGAGAGTGGTGAGAATGTGGAACTCAGTACCGCAAGGAGTAGCTGAGGTGAATAGAACAGATACATTTAAGGGGAAGCTGGATAAACACATGAGGGAGAAAGGAATAGAAGGATATGCTGAGAGGGTGAGATGAAGTAGGGAGAGAGGAGGCTCGTGTGGAGCATAAACGCCGGCATGGACTAGATGGGCCGAATGTTCCTGTGCTATGTAGTTCGAAGTAAGTTTGACGATTATTAAGATCATTGTAAACCAGTAGAAACAGAATGTGTCGTGGTCAGCTTGTAAATTACAATTTGGACTGCTGTGTGGAGATTTGACTGTAACTCACCCAAAACCTCATTGCTTTTTGCATTGCCTGGGCAGTCCCACCTGTTGAACATAAATCCTATTTCACAGTTGCTGTACCACAAATTCTATTCGTAACCCCAGGGGATGTCTGTACTGTACCGTATCAATACTCCAAATGTACTTTGCTCCAATTCCTTCAGATGTTTTATTGTTTCAGGACTGACAGCAGGCTGCCTGAACTTCTGTTCCAATTTCCATGAAGACCCTGCCAGCTCTTTTATACAGAGAGACTAAACTTTGTTTCATTTCCCTCTCGCTCAGTCTCCACTCCTGATATTTGAGCCCATAATCCAGGCTGACGCTCCCGGTGCCAGTACTGAGGGAGGGCTGCACTGTCAGGGGTGCCTTCTTGCGGTTAAACTGAGGCCCCGTCTGCCCTCTCAGGTGGACGTAAACACCTGAACAACAGATCATCTGGATATCGATCTCATTACTGTTTGTGGGATCTTGCTGTGCGCAAATTGGCTGCATTACAACAGTGGCTACACTTCAAAAGTACTTCATTGGCTGTGAGGTGCTTTCGCAACGTCCTGCAGTCATGAAAGGTGCAGGAGAAATGCAAACCTTTCTTTTTCTTTTACTGTTGGCTGCCTTCCCTCGCCTGCAAACTTACTGCAATCTGGCTTGGAAAACGGACATGCAGAGAAAATCGTCCCCCTTATTATCTGAATCGGATTCCAATAGGTCCACAGGAGACTAGAGGCACGGGAAAGTTCAAACAGCAGCCCACGGGCCTCCTATACCCCGAGGCCTGGTGAGCCCGTCCTATTTACCCTCACATTTCTGATTCACTGGTGTTGGGTAGGTGCCATTTCTGGGTGAGGCAGGGTGTGTGGCAATGGAGGATTTGGCATGTGGAATGGCCCAGGTTGCGTTGGTGATTGAGAGAGGAACAGGCTTTTCTAGGGCACTGACTTTGCCCAGTTGATTCGGCTGGCACAGCTACGGCCAAGCTCATGGATGCGGGCGCTCGATGTTGCATCTGCTCTTTCCGATCGGATTGTGCCAAGGGAGGGCTGATGCCAGTCTGGTGAAATGCGACAGAGTTTCTATTGACGCCGTTGTGTCAGCCAATGCGTTGGAGGCTGGGCGGGACTTATGACAGGACTTTATTAGCCAAGGCATAGAATATAAGAGCAGGGAGGTTATGCTCGAACTGTATAAAACACTAGTTAGGCCACAGTTAGAGTACTGCGTACAGTTCTGGTCACCACACTACAGGAAAGATGTGATTGCACTAGAGAGGGTACAGAGGAGATTTACGAGGATGTTGCCAGGGCTGGAGAATTTTAGCGATGAGGAAAGATTGGATAGGCTGGGGTTGTTTTCTTTGGAACAGAGGAGGCTGAGGGGAGATTTAATTGAGGTGTATAAAATTATGAGGAGCCGAGATAGAGTGGATAGGGAGGACCTATTTCCCTGAGCAGAGGGGTCAATAACCAGGGTGCATAGATTTAAAGTAATTGGTAGAAGGATTAGAGGGGAGCTGAGGAAGAATTTTTTCACCCAGAGGGTGGTGGGGGTCTGGAACTCACTGCCTGAAAGGGTGGTAGAGGCAGAAACCCTCAACTCATTTAAAAAGTACTTGGACGTGCACCTGAAGTGCCGTAACCCACAGGGCTACAGACCAAGTGCTGGAAAGTGGGATTAGGCTGGGTGGCTTACTTTCGACCGGCACGGACACAGTGGACTAAATGGCTTCCTTCTGTGCCATAAATTTTCTATGATTCTATGATTCACAGCAAACAGTCTATTTGCTCAGCAAATGGAGTCTATTTAAACAGCGCACTATAGCAAACAGTCTACAGGGTCTAGTTAAATAGCAAGCTACAGCAAACTGTCTACAGAGTCGATTCAAACAGCGCACAACAGCCAACAGTCCACAGCGTCTATTTAAAAAAAGGTCTCTATGAACTACAGCAAACGGAACTCATGTCCGAAACTACAGCAAAGTCTCCCGATAAAAGCAGGATTATTTCTCCAGCAGAATGCAGTGAGGGGAGGATAGTTACACAATACAAATTATGTGCGTCAAATCAATCCCAGTCACTTACTGCAGTGCGGTCTCCAGGCGTGAATGACAGGGGAATTACCCAAATATCTCCATTCTGGCTGGTGTCACTATATGCAGCTGAAACTCAAAGCCTGAGCCAGGCTGGCTCTTCAGCAGACAATCTGGGCAATTGGCAAATGTAGCAGATAAAATATGTAATCAGCATGGGCCACGGTTCATTCGACACAATGCCAGTGTTAGAGAGCACACAGACTGCCTCAATCATTTTCTAATGGGTTAATGTACTGGAATAGTCCAGTGACTATTAACAGTCATTTGCAGAATATTTTTACTGTGTGTGCGTGTGTGTGTGTGTGTGTGTGTGTGTGTGAGGGGAATTTCTTCTCCAATTGAAAAGAGTGTTTGTATCCCCTGCCTGGCAATTCAAAAGCCCAAACCCTACACTTCACTGCCCGCCAACTCTCCGAACTCCTCTGTCTTGTCTTCAGCTTAAGCTACAAATTCTTATGCTCTACTTCCTTGATGTTTCGAAATCTAGATTTGCCACACCGTCTCCTACTGGTGCTTTCTCAGCACCATCGAACTGTGCGACTCCTCCCCTCCCTCAGCCTTCCCTTCCTCCCACCATCTACAGACATCTAACATCCCAAGATTGACCCAATTAACCGCTGTTTCGTGATCAGCATCCTCCTCTCCCCTACTGTTGGCTGGCGTCCAGCACAATAGGACCATCGCTCTGCAATTTAATGAACAAAGATGTAGTGTGCTGTGGAGATACGAGGGGTAGGACGGGCCCTGCTGCCAGTGAAGGTCTCTAGATTCCTCCCCTCGTCCTTCGGCACGAAGTTGCCTAGCAACAGATGCTTTGAAGTCAACCCCAGACCAATGAGGAGATGGACAATTAAGTCCAATTTTCAAAAACCTTCAATGCAGTTCAAACACATTTCTGCACAGCTCACAGGGCAGAACGCCAATAAACAAGCAGATGTGTGCCTTTGTCATCCCTCACTGCTTCTCCAGACAATCGGCACGTTTACCTTATTTGAGTATTATCAATACAGGGCTCTCGTGTGTGTATGTACACTTGTGCGTGATACACGTATGTACATACTCATGCACGATACACGTTCATATAGTTATGTGCATGATACACGTGTGTGTGTATAGCCATGTAAACGTGTATACACTCATGCATGATATACATGTATCGACACTTGCATGATACATGTGTGTGTATACCCATGTATGATACACACATGCATATACTCATGCATGCTATACACGTATCTACTCATGTGCATGATACACGTGTGTGTGTGTATACCCGTGTATGATACATGCGTGTACACACGAATGCATGATATACATATATATATATACTCGTGCATGATACACACGTGTGGTCATCCCTGTGCATATCCAATCCCTGGCAATCTGTTACTTTGACCGGATGGTGCGGACAGACAGTGTGTGAGATTTTGAGCACGGTAGATGGGAGCCGAAGTAAATTTTCCCTTGTGCGTGGGGGAGGGGAACATAATATTGGCGTCATTTGTCCAGGAGGGGTCGTTGGGATCGGGACTGGACGTTCGGGTCTGTCAGTCACCCCACTGCTACCAATAGCGTTGCATGACAAGTTCTCAGCTCTGTTAATGAATGGCTGAAGCCAAACCTAGTAAGGGGGCTGAAGGTGGACATTGTAAACCAGGCTCTGGCTTGATCCAGAAGACAATATCAACAACAAGCTGCATTTATATAGTGCCTTTAATGTAGTAAAAACGTCCCAAGGCGATTATCAAACAATAACTGACACCGAGCCACATAAGTAGATATTAGGACAGGTGACCAAAAGCTTGGTCAAAGAGGTAGGTTTTAAGGAGCGTCTTAAAGGAGGAGAGAGAGGGGGAGAGGCGGAGAGGTTCAGGGAGGATGAAGAGAGTGCCTCGGGTGCTGGAGCTCTGAGGTGATTGCCTTGCTCCTCAGAACAGTCCAGCTGTCCAGGGCCGACAGGAGTGAGGCTGAGTGAGAACTGGCAGCTACGCCTCTCTCACGCACAGCAAGCTGGCAAAGCAGACCCCCGAAACATGCGGGCAATACAGGCTTGATCAGCAGAATGGAGGCTCCTCTCAGAGCGTATCGAACAGCTTGTATCATTCACCCATTTTCCTCTTCCGTTATCTCAATGCGGGCTCACCACAGTCAGTGTTGTCAGAAGCCTGGGGTGAGAATCAGTGAGCAGTGAGGTTTCAGCCATCCCAAAACATATAGCCCATTCCCAAACAAATCCAGGATCACAACCATCCCACTCCCGGTACAAACTTCGAACCATTCCGAGATTTCAAACAACCATCTGAATGCCTTGATCAAATATTCTACATTCTTTAAATAAACCATTCAATGTCTCAATTAGACCCCAGTCTAAACTCACTACTGGTTACCCATTTTATATATATGTTGTAACAGAGTGAGAGAGGGACGATATGTGAACCACAGGCTTTTGGGAGCTCTGTAATCGCTATTGGGGTGCAGCTTTAAGAAATTGTACAACATGTCTGAATGAACAAGGCAAGGCAGTATTAGTTCAAGAAATCTTTAAAGGCAATTAAGGTCAATCGGGAATGACTCGCAGCCTGGAAGGATAAAGGGCAGGGAAATGGATGAGTTGGGGAGAGGTTGGAGTTAAGGGTGAGACTCTGTATGCTGGAAGGTAATCCATGTTATTGGTTTGTTCATCTCTGCACTTAAAGACACAACTGCTGTGGGTGAATAAACCTCACTTGTTTTGAACATTAGGCTCTAGTCTCTATGTCTAATTGACCACCGGATCCTGGGCCGACTTCAGCTTGTTACAATATAAATTATTCAAACCGCTCAATTAGAGGCCAGCCCTAACTCATTGCTCGGGATGCATTACCCTCAACCTACCCCGATATATACACATATAATGTACCTTTATATTAATATTGTCCTTTATGTACACCGATATCATTTCATATATCGATATCTTTATGGAATCTATAACCACAAACCCCTTGA
The DNA here is from genome assembly GCF_035084215.1 of Heptranchias perlo. Lineage (NCBI taxonomy): Eukaryota > Metazoa > Chordata > Chondrichthyes > Hexanchiformes > Hexanchidae > Heptranchias > Heptranchias perlo. Next base: position 7,369,636 of record NC_090367.1, on the reverse strand, counting down.
TTTGATGCCGGCCTTAGTTTATTCTCTGGTATCCATTATCGACAACCTTTCCTTAAATCACTCCCTGGTATCTATATATAAACCCCTCGATTAGATTCCAGCCTGTAACTCACTCCCTGGTATCTATTTATAAACCCCTCGATTAGATTCCAGCCTTAAATCACTCCCCGGTATCTATATATAAACCCCTCGATTAGATTCCAGCCTGTAACTCACTCCCCCGGCATCTATATATAAACCCCTTGATTAGATTCCAGCCTGTAACTCACTCCCCCGGTATCTATATATAAACCCCTCGATGAGATTCCAGCCTGTAACTCACTCCCTGGTATCTATATATAAACCCCTCGATTAGATTCCAGCCTTAACTCACTCCCTGGTATCTATATATAAACCCCTCGATTAGATTCCAGCCTGTAACTCACTCCCTGGTATCTATATATAAACCCCTCGATTAGATTCCAGCCTTAACTCACTCCCTGGTATCTATATATAAACCCCTCGATTAGATTCCAGCCTTAAATCACTCCCCAGTATCTATATATAAATCCCTCGATTAGATTCTAGCCTGTAACTCACTCCCTGGTATCTATATATAAACCCCTTGATTAGATTCCAGCCTTAAATCACTCCCCGGTATCTATATATAAACCCCTCGATTAGATTCCAGCCTTAAATCACTCCCCGGTATTTATATATAAACCCCTCGATTAGATTCCAGCCTTAACTCACTCCCTGGTATCTATATATAAACCCCTCGATTAGATTCCAGCCTTAAATCACTCCCTGGTATCTATATATAAATCCCTCGATTAGATTCTAGCCTGTAACTCACTCCCTGGTATCTATATATAAACCCCTTGATTAGATTCCAGCCTTAAATCACTCCCCGGTATCTATATGTAAATCCCTCGATTAGATTCCAGCCTTAAATCACTCCCCGGTATCTATATATAAATCCCTCGATTAGATTCCAGCCTTAAATCACTCCCCGGTATCTATATATAAACCCCTCGATTAGATTCCAGCCTGTAACTCACTCCCTGGTATCTATATATAAACCCCTTGATTAGATTCCAACCTGTAACTCACTCCCTGGTATCGATATATAAACCCCTCGATTCGATTCCAGCCTGTAACTCACTCCCTGGTATCTATATATAAACCCCTCGATTAGATTCCAGCCTGTAACTCACTCCCTGGTATCTATATATAAACCCCTCGATTAGATTCCAGCCTGTAACTCACTCCCCAGTATCTATATATAAACCCCTCGATTAGATTCCAGCCTGTAACTCACTCCCTGGTATCTATACATAAACTCCTCGATTAGATTCCAGCCTGTAACTCACTCCCCCGGTATCTATATATAAACCCCTCGATTAGATTCCAGCCTTAAATCACTCCCCGGTATCTATATATAAATCCCTCGATTAGATTCCAGCCTGTAACTCACTCCCTGGTATCTATATATAAACCCCTCGATTCGATTCCAGCCTGTAACTCACTCCCTGGTATCTATATATAAACCCCTCGATTAGATTCCAGCCTGTAACTCACTCCCCGGTATCTATATATAAATCCCTCGATTAGATTCCAGCCTGTAACTCACTCCCCCGGTATCTATATATAAACCCCTCGATTAGATTCCAGCCTGTAACTCACTCCCCCGGTATCTATTTATAAACCCCTCGATTAGATTCCAGCCTTAAATCACTCCCCGGTATCTATATATAAACCCCTCGATTAGATTCCAGCCTGTAACTCACTCCCTGGTATCTATATATAAACCCCTTGATTAGATTCCAACCTGTAACTCACTCCCTGGTATCTATATATAAACCCCTCGATTCGATTCCAGCCTGTAACTCACTCCCTGGTATCTATATATAAACCCCTCGATTAGATTCCAGCCTGTAACTCACTCCCTGGTATCTATATATAAACCCGTTGATTAGATTCCAGCCTGTAACTCACTCCCCAGTATCTATATATAAACCCCTCGATTAGATTCCAGCCTGTAACTCACTCCCTGGTATCTATACATAAACTCCTCGATTAGATTCCAGCCTGTAACTCACTCCCAGGTATCTATATATAAACCCCTCGATTAGATTCCAGCCTGTAACTCACTCCCTGGTATCTATATATAAACCCGTTGATTAGATTCCAGCCTGTAACTCACTCCCCAGTATCTATATATAAACCCCTCGATTAGATTCCAGCCTGTAACTCACTCCCTGGTATCTATACATAAACTCCTCGATTAGATTCCAGCCTGTAACTCACTCCCAGGTATCTATATATAAACCCCTCGATTAGATTCCAGCCTGTAACTCACTCCCAGGTATCTATAGAAAAACCCCTCGATTTGTTTACAGCCTGTAACTCACTCCCAGGTATCTATATATAAACCCCTCGATTTGTTTACAGCCTGTAACTCACTCCCCGGTATCTATATATAAACCCCTCAATTAGATTCCAGCCTGTAACTCAATCCCGGGTATCTGTTATTCTACATATAAACCACCCGAACCCCTCGATTAGATTCCAGCCTGTAACTCACTCCCGGGTATCTGTTATTCAATATATAAACCCCCCAAACCCCTCGATTAGATTCCAGCCTGTAACTCACTCCCGGGTATCTGTTATTCTATATATAAACCCCCCAAACCTCTCGATTAGATTCCAGCCTGTAACTCACTCCCGGGTATCTGTTATTCTACATATAAACCACCCGAACCCCTCGATTAGATTCCAGCCTGTAACTCACTCCCGGGTATCTGTTATTCAATATATAAACCCCCCAAACCCCTCGATTAGATTCCAGCCTGTAACTCACTCCCGGGTATCTGTTATTCTATATATAAACCCCCCAAACCTCTCGATTAGATTCCAGCCTGTAACTCACTCCCGGGTATCTGTTATTCTATATATAAACCCCCCGAACCCCTCGATTAGATTCCAGCCTGTAACTCACTCCCGGGTATCTGTTATTCAATATATAAACCCCCCGAACCCCTCGATTAGATTCCAGCCTGTAACTCACTCCCGGGTATCTGTTATTCTGTATCTAAACACCCCCCCGAATCTCTCAATTATATACATTTCTGTCTTTCTGTATACCTAAACATTTACCTACACTTATACCTTTATATATATCCATACGATTATGCCTACTTACACCTTTACAGATTCCAATACCTTATTGTATACCGATAGATTTCTACGCACCTATATCTTTATGTACACCTATAACTTTGCATATTCCTATAAATAACAGTGGAAATCTTGCCCTACATTTTCCCTTTAATGTGACCGCACCATCTGCCACACCAACCACCCTTGTGCCCTCTAAGCGAGGTTATGGAGAGGTTTGTTTTGTCATGGAATTGCACCTACTTCCTTCAGGGCTGGAAGTCGCCCAAATTAATCTCCCCTTGGACCCTGACAGAGAGAAGAAGGCGCCAGCAGTGATACACCACAGTCATTCTCCCTTGCCTTGCTCCATCTGATGCAATGCACAGTGACTCACCCCTCCTCCTCCTCCTCCTCCTCACTCCCCTCGGTTCCCACTCCCAATCCTCTTTGTTACTCCCTCCTGACTCTTTGCACAAGCTGCTCCTCACACCGACTGGTTCCACCTATCTCGGGCCCAGGGTGAGCAGGCACCTCCTGTTATGTGCCTCACCCACAGTGACTGCACTTCATAAAACCATCCCATTGGACGTGAAGTGCTTTGGGACATCACGAGAGGTGCGAGAAGGCGCTATATAAATTTTTTAAAAATTATTTCTTGGGATGTGGGCGTCACTGGCAAAGCCCAACATTTATTGCCCATCCCTAATTGCCCTTGAGAAGGTGGTGGTGAGCCGCCTTCTTGAACCGCTGCAGTCCGTGTGGTGAAGGTTCTCCCACAGTGCTGTTAGGAAGGGAGTTCCAGGATTTTGACCCAGCGACGATGAAGGAACGGCCGATATATTTCCAAGTCGGGATGGTGTGTGACTCGGAGGGGAACGTGCAGGTGGTGTTGTTCCCATGTGCCTGCTGCTCTTGTCCTTCTAGGTGGTAGAGGTCGCGGGTTTGAGAGGCGCTGTCGAAGAAGCCTTGGCGAGTTGCCGCAGTGCATCCTGTGGATGGTATAAGTTCTTTCTTTTTTCTACCTTGCGCTGCATTCTGATGTTCTCTGTTAAGTTCCTGTTTTTTTTTTGCTGTGCGACCTGTCGCACCGAATAACATTCCGTTCTGAATCACTGGCATGTGAGACCTGAGCAGACAGATCCGAATGTGACGTCTCACATATGTCATCTTGCGTTTTTATTAATAATTGTCTGTGGATGCCCCAGTTCTGTATAAATAGAATCTCCAGCTAGCAGCTTGTGTCAGAAACACTCACCTTCACAGTTGGATCTTCATCTCAGTTCCTTGCAAAATGTCACACAAATCAGGCCTTGGTATTTGTAAGGATGTAAATGTGGGGATTTTGGATAAGAAAGGGATTGAGAGTATATTTTCTTCTATACAACAAGAAAGAACGAACAAACTTGCATTTATATAGCGACTTTCACAACCTCAGGACGTCCCAAAGCGCTTTACAGCCAATCAAGCACTTTCGTACTGTAGTCACTGTTGTAATGTAGGAAACGTGGCAGCCAATTTGTGCACAGCAAGATCCCACAGCAATGAGATGAACGACCAGCTAATCTGTTTTAATGTTATTGGTTGAGGGATAAATGTTGGCCCAGGACACCGAGGAGAGAACTCCCCTGCTCTTCTTCCAATGGTGGCCGTGGGATCTTTTACGTCCACCTGAGAGGGGCAGACGGGGCCTCGGTTTAACGTCTCATCCGAAAGGCACCTCCGACAGTGCAGCACTCCCTCAGTACCGGCACCGGGAGTATCGGGCCTGGATTATGGGCTCGAGAGAGAGCTACCGCTGGTTTCAAACTTGAAACCAAAGGGCATCAGGATGGATTCCAGTCATTGATTAACCACACGAGTGACACACTGACTGGACACTTCCAGTAAATGGCTGAGAATCACAGACAGGACTCCTTCCTTTTCCCTTCATCAGCCATGATCTTATTGAATGGCGGAGCAGGCTCGAGGGGCCGATTGGCCTACTCCTGCTCCTATTTCTTATGTTCTTATGTACACATTTCATGTTCCTTCTTCCCCCTGCCCGCATTGCCTCCTGATTCATCTCCATCATAATCCACCTGCCATTCATTAGTCCAAATGCTTAATTGGTCCAGGTCCTTTCTGAACACCATCCATCCCTATTACACTCATCACCTGGCTTCAAATCGGCAAATCTCACAATGTTCCAACCAGCGGTCTCTCCACTCTTCCTACGACGGGGGCTGGGGGCGGGGGGAAGACAGCAGGAGATCTGCGAGGTAACATCTCTGGGACATCCATCTAACACTACAATCTGCTTTATCCAGCCCTCATCAGTTGCTCTATGCACAGTGACTCTGTGAAGGACCCAGTGTGGAACCTCAGTGTTCTGGGGAGTATTTGATCACTTGTGTCTGAAATTACTCCTACAGCTTTCAATCTTGTTCGTAATCAGGGCAGATAATCCGTTTTTTTTTTTCGAATGTCAAACCTTTTTACAAATACAGTAATCATTTTTCTTTCCCACTCCCCTTCAGGCATTGATTGGTGTTCTTTTAAATTTTGGTTAGCCAGGAGTCGGAACATGCAGGGGTCATCTCTGACCTTCAGGGTCTCCAGATCATATTGAGAAATAGACTGAAAGAATTTGCATTTCTGTCGCGCCTTTCACCGCCTCAAGACGCTTTACAGCCAATGAAGCACTTTTTGAAGTGTAGTCACTGTTCTAATGTAGGAAACGCGGCGGCCAATTTGTGCACAGCAAGATCCCACAAACAGCAACGTGATAATGACCAGTTTTTTAGTGATGTTGGTTGAGGGATAAATATTGGCCCAGGGTACCAGAGAGGACTCCCCCTGCTCTTCTTCCAATAGTGGCCGTGGGATCTTTTACATCCACCTGAGAGGGGCAGACGGGGCCTCGGTTTAACGTCTCATCCGAAAGACGGCGCCTCCGACAGTGCAGCACTCCCTCAGTACTGGCACTGGGAGTGTCGGCCTGGATTATGGGCTCATGTCTGTGAAGTGGGGCTCGAACCCACGACCTTCAGACCCAGGGGTGAGAGAGAGAGAGAAACCCACAGAGCCACAGTTAACACCTCAAATACCTGGAGGTAATGCTTCTGTTTCCAGCTAGATGCAAACTCTCACCCCATCGGAACCGACCCCACATATCAAAGGCAGGAGATTCTAGATCAAGGGTGTCAATAGCTAAGGCTTCGGAACCGCCAAGTGTGCCCAAAGGGAGTTTAAACAGTTAAACCTGCGCAGCTTAGAGCTTCTTGTGATTCATATTGGAATTCTCTCCCCCAAAGGTCTGTGCATGCTGGGACAATTGGAGCTTTCAAGACTGTGATCGATAGGTTTTTGTTGGGTAAAGGTATCAAGGGATACCCGTCTGGTGATGATAGTCGTCCAGTCTCTGGCCGTCGGGTGATGATAGTCGTCCAGTCTCTGGCCGTCTGGTGATGATAGTCGTCCAGTCTCTGGCCGTCGGGTGATGATAGTCGTCCAGTCTCTGGCCGTCTGGTGATGATAGTCGTCCAGTCTCTGGCCGTCTGGTGATGATAGTCGTCCAGTCTCTGGCCGTCTGGTGATGATAGTCGTCCAGTCTCTGGCCGTCTGGTGATGATAGTCGTCCAGTCTCTGGCCGTCTGGTGATGATAGTCGTCCAGTCTCTGGCCGTCTGGTGATGATAGTCGTCCAGTCTCTGGCCGTCTGGTGATGATAGTCGTCCAGTCTCTGGCCGTCTGGTGATGATAGTCGTCCAGTCTCTGGCCGTCTGGTGATGATAGTCGTCCAGTCTCCGGCCCTATGGTGATGATAGTCGTCCAGTCTCTGGCCGTCTGGTGATGATAGTCGTCCAGTCTCTGGCCGTCTGGTGATGATAGTCGTCCAGTCTCCGGCCCTATGGTGATGATAGTCGTCCAGTCTCTGGCCGTCTGGTGATGATAGTCGTCCAGTCTCTGGCCGTCGGGTGATGATAGTCGTCCAGTCTCTGGCCGTCTGGTGATGATAGTCGTCCAGTCTCCGGCCCTATGGTGATGATAGTCGTCCAGTCTCTGGCCGTCTGGTGATGATAGTCGTCCAGTCTCTGGCCCTATGGTGATGATAGTCGTCCAGTCTCTGGCCGTCTGGTGATGATAGTCGTCCAGTCTCTGGCCGTCTGGTGATGATAGTCGTCCAGTCTCTGGCCGTCGGGTGATGATAGTCGTCCAGTCTCTGGCCGTCTGGTGATGATAGTCGTCCAGTCTCTGGCCGTCTGGTGATGATAGTCGTCCAGTCTCTGGCCGTCTGGTGATGATAGTCGTCCAGTCTCTGGCCGTCTGGTGATGATAATCGTCCAGTCTCTGGCCGGCGGGTGATAATAGTCGTCCGCCTGGTGATGACAGTCATCCGGTCTCTGGCCGTCCGGTGACAGTCGCCTGGCCTCCGGCCGTCCGTCTGGTGATGACAGTCATCCGGTCTCTGGCCGTCTGGCGACAGTCGTCCAATCTTTAACTATCTAGTGATGACAGTTGTCCAATCCCTGACCATCTAGAGTTGGTACCGGTCCAATCCTAGGCCATCTAGTGATGCAATTGGTCCAATTGCTGCCGTTCTATTGGTGGAAGACATCCACTCATGGTCTGTTTTCGATGCAGTCATTCTGAAGACCCAAAGCTTGAGCTTCCCCTCTCTCACAAGGTAAAACGGCTCTCTAGCTACGAGTGAAAGTGGTATTACAAATCACCATCTCTTCCTCAATAGAACATGCCAAGTGACAGAAAATGAACGGGCCTCAGGCACCATCACACTCTTCTGACTCTTATGCGATTTGATTGGGAACTCTCAGTTATTTTTGTAGCCTGGAGTGACTGTGGTATAAATGGGATCTCACTCTTCAAGTCTGGCGCACTGATAAAGGCAAACATATTCCCAGAAATTACAGTCATTAGGACTGAAAAACCAATGCCAGAAGGCATCTTATATAAGCCCAGCCATCTGTTTACCAGCACTGTACTGAACCTAACTCCCCAAAGTCAAATCACTTACTTTCATTAATTAGTTAAAAAGAAACTGCACAAAGACCTTAGTCAGGTGAAAAGAAGGATGATGGATGGAGCTATAATTGTGAACAGCACCACCCGTATTAACCATATCCCTATCTCTGTAACCTCCTCCAGCCCCTACAACCCTCCGAGAGCTCGGCGCTCCTCCAATTCTGGCCTCTCGCGCATCCCCGATTTCCATCGGCTCCGCCGTTGGCGGCCGTGCCTTCAGCTGCCTGGGCCCCTAAGCTCTGGAACGCCCCCTCCCTAAACCTCTCCGCCTCTCTCTCCTCCTTCAAGACGCTCCTCAAGATTTCAATCTCGGAAGAACATTGAATTTCTGAGAGGCGTTCGCCTGACCACAAACTGCGTCTGTCACATTGACGGAGGGCAAAGGGCGAGTTCGGGAGCAGGAGCACTGTCAGCCCACGAACTGCCGGCCGCGCCAGTGACACTCACATCCTGAGAATGAAGTCAAAAAAAAAACTTCAGAGTGTTTATTTTTCAAATAGGAATTTCACAGTAAGGAACATTATTACCTCCATCAATCTAACAATTCAAATAAAGGAAATGAAAAGAAAAAGCAATCTTGTCAGACAAAAACTCTAAAGCATGAAGTCTATCAAGAACTTTGGGACAAATCACTGCAATGCCCCAGTGGACGTTTAGAAGCCCAACTATTCGGTTTTCACTGGTTGAATTGAGGAACTGACCAGCTCTGGAAGAACCTGCATTGTTTCCGTGCTCGATCAAGTGATCGAAGGCACGGTCTCTCGGAATAATGGGCGGTCCAATATTAAAAAAATCATTGCATCATCGTGTCGTAGAATCTTTCAGAACGGAAGGAGGCCATTTGGCCCGTCGTGCCTGTGCCAGCTCTTAGAAAGAGCTATCCAAATTTAGTCCCGCATCACAGCTTTTCCCCCCATAACCCTGCAAATTAGTATATGTATATATATTAGTATATATTCCTCTTCAAGTATATGTCAAATTGGGTTTTGAAGGTTCCGATGGGATCTGCTTCCATCACCCTTTCAGGTAATGAGTTCCAGATCTTAACAACCCTCTGTGACGGTTCATAGAAAGTTCGAGGCTGTTTGAACGTTACTGATCTCAAGTTGCTTATAGTGATTTCGGTGTTCTGATTTCGGACTTGTCCAGCCATGAGGGAGTGGCAAGCCCACAAAATTCAAAACAGTACAAACCAGCCAGTCAAATAACTCCAGCCTCATTCCAGAGACTTGAGCATAAATTTCAGGCTGACACACCCAGAGCAGTACTGAGGGAGCGCTGCACTGTCGGAGGGTCAGTACTGAGGGAGCGCTGCACTGACGGAGGGTCAGTACTGAGGGAGCGATGCGCTGTCGGAGGGTCAGTACTGAGGGAGCGCTGCACTGTCGGAGGGTCAGTACTGAGGGAGCGCTGCACTGTCGGAGGGTCAGTACTGAGGGAGCGCTGCGCTGTCGGAGGGTCAGTACTGAGGGAGCGCTGCGCTGTCGGAGGGTCAGTACTGAGGGAGCGCTGCACTGTCGGAGGGTCAGTACTGAGGGAGCACTGCACTGTCGGAGGGTCAGTACTGAGGGAGCGCTGCACTGTCAGAGGGTCAGTACTGAGGGAGCGCTGCACTGTCGGAGGGTCAGTACTGAGGGAGCGCTGCACTGTCGGAGGGTCAGTACTGAGGGAGTGCTGCACTGTCTGAGGGTCAGTACTGAGGGAGCGCTGCACTGTCGGAGGGTCAGTACTCAGGGAGCGCTGCACTGTTGGAGGGTCAGTACTGAGGGAGCGCTGCACTGTCTGAGGGTCAGTACTGAGGGAGTGTTGCTCTGTCGGAGGGTCAGTACTGAGGGAGCGCTGCACTGTTGGAGGGTCAGTACTGAGGGAGCGCTGCACTGTGGGAGGGTCAGTATTGAGGAGTGCTGCACTGTCAGAGGGTCAGTACTGAGGGAGTGCTGCACTGTCAGAGGGTCAGTACTGAGGGAGCGCTGCACTGTCGGAGGGTCAGTACTGAGGGAGCGCTGCACTGTCGGAGGGTCAGTACTCAGGGAGCGCTGCACTGTTGGAGGGTCAGTACTGATGGAGCGCTGCACTGTCGGAGTGTCAGTACTGAAGGAGCGCTGCACTGTCGGAGGGTCAGTACTGAGGGAGCGCTGCACTGTTGGAGGGTCAGTACTGAGGGAGTGCTGCACTGTCGGAGGGTCAGTACTGAGGGAGTGTTGCTCTGTCGGAGGGTCAGTACTGAGGGAGAGCTGCACTGTCGGAGGGTCAGTACTGAGGGAGCGCTGCACTGTGGGAGGGTCAGTACTGAGGGAGCGCCGCACTGTCAGAGGGTCAGTACTGAGGGAGTGCTGCACTGTCAGAGGGTCAGTACTGAGGGAGCGCTGCACTGTCGGAGGGTCAGTACTGAGGTAGCGCTGCACTGTCGGAGGGTCAGTACTGAGGGAACGCTGCACTGTCTGAGGGTCAGTACTGAGGGAGTGCTGCACTGTCGGAGGGTCAGTACTGAGGGACTGCTGCACTGTTGGAGGGTCAGTACTGAGGGAGCGCTGCACTGTCTGAGGGTCAGTACTGAGGGAGTGCTGCACTGTCGGAGGGTCAGTACTGAGGGACTGCTGCACTGTCAGAGGGTCAGTACTGAGGGAGCGCTGCACTGTCTGAGGGTCAGTACTGAGGGAGTGCTGCACCGTCGGAGGGTCAGTACTGAGGGAGCGCTGCACTGTCTGAGGGTCAGTACTGAGGGAGCGCTGCACTGTCGGAGGGTCAGTACTGAGGGACTGCTGCACTGTCGGAGGATCAGTACTGAGGGAGTGCTGCACTGTCGGAGGTGACATCTTTCGGATATGACGTTAAACCGAGGCCCCGTCTGCCCTATCAAATGAACGTAAAAGATCCCACGGCCACTATTGGAAGAGTAGAGGGGTTCTCCCAATAATTATCCCTCAACAAACATCACCAAAACAGTATGGGTTACAAATAGTGCACCGCCAGTTTTTTTAGGCGCTATGCGGCCTCCTGAGGTCCCAATCTGGCCTCTGGAAAGCGTGCGCATGCTTCTAGCATGACTTGCGCCGGACGCCATCTTGGTAAAGGGGTTCGCGCAGGCGCAGATAACGAACGCTGGCATCATGTGAAGCAGGGAGAATATGCATTAGATCAGTGTGCAATGCTGATTTAAAGGGACAGACACCATTTTGGCACTCAACGCTCCAGCTAATGCACTGTCTTAACCACGACCAGCTGAACATGTCGTAGGCGGCCTGGAGGACCCCCCCACCGGTGCTATTTAAAGGGACCATGCAGGATTTACAGGTTCGTTGTTGGATTATTGCTTCTGGCTGCTGTACCTGTTTATGGAGGTCTCCTAGACTTGAATACTCGGACGCGGGGACATAGCCTAACATTTAGAGCCAGGACGTGCAGGAGTGAAGTTAAGAAACGCTTCTACACGTGAAGGGTGGGAGAAGTTTGGAACGCTCTTCTGCAAACGGCAGTTGATGCTAGCTCAATTGTGAATTCTAAATCTGAGATTGATAGATTTTTATTAAGGGTATTCAGGGATATGGGATGGAGTTAGATCACAGGTCCACCATGATCTCACTGAATGGCAGAACAGGCTCGAGGTGCTAAATGCCACTGTCACTTGCTGCCTCCTGTTATGCGCCACCTTCTCCTGCAGGAAAGCGGGACGTGTGTCGATGGGTGTCCTGCAGGATGTTTGGGCGATGTGCCTGTCATGGTCGAATAGCTGCCAGTGCGTGTGGCCTGCGAGTTGTGGGTGTGCGGCTTGCAACAGTGGTAATGTGTAAGGGTGAGAGGAAGCATCCGGCTGGAAGAGTTGAGTACTGATGGAAAGAGTTTGTTGGTATGTGGAGGATGGGGGTGTAGTGCGTGGAGCAGTTGGTTGGAGACACCACTTGGCAGTTGACCTCACTCACCTTGACCACTTGTGTCAAAGCATTGAACTTCTTCCTGCACTGCATCCATGTTCGTGGTGCTCTGCACCTGGCATTGACTTCGTCTCCCACTGCCTCTTGAGCATGTGTCAGGAGGGCCTCTTGCTCCCCACTCCCCCCCCCCCCGGATATAGGATGCCCCTCCTTCTGTCCACCTGTTGCACAAAGGTCTCTAGTGCATCATCAGAGAACCTTGGTGCAGGCCTGGTACCAACTCAGATCAGCAGATTGGTGAGGTCTGGCATGCAGATTGGAGGATGTGGGATTTAGTAGTGCGCAACCTTTATTCAATGTTTTAACATAACTCATCAGTTTGTAAACATAGAGACGGGACCTGCATCTGTATTTTACACGCACAATGTCTGATCTCTGTTCTGACCCTGTATGGACCCGTATCTTATATTTTGCAAATAAGAGGTGCAGGCTGCCTTTAAGAGGTGCGAGCAACTCATGCGCTATCTGGGCCCCCCCTGCTGGTGAGAAGTGAGAAGCTGATGAGAAAAACACAGACAGGCCTGGCTGCTGCGCGACAATCAGGTAAATGACCAGGCAGCACGAATCTCACGTGCTGCCTGCACTGGAACCAGCGGGCCCGGGTTAATCGCGCCCCGCGATGCCCACGCCCAGATTCAGGGGGTTAACCGAATTTAACCCCCTATATCTGCTCATTATCACATTGCTGTTTGTGGGATCTTGCTGTGCGCAAATTGGCTGCTGTGTTTCCTACATCACAACAGTGACTGCACTTCAGAAAGTACTTCATTGGCTGTAAAGCGCTTTGGGACTTCCTGAGGGCGTGGAAGGCACTGAATAAATGCAAGTTTTTTCTCATTCCCCTCTGAGCGATTTTGTTCCCTGTCCGAGTAACGCAGGGTAGCCACAAACACAAAATAGAAACTCCTTTGCAATTGCAAGTTAGAAGAAGAAACCGGACGTTTGACATAACAATGAAAATGGCCTCCCGTGGAGACATTTATGGGTTAGCTCTGAAGTACATACGACACTCGCGGGTCGTCTGACGCCATTGGCAGACGGAAGGCCACTAATCACCTCTCTGAGGTGATCAATAGACACTTTCGGTGAGAGCAATGTGTCCGCTTTGAAACTTGTCCTTACGCCATGCAGATGAAACGATCAAACTTAATTAGTATTGGGCACTGAATACTGCAGCAGTGCTGAGTGTTAACTCGACATTCTTTGAAGCCCAAAGATTCTCATTAGAGGAAGAAGCTACCGAGAGACTCTCTCCCTCATACAACCCTACGACTTGAAGCCACTGCACTTTTACTCCTTGCTTTTTCACCCTGGCCTTCCCCCCTCAACCTCTTCAATCTTCCATCCTCATCTGCTGAAGGTACTGGGGTACAGTGTCACGGAAATCAGCCTCTCCCCCCCCCCCCACCCCTCCGGAAACTAGGCCTTGTGTTTCCTGCACGCTAATCAAAGAAGCCTTCATTTCAAGGGGGCTGGAATACAAAGGGGAGGAAAGTTATGAATCAGTTGTACAGAGCCTTGGTCAGACCCCATCTGGGGACGCTGCGTTCAGTTCTGGGCACCGTCCCCTCAGGAAGGATATATCGGCCTTGGAGGGGGTGCAGCGCAGGTTCACCAGAATGATACCGGGGTCTAAAAGGGTTAAATTATGAGGACAGGCTGCAAAGGCTGGACTTGTATTCCCTCGTGTTTAGATGATTAAGGGGTGATCTGATTGAGGTGTTTAAAATGATTAATGGATTGATAGAAATGATTTGCTCTGGTGGGGTAATCCAGAACACAGGGGCACAATCTTAGAATTCGAGCTAGGCCGTTCAGGAGCGAAACTAGGAAGCACCTTTCACACAAAGGGTACAGGAGATCTGGAACTTGCTCTCCCAAAAGTCTATGGATGCTGGGGCACAATTGGAGCTTTCAAGACTGATCATCCCTAGCACCCCCATTATTACTGTACCATCTCAGTAATCACAGTATCACTGTAGGATTATCACACTAGCACCCCGATTATTACTGTACCATCTCAGTATCACAGTATCACTGTAGGATTATCACCCAGCACCCCCATTATTATTGTACCATCTCAGTAATCTCAGTATTACAGTAGGATTATCACCCTAGCACCCCCATTATTACTGTACCATCTCAGTAATCTCAGTATTACAGTAGGATTATCACCCTAGCACCCCCATTATTACTGTACCATCTCAGTAATCTCAGTATCACAGTAGGATTATCACCCTAGCACCCCCATTATTACTGTACCATCCCAGTAATCACAGTATCACAGTAGGATTATCACCCTAGCACCCCCATTATTACTGTACCATCCCAGTAATCACAGTATCACTGTAGGATTATCACCCTAGGACCCCCATTATTACTGTACCATCCCAGTAATCACAGTATCACTGTAGGATTATCACCCTAGCATCCCCATTATTACTGTACCATCCCAGTAATCACAGTATCACTGTAGGATTATCACCCTAGCATCCCCATTATTACTGTACCATCCCAGTAATCTCAGTATCACTGTAGGATTACCACCCTAGCATCCCCATTATTACTGTACCATCCCAGTAATCACAGTATCACTGTAGGATTATCACCCTAGCATCCCCATTATTACTGTACCATCCCAGTAATCACAGTATCACTGTAGGATTATCACACTAGCACCCCGATTATTACTGTACCATCTCAGTATCACAGTAGGATTATCACCCAGCACCCCCATTATTATTGTACCATCCCAGTAATCACAGTATCACTGTAGGATTATCACCCAGCACCCCCATTATTATTGTACCATCCCAGTAATCTCAGTATCACAGTAGGATTATCACCCTAGCACCCCCATTATTACTGTACCATCTCAGTAATCTCAGTATCACAGTAGGATTATCACCTAGCACCCCCATTATTACTGTACCATCTCAGTAATCTCAGTATCACAGTAGGATTATCACCTAGCACCCCCATTATTACTGTACCATCTCAGTAATCTCAATATCACAGTAGGATTATCACCCTAGCACCCCCATTATTACTGTACCATCCCAGTAATCACAGTATCACAGTAGGATTATCACCCTAGCACCCCCATTATTACTGTACCATCTCAGTAATCTCAGTATCACTGTAGGATTATCACCCAGCACCCCCATTATTATTGTACCATCTCAGTAATCTCAGTATCACTGTAGGATTATCACCTAGCACCCCCATTATTACTGTACCATCTCAGTAATCACAGTATCACTGTAGGATTATCACCCTAGCACCCCCATTATTATTGTACCATCTCAGTAATCTCAGTATCACTGTAGGATTATCACCCTAGCACCCCCATTATTATTGTACCATCTCAGTAATCTCAGTATCACTGTAGGATTATCACCCTAGCACCCACAGTATCACTGTACCATCTCAGTAATCACAGTATTACTGTAGGATTATCACCTAGCACCCCCATTATTACTGTACCATCTCAGTAATCTCAGTATCACTGTAGGATTATCACCCTAGCACCCACAGTATCACTGTACCATCTCAGTAATCACAGTATTACTGTAGGATTATCACCATAGCACCTCCAGTATTACTGTACCATCTCAGTAATCACAGTATTACTGTAGGATTATCACCATAGCACCTCCAGTATTACTGTACCATCTCAGTAATCACAGTATCATTGTAGGATTATCACCCTAGCACCTCCAGTATTACTGTACCATCACAGTAATCACAGTATTACTGTAGGATTATCACCCTAACACCCCCAGTATTACTGTACCATCCCAGTAATTCCAGTATTACTGTAGGATTATCATCCTAACACCCCCATTATTACTGTACCAGCCCAGTAATCTCAGTATTACTGTAGGATTATCACCCTAACACCTCCCGTATTACTGTCTGAGTAGACGCTACTCCATTGCCCGGGACATCATTTGTCAGTGCCATCCCAACTCCCAAAGCTCCTGGCCCTACAAATTAATAACATCCTAACAGCCCTGGCATCGGAGTCGGGTCCCAGCACTCGCCGTATTGCTGCACGGAGCAGCCCTGACCCACTTCAGCTCTTCAGCTGCACCTTGCATAAAACATTGCCCTCCAGCCTAATACCTTGGACCAGCCGAGCAGCTTGGCTGACAGCTGTAAGGGCCGAAGATGACAGGAACAGCGAAAGCGTCACTGAGCCTCCGATCTGCCTGCTCCGCCTGACCATTATCATTAGGATCAAGCCCTTGAACTCATTTCTTGCAATGGCCCCTCTGACTCGGCCAGGGAATCAGCACACCAGGCCGGCGAAATTAAACACTTTCACCCCCGCAATTTTTTTTTTCTCTCTTTCTCGAGGAACCTTCCTTTTAAGTGGACTCTCCATTTGTGCTTGAATAATTCATCGGCTGTAACTGGGCGAGCAGTGCTGTGCTTTATCTACAGGCCTGTGATGTGGAGAATTTATTTTGTCTTCATCTGATCTGCCCACAGGGGCTGGCTGGATGCTATACTACTCCTGAGTTAATTGGTTTTGTTCCTCTAATCAAGGCTGCCCTGTACACCATTGCTTCAATAAATAAATAACGGCATTTGAGACACCAGTCGATTTTCACTGAGCCAAAGTACACAGAGGTTCCTCCAGTACCTGCTTGTACCTGTGGAGGCCAGAACCTTCCAGAAAGGCCCGGGCTCGGAAAAACTCTTATCTCTTGTTCCTCTGTAGCTGCTAATCCCCCATCCGACACACGCTCCCCCTCCCGCTATCCTCGATGGAGCTGGAATGACGATTCATCAAACTGTCTCCTGCTCAAACTCGCTCTTTACCAGAGCCTCACAATTCCACACACAATCTCCTCCGCACCCCGATATCCCCCATCCCCCTACTCTGTGCCCCGATATCCTCCATCCCCCTACTCTGTGCCCCGATATCCCCCATCCCCCTACTCTGTGCCCCGATATCCTCCATCCCCCTACTCTGTGCCCCGATATCCCCCATCCCCCTACTCTGTGCCCCGATATCCCCCATCCCCCTACTCTGTGCCCCGATATCCCCCATCCCCCTACTCTGTGCCCCGATATCCCCCATCCCCCTACTCTGTGCCCCGATATCCCCCATCCCCCTACTCTGTGCCCCGATATCCCCCATCCCCCTACTCTGTGCCCCGATATCCCCATCCCCCTACTCTGTGCCCCGATATCCCCCATCCCCCTACTCTGTGCCCCGATATCCCCCATCCCCCTACTCTGTGCCCCGATATCCTCCATCCCCCTACTCTGTGCCCCGATATCCCCATCCCCCTACTCTGTGCCCCGATATCCCCCATCCCCCTACTCTGTGCCCCGATATCCCCATCCCCCTACTCTGTGCCCCGATATCCCCCATCCCCCTACTCTGTGCCCCGATATCCCCCATCCCCCTACTCTGTGCCCCGATATCCTCCATCCCCCTACTCTGTGCCCCGATATCCCCCATCCCCCTACTCTGTGCCCCGATATCCCCCATCCCCCTACTCTGTGCCCCGATATCCCCCATCCCCCTACTCTGTGCCCCGATATCCCCCATCCCCCTACTCTGTGCCCCGATATCCCCCATCCCCCTACTCTGTGCCCCGATATCCCCCATCCCCCTACTCTGTGCCCCGATATCCCCATCCCCCTACTCTGTGCCCCGATATCCCCCATCCCCCTACTCTGTGCCCCGATATCCCCCATCCCCCTACTCTGTGCCCCGATATCCCCATCCCCCTACTCGGTGCCCCGATATCCCCCATCCCCCTACTCTGTGCCCCGATATCCCCCATCCCCCTACTCTGTGCCCCGATATCCCCATCCCCCTACTCTGTGCCCCGATATCCCCCATCCCCCTACTCTGTGCCCCGATATCCTCCATCCCCCTACTCTGTGCCCCGATATCCCCCATCCCCCTACTCTGTGCCCCGATATCCCCCATCCCCCTACTCTGCCCCCATCCCCCTACTCTGTGCCCCGATATCCCCATCCCCCTACTCTGTGCCCCGATATCCCCCATCCCCCTACTCTGTGCCCCGATATCCCCATCCCCCTACTCTGTGCCCCGATATCCCCCATCCCCCTACTCTGTGCCCCGATATCCCCCATCCCCCTACTCTGTGCCCCGATATCCCCCATCCCCCTACTCTGTGCCCCGATATCCCCATCCCCCTACTCTGTGCCCCGATATCCCCCATCCCCCTACTCTGTGCCCCGATATCCCCCATCCCCCTACTCTGCCCCCATCCCCCTACTCTGTGCCCCGATATCCTCCATCCCCCTACTCTGTGCCCCGATATCCCCCATCCCCCTACTCTGTGCCCCGATATCCCCATCCCCCTACTCTGTGCCCCGATATCCCCCATCCCCCTACTCTGTGCCCCGATATCCTCCATCCCCCTACTCTGTGCCCCGATATCCCCCATCCCCCTACTCTGTGCCCCGATATCCCCCATCCCCCTACTCTGTGCCCCGATATCCCCATCCCCCTACTCTGTGCCCCGATATCCCCCATCCCCCTACTCTGTGCCCCGATATCCCCATCCCCCTACTCTGTGCCCCGATATCCCCCATCCCCCTACTCTGTGCCCCGATATCCCCCATCCCCCTACTCTGCCCCCATCCCCCTACTCTGTGCCCCGATATCCTCCATCCCCCTACTCTGTGCCCCGATATCCCCCATCCCCCTACTCTGTGCCCCGATATCCCCATCCCCCTACTCTGTGCCCCGATATCCCCCATCCCCCTACTCTGTGCCCCGATATCCCCATCCCCCTACTCTGTGCCCCGATATCCCCCATCCCCCTACTCTGTGCCCCGATATCCCCCATCCCCCTACTCTGTGCCCCGATATCCCCCATCCCCCTACTCTGTGCCCCGATATCCTCCATCCCCCTACTCTGTGCCCCGATATCCCCCATCCCCCTACTCTGTGCCCCGATATCCCCCATCCCCCTACTCTGCCCCATCCCCCTACTCTGTGCCCCGATATCCTCCATCCCCCTACTCTGTGCCCCGATATCCCCCATCCCCCTACTCTGTGCCCCGATATCCCCATCCCCCTACTCTGTGCCCCGATATCCCCCATCCCCCTACTCTGTGCCCCGATATCCCCATCCCCCTACTCTGTGCCCCGATATCCCCCATCCCCCTACTTTCTGCCCTGATATTCTCCATCCCCCCTGTGCCCCGATATCCCCATCCCCCTACTCTGTGCCCCGATATCCCCATCCCCCTACTCTGTGCCCCGATATCCCCCATCCCCCTACTCTGTGCCCCGATATCCCCATCCCCCTACTCTGTGCCCCGATATCCCCCATCCCCCTACTTTCTGCCCCGATATTCTCCATCCCCCCTGTGCCCCGATATTCTCCATCCTCCCTGTGCCCCGATATTCTCCATCCCCCCTGTGCCCCGATATCCTCCATCCCTCCTGTGCCCCGATATCCTCCATCCCTCCTGTGCCCCGATATCCTCCATCCCCCCTGTGCCCCGATATTCTCCATTCCCCCAATGCCCTGATATTCTCCATCCCCGTGCCCCGATACTCTCCATCCCCGTGCCCCGATACTCTCCATCCCCCCTGTGCCCCGATATCCTCCATTTCCCCCGTGCCCCGATACTCTCCATCCCCGTGCCCCGATACTCTCCATCTCCCTGTGCCCCGATATCCTCCATCCCCGTGCCCCGATATTCTCCATTCCCCCAATGCCCCGATACTCTCCATCCCCGTGCCCCGATACTCTCCATCCCCCCTGTGCCCCGATATCCTCCATTTCCCCCTGTGCCCCGATAGTCTCCATATCCCCCCTGTGCCCCGATAGTCTCGATCACCTGTGTGCCCCGATATTCTCCATCCCCCTGTGCCCCGATATTCTCCATCCCCCCTGTGCCCCGATATTCTCCATCCCCCCTGTGCCCCGATATTCTCCATCCCCCCTGTGCCCCGATATTCTCCATATCCCCCCTGTGCCCCGATAGTGTCCATCCCCCTGTGCCCCGATATTCTCCATATCCCCCCTGTGCCCCGATATCCTCCATATCCCCCCTGTGCCCCGATAGTGTCCATCCCCCTGTGCCCCGATATTCTCCATATCCCCCCTGTGCCCCGATATTCTCCATATCCCCCCTGTGCCCCGATATTCTCCATATCCCTCCTGTGCCCCGATATTCTCCATATCCCCCCTGTGCCCCGATATTCTCCATATCCCCCCTGTGCCCCGATATTCTCCATATCCCCCCTGTGCCCCGATATTCTCCATATCCCTCCTGTGCCCCGATATTCTCCATATCCCCCCTGTGCCCCGATATTCTCCATATCCCCCCTGTGCCCCGATATTCTCCATATCCCCCCTGTGCCCCGATATTCTCCATATCCCCCCTGTGCCCCGATATTCTCCATATCCCCCCTGTGCCCCGATATTCTCCATATCCCCCCTGTGCCCCGATATTCTCCATATCCCTCCTGTGCCCCGATATTCTCCATATCCCCCCTGTGCCCCGATATTCTCCATATCCCCCCTGTGCCCCGATATTCTCCATATCCCCCCTGTGCCCCGATATTCTCCATATCCCCCCTGTGCCCCGATATTCTCCATATCCCCCCTGTGCCCCGATATTCTCCATATCCCCCCTGTGCCCCGATAGTCTCGATCACCTGTGTGCCCCGATATTCCGCCCTTACACCAAGTGCGTAGCGACCGGGAAATGGGCCAGGAGGCCGGGAACGCCCCCTTCCCCTTAATTTTAGCACCACAGGCACAGGCCGAAAGCCTCAGGAAATCTTGACGGGGTGCAATGGGGGGCTTAAGCTACGGTGCCCGCATCACCTGCTTGTTTTCACGTCCTCGGCTTATCAGGGCATTTCTCGAGGCATCGGCTGTTTTGGGGGATGTGTCACCTTCGATGGTAAGTGAGGTATCAGATGACGAACTGAGAGCAGTGCACAAGGAGGGGGCATATTGCACAAAGGTACTGCACTTGAACTAATGCCCTTTACATGTTGTACAAATCCTTCTTGTCTGATAGTCAGCAAGAACAGAACAGGGATGAAGATGAGTTTTAATCACATCATGTGGCACTGAGCCTGTGGGTCACTGCATCCGACTGATTAGCAGCCTTGAGAAAGAAGATTAAAAAGCAAATCCAATAAACAGCAGTATCGTAAATTGAACACCTTTCACAACTCTGGGACTGCTGCTCGAGGAAGCCAGTCCATGAATTGTGAAGCCAGTATCGGCAGACATAAAGGCAACACTAAGCGGGAGGTCAAAGAGGAAACTCGCTGCAAGTTTAAAACGTTCCAAGTGTTCCCGACTGTCAGCCGTGGCTCAGTGGGGAGCAGTCTCCCGCCTCCGAGTCAGACGTTTGTGGGTCCAAGTCCCCCTCCAGCGACACGAGCAACGACACCCAGGCCGACACTCCCACTGCCAGCGCTGAGGGAGTGCCGCGCTGTCGGGGGTGCCGTCTTCCGGGCGTGACGTCAAACCGAGGCCCCGTCCGCCCCTCTCAGGCGGACGTTAAAGATCCCACGGCCACTATTGGAAGAAGAGGGTTCTCCCCGGGGTCCTGGCCGATATTTATCCCTCAACCAACACCAGCGACACATGGAAGAAATGAGCGTGCTGAGGTCCTGGATGGGGAGATGGAGGAGAATCCAAAAGAGAATGGGAGATATGCTTGAAAAGGAAAGATTTTGCAGAACCATGGGCAAAGGGCAGGGGGAGTGGGACGAATTGGATCGTGCTTTCAAAGAGCTGGCACAGGCACGATGGGCTAAATGGCCTTTGCTGTATGATTCGATAACGGAAGGCAGCAGCCTGATACCCACAGTTGGCAGAACTGCACATCC
The DNA here is from genome assembly GCF_035084215.1 of Heptranchias perlo. NCBI lineage: Eukaryota > Metazoa > Chordata > Chondrichthyes > Hexanchiformes > Hexanchidae > Heptranchias > Heptranchias perlo. The sequence continues at coordinate 7,347,677 of NC_090367.1, read as the reverse complement.
ATAAAGACATTGTTAAAGCATACTGTGCCACTCAGTCCACTATTATGAAGAGGAGACCTTGGACGGTTCAGTCAGTGGGACATTTGCCAACCCCAGGCTCAACCCCAGCCCAGACTGATTTGATGCCGTTTTCGATATTTGCTGCTGGTAAGGGTTCCATGTGAATTGCTTCCTAATGGGTGTGGGCCTACAGCACAAAACAAGCCAGAATTTGTTGCTTAGTGGGAGATATCACTCACAGGATGAGAAGTGCGGCAACCGAAAACATCTTTTAAATGTGGGGCTAAAGGCAGAGAATAGAAAAGGCTTTAATCTGTATCTAACCCTGTACCTGCCCTGGGAGTGTTTGATGGGACAGTGTGGAGGGAGCTTTACTCTGTATCTCACCCTGTACCTGCCCTGGGAGTGTTTGATGGGACAGTGTAGAGGGAGCTTTACTCTGTATCTAATCCTGTACCTGCCCTGGGAGTGTTTGATGGGACAGTGTAGAGGGAGCTTTACTCTGTATCTAACCCTGTACCTGTCCTGGGAGTGTTTGATGGGACAGTGTAGAGGGAGCTTTACTCTGTATCTAACCCTGTACCTGACCTGGGAGTGTTTGATGGGACAGTGTAGAGGGAGCTTTACTCTGTATCTAACCCTGTACCTGCCCTGGGAGTGTTTGATGGGACAGTGCAGAGGGAGCTTTACTCTGTATCTAACCCTGTACCTGCCCTGGGAGTGTTTGATGGGACAGTGTAGAGGGAGCTTTACTCTGTATCTAATCCGTGCTGTTCCTGCCCCGGGAGTGTTTGATGGGACAGTGTAGAGGGAGCTTTACTCTGTATCTAACCCCTGTGTACCTGCCCTGGGAGTGTTTGATGGGACAGTGTAGAGGGAGCTTTACTCTGTATCTAACCCTGTCCCTGCCCTGGGAGTGTTTGATGGGACAGTGTAGAGGGAGCTTTACTCTGTATCTAACCCGTGCTCTACCTGCCCTGGGAGTGTTTGACGGGACAGTGTAGAGGGAGCTTTACTCTGTATCTAACCCAAGCTGTACCTGCTCTGGGAGTGTTTGACGGGACAGTGTAGAGGGAGCTTTACTCTGTATCTAACCCGTGCTCTACCTGCCCTGGGAGTGTTTGACGGGACAGTGGAGAGGGAGCTTTACTCTGTATCTAACCCATGCTGCACCTGCCCTGGGAGTGTTTGATGGGACAGTGTAGAGGGGGCTTTACTCTGTATCTAACCCGTGCTGTACCTGCCCTGGGAGTGTTTGATGGGACAGTGTAGAGGGAGCTTTACTCTGTATCTAACCCTGTACCTGTCCTGGGAGTGTTTGATGGGACAGTGTAGAGGGAGCTTTACTCTGTATCTAACCCTGTACCTGACCTGGGAGTGTTTGATGGGACAGTGTAGAGGGAGCTTTACTCTGTATCTAACCCTGTACCTGCCCTGGGAGTGTTTGATGGGACAGTGTAGAGGGAGCTTTACTCTGTATCTAACCCTGTACCTGCCCTGGGAGTGTTTGATGGGACAGTGTAGAGGGAGCTTTACTCTGTATCTAATCCTGTACCTGCCCTGGGAGTGTTTGATGGGACAGTGTAGAGGGAGCTTTACTCTGTATCTAACCCTGTACCTGTCCTGGGAGTGTTTGATGGGACAGTGTAGAGGGAGCTTTACTCTGTATCTAATCCTGTACCTGCCCTGGGAGTGTTTGATGGGACAGTGTAGAGGGAGCTTTACTCTGTATCTAACCCTGTACCTGACCTGAGAGTGTTTGATGGGACAGTGTAGAGGGAGCTTGACTCTGTATCGAACCCTGTACCTGCCCCGGGAGTGTTTGATGGGACAGTGTAGAGGGAGCTTTACTCTGTATCTAACCCTGTACCTGCCCTGGGAGTGTTTGATGGGACAGTGTAGAGGGAGCTTTACTCTGTATCTAATCCTGTACCTGCCCTGGGAGTGTTTGATGGGACAGTGTAGAGGGAGCTTTACTCTGTATCGAATCCTGTACCTGCCCTGGGAGTGTTTGATGGGACAGTGTAGAGGGAGCTTTACTCTGTATCTAACCCTGTACCTGCCCCGGGAGTGTTTGATGGGACAGTGTAGAGGGAGCTTTACTCTGTATCTAATCCTGTACCTGCCCTGGGAGTGTTTGATGGGACAGTGTGGTGGGAGCTTTACTCTGTATCTAACCCTGTACCTGTCCTGGGAGTGTTTGATGGGACAGTGTAGAGGGAGCTTTACTCTGTATCTAACCCGTGCTGCACCTGCCCTGGGAGTGTTTGATGGGACAGTGTAGAGGGAGCTTTACTCTGTATCTAACCCGTGCTGCACCTGCCCTGGGAGTGTTTGATGGGACAGTGTAGAGGGAGCTTTACTCTGTATCTAACCCTGTACCTGCCCTGGGGGTGTTTGATGGGACAGTGTAGAGGGAGCTTTACTCTGTATCTAACCCGTGCTGCACCTGCCCTGGGAGTGTTTGATGGGACAGTGTAGAGGGAGCTTTACTCTGTATCTAACCCGTGCTGTACCTGCCCTGGGAGTGTTTGATGGGACAGTGTAGAGGGAGCTTTACTCTGTATCTAACCCGTGCTGCACCTGCCCTGGGAGTGTTTGACGGGACAGTGTAGAGGGAGCTTTACTCTGTATTTAACCCATGCTGCACCTGCCCTGGGAGTGTTTGATGGGACAGTGTAGAGGGAGCTTTACTCTGTATCTAACCCATGTTCTACCTGCCCTCGGAGTGTTTGATGGGACAGTGTAGAGGGAGCTTTACTCTGTATCTAACCCGTGCTGTTCCTGCCCCGGGAGTGTTTGATGGGACAGTGTAGAGGGAGCTTTACTCTGTATCTAACCCCTGTGTACCTGCCCTGGGAGTGTTTGATGGGACAGTGTCGAGGGAGCTTTACTCTGTATCTAACCCTGTCCCTGCCCTGGGAGTGTTTGATGGGACAGTGTAGAGGGAGCTTTACTCTGTATCTAACCCGTGCTCTACCTGCCCTGGGAGTGTTTGACGGGACAGTGTAGAGGGAGCTTTACTCTGTATCTAACCCAAGCTGTACCTGCTCTGGGAGTGTTTGACGGGACAGTGTAGAGGGAGCTTTACTCTGTATCTAACCCGTGCTCTACCTGCCCTGGGAGTGTTTGACGGGACAGTGGAGAGGGAGCTTTACTCTGTATCTAACCCATGCTGCACCTGCCCTGGGAGTGTTTGATGGGACAGTGTAGAGGGGGCTTTACTCTGTATCTAACCCGTGCTGTACCTGCCCTGGGAGTGTTTGATGGGACAGTGTAGAGGGAGCTTTACTCTGTATCTAACCCGTGCTGTACCTGCCCTGGGAGTGTTTGATGGGACAGTGTAGAGGGAGCTTTACTCTGTATCTAACCCCTGTGTACCTGCCCTGGGAGTGTTTGATGGGACAGTGTAGAGGGAGCTTTACTCTGTATCTAACCCTTGCTGCACCTGCCCTGGGAGTGTTTGATGGGACAGTGTAGAGGGAGCTTTACTCTGTATCGAACCCTGTACCTGCCCTGGGAGTGATTGATGGGACAGTGTGGAGGGAGATTTACTCTGTATCTAACCCATGCTGTACCTGCCCTGGGAGTGTTTGATGGGACAGTGTAGAAACATAGAAAATAGGAACAGGAGTAGGCCATTCGGCCCTTCGAGCCTGCTCCACCATTCAATATGATCATGGCTGATCCTCTATCTCAATATCATATTCCCGCTCTCTCCCCATCCCCCGTGATGCCTTTTGTGTCTAGAAATCTTTCCAGCTCATTCTTAAATATATTCAGTGACTTGGCCTCCACAGCCTTCTGTGGTAGAGAATTCCACAGGTTCACCACCCTCTGAGTGAAGAAATTTCTCATCTTAGTCCTAAATGTCCTACCCCGTATCCTGAGACTGTGACCCCTCGTTCCAGACCCTCCAGCCAGAAGAAACATCCTCCCTGCATCCAGTCTGTCTAGCCCTGTCAGAATTTTATATGTTTCAATGAGATCCCCTCTCATTCTTCTAAACGAGAGTGAATACAGGCCGAGTCGACCCACTCTCTCCTCATATGACAGTCCTGACAACCCAGGGATCAGTCTGGTGAACCTTCGCTGCACTCCCTCTATGGCAAGTATATCCTTTCTTAGGTAAGGAGACCAAAACTGCACACAATACTCCTTCCTCAGGTAAATGTACCTGAGGAAGGAGGAAGCCTCCAAAAGCTTGTAAATTTCAAATAAAATCGTTGGATTATAACTTGGTGTTGTAAAATTGTTTACAATTGTCAACCCCAGTCCATCACCAGCATCTCCACATCACAATACTCCAGGTGTGGTCTCACCAAGGCCCTGTATAACTGCAGTAAGACATCCTTGCTCCTGTACTCAAATCCTCTTGCAATGAAGGCCAACTACCATTTGCCTTCCTAACTGCTTGCTACATCCCTGTATATTTGCTTTCAGTGACTGGTGTACAAGGACACCCAGGTCCCTTTGTACATCAACATTCCCCAATCTATCACCATTTAAATAATACTCTGCCTTTCTGTTTTTCCTTCCGAAGTGGATAACTTCACATTTATCCACATTATACTGCATCTGCCATGTATTTGCCCACTCACTCAACTTGTCTAATTCACCTTGAAGCCTCTTTGCATCCTCCTCACAACTCACGATCCCACCTAGTTTTGTGTCATCAGCAAACTTGGAAATTTTACATTTGGTTCCTTCATCCAAATCATTGATATATATTGTGAATAGCTGGGGCCCAAGCACTGAGCCCTGCGGTACCCCACTAGTCACTGCCTGCCACCCCAAAAAAGACCCATTTATTCCTACTCTGTTTCCTATCTGTTAACCAATTTTCAATCCATGCCAGTATATTACCCCAATCCCATGTGCTTTAATTTTGCACACTAACCTCTTATGTGGGAATTTATCAAAGGCCTTCTGAAAATCCAAATAAACCACATCCACTGGTTCTCCCTTATCTATTCTACCAGTTACATCCTCAAAAGCTCCAGTAGGTTTGTCAAACATGATTTCCCTTTCATAAATCCATGTTGACTTTGTCTAATCCCGTTGATATTTTCTAAATGTCCTGTTATCACATCCTTTATAATAGACTCTAGCATTTCCCCTACTACTGATGTTAGGCTAACTGGTCTGTAGTTCCCTGTTTTCTCACTCCCTCCTTTTTTAAATAGTGGGATTACATTTGCCACCCTCCAATCTGCAGGAACTGTTCCATAATCTATAGAATTTTGGAAGATGACAACTAATGCATCCACTATTTCCATGGCTACCTCTTTTGGTACTCTGGGATGCAGATTATCAGGTCCTGGGGATTTATCGGCTTTCAGTCCCATTAATTTCTCCAGCATTATTTTTTTACTAATACTAATTTCCTTTAATTCCTCCTCCTCACTAGTCCATTGGTTCCCTAGCATTTCTGGGAAGTTATTTGTGTCCTCTTCTGTGAAGACAGAACCAAAGTATTTGTTTAATTGCTCTGCCATTTCCCTGTTCCCCATTATAAATTCTCCCGTTTCTGACTGTAAGGGACCTACATTTGTCTTCACTAATCTTTTTCCTTTTACATACTTGTGGAAGCTTTTACAGTCCACTTTTATGTTCCTTGCAAGTTTATTCTCATGCTGTATTTTTCCCCTCTTAATCAATCTCTTGGTCCTTTTTTGCTGAATTCTAAACTGCTCCCAATCCTCGGGCTTGCTACTTTTTCTGGCAACTTTATATGACTCGTCTTTGGATCTAATACTATCCTTAATTTCTTTTGTTAGCCATGGTTGGGCCCCATTTCCTTTTGTGTTTTTGCGCCAGAAAGGAATGTATAATTGTTGCAATTCATGCATTCGTTCCTTAAATGTTAGCCATTGTCTATCCACCATCATGGCTTTTAATGAAGCTTCCCGATCTATCATAGCCAACTCACTCCTCATACCTTCGTGGTTTCCTTTGTTTAGATTTAGGACCCTAGTTTCGGATTGGACAACTTCACTTTCCATCTTAATGACGAATTCTATCATGTTATGGTCACTCTTCCCTAAAGGACCCCGCACAACAAGATTATTAATGTCGGTAGATTATTAATGTAGAGGGAGATTTACTCTGTATCTAGCCCGTGCTGTACCTGCCCCGGGAGTGTTTGATAGGACAGTGTAGAGGGAGCTTTACTCTGTAACTAACCCTGTACCTGCCCTGGGAGTGTTTGATGGGACAATGTAGAGGGAGCTTTACTCTGTTTCTAACCTGTGTTGTACCTGCCCTGGGAGTGTTTGATGGGACAGTGTAGAGGGAGCTTTACTCTGTATCTAACCTGTGTTGTACCTGCCCTGGGAGTGTTTGATGGGACAGTGTAGAGGGAGCTTTACTCTGTATCTAACCCGTGGTGTACCTGCCCTGGGAGTGTTTGATGGGACAGTATAGAGGGAGCTTTACTCTGTATCTTACCCGTGACCTGGGAGTGCTTGAGGCTGAAAGTTGGTCCCTGAATTTGTTCAGCACAAAACAAAGTGATACACAGCGGAGGCATTTGTTTCCAGCGACTGGCTGGGGCAGTCTGAATCCCAGCCAGGAGGTGAAAAGACAGTTAGAGGCACATTACAACAATGACTATATTCCAAAAGTACTTCATTGGCTGCAAACGCTTTGGGACGTCCTGAGGTCGTGAAAGGCGCTGTAGAAATGCAAGTCTTTCTTTCTTTTTTCACTTGGTTCTACCTCCGAGTTTTTTTGTTAAACTGAAGCAATTGTCTGCTACACAGTGCTCCAATAATTTCCGACAGTTTTGGAGGATTTGCTATGTGTTGTGTTATTGTACAGTGCCCTCAGGAGAAGCAAATGAGCTATTTGCTTCTGACAATAAAGAGAAATTGTTTTTTTATGGACCAAAGACGCGGCTATATAAACAACGTGCAAGCTACAATAATTGATTTAACTCCCTGAGGTAACAAAAAAAAATACATTAAACCTAGATTCATAACTCCACTAAATCGCTGTGAGTAAGAGAAGGACACCCTAATTTTTCAGACTGGAGTTACGTCTTACACAAGCTCCGCCGTTCTCTGGATCAGTGACTGCAGGCCGCCCAGTCTTCAAAGGTTTTGCACACGTACAGAAAGTTCCCTCTACGATAAAGGCCCAGTGAGGAGCAATCAATTCCTTTCTTGCTTCCCGAGTATCCCCCTGACTGATACTGGGGCGCAGTTCCGTGGCCACTGGCTTAAGTCGCCATTCTCCGCGTGTGAGCTTAGACACTAAGTGTTGATATTTGGCACTGGAGGGCATCACTCAGAGCCCGGTCCTCTCCTCCTCCCCCTGACGTCCACCACATGCACCCTTTCTTCGAGGGAGTGGCTGGTTAGAGGTCAGGGTGGGGATCTAAGGCCGCATTATTTCCCTCATCCTAGGCCAGGGAGGTAAATTTTAGTGCTCCCCCAACAGCCGGGGTGCTGGTGAGCACAGCGCAGGCCAGGGATGGAATCTGGCTGTCTCCTTGCCCTTTGCCTTGGTACCACTAAACACACTTGTTTCACCTGCAACAACTCTCTTCACCACTAACGTCACCACACCCCCTCCCACATCCCTTCATTTCCCAAGGCACTGTCTCAGAACATCTTAACGTCTTAGAGAGAAGAACAACGAGCAGCTTTGCACGCAACATTCTGACTTGTATTCTCACCGAGTTGTCAGCCGTGGCTCAGTCGGTATCTCTCTCCCTCTCTCGCCTCTCAGTCAGAAGGTCGTGGGTTCGAGTCCCACTCCAGAGACTTGAGCTCTGGGTGACACTCCCCAGTGCCAGTACTGAGGGAGCGCTGCACTGTTGGAGGTGCCGTCTTTCGGATTGAGACGTTAAACCGAGGCCCCGTCTGCCCCTCTCAGGTGCAGAGATAAAAAGATCCCACGGCCACTATTGGTAGAAGAGCAGGGGAGTTCTCCCCGGTGTCCTGGAGCCAATATTTATCAGTCAACCAACATCACTAAAAAAAGATTATCTGCTCATTATCACATTGCTGTTTGTGGGATCTTACTGTGCGCAAATTGGCTGCCATGTTTCCTAAATTATAACAGTGACTACACTTCAAAAGTACTTCATTGGCTGTAAAGCGCGTTGGGACGTCCTGGAGTCATGAAAGGCCCTATATAAATGCAAGTTCTTTCTTTTTTCTTTGATTGTCACGCAGCTAACAACACGGGCATAGATTTATTATTTAAAAAACACTGTCTGATAAAAGGCACAAGAATATTAAGCCTTGTTAGTGCAGGGAATATTGAGTTATAGCAACCTCGCTGGCTTCAAGAGGTGTGATAATGCCTGGTGAAATTCCACAGAGCTGCAGCAAGCTGAATATCTGAAGCTGACTGGAACATTCACCCAGGCTCTGGTACTCCCAGTCAGGCCCGGGGATTGCTTGCAGCCACCAGGTGGCGAGGCCTGACAACCTCGGGGGAAAATATGGGAGGGAGATTTACGATCAAGTGTGACGCCCCGCGGGGGGAGCTGCCTTTATTTCCAAGAGATAAATCAAAGTGGACCAAGTGCTGAAGCCACGGTGAAGGACTCTCGCTCCAAATGAGTAATGGCGGTTCGGCCTGTGCTGCTCTCAGTGGACCCGTTGCCCGTGTGTCTCGAGGCCTCAATTCACAGCCTGTCGGGCTTTGAGATATTGCTGCGACCCACGCTCAGTGGAGATAGAGAGGGATAGAGTGATTCTTTTCTCTTTTTTTTTTTGCTGATGGTCTCCTCTTCTCTGCTGAAGGCACCGATCGGGTCCTTTGTGGGCTGGGTTTGCCCACCCACACCCGACGTAGAGTTGCCAACTCTCCACGATTGGCCAGGAGTCAATTAAAGACTGGCCGCTGCTGCGAGCAAACTCAGGAGAAAAATCATAGGAGGGGGCGTTAAAACAAATTGTCTGTCTTTTTCATTTCCTTTCAGCACTTTTGCTCCTCAGTTCATACAAGTATCGGAAATGGGAGAAAGAAAGGCTGTTTGACTGGGCGAGGCAGCTGGAGGTGATGTGACGAAACCTCCAGGAATTCGTCCAACCAGAGTTGGCAACCCTAACCCAGCTCGATCCGTGCCTGACCCCCGTCGTCCATTACTCACTTGTGCACCTCGACGGTGGGCGTCGGCAGGCTGTTCAACGGCAGAGGGCGTCACAACCAAGCCTAGTCCTGCCCTCACACTTGCTCACACACGCGCGCTCACACACACGCGCTCACACACACCCTCTTCCAGTAGAGGGTGACGCCAGACAGCAATCTGGTGCAGCCATCCTGGCCGACTCTCCCCTACCTATCCAAGGGGACTGAGGCCTGTGGTAGAGCCCCAGCTGCTGCCCAACCGAGTTCAGCTAACAGCACAGACGAGGGATCGACACAGGTACTCTTGCTTGGGGTTTCATTAAACCTAATCTTCCTTTAGCAATAAAGTTCATCCCCAAAAATGATGCTTCGGGATAGGAGAGGGATTTGATTTTTTCTGAACGGTTTGATAAACCATTTTCAAGCTGGGAGAGACAAAATGAGCCTTGCCAAATGAATTCTGTGTTTGTATTGCCTTGGGGAGAGGGTGGGGTTGGGGGGGGGGGGTGGCAAGAAGTCTTGCTTGGTGTTGGGAGGAGAGCCAGTTGCAGTAGGCAGTCTACACACTGTTCGGGGAGTCCAGCCTCTCATTATTTCCTTGTGCACAGAGCGGAGAGCAGCACTGGGTGCCTGAGAGATTTATGGTGGTTATATTTCGATCGATAGAATGCTTTAACATTCCGTTAGACACAGAGAGGGCGTGACACTGTCAAATGAAGAGTTGTGTAGGTCTTTCATTGGCACAAGGCCTTGCATTACTACAGTGCAGACCCTGAACTGCTCCCTATGGGATACATTGTACTGTCCCTATATCTCCCTCTGGTATACATTGTACTGTCCCTATATCTCCCTCTGGTATACATTGTACTGTCCCTATATCTCCCTCTGGTATACATTGTACTGTCCCTATATCTCCCTATGGTATACATTGTACTGTCCCTATATCTCCCTATGGGATACATTGTACTGCCCTTATATCTCCCTATGGTATACATTGTACTGTCCTTATATCTCCCTATGGTATACATTGTACTGTCCCTATATCTCCCTATGGTATACATTGTACTGCCCTTATATCTCCCTATGGGATACATTGTACTGCCCTTATATCTCCCTATGGTATACATTGTACTGCCCTTATATCTCCCTATGGTATACATTGTACTGTCCCTATATCTCCCTATGGTATACATTGTACTGCCCTTATATCTCCCTATGGGATACATTGTACTGCCCTTATATCTCCCTATGGTATACATTGTACTGCCCTTATATCTCCCTATGGTATACATTGTACTGCCCTTATATCTCAATATGGTATACATTGTACTGCCCTTATATCTCCCTATTTTATACATTGTACTGCCCTTATATCTCCCTATGGTATACATTGTACTGCCCTTATATCTCAATATGGTATACATTGTACTGCCCTTATATCTCAATATGGTATACATTGTACTGTCCCTCTATCTCCCTCTGGTATACATTGTACTGTCCCTATATCTCCCTATGGGATACATTGTACTGCCCTTATATCTCCCTATGGTATACATTGTACTGCCCTTATATCTCCCTATGGTATACATTGTACTGCCCTTATATCTCCCTATGGTATACATTGTACTGCCCTTATATCTCCCTATGGGATACATTGTACTGCCCTTATATCTCCCTATGGTATACATTGTACTGCCCTTATATCTCCCTATGGGATACATTGTACTGCCCTTATATCTCCCTATAGAATACATTGAACTGTCATTATATCACCCTATAGAATACATTGAACCATCCTCCTATCACCCTCTAGAATACATTGAACCATCCTCCTATCACCCTATAGAATACATTGAACCATCCTCCTATCACCCTATAGAATACATTGAACCATCCTCCTATCACCCTATGGAATACATTGAACCATCCTCCTATCACCCTATAGAATACATTGAACCATCCTCCTATCACCCTATAGAATACATTGAACCATCCTCCTATCACCCTATAGAATACATTGAACCATCCTCCTATCACCCTATAGAATACATTGAACCATCCTCCTATCACCCTATAGAATACATTGAACCATCCTCCTATCACCCTATAGAATACATTGAACCATGCTCCTATCACCCTATAGAATACATTGAACCATCCTCCTATCACCCTATAGAATACATTGAACCATCCTCCTATCACCCGATGAATAAATTGAACCATCCTCCTATCACCCTATAGAATACATTGAACCATCCTCCTATCACCCTATAGAATACATTGAACCATCCTCCTATCACCCTATGGAATACATGGAACCATCTTCCTATCACCCTATAGAATACATTGAACCATCCTCCGATCACCCTATAGAATACATTGAACCATCCTCCTATCACCCTATAGAATACATTGAACCATCGTCCTATCACCCTATAGAATACATTGAACCATCCTCCTATCACCCTATAGAATACATTGAACCATCCTCCTATCACCCTATAGAATACATTGAACCATCCTCCTATCACCCTATAGAATACATTGAACCATCCTCCTATCACCCTATGGAATACATTGAACCATCCTCCTATCACCCTATAGAACACATTGAACCATCCCCCTATCACCCTATAGAATACATTGAACCATCCTCCTATCACCCTATAGAATACATTGAACCATCCCCCTATCACCCTATGGAATACATTGAACCATCCTCCTATCACCCTATAGAATACATTGAACCATCCTCCTATCACCCTATAGAATACATTGAACCATCCTCCTATCACCCTACAGAATACATTGAACCATCCTCCTATCACCCTATAGAACACATTGAACCATCCTCCTATCACCCTACAGAATACATTGAACCATCCTCCTATCACCCTACAGAATACACTGACCAGTCCTTATATCATCCCATACGATACACTGACCGGCCCCGACAGCTGCTTTTAACATTTAACGCTCCAAGCCCTCCCTGGGGAAACGACGGCAGGCAACGCCAGTGCGTGAAGGGCTTGCGTCATGGCGCCCACGCAATGACACGCCGGACGTATTTAGCAGGCCAACGTGCTGATCACAGCACAGGTGGCGCCTCTGAGACGCCTGTGGGAGAGCGGGCTTTTTGCTGCCCTCCGCCCTGTGCAGGCCGCACCCTCTGCGAGTGGGCGAGTCCCACGCGTCGGGAATCACTCCATACGGGCAACGGCAGGGACGTTGACGCGGAGGCTTCGAGCTCGGTCTCCTGATGAAACGCTTCGGAAAAAAAAAAAATCGACCGGGTTCAATTCAACGAGCTGCACTGCAATGTTGTGTGTTACCATGCACTGAGAAAGCTCACAGCACGATACAGGCCAGCCATCCTCTTACTGAATGGCGGATGAGGCTCGAGGGGCTGAATGGCCTCCCCCTCCTGTTCCGATGGGAACTTCAATGTAAAACGGTCACAATGTCATTACATCCTCCCATCAATGGTGGCGCTGTAGCTCCACCACAGGCAGGAGGGTGTAATTACAGCTTGACAAATTTGCATGGGCAGTTTTAATGAGGACACAGGATTTTATAATAAAAAAAAGGCAAACAATGTTCCTATTCTGGCTGAATAAAGAACAGTGTGCTATAATAAGGAAATACCAGTCGATTAATTGCTTTTTTCTAAGGTCGATACGATGAATTGCTGCTTAATATGTAATAAAATAATCTTTCATAAAAGTCTTAATTCAGCGGGAGGCCGTGTAGCCTGAGCCACTACAGGGTTCCCCAGGAGATCTATCGGCTCTAATTCCATCTCCCTGCACCCTGCAATGTTGGTCTTCTTCAAGGGTTTATCTAATTCCTTCTTAAATGTTGCGATTGACTTGACTTAAGTGGCCTCTTGTGGTAATATACTCCATCTTGTAATGATCCTTTGAGTGGCAACATCCCTTCTCCCTTTACACTTCCCACTCTAATCCTGAGTTAATGTCCCCTCGTTACCAGCTCAGTGGAAATAATCTTTCACTGTCATCTTCTCAACCCCGTTGATAATTCTGCACTGTTGATTCAGGGTGACCAGGTGTTAAGCACACACTGAGGTGGTGTGTGCGTTCACAAAATCAGTCCAGCTTTCTGGGACAGGGCGCTTGTGAGACACTGAACATTTCGGGCATGAATTCACTCCCCATACGTTCAAACCTACATCAGAGGTTCGCCCTCCTCCCCCCCTGAACACACTGACTCTCGCTGGGCTATGGTTCCACAGATAACAGTAGTGTTCCCCATCACCCACCTCCCTGATACCCTGCCCAAGTGGCCAGTTAGTATCCATGAACTGTGTTGGCACACTACTCAAGCATGCACGTGTGTGGTCATGTATGTGCGTGTTAGTGTGTGGCGATAGGTGTGTATGTGTGTGCGTGTGCCTGTGGGTGCGTGTGTGTGTGCGTGTGCGTGTGCTGGGTATCACAGTTGCACCTGATCCCCATCCCCCTCCAACATCCAAACTACTGAAGAGGATCTCAAACATTAATTCACTGGGGGTGAATAGATTTTCTTTTAAATCAAACACCTGTTATATAAAATGAAATCCGTCTTTTATTGAAAAGAAAATCCAATCTTAGTTTTTTTCCCAATCAATTTTGCGCTCAAACGCTGCTGTAGGGCCTGAAGTCACTCGGAGAAAGAAAGTTCTAGAAATCCAGCGTGATTCATTCTGTTGCTCAGCCTCGCCCCTCCCGATCTCTGTAACCTCCTCCAGCCCTACAGCCCTCCAAGATCTCTGCGCTCCTCCAATTCTGGCCTCTTGTGTATCCCCGATTTCCATCGCTCCACCATTGGCGGCCGTGCCTTCAGCTGCCTGGGCCCTAATCTCTGGAATTCCCTCCCTAAACCTCTCCGCCTCTCCCTCCTCCTTTAAGACGCTCCTTAAAACCTACCTCTTTGACCAAGCTTTTGGTCACCTGTCCTAATATCTCCTTATGTGGCTCGGTGTCAAATTTTATCTGATAATCGCTCCTGTGAAGCGCCTTGGGACGTTTTACTCCGTTAAAGGCGCTATATAAATGCAGGTTGTTGTCCTTGGCGAAAGAAAGACCCTGGAGTTCTGGGGCCTCTTGCAAGATATGAAGGGGCTGATACGTTAAGAGGAATGCGGCTGATGACACCAGTTGGACCCACAGATATGCGGGCGCGTGGCTCTGCTATTGGATTAAGGCTGCAGCGAGGTAATTGCCTGAAACCCATCCTGTGCATGGCCTCCCCTGCACTCTTCATTCCAAGTCACGGAGACCAGCACTGAGTGTCGAATGTGACAGGGGACTGAGGTGGTGCTGCCAACCCTCCAGGATTGGCCTGGAGTCTCCAGGAATTGAAGATTAATCTGCAAGGACACCGCAGGGGGCAAACCCAGGGAGAAAAATCATAGAGGTTAAAAAAAATTGTGTTTTGAAAAGAATTTTCTTTGAATACTTTTGTTTATTATTGATAAAAAATATCAGAGACAGGGGGAAAAAATGGCTGTTTGATCGACAGTCAAGAATTGGGTAACGAAGAGTCTATTCGCTTTCCGATTGGCCGTGAGAAGGTGGGGCACAGTGAGGGTGAACGTGTTGGGTGACCAATGGCAGGAGCCTGGGGGGGGCAGTTGGAGGCGGGAGGTTATGTGATGCAATCTCCAGGAATATGTTCGACCCGAGGCACAGGGCCCCATTTGGAGGTCATCCACGAGACACAGACAAAAGAAAATGGCAGAAGTAAAGGCTCCTACCGGCTAGAGAATTAACAGAAGAAAAAATAGGATAATAGAACTATGGAGTGGGGACAGCGAAGGTTCCCTAGAATGGTACCAAGAATGAGCGTTAGGGTTAAGAATGCTTTATAAAATGGTTTGTTATGTAGGCGTCAGCCTCAGCTCAGTGGGTAGCACACTCTTGCCCCCTAGTCAGAAGTCTGTGGGTTCGAGTCCCACTCCAGTCACTTGAGCCCGTAATCTAGGCCGACACTCCCAGTGCCAGTACCGAGGGAGTACTGCTCTGTCGGAGGTGCCGTCTTGCGAAGGAGATGTTAAACTGAGGCCCCGTCAGGTGAATGGAAAGAATCCCACAGCACTAGTTCGAAGAAGAGCAGGGGAGTTCTCCCCTGGCTAATATTTATCCCTCAACCAACACTGAAAAGCAGATGATCTGATCACTGTCACGTTGCTGCTTGTGGGATCTTGCTGTGCCCAAATTGGCTGCCGCGTTTCCCTACATTACAATACTTCATTGGCTGTAATGCGTCCTGAGGTCGTGAAAGGCACTTTACACATATCATGTGTTAAAATCTTACATCTGCACACACTTTTGACACTGTTAATTTTTCTCATTATAAATCCCTATGTCCACATTTCGAATCGTGCAAATTTGTCACGTTGTAATTACACCCTCCTGCCAGCGGTGGCACTGCAGCGCCACCATTGGTGGGAGGATGTAACTGCAGCGTGACCATTTTACATAGGAAGTTCCCATTATAATTGTGGCCTTCGAGCTTTATGACTGATGCGTAAACATCAGGGCAGAACGCGTGACTTTAAAATGGGGACAGAATTATGTCTGCTCGTCCTGGTCCAAATATGTATTATATATAAATGCACACGCATACTCGGGTGCAGTTGTGGTGCTGTGCAAAATAATGATAATCCATTTCCACATAGAAGCAATTCAATGGGGAGCTTTACAAATCCTCAGTGAGAGCATGCCTCGAAATTTCAGCACTGCTGTATGAAGTGTAACGAGATTACATTTTTCTTCCCAACAATATTTATTAATCTTGATGTGTTTTGCTGCCTGCACTATTGTGCTGAGAATGCGACAAATTGCCAGGAAATGCTTCTTTCTGATAACATGTGTCCATTTGTAACCTGCTCAGGGATTTAATGCACTCAAAGTCATTTTCTCAGTATTTCCATCTGAGTGGGCTGCGTCTGGTTGGCAGCTCAGCTGTTGGGAGTAGGGAATTCACGACACATTCAGGGATCGCACCTGTGATCTCCTGCCTGTTTCGACCCTGCCTGCAACTCCCAGCAAGCAACGCCGTGGATGTATCCACACTGGTGGGGAAAGCCCTGCTTTCAAACCATGGGCCGTCTCCTTTACCCCACCAACCAGGAATGCTGGGATAGGCCTGTCTCCATTGCTGCAAGGGATGTCGATGTCGGTGTCGATGTCGATGTCGGTGTCGATGTCGGTGTCATGTCGATGTCATGTCGATGTCGATGTCGGTGTCGGTGTCGATGTCGGTGTCGATGTCGGTGTCATGTCGATGTCATGTCGATGTCGATGTCGGTGTCGGTGTCGGTGTGATGTCGATGTCGATGTCGATGTCGGTGTGATGTCGGTGTCGATGTCGGTGTCGGTGTCGATGTCGGTGTCGATGTCGATGTCGGTGTGATGTCGATGTCGATGTCATGTCGATGTCGGTGTCGATGTCGGTGTCATGTCGATGTCGATGTCGATGTCGATGTCATGTCGATGTCGGTGTCGATGTCGGTGTCATGTCGATGTCGGTGTCGATGTCGGTGTCGGTGTCGATGTCGGTGTCGATGTCGATGTCGATGTCGGTGTGATGTCGGTGTGATGTCGGTGTCGATGTCGGTGTCGGTGTCGGTGTCGATGTCGGTGTGATGTCGGTGTGATGTCGATGTCGATGTGATGTCGGTGTCGATGTCGATGTGATGTCGGTGTCGATGTCGATGTGATGTCGATGTCGGTGTGATGTCGATGTCGATGTCGATGTCGGTGTGATGTCGGTGTCGATGTCGGTGTCGATGTCGATGTCGATGTCGGTGTGATGTCGATGTCGATGTCGATGTCGGTGTGATGTCGGTGTCGATGTCGGTGTCGATGTCGGTGTCGATGTCGATGTGATGTCGGTGTCGATGTCGGTGTCGATGTCGATGTCGATGTCGGTGTGATGTCGATGTCGATGTCGATGTCGGTGTGATGTCGGTGTCGATGTCGATGTGATGTCGGTGTCGATGTCGGTGTGATGTCGGTGTCGATGTCGGTGTGATGTCGATGTCGGTGTCGATGTCGATGTCGATGTGATGTCGATGTCGATGTCGGTGTCGATGTCGATGTGATGTCGGTGTCGATGTCGGTGTCGATGTCGGTGTCGATGTGATGTCGATGTCGATGTCGGTGTCGGTGTCGATGTCGGTGTCGATGTCGATGTCGGTGTCGATGTCGGTGTCGATGTCGATGTGATGTCGATGTCGATGTGATGTCGATGTCGGTGTCGATGTCGGTGTCGATGTCGATGTCGATGTCGGTGTCGGTGTCGATGTCGATGTCGATGTCGGTGTGATGTCGATGTCGGTGTGATGTCGATGTCGATGTCGGTGTGATGTCGATGTCGGTGTGATGTCGGTGTCGATGTCGGTGTCGATGTCGATGTCGGTGTCGATGTCGATGTCGATGTGATGTCGATGTCGATGTGATGTCGATGTCGATGTGATGTCGATGTCGGTGTGATGTCGATGTCGGTGTCGGTGTCGGTGTCGATGTCGATGTCGGTGTCGGTGTCGATGTCGATGTGATGTCGATGTCGGTGTCGGTGTCGATGTCGGTGTCGATGTCGATGTCGATGTGATGTCGGTGTGATGTCGGTGTCGATGTCGGTGTCGGTGTCGATGTCGGTGTGATGTCGGTGTCGATGTGATGTCGGTGTCGATGTCGGTGTCGGTGTCGATGTGATGTCGATGTCGGTGTCGGTGTCGATGTCGGTGTGATGTCGGTGTCGATGTGATGTCGGTGTCGATGTCGGTGTCGGTGTCGATGTCGGTGTCGATGTCGGTGTCGATGTGATGTCGGTGTGATGTCGGTGTCGATGTCGGTGTCGGTGTCGATGTCAGTGTGATGTCGGTGTCGATGTCGATGTGATGTCGATGTCGATGTCGATGTGATGTCGGTGTCGATGTCGATGTGATGTCGGTGTCGATGTCGATGTGATGTCGGTGTGATGTCGGTGTCGATGTCGGTGTGATGTCGATGTCGGTGTCGATGTCGGTGTCGGTGTCGATGTCGGTGTCGATGTCGATGTGATGTCGGTGTGATGTCGGTGTCGATGTGATGTCGGTGTGATGTCGATGTCGGTGTCGATGTCGGTGTCGGTGTCGATGTCGGTGTCGATGTCGATGTGATGTCGGTGTCGATGTCGATGTGATGTCGGTGTGATGTCGATGTCGGTGTCGATGTCGGTGTCGGTGTCGATGTCGGTGTCGATGTCGGTGTCGATGTGATGTCGGTGTGATGTCGATGTCGATGTCGGTGTCGATGTGATGTCGATGTCGATGTCGATGTGATGTCGGTGTCGATGTCGATGTCGGTGTCGGTGTCGGTGTGATGTCGGTGTCGATGTGATGTCGGTGTCGATGTCGATGTCGGTGTCGATGTCGGTGTCGATGTCGATGTCGGTGTCGGTGTCGATGTCGATGTGATGTCGGTGTCGATGTCGGTGTCGATGTCGATGTCGATGTGATGTCGATGTCGATGTGATGTCGGTGTCGGTGTCGATGTGATGTCGGTGTCGATGTCGATGTCGATGTCGGTGTCGGTGTCGATGTCGATGTGATGTCGATGTCGATGTGATGTCGGTGTCGATGTCGGTGTCGATGTCGATGTGATGTCGATGTCGATGTGATGTCGGTGTCGGTGTCGATGTGATGTCGGTGTCGGTGTCGATGTCGGTGTCGATGTCGATGTCGATGTCGGTGTGATGTCGGTGTGATGTCGATGTCGGTGTGATGTCGGTGTCGGTGTCGGTGTCGATGTGATGTCGGTGTGATGTCGATGTCGATGTCGATGTCGATGTCGGTGTCGATGTCGGTGTCGGTGTCGATGTCGGTGTCGGTGTGATGTCGGTGTCGATGTCGATGTCGGTGTCGATGTCGATGTCGATGTCGGTGTCGGTGTGATGTCGGTGTGATGTCGGTGTCGATGTCGATGTGATGTCGGTGTCGATGTCGGTGTCGGTGTCGATGTCGGTGTCGATGTCGATGTCGGTGTCGATGTCGGTGTGATGTCGGTGTGATGTCGATGTCGGTGTGATGTCGGTGTGATGTCGATGTCGGTGTGATGTCGATGTCGGTGTCGATGTCGGTGTGATGTCGATGTCGATGTCGATGTCGGTGTGATGTCGATGTCGATGTCGATGTCGGTGTCGATGTCGGTGTGATGTCGATGTCGATGTCGATGTCGGTGTGATGTCGATGTCGATGTCGGTGTGATGTCGATGTCGATGTCGGTGTGATGTCGATGTCGATGTCGGTGTGATGTCGATGTCGATGTCGATGTCGGTGTCGATGTCGGTGTGATGTCGATGTCGATGTCGATGTCGGTGTGATGTCGATGTCGATGTCGGTGTGATGTCGATGTCGATGTCGGTGTGATGTCGATGTCGATGTCGATGTGATGTCGGTGTGATGTCGATGTCGATGTCGATGTCGGTGTCGATGTCGATGTCGGTGTGATGTCGATGTCGATGTCGATGTCGATGTCGGTGTGATGTCGATGTCGGTGTCGATGTCGATGTCGGTGTGATGTCGGTGTGATGTCGATGTCGGTGTGATGTCGGTGTCGATGTCGGTGTCGATGTCGATGTCGGTGTCGATGTCGGTGTCGATGTCGATGTCGGTGTGATGTCGATGTCGGTGTGATGTCGATGTCGGTGTCGGTGTCGATGTCGGTGTGATGTCGATGTCGGTGTGATGTCGATGTCGGTGTGATGTCGGTGTGATGTCGATGTCGGTGTGATGTCGGTGTCGATGTCGGTGTCGATGTCGGTGTGATGTCGATGTCGGTGTGATGTCGGTGTCGATGTCGGTGTCGATGTCGATGTCGGTGTCGGTGTCGATGTCGGTGTCGGTGTCGATGTCGGTGTCGATGTCGATGTGATGTCGATGTCGATGTGATGTCGATGTCGGTGTCGGTGTCGATGTCGGTGTCGATGTCGATGTGATGTCGATGTCGGTGTCGGTGTCGATGTCGGTGTCGATGTCGATGTCGATGTGATGTCGGTGTGATGTCGGTGTCGATGTCGGTGTGATGTCGGTGTCGATGTGATGTCGGTGTCGATGTCGGTGTCGGTGTCGATGTCGGTGTCGATGTCGGTGTCGATGTCGATGTCGGTGTCGATGTCGATGTGATGTCGGTGTCGATGTGATGTCGGTGTCGATGTCGATGTCGGTGTCGATGTCGATGTCGGTGTCGGTGTCGATGTCGATGTCGGTGTCGATGTCGATGTCGATGTGATGTCGATGTCGGTGTGATGTCGGTGTGATGTCGGTGTCGATGTCGGTGTCGATGTCGATGTCGATGTGATGTCGATGTCGGTGTGATGTCGGTGTGATGTCGGTGTCGATGTCGGTGTCGATGTCGATGTCGATGTCGGTGTGATGTCGATGTCGATGTCGATGTGATGTCGATGTCGGTGTCGATGTCGATGTCGGTGTCGGTGTCGATGTCGATGTCGGTGTCGATGTCGATGTCGATGTCGGTGTCGATGTCGATGTGATGTCGGTGTCAATGTCGATGTCGGTGTCGGTGTCGATGTCGATGTCGATGTCGGTGTCGATGTCGATGTCGATGTGATGTCGATGTCGATGTGATGTCGGTGTCGATGTCGATGTGATGTCGGTGTCGATGTCGATGTCGGTGTCGGTGTCGATGTCGATGTCGGTGTCGATGTCGATGTCGGTGTCGATGTCGATGTCGATGTGATGTCGATGTCGATGTCGGTGTGATGTCGATGTCGATGTCGATGTGATGTCGATGTCGGTGTCGATGTCGATGTCGATGTGATGTCGATGTCGATGTCGATGTCGATGTGATGTCGGTGTCGGTGTGATGTCGGTGTCGATGTCGATGTGATGTCGGTGTCGATGTCGGTGTCGATGTGATGTCGGTGTCGATGTGATGTCGGTGTCGATGTCGGTGTGATGTCGATGTCGATGTCGATGTGATGTCGATGTCGATGTCGATGTGATGTCGGTGTCGATGTGATGTCGGTGTCGATGTCGGTGTCGATGTCGGTGTCGATGTGATGTCGGTGTCGATGTCGGTGTGATGTCGATGTCGGTGTCGATGTCGGTGTGATGTCGATGTCGGTGTCGGTGTCGATGTCGATGTGATGTCGGTGTCGATGTCGGTGTGATGTCGATGTCGATGTGATGTCGATGTCGATGTCGGTGTCGATGTCGATGTGATGTCGGTGTCGATGTCGATGTCGATGTCGATGTGATGTCGGTGTCGATGTGATGTCGATGTCGATGTGATGTCGGTGTCGATGTGATGTCGATGTCGATGTGATGTCGGTGTCGGTGTGATGTCGGTGTCGATGTGATGTCGATGTCGATGTGATGTCGGTGTCGATGTCGATGTCGATGTCGATGTGATGTCGGTGTCGGTGTCGATGTCGGTGTCGGTGTCGATGTCGATGTCGATGTGATGTCGGTGTCGATGTGATGTCGGTGTCGATGTGATGTCGGTGTCGATGTCGGTGTGATGTCGATGTCGATGTCGATGTGATGTCGGTGTCGATGTGATGTCGGTGTCGATGTCGGTGTGATGTCGATGTCGATGTCGATGTGATGTCGGTGTCGATGTGATGTCGATGTCGATGTGATGTCGGTGTCGATGTCGGTGTGATGTCGATGTCGATGTCGATGTGATGTCGGTGTCGATGTGATGTCGGTGTCGATGTCGGTGTCGGTGTCGATGTGATGTCGATGTCGGTGTGATGTCGATGTCGGTGTCGATGTGATGTCGATGTCGGTGTGATGTCGGTGTCGATGTCGGTGTCGATGTCGATGTCGGTGTCGATGTCGATGTCGATGTGATGTCGATGTCGATGTCGATGTGATGTCGGTGTCGGTGTGATGTCGGTGTCGATGTGATGTCGGTGTCGGTGTCGATGTCGATGTGATGTCGGTGTCGATGTCGGTGTCGATGTCGATGTGATGTCGGTGTCGATGTCGATGTGATGTCGGTGTGATGTCGGTGTCGATGTGATGTCGGTGTCGGTGTCGATGTCGGTGTCGATGTCGGTGTCGATGTGATGTCGGTGTGATGTCGATGTCGATGTCGGTGTCGATGTGATGTCGATGTCGATGTCGGTGTCGATGTCGATGTCGGTGTCGATGTCGATGTCGATGTCGGTGTCGGTGTCGATGTCGATGTGATGTCGGTGTGATGTCGGTGTGATGTCGGTGTCGATGTGATGTCGGTGTCGATGTCGATGTCGGTGTCGATGTCGATGTCGATGTCGGTGTGATGTCGGTGTCGATGTGATGTCGGTGTCGATGTCGGTGTCGGTGTCGATGTCGGTGTCGATGTCGGTGTCGATGTGATGTCGGTGTGATGTCGATGTCGATGTCGGTGTCGATGTGATGTCGATGTCGGTGTCGATGTCGGTGTCGATGTCGGTGTCGATGTCGGTGTGATGTCGGTGTCGATGTGATGTCGGTGTCGATGTCGGTGTCGGTGTCGATGTCGGTGTCGATGTCGGTGTCGATGTGATGTCGGTGTGATGTCGATGTCGATGTCGGTGTCGATGTGATGTCGATGTCGGTGTCGATGTCGATGTCGATGTCGGTGTCGATGTGATGTCGATGTCGATGTCGGTGTCGGTGTCGATGTCGGTGTGATGTCGATGTCGATGTCGATGTCGGTGTCGATGTGATGTCGATGTCGATGTCGATGTCGGTGTCGATGTCGGTGTGATGTCGATGTCGGTGTCGGTGTCGATGTCGGTGTCGGTGTCGATGTCGGTGTCGGTGTCGATGTCGATGTGATGTCGATGTCGGTGTCGATGTCGATGTCGGTGTCGATGTCGATGTCGGTGTCGATGTCGGTGTCGATGTCGATGTGATGTCGATGTCGGTGTCGATGTCGATGTCGGTGTCGGTGTCGATGTGATGTCGATGTGATGTCGGTGTCGGTGTCGATGTCGGTGTCGATGTCGATGTGATGTCGATGTCGGTGTCGGTGTCGATGTCGGTGTCGGTGTCGATGTCGATGTGATGTCGATGTCGGTGTCGATGTCGATGTCGGTGTCGATGTCGGTGTCGATGTCGATGTGATGTCGATGTCGGTGTCGGTGTCGATGTCGGTGTCGATGTCGATGTGATGTCGATGTCGATGTCGATGTCGATGTGATGTCGATGTCGGTGTCGATGTCGATGTGATGTCGATGTCGATGTCGATGTCGGTGTGATGTCGATGTCGGTGTCGATGTCGGTGTCGATGTCGATGTGATGTCGATGTCGATGTCGGTGTCGATGTCGATGTCGGTGTCGATGTCGGTGTCGATGTCGATGTGATGTCGATGTGATGTCGGTGTCGATGTCGGTGTCGGTGTCGATGTCGATGTGATGTCGGTGTCGATGTGATGTCGGTGTCGATGTGATGTCGGTGTCGATGTCGATGTCGGTGTCGATGTCGGTGTGATGTCGGTGTCGATGTGATGTCGGTGTGATGTCGGTGTCGATGTCGGTGTCGGTGTGATGTCGGTGTGATGTCGGTGTCGATGTGATGTCGGTGTCGATGTCGGTGTGATGTCGATGTCGGTGTGATGTCGGTGTCGGTGTCGATGTCGATGTCGGTGTCGGTGTCGGTGTGATGTCGATGTCGGTGTGATGTCGGTGTCGATGTCGATGTCGATGTCGGTGTCGATGTCGGTGTCGGTGTCGATGTCGGTGTGATGTCGGTGTCGATGTCGATGTCGATGTCGGTGTCGATGTCGATGTCGGTGTCGATGTCGATGTCGGTGTCGATGTCGATGTCGGTGTCGGTGTCGGTGTGATGTCGGTGTGATGTCGGTGTCGATGTCGATGTGATGTCGGTGTCGATGTCGGTGTGATGTCGGTGTCGGTGTGATGTCGGTGTCGGTGTCGGTGTGATGTCGGTGTCGATGTCGGTGTCGATGTCGATGTCGGTGTCGATGTCGGTGTGATGTCGGTGTGATGTCGATGTCGGTGTGATGTCGGTGTGATGTCGATGTCGGTGTGATGTCGGTGTCGATGTCGGTGTGATGTCGGTGTGATGTCGATGTCGGTGTGATGTCGGTGTGATGTCGGTGTGATGTCGATGTCGGTGTGATGTCGGTGTCGATGTCGGTGTCGATGTCGATGTCGGTGTCGGTGTCGATGTCGGTGTCGGTGTGATGTCGATGTCGGTGTGATGTCGGTGTGATGTCGATGTCGGTGTGATGTCGGTGTGATGTCGATGTCGGTGTGATGTCGGTGTCGATGTCGGTGTGATGTCGATGTCGGTGTGATGTCGGTGTCGATGTCGGTGTCGATGTCGATGTCGGTGTCGGTGTCGATGTCGATGTCGGTGTCGATGTCGGTGTCGATGTCGATGTCGGTGTCGATGTCGGTGTCGATGTCGGTGTCGGTGTCGATGTCGGTGTCGGTGTGATGTCGGTGTCGATGTCGATGTCGATGTCGGTGTCGATGTCGATGTCGGTGTCGATGTCGGTGTGATGTCGATGTCGGTGTCGGTGTCGATGTCGGTGTGATGTCGATGTCGATGTCGGTGTCGATGTCGGTGTGATGTCGATGTCGGTGTCGATGTCGGTGTCGATGTCGATGTCGGTGTCGGTGTGATGTCGGTGTCGATGTCGATGTCGGTGTCGGTGTCGATGTCGGTGTCGGTGTGATGTCGGTGTCGATGTCGATGTCGGTGTCGGTGTCGATGTCGATGTCGGTGTGATGTCGGTGTCGATGTCGGTGTGATGTCGGTGTGATGTCGATGTCGGTGTGATGTCGGTGTGATGTCGATGTCGGTGTGATGTCGGTGTCGATGTCGGTGTGATGTCGGTGTGATGTCGATGTCGGTGTGATGTCGGTGTGATGTCGATGTCGGTGTGATGTCGGTGTCGATGTCGGTGTGATGTCGATGTCGGTGTCGATGTCGATGTGATGTCAGTGTCGATGTCGGTGTGATGTCGGTGTGATGTCGATGTCGGTGTGATGTCGGTGTGATGTCGATGTCGGTGTGATGTCGGTGTCGATGTCGGTGTGATGTCGATGTCGGTGTGATGTCGGTGTCGATGTCGGTGTGATGTCGGTGTCGATGTCGGTGTGATGTCGATGTCGGTGTGATGTCGGTGTGATGTCGATGTCGGTGTGATGTCGGTGTCGATGTCGGTGTCGATGTCGATGTCGGTGTGATGTCGGTGTCGATGTCGGTGTGATGTCGGTGTCGATGTCGATGTGATGTCGGTGTCGATGTCGGTGTGATGTCGGTGTGATGTCGATGTCGGTGTGATGTCGGTGTCGATGTCGGTGTGATGTCGGTGTGATGTCGGTGTCGATGTCGGTGTCGATGTCGATGTCGGTGTCGATGTCGATGTCGATGTCGGTGTCGATGTCGGTGTGATGTCGGTGTCGGTGTCGATGTCGGTGTGATGTCGGTGTCGATGTCGGTGTGATGTCGGTGTCGATGTCGGTGTGATGTCGATGTCGGTGTCGGTGTGATGTCGGTGTGATGTCGGTGTCGATGTCGGTGTCGGTGTGATGTCGGTGTGATGTCGATGTCGGTGTCGGTGTGATGTCGGTGTGATGTCGGTGTCGATGTCGGTGTGATGTCGATGTCGATGTCGGTGTGATGTCGGTGTGATGTCGGTGTCGATGTCGATGTCGGTGTCGATGTCGATGTCGATGTCGGTGTCGATGTCGGTGTGATGTCGGTGTCGGTGTCGATGTCGGTGTGATGTCGGTGTCGATGTCGGTGTGATGTCGGTGTGATGTCGGTGTGATGTCGATGTCGGTGTGATGTCGGTGTGATGTCGATGTCGGTGTGATGTCGGTGTGATGTCGGTGTGATGTCGATGTCGGTGTGATGTCGGTGTCGATGTCGGTGTCGGTGTGATGTCGGTGTGATGTCGATGTCGGTGTCGGTGTGATGTCGATGTCGATGTCGGTGTCGATGTCGGTGTGATGTCGGTGTCGGTGTCGATGTCGGTGTCGGTGTCGATGTCGATGTCGATGTGATGTCGATGTCGATGTCGGTGTCGATGTCGGTGTGATGTCGGTGTCGATGTCGGTGTGATGTCGGTGTGATGTCGGTGTGATGTCGATGTCGGTGTGATGTCGGTGTGATGTCGATGTCGGTGTGATGTCGGTGTGATGTCGGTGTGATGTCGATGTCGGTGTGATGTCGGTGTCGATGTCGGTGTGATGTCGGTGTGATGTCGGTGTCGATGTCGGTGTCGATGTCGATGTCGGTGTCGATGTCGATGTCGATGTCGGTGTCGATGTCGGTGTGATGTCGGTGTCGGTGTCGATGTCGGTGTGATGTCGGTGTCGATGTCGGTGTGATGTCGGTGTCGATGTCGATGTCGGTGTGATGTCGATGTGATGTCGGTGTCGGTGTCGATGTCGATGTCGATGTCGGTGTGATGTCGGTGTCGATGTCGATGTCGGTGTGATGTCGGTGTCGATGTCGATGTCGGTGTGATGTCGATGTCGATGTCGATGTCGGTGTGATGTCGGTGTCGATGTCGATGTCGGTGTGATGTCGGTGTCGATGTCGATGTCGGTGTGATGTCGATGTCGATGTCGATGTCGGTGTGATGTCGGTGTCGGTGTCGATGTCGATGTCGATGTCGGTGTCGATGTCGATGTCGATGTCGGTGTGATGTCGGTGTCGATGTCGATGTCGATGTCGGTGTTGATGTCGGTGTGATGTCGATGTCGGTGTGATGTCGGTGTCGGTGTGATGTCGGTGTCGATGTCGATGTCGATGTCGGTGTGATGTCGGTGTTGATGTCGGTGTCGATGTCGATGTCGGTGTGATGTCGGTGTTGATGTCGATGTCGGTGTCGATGTCGGTGTCGGTGTGATGTCGATGTCGATGTCGATGTCGATGTCGGTGTGATGTCGGTGTCGGTGTGATGTCGATGTCGATGTCGGTGTTGATGTCGGTGTGATGTCGGTGTCGGTGTGATGTCGATGTCGGTGTGATGTCGGTGTCGATGTCGATGTCGATGTCGGTGTGATGTCGGTGTCGGTGTGATGTCGGTGTTGATGTCGATGTCGGTGTCGATGTCGGTGTTGATGTCGATGTCGGTGTCGATGTCGGTGTCGGTGTGATGTCGATGTCGATGTCGATGTCGATGTCGGTGTGATGTCGGTGTCGGTGTGATGTCGATGTCGATGTCGATGTCGGTGTGATGTCGATGTCGGTGTCGGTGTCGGTGTGATGTCGATGTCGGTGTCGGTGTCGGTGTGATGTCGATGTCGGTTTCGGTGTCGGTGTGATGTCGGTGTCGGTGTGATGTCGATGTCGATGTGATGTCGATGTCGGTGTCGATGTCGGTGTGATGTCGATGTCGATGTCGGTGTCGGTGTCGGTGTGATGTCGGTGTCGATGTCGATGTCGGTGTCGGTGTGATGTCGATGTCGGTGTCGGTGTCGGTGTGATGTCGGTGTCGATGTCGGTGTCGGTGTCGGTGTCGGTGTGATGTCGATGTCGGTGTCGATGTGATGTCGGTGTCGGTGTCGGTGTGATGTCGATGTCGATGTCGGTGTCGGTGTCGGTGTGATGTCGGTGTCGATGTCGGTGTCGGTGTCGGTGTGATGTCGGTGTCGATGTCGGTGTCGGTGTCGGTGTGATGTCGATGTCGATGTCGGTGTCGATGTGATGTCGGTGTCGGTGTCGGTGTGATGTCGGTGTCGATGTCGATGTCGGTGTCGGTGTGATGTCGATGTCGATGTCGGTGTCGGTGTCGATGTGATGTCGGTGTCGGTGTGATGTCGGTGTCGATGTCGGTGTCGGTGTCGGTGTGATGTCGATGTCGGTGTCGGTGTCGGTGTGATGTCGGTGTCGATGTCGATGTCGGTGTGATGTCGATGTCGATGTCGGTGTCGGTGTGATGTCGATGTCGATGTCGGTGTCGGTGTGATGTCGGTGTCGATGTCGATGTCGGTGTGATGTCGATGTCGATGTCGGTGTCGGTGTGATGTCGATGTCGATGTCGGTGTCGGTGTGATGTCGGTGTCGATGTCGATGTCGGTGTGATGTCGGTGTCGATGTCGGTGTCGGTGTGATGTCGGTGTCGGTGTCGATGTCGGTGTCGGTGTCGTGTGATGTCGGTGTGATGTCGATGTGATGTCGATGTCGGTGTCGATGTCGATGTCGGTGTCGGTGTCGATGTCGGTGTCGATGTCGGTGTCGATGTGATGTCGGTGTCGATGTCGGTGTCGGTGTCGATGTCGATGTCGGTGTCGTGTCGATGTCGGTGTCGATGTCGGTGTGATGTCGATGTCGGTGTGATATCGATGTCGATGTCGGTGTGATATCGATGTCGATGTCGGTGTGATGTCGGTGTGATGTCGGTGTGATGTCGATGTCGATGTCGGTGTGATGTCGGTGTCGATGTCGGTGTCGATGTCGGTGTGATGTCGATGTCGGTGTGATATCGATGTCGATGTCGGTGTGATGTCGATGTCGATGTCGATGTGATGTCGGTGTCGATGTCGGTGTCGATGTCGGTGTCGATGTCGATGTCGGTGTGATATCGATGTCGATGTCGGTGTGATGTCGGTGTGATGTCGGTGTGATGTCGGTGTCGATGTCGATGTCGATGTCGATGTCGGTGTGATGTCGATGTCGATGTCGGTGTGATATCGATGTCGATGTCGGTGTGATGTCGGTGTGATGTCGGTGTGATGTCGGTGTCGATGTCGATGTCGATGTCGGTGTGATGTCGATGTCGGTGTGATGTCGATGTCGGTGTGATGTCGGTGTGATGTCGATGTCGATGTCGATGTCGGTGTGATGTCGATGTCGGTGTGATGTCGATGTCGATGTCGGTGTGATGTCGGTGTGATGTCGGTGTGATGTCGGTGTCGATGTCGATGTCGGTGTGATGTCGATGTCGATGTCGGTGTGATGTCGATGTCGGTGTGATGTCGGTGTGATGTCGGTGTGATGTCGATGTCGGTGTCGATGTCGGTGTGATGTCGGTGTCGGTGTGATGTCGATGTCGGTGTGATGTCGGTGTCGGTGTGATGTCGGTGTGATGTCGATGTCGGTGTCGGTGTCGATGTCGGTGTGATGTCGATGTCGATGTCGGTGTCGGTGTCGATGTCGGTGTCGGTGTCGATGTCGATGTGATGTCGGTGTGATGTCGGTGTGATGTCGGTGTCGATGTCGATGTCGATGTCGGTGTGATGTCGGTGTGATGTCGGTGTGATGTCGGTGTCGATGTCGGTGTCGATGTCGGTGTGATATCGATGTCGATGTCGGTGTGATGTCGGTGTGATGTCGATGTCGGTGTGATGTCGGTGTGATGTCGGTGTGATGTCGGTGTCGGTGTGATGTCGATGTCGATGTCGATGTCGGTGTGATGTCGGTGTCGATGTCGATGTCGATGTCGGTGTGATGTCGATGTCGGTGTGATGTCGGTGTGATGTCGGTGTGATGTCGGTGTGATGTCGATGTCGGTGTGATGTCGGTGTCGGTGTGATGTCGGTGTGATGTCGATGTCGGTGTCGATGTCGATGTCGATGTCGGTGTGATGTCGGTGTCGGTGTCGGTGTGATGTCGGTGTCGATGTCGATGTCGGTGTGATGTCGGTGTGATGTCGGTGTCGGTGTCGGTGTCGATGTCGATGTCGGTGTCGATGTCGTGTCGATGTCGGTGTGATGTCGATGTCGATGTCGATGTCGGTGTGATGTCGGTGTGATGTCGGTGTGATGTCGATGTCGATGTCGGTGTGATGTCGATGTCGATGTCGATGTCGGTGTGATGTCGGTGTGATGTCGGTGTCGGTGTCGGTGTCGGTGTCGATGTCGGTGTGATGTCGGTGTGATGTCGGTGTGATGTCGATGTCGATGTCGGTGTCGGTGTGATGTCGATGTCGATGTCGATGTCGGTGTGATGTCGGTGTCGGTGTCGGTGTCGATGTCGATGTCGGTGTGATGTCGGTGTGATGTCGGTGTGATGTCGATGTCGATGTCGGTGTCGGTGTCGGTGTCGATGTCGATGTCGGTGTGATGTCGGTGTCGGTGTCGATGTCGGTGTCGATGTCGATGTCGATGTCGGTGTCGGTGTGATGTCGGTGTGATGTCGATGTCGGTGTCGATGTCGGTGTCGATGTCGATGTCGATGTCGGTGTGATGTCGATGTCGATGTCGATGTCGGTGTGATGTCGATGTCGATGTCGATGTCGGTGTCGATGTCGGTGTGATGTCGGTGTCGATGTCGATGTCGGTGTCGGTGTGATGTCGATGTCGATGTCGGTGTCGGTGTGATGTCGGTGTGATGTCGGTGTCGGTGTGATGTCGGTGTCGATGTCGGTGTCGATGTCGGTGTCGATGTCGATGTCGGTGTGATGTCGATGTCGATGTCGATGTCGGTGTCGATGTCGGTGTCGGTGTGATGTCGATGTCGGTGTCGATGTCGGTGTGATGTCGGTGTCGATGTCGGTGTCGGTGTCGATGTCGATGTCGATGTCGGTGTCGATGTCGGTGTCGGTGTCGATGTCGGTGTCGGTGTCGATGTCGGTGTGATGTCGATGTCGGTGTCGATGTCGGTGTCGGTGTGATGTCGGTGTGATGTCGATGTCGGTGTCGATGTCGGTGTCGGTGTCGATGTCGGTGTCGATGTCGGTGTCGGTGTCGGTGTGATGTCGATGTCGGTGTCGATGTCGGTGTCGGTGTCGATGTCGGTGTCGATGTCGGTGTGATGTCGATGTCGGTGTCGATGTCGGTGTCGGTGTCGATGTCGGTGTGATGTCGATGTCGGTGTCGATGTCGGTGTCGGTGTCGATGTCGGTGTGATGTCGATGTCGGTGTCGATGTCGGTGTCGGTGTCGATGTCGGTGTGATGTCGATGTCGGTGTCGATGTCGGTGTCGATGTCGGTGTCGATGTCGGTGTCGGTGTCGATGTCGGTGTGATGTCGGTGTCGATGTCGGTGTCGGTGTGATGTCGGTGTGATGTCGGTGTGATGTCGGTGTCGGTGTGATGTCGATGTCGATGTCGATGTCGGTGTGATGTCGATGTCGGTGTCGATGTCGGTGTGATGT
Source organism: Heptranchias perlo (assembly GCF_035084215.1). Classification (NCBI taxonomy): domain Eukaryota; kingdom Metazoa; phylum Chordata; class Chondrichthyes; order Hexanchiformes; family Hexanchidae; genus Heptranchias; species Heptranchias perlo. Next base: position 7,316,529 of record NC_090367.1, on the reverse strand, counting down.
CGGTGTCGATGTCGATGTCGGTGTCGATGTCGATGTCGGTGTCGATGTCGGTGTCGGTGTGATGTCGATGTCGATGTCGGTGTGATGTCGATGTCGGTGTCGATGTCGGTGTGATGTCGGTGTCGATGTCGATGTCGGTGTCGATGTCGGTGTCGATGTCGGTGTCGATGTCGGTGTGATGTCGGTGTCGGTGTCGATGTCGATGTCGGTGTCGGTGTCGATGTCGGTGTCGATGTCGATGTCGGTGTCGATGTCGGTGTGATGTCGGTGTCGATGTCGGTGTGATGTCGATGTCGGTGTCGATGTCGGTGTCGGTGTCGGTGTCGATGTCGGTGTGATGTCGATGTCGGTGTCGATGTCGGTGTCGGTGTGATGTCGGTGTGATGTCGATGTCGGTGTCGATGTCGGTGTCGGTGTCGATGTCGGTGTCGATGTCGGTGTCGATGTCGGTGTCGGTGTCGATGTCGGTGTCGATGTCGGTGTCGATGTCGGTGTCGGTGTGATGTCGGTGTCGGTGTCGGTGTCGATGTCGGTGTCGATGTCGATGTCGGTGTCGATGTCGATGTCGGTGTGATGTCGATGTCGGTGTGATGTCGGTGTGATGTTGTGTGATGTCGGTGTGATGTCGATGTGATGTCGATGTCGGTGTCGATGTCGATGTCGATGTCGGTGTGATGTCGATGTCGGTGTGATGTCGGTGTCGATGTCGATGTCGGTGTGATGTCGGTGTGATGTCGGTGTGATGTCGGTGTGATGTCGGTGTCGGTGTGATGTCGATGTCGATGTCGATGTCGGTGTGATGTCGATGTCGGTGTCGAAGTCGGTGTGATGTCGGTGTCGATGTCGATGTCGGTGTCGATGTCGATGTCGGTGTCGATGTCGGTGTCGGTGTGATGTCGATGTCGGTGTCGAAGTCGGTGTGATGTCGGTGTCGATGTCGATGTCGGTGTCGATGTCGGTGTCGATGTCGATGTCGGTGTCGAAGTCGGTGTGATGTCGGTGTCGGTGTGATGTCGGTGTCGAAGTCGGTGTGATGTCGGTGTCGGTGTCGGTGTCGATGTCGGTGTCGGTGTGATGTCGATGTCGGTGTGATGTCGGTGTCGATGTCGATGTCGGTGTCGGTGTCGATGTCGATGTCGGTGTCGATGTCGGTGTCGGTGTCGATGTCGGTGTCGGTGTCGGTGTGATGTCGATGTCGGTGTGATGTCGGTGTCGATGTCGATGTCGGTGTCGATGTCGATGTCGGTGTGATGTCGGTGTCGATGTCGATGTCGGTGTCGATGTCGATGTCGGTGTGATGTCGGTGTCGATGTCGATGTCGGTGTCGATGTCGGTGTGATGTCGGTGTCGATGTCGATGTCGGTGTGATGTCGGTGTCGAAGTCGGTGTGATGTCGGTGTCGGTGTCGATGTCGATGTCGGTGTCGATGTCGGTGTGATGTCGGTGTCGATGTCGATGTCGGTGTGATGTCGGTGTCGAAGTCGGTGTGATGTCGGTGTCGATGTCGGTGTGATGTCGGTGTCGATGTCGATGTCGGTGTCGGTGTCGGTGTGATGTCGGTGTCGAAGTCGGTGTGATGTCGGTGTCGGTGTGATGTCGGTGTCGAAGTCGGTGTGATGTCGGTGTCGGTGTCGGTGTCGATGTCGGTGTCGGTGTCGGTGTGATGTCGATGTCGGTGTGATGTCGGTGTCGATGTCGGTGTCGGTGTCGATGTCGATGTCGGTGTCGATGTCGGTGTCGGTGTCGGTGTCGATGTCGGTGTCGGTGTCGGTGTGATGTCGATGTCGGTGTGATGTCGGTGTCGATGTCGATGTCGGTGTCGATGTCGATGTCGGTGTCGATGTCGATGTCGGTGTGATGTCGGTGTCGATGTCGATGTCGGTGTCGATGTCGGTGTCGATGTCGGTGTGATGTCGGTGTGATGTCGGTGTCGAAGTCGATGTCGATGTCGGTGTCGGTGTCGATGTCGATGTCGATGTCGGTGTGTCGATGTCGGTGTGATGTCGGTGTCGATGTCGGTGTGATGTCGATGTCGGTGTCGATGTCGGTGTGATGTCGGTGTGTCGATGTCGGTGTCGATGTCGGTGTGATGTCGATGTCGGTGTCGATGTCGGTGTGATGTCGGTGTCGATGTCGATGTCGGTGTCGATGTCGGTGTGATGTCGGTGTCGATGTCGATGTCGATGTCGGTGTCGATGTCGGTGTCGATGTCGGTGTGATGTCGGTGTCGGTGTCGATGTCGATGTCGGTGTCGGTGTCGATGTCGATGTCGGTGTCGATGTCGGTGTGATGTCGATGTCGATGTCGATGTCGGTGTGATGTCGATGTCGATGTCGATGTCGGTGTCGATGTCGATGTCGGTGTCGATGTCGGTGTGATGTCGGTGTCGGTGTCGATGTCGATGTCGGTGTGATGTCGGTGTCGATGTCGGTGTCGGTGTCGGTGTCGATGTCGGTGTGATGTCGATGTCGGTGTCGATGTCGATGTCGGTGTGATGTCGATGTCGGTGTCGATGTCGGTGTGATGTCGATGTCGGTGTCGATGTCGGTGTCGATGTCGGTGTCGATGTCGGTGTCGGTGTGATGTCGATGTCGGTGTGATGTCGGTGTCGATGTCGGTGTCGGTGTCGATGTCGATGTCGGTGTGATGTCGGTGTCGATGTCGATGTCGGTGTGATGTCGGTGTCGATGTCGATGTCGATGTGATGTCGATGTCGGTGTGATGTCGATGTCGGTGTCGGTGTCGGTGTCGATGTCGATGTCGGTGTGATGTCGGTGTCGATGTCGGTGTCGATGTCGATGTCGGTGTCGGTGTCGATGTCGATGTCGGTGTCGGTGTGATGTCGATGTGATGTCGATGTCGATGTGATGTCGATGTCGGTGTGATGTCGGTGTCGATGTCGATGTCGATGTCGGTGTGATGTCGGTGTGATGTCGATGTCGGTGTCGATGTCGGTGTGATGTCGGTGTCGGTGTCGATGTCGGTGTGATGTCGGTGTGATGTCGGTGTCGATGTCGATGTCGGTGTCGATGTCGGTGTCGGTGTCGATGTCGGTGTGATGTCGATGTCGATGTCGGTGTGATGTCGATGTCGGTGTCGGTGTCGATGTCGGTGTGATGTCGATGTCGATGTCGATGTCGGTGTGATGTCGATGTTGATGTCGATGTCGATGTCGGTGTCGGTGTCGATGTCGATGTCGGTGTCGGTGTCGATGTCGATGTCGGTGTCGATGTCGGTGTGATGTCGATGTCGATGTCGATGTCGATGTCGGTGTGATGTCGATGTTGATGTCGATGTCGATGTCGATGTCGGTGTCGATGTCGGTGTCGATGTCGATGTCGGTGTCGGTGTCGGTGTCGATGTCGATGTCGGTGTCGGTGTCGATGTCGATGTCGGTGTCGATGTCGGTGTGATGTCGATGTCGATGTCGATGTCGATGTCGGTGTGATGTCGATGTTGATGTCGATGTCGATGTCGATGTCGGTGTCGATGTCGGTGTCGATGTCGGTGTCGATGTCGATGTCGGTGTCGATGTCGGTGTGATGTCGGTGTGATGTCGGTGTCGATGTCGGTGTCGATGTCGGTGTGATGTCGATGTCGGTGTCGATGTCGATGTCGGTGTCGATGTCGGTGTCGATGTCGGTGTGATGTCGATGTCGGTGTGATGTCGATGTCGATGTCGGTGTGATGTCGATGTCGGTGTGATGTCGATGTCGGTGTCGATGTCGGTGTCGATGTCGGTGTCGATGTCGGTGTCGATGTCGGTGTGATGTCGATGTCGGTGTGATGTCGGTGTCGGTGTCGATGTCGGTGTGATGTCGATGTCGGTGTCGATGTCGGTGTGATGTCGATGTCGATGTCGATGTCGGTGTCGGTGTCGATGTCGGTGTGATGTCGATGTCGGTGTCGATGTCGATGTCGGTGTCGATGTCGATGTCGATGTCGGTGTGATGTCGATGTCGGTGTGATGTCGGTGTGATGTCGGTGTCGGTGTCGATGTCGGTGTGATGTCGATGTCGGTGTCGATGTCGGTGTGATGTCGGTGTCGATGTCGATGTCGATGTCGATGTCGGTGTCGATGTCGGTGTCGATGTCGGTGTCGATGTCGGTGTGATGTCGGTGTGATGTCGATGTCGGTGTCGATGTCGGTGTGATGTCGGTGTGATGTCGGTGTCGGTGTGATGTCGGTGTCGATGTCGGTGTCGGTGTCGGTGTGATGTCGATGTCGATGTCGGTGTCGATGTCGGTGTCGGTGTGATGTCGATGTCGATGTCGGTGTCGGTGTCGGTGTGATGTCGGTGTCGGTGTGATGTCGATGTCGATGTCGGTGTCGGTGTGATGTCGATGTCGATGTCGGTGTCGATGTCGGTGTCGGTGTCGATGTCGATGTCGGTGTCGGTGTCGGTGTGATGTCGGTGTGATGTCGATGTCGGTGTCGGTGTGATGTCGGTGTGATGTCGGTGTGATGTCGATGTCGGTGTGATGTCGGTGTTGGTGTCGATGTCGATGTCGGTGTCGGTGTGATGTCGGTGTGATGTCGGTGTGATGTCGGTGTCGGTGTGATGTCGATGTCGATGTCGATGTCGGTGTGATGTCGATGTCGGTGTCGAAGTCGGTGTGATGTCGGTGTCGATGTCGATGTCGGTGTCGATGTCGATGTCGGTGTCGATGTCGGTGTCGGTGTGATGTCGATGTCGATGTCGGTGTGATGTCGATGTCGGTGTCGAAGTCGGTGTGATGTCGGTGTCGATGTCGATGTCGGTGTCGATGTCGGTGTCGATGTCGATGTCGGTGTCGATGTCGGTGTGATGTCGGTGTCGAAGTCGGTGTGATGTCGATGTCGGTGTCGATGTCGGTGTCGGTGTCGGTGTCGATGTCGGTGTGATGTCGATGTCGGTGTCGATGTCGGTGTCGGTGTGATGTCGGTGTGATGTCGATGTCGGTGTCGATGTCGGTGTCGGTGTCGATGTCGGTGTCGATGTCGGTGTCGATGTCGGTGTCGGTGTCGATGTCGGTGTGATGTCGGTGTCGATGTCGGTGTCGGTGTGATGTCGGTGTCGGTGTCGGTGTCGATGTCGGTGTCGATGTCGATGTCGGTGTCGATGTCGATGTCGGTGTGATGTCGATGTCGGTGTGATGTCGGTGTGATGTCGGTGTGATGTCGGTGTGATGTCGATGTGATGTCGATGTCGGTGTCGATGTCGATGTCGATGTCGGTGTGATGTCGATGTCGGTGTGATGTCGGTGTCGATGTCGATGTCGGTGTGATGTCGGTGTGATGTCGGTGTGATGTCGGTGTGATGTCGGTGTCGGTGTGATGTCGATGTCGATGTCGATGTCGGTGTGATGTCGATGTCGGTGTCGAAGTCGGTGTGATGTCGGTGTCGATGTCGATGTCGGTGTCGATGTCGATGTCGGTGTCGATGTCGGTGTCGGTGTGATGTCGATGTCGGTGTCGAAGTCGGTGTGATGTCGGTGTCGATGTCGATGTCGGTGTCGATGTCGGTGTCGATGTCGATGTCGGTGTCGAAGTCGGTGTGATGTCGGTGTCGGTGTGATGTCGGTGTCGAAGTCGGTGTGATGTCGGTGTCGGTGTCGGTGTCGATGTCGGTGTCGGTGTGATGTCGATGTCGGTGTGATGTCGGTGTCGATGTCGATGTCGGTGTCGGTGTCGATGTCGATGTCGGTGTCGATGTCGGTGTCGGTGTCGATGTCGGTGTCGGTGTCGGTGTGATGTCGATGTCGGTGTGATGTCGGTGTCGATGTCGATGTCGGTGTCGATGTCGATGTCGGTGTGATGTCGGTGTCGATGTCGATGTCGGTGTCGATGTCGATGTCGGTGTGATGTCGGTGTCGATGTCGATGTCGGTGTCGATGTCGGTGTGATGTCGGTGTCGATGTCGATGTCGGTGTGATGTCGGTGTCGAAGTCGGTGTGATGTCGGTGTCGGTGTCGATGTCGATGTCGGTGTCGATGTCGGTGTGATGTCGGTGTCGATGTCGATGTCGGTGTGATGTCGGTGTCGAAGTCGGTGTGATGTCGGTGTCGATGTCGGTGTGATGTCGGTGTCGATGTCGATGTCGGTGTCGGTGTCGGTGTGATGTCGGTGTCGAAGTCGGTGTGATGTCGGTGTCGGTGTGATGTCGGTGTCGAAGTCGGTGTGATGTCGGTGTCGGTGTCGGTGTCGATGTCGGTGTCGGTGTCGGTGTGATGTCGATGTCGGTGTGATGTCGGTGTCGATGTCGATGTCGGTGTCGGTGTCGATGTCGATGTCGGTGTCGATGTCGGTGTCGGTGTCGATGTCGGTGTCGGTGTCGGTGTGATGTCGATGTCGGTGTGATGTCGGTGTCGATGTCGATGTCGGTGTCGATGTCGATGTCGATGTCGGTGTCGATGTCGATGTCGGTGTCGATGTCGGTGTCGATGTCGGTGTGATGTCGGTGTCGAAGTCGAAGTCGATGTCGATGTCGGTGTCGGTGTCGATGTCGATGTCGATGTCGGTGTGTCGATGTCGGTGTGATGTCGGTGTCGATGTCGGTGTGATGTCGATGTCGGTGTCGATGTCGGTGTGATGTCGGTGTGTCGATGTCGGTGTCGATGTCGGTGTGATGTCGATGTCGGTGTCGATGTCGGTGTGATGTCGGTGTCGATGTCGATGTCGGTGTCGATGTCGGTGTGATGTCGGTGTCGATGTCGATGTCGATGTCGGTGTCGATGTCGGTGTCGATGTCGGTGTGATGTCGGTGTCGGTGTCGATGTCGATGTCGGTGTCGGTGTCGATGTCGATGTCGGTGTCGATGTCGGTGTGATGTCGATGTCGATGTCGATGTCGGTGTGATGTCGATGTCGATGTCGATGTCGGTGTCGATGTCGATGTCGGTGTCGATGTCGGTGTGATGTCGGTGTCGGTGTCGATGTCGATGTCGGTGTGATGTCGGTGTCGATGTCGGTGTCGGTGTCGGTGTCGATGTCGGTGTGATGTCGATGTCGGTGTCGATGTCGATGTCGGTGTGATGTCGATGTCGGTGTCGATGTCGGTGTGATGTCGATGTCGGTGTCGATGTCGGTGTCGATGTCGGTGTCGGTGTGATGTCGATGTCGGTGTGATGTCGGTGTCGATGTCGGTGTCGGTGTCGATGTCGATGTCGGTGTGATGTCGGTGTCGATGTCGATGTCGGTGTGATGTCGGTGTCGATGTCGATGTCGATGTGATGTCGATGTCGGTGTGATGTCGATGTCGGTGTCGGTGTCGGTGTCGATGTCGATGTCGGTGTGATGTCGGTGTCGATGTCGGTGTCGATGTCGATGTCGGTGTCGGTGTCGATGTCGATGTCGGTGTCGGTGTGATGTCGATGTGATGTCGATGTCGATGTGATGTCGATGTCGGTGTGATGTCGGTGTCGATGTCGATGTCGATGTCGGTGTGATGTCGGTGTGATGTCGATGTCGGTGTCGATGTCGGTGTGATGTCGGTGTCGGTGTCGATGTCGGTGTGATGTCGGTGTGATGTCGGTGTCGATGTCGATGTCGGTGTCGATGTCGATGTCGGTGTCGGTGTCGATGTCGGTGTGATGTCGATGTCGGTGTCGGTGTCGATGTCGGTGTGATGTCGATGTCGATGTCGATGTCGGTGTGATGTCGATGTTGATGTCGATGTCGATGTCGGTGTCGGTGTCGATGTCGGTGTCGGTGTCGATGTCGATGTCGGTGTCGGTGTCGATGTCGGTGTGATGTCGATGTCGATGTCGATGTCGATGTCGGTGTGATGTCGATGTTGATGTCGATGTCGATGTCGATGTCGGTGTCGATGTCGGTGTCGATGTCGATGTCGGTGTCGATGTCGGTGTCGGTGTCGATGTCGATGTCGGTGTCGGTGTCGATGTCGATGTCGGTGTCGATGTCGGTGTGATGTCGATGTCGATGTCGATGTCGATGTCGGTGTGATGTCGATGTTGATGTCGATGTCGATGTCGATGTCGATGTCGGTGTCGATGTCGGTGTCGATGTCGGTGTCGATGTCGATGTCGGTGTCGATGTCGGTGTGATGTCGGTGTGATGTCGGTGTCGATGTCGGTGTCGATGTCGGTGTGATGTCGATGTCGGTGTCGATGTCGATGTCGGTGTCGATGTCGGTGTCGATGTCGGTGTGATGTCGATGTCGGTGTGATGTCGATGTCGATGTCGGTGTGGTGTCGATGTCGGTGTCGATGTCGGTGTCGATGTCGGTGTCGATGTCGGTGTGATGTCGATGTCGGTGTGATGTCGATGTCGATGTCGGTGTGATGTCGATGTCGGTGTGATGTCGATGTCGGTGTCGATGTCGGTGTGATGTCGATGTCGGTGTGATGTCGGTGTGATGTCGGTGTCGGTGTCGATGTCGGTGTGATGTCGATGTCGGTGTCGATGTCGGTGTGATGTCGATGTCGATGTCGATGTCGGTGTCGGTGTCGATGTCGGTGTGATGTCGATGTCGGTGTCGATGTCGATGTCGGTGTCGATGTCGATGTCGATGTCGGTGTGATGTCGATGTCGGTGTGATGTCGGTGTGATGTCGGTGTCGGTGTCGATGTCGGTGTGATGTCGATGTCGGTGTCGATGTCGGTGTGATGTCGGTGTCGGTGTCGATGTCGATGTCGATGTCGATGTCGGTGTCGATGTCGGTGTCGATGTCGGTGTCGATGTCGGTGTGATGTCGGTGTGATGTCGATGTCGGTGTCGATGTCGGTGTGATGTCGGTGTGATGTCGGTGTCGGTGTGATGTCGGTGTCGATGTCGGTGTCGGTGTCGGTGTGATGTCGATGTCGATGTCGGTGTCGATGTCGGTGTCGGTGTGATGTCGATGTCGATGTCGGTGTCGGTGTGATGTCGGTGTCGGTGTCGGTGTGATGTCGATGTCGATGTCGGTGTCGGTGTGATGTCGATGTCGATGTCGGTGTCGATGTCGGTGTCGGTGTCGATGTCGATGTCGGTGTCGGTGTCGGTGTGATGTCGGTGTGATGTCGGTGTGATGTCGATGTCGGTGTCGGTGTGATGTCGGTGTGATGTCGGTGTGATGTCGATGTCGGTGTGATGTCGGTGTTGGTGTCGATGTCGATGTCGGTGTCGGTGTCGATGTCGATGTCGGTGTCGATGTCGATGTCGGTGTCGGTGTCGATGTCGATGTCGGTGTCGGTGTCGATGTCGATGTCGGTGTCGGTGTCGATGTCGGTGTCGGTGTGATGTCGATGTCGGTGTCGGTGTCGATGTCGGTGTCGGTGTCGATGTCGGTGTCGGTGTCGATGTCGATGTCGGTGTCGGTGTCGATGTCGATGTCGGTGTCGGTGTCGATGTCGGTGTCGATGTCGGTGTCGATGTCGGTGTCGATGTCGGTGTGATGTCGGTGTTGGTGTCGATGTCGATGTCGGTGTCGGTGTCGATGTCGGTGTCGATGTCGGTGTCGATGTCGGTGTCGATGTCGGTGTGATGTCGGTGTGATGTCGATGTCGGTGTGATGTCGGTGTCGGTGTCGATGTCGATGTGATGTCGGTGTCGGTGTGATGTCGGTGTCGATGTCGATGTGATGTCGATGTCGGTGTGATGTCGGTGTCGATGTCGATGTCGGTGTCGATGTCGGTGTCGGTGTCGATGTCGATGTCGATGTCGGTGTCGGTGTCGATGTCGATGTCGGTGTCGATGTCGGTGTCGATGTCGGTGTGATGTCGGTGTCGGTGTCGATGTCGGTGTCGATGTCGGTGTCGATGTCGGTGTGATGTCGGTGTCGATGTCGGTGTCGATGTCGGTGTGATGTCGATGTCGGTGTCGGTGTGATGTCGGTGTCGATGTCGATGTCGATGTCGATGTCGGTGTGATGTCGGTGTCGATGTCGCTGTCGGTGTCGGTGCGATGTCGGTGTCGGTGTGATGTCGATGTCGGTGCGATGTCGATGTCGGTGCGATGTCGATGTCGGTGCGATGTCGGTGCGATGTCGATGTTGGTGCGATGTCGATGTCTATAGGATGTTGGTGTGATGTCGATGTCGGTGCGATGTCCATAGGATATTGGTGCGATGTCGATGTTGGTGCGATGTCCATAGGATGTCGGTGCGATGTCGATGTCGGTGCGATGTTGATGTTGGTGCGATGTCGATGTCGGTGGGATGTTGATGTCGGTGCGATGTTGATGTCGGTGCGATGTCTGTAGGATGTTGGTGCGATGTCGATGTCGTGCGATGTTGATGTCGGTGCGATGTCGATGTCGGTGCGATGTCGATGTTGGTGCGATGTCGGTGCGATGTCGATGTTGGTGCGATGTCGATGTCTATAGGATGTCGGTGCGATGTTGATGTTGGTGCGATGTCGATGTCGGTGCGATGTCTATAGGATGTTGGTGCGATGTCGATGTCGTGCGATGTTGATGTCGGTGCGATGTCGATGTCGGTGCGATGTCGATGTTGGTGCGATGTCGATGTCGTGCGATGTCGATGTTGGTGCGATGTCGATGTTGGTGCGATGTCTATAGGATGTTGGTGCGATGTCGATGTTGGTGCGATGTCGATGTCGGTGCGATGTCTATAGGATGTTGGTGCGATGTCGATGTTGGTGCGATGTCTATAGGATATTGGTGCGATGTCGATGTTGGTGCGATGTCTATAGGATGTTGGTGCGATGTCGATGTTGGTGCGATGTCTATAGGATATTGGTGCGATGTCGATGTTGGTGCGATGTCGGTGTCGGTGTGATGTCGGTGTCGATGTCGGTGTCGGTGTCGGTGTGATGTCGATGTCGATGTCGGTGTCGGTGTCGATGTCGGTGTCGGTGTGATGTCGATGTCGATGTCGGTGTCGGTGTCGGTGTGATGTCGGTGTCGGTGTCGGTGTGATGTCGATGTCGATGTCGGTGTCGGTGTGATGTCGATGTCGATGTCGGTGTCGATGTCGGTGTCGGTGTCGATGTCGGTGTCGGTGTCGGTGTGATGTCGGTGTGATGTCGATGTCGGTGTCGGTGTGATGTCGGTGTGATGTCGGTGTGATGTCGATGTCGGTGTGATGTCGGTGTTGGTGTCGATGTCGATGTCGGTGTCGGTGTCGATGTCGATGTCGGTGTCGATGTCGATGTCGGTGTCGGTGTCGATGTCGATGTCGGTGTCGGTGTCGATGTCGGTGTCGGTGTCGATGTCGGTGTCGGTGTGATGTCGATGTCGGTGTCGGTGTCGATGTCGGTGTCGGTGTCGATGTCGATGTCGGTGTCGGTGTCGATGTCGATGTCGGTGTCGGTGTCGATGTCGATGTCGGTGTCGGTGTCGATGTCGGTGTCGATGTCGGTGTCGATGTCGGTGTCGATGTCGGTGTGATGTCGGTGTTGGTGTCGATGTCGATGTCGGTGTCGGTGTCGATGTCGGTGTCGATGTCGGTGTCGATGTCGGTGTCGATGTCGGTGTGATGTCGGTGTGATGTCGATGTCGGTGTGATGTCGGTGTCGGTGTCGATGTCGATGTGATGTCGGTGTCGGTGTGATGTCGGTGTCGATGTCGATGTGATGTCGATGTCGGTGTGATGTCGGTGTCGATGTCGATGTCGGTGTCGATGTCGGTGTCGGTGTCGATGTCGATGTCGATGTCGGTGTCGGTGTCGATGTCGATGTCGGTGTCGATGTCGGTGTCGATGTCGGTGTGATGTCGGTGTCGGTGTCGATGTCGGTGTCGATGTCGGTGTCGATGTCGGTGTGATGTCGGTGTCGATGTCGGTGTCGATGTCGGTGTGATGTCGATGTCGGTGTCGGTGTGATGTCGGTGTCGATGTCGATGTCGATGTCGATGTCGGTGTGATGTCGGTGTCGATGTCGCTGTCGGTGTCGGTGCGATGTCGGTGTCGGTGTGATGTCGATGTCGGTGCGATGTCGATGTCGGTGCGATGTCGATGTCGGTGCGATGTCGGTGCGATGTCGATGTTGGTGCGATGTCGATGTCTATAGGATGTTGGTGTGATGTCGATGTCGGTGCGATGTCCATAGGATATTGGTGCGATGTCGATGTTGGTGCGATGTCCATAGGATGTCGGTGCGATGTCGATGTCGGTGCGATGTTGATGTTGGTGCGATGTCGATGTCGGTGGGATGTTGATGTCGGTGCGATGTTGATGTCGGTGCGATGTCTGTAGGATGTTGGTGCGATGTCGATGTCGTGCGATGTTGATGTCGGTGCGATGTCGATGTCGGTGCGATGTCGATGTTGGTGCGATGTCGGTGCGATGTCGATGTTGGTGCGATGTCGATGTCTATAGGATGTCGGTGCGATGTTGATGTTGGTGCGATGTCGATGTCGGTGCGATGTCTATAGGATGTTGGTGCGATGTCGATGTCGTGCGATGTTGATGTCGGTGCGATGTCGATGTCGGTGCGATGTCGATGTTGGTGCGATGTCGATGTCGTGCGATGTCGATGTTGGTGCGATGTCGATGTTGGTGCGATGTCTATAGGATGTTGGTGCGATGTCGATGTTGGTGCGATGTCGATGTCGGTGCGATGTCTATAGGATGTTGGTGCGATGTCGATGTTGGTGCGATGTCTATAGGATATTGGTGCGATGTCGATGTTGGTGCGATGTCTATAGGATGTTGGTGCGATGTCGATGTTGGTGCGATGTCTATAGGATATTGGTGCGATGTCGATGTTGGTGCGATGTCTATAGGATATTGGTGCGATGTCGATGTTGGTGCGATGTCGATGTCTATAGGATGTTGGTGCGATGTCGATGTTGGTGCGATGTCTATAGGATATTGGTGCGATGTCGATGTTGGTGCGATGTCTATAGGATGTTGGTGCGATGTCGATGTTGGTGCGATGTCTATAGGATATTGGTGCGATGTCGATGTTGGTGCGATGTCTATAGGATATTGGTGCGATGTCGATGTTGGTGCGATGTCTATAGGATATTGGTGCGATGTCGATGTTGGTGCGATGTCGATGTTGGTGCGATGTCGATGTCGGTGCGATGTCTATCAGATGTTGGTGCGATGTTGATGTCGTGCGATGTTGATGTCGGTGCGATGTCGATGTCGGTGCGATGTCGATGTCGGTGCGATGTCTATAGGATGTTGGTGCGATGTCGATGTCGGTGCGATGTCGGTGCGATGTCGATGTTGGTGCGATGTCGATGTCTATAGGATGTTGGTGCGATGTCGATGTCGGTGCGATGTTGATGTCTATAGGATGTTGGTGCGATGTCGATGTTGGTGCGATGTCGATGTCTATAGGATGTTGGTGCGATGTCGATGTTGGTGCGATGTCGATGTCTATAGGATGTTGGTGCGATGTCGATGTAGGTGCGATGTCGATGTCTATCGGATGTTGGTGCGATGTCGATGTCGGTGCGATGTCTATAGGATGTTGGTGCGATGTCGATGTCGTGCGATGTCGATAGGATGTTGGTGCGATGTCGATGTCGTGCGATGTCTATAGGATGTTGGTGCGATGTCGATGTCGGTGCGATGTCGATGTCGGTGCGATGTCTATAGGATGTTGGTGCGATGTTGATGTCGTGCGATGTTGATGTCGATGTCGGTGCGATGTCGGTGCGATGTCGATGTCGGTGCGATGTCGGTGCGATGTCGATGTCGGTGCGATATCGATGTCGGTGCGATGTCGATGTCGGTGCGATGTCGGTGCGATGTCGATGTTGGTGCGATGTCGATGTCTATAGGATGTCGATGTCGGTGCGATGTCGGTGCGATGTCGATGTTGGTGCGATGTCGATGTCTATAGGATGTTGGTGCGATGTCGATGTTGGTGCGATGTCGATGTCTATAGGATGTTGGTGCGATGTCGATGTTGGTGCGATGTCGATGTCTATAGGATGTTGGTGCGATGTCGATGTTGGTGCGATGTCGATGTTGGTGCGATGTCTATAGGATGTCGGTGCGATGTTGATGTTGGTGCGATGTCGATGTCGGTGCGATGTCGATGTCTATAGGATGTCGGTGCGATGTTGATGTTGGTGCGATGTCGATGTCGGTGCGATGTCTATAGGATGTTGGTGCGATGTCGATGTCGTGCGATGTTGATGTCGGTGCGATGTCGATGTCGGTGTGATGTCGATGTCGGTGCAATGTCGATGTCGGTGCGATGTCTATAGGATGTTGGTGCGATGTCGATGTCGTGCGATGTCGATGTCGGTGTGATGTCGATGTCGGTGCGATGTTGATGTCGGTGCGATGTCGATGTCGGTGCGATGTCTATAGGATGTTGGTGCGATGTCGATGTTGGTGCGATGTCTATAGGATGTTGGTGCGATGTCTATAGGATGTCGGTTCGATGTCTATAGGATGTCGGTGCGATGTCGATGTTGGTGCGATGTCGATGTCTATAGGATGTTGGTGCGATGTCGATGTCGGTGCGATGTCGATGTCGGTGCGATGTCTATAGGATGTCGGTGCGATGTTGATGTTGGTGCGATGTCGATGTCGGTGCGATGTCTATAGGATGTTGGTGCGATGTCGATGTTGGTGCGATGTCGATGTCGGTGCGATGTCTATAGGATGTTGGTGCGATGTCGATGTCGTGCGATGTTGATGTTGGTGCGATGTCGATGTTGGTGCGATGTCGATGTCGGTGCGATGTGTATAGGATGTTGGTGCGATGTCGATGTCGTGCGATGTTGATGTTGGTGCGATGTCGATGTCGGTGCGATGTCGATGTCGGTGCGATGTCCATAGGATGTTGGTGCGATGTCGATGTCGGTGCGATGTTGATGTCGGTGCGATGTCGATGTCGGTGCGATGTCCATAGGATGTTGGTGCGATATCGATGTCGGTGCGATGTTGATGTCGGTGCGATGTCGATGTCGGTGCGATGTCCATAGGATGTTGGTGCGATGTCGATGTCGGTGCGATGTCTATAGGATGTCGGTGCGATGTCGATGTCGGTGCGATGTCCATAGGATGTTGGTGCGATGTCGATGTCGGTGCGATGTCGATGTCGGTGCGATGTCGATGTTGTTGCGATGTCGATGTCGGTGCGATGTCGATGTCTATAGGATGTTGGTGCGATGTCGATGTCGGTGCGATGTCGATGTCTATAGGATGTTGGTGCGATGTCGATGTCGGTGCGATGTCCATAGGATGTTGGTGCGATGTCGATGTCGTGCGATGTTGATGTTGGTGCGATGTCGATGTTGGTGCGATGTCGATGTCGGTGCGATGTCGATGTTGGTGCGATGTCGATGCGATGTCGATGTCGATGCGATGTCGATGTCTATAGGATGTTGGTGCGATGTCGATGTCGGTGCGATGTCTATAGGATGTTGGTGCGATGTCGATGTCGGTGCGATGTCTATAGGATGTTGGTGCGATGTCGATGTCGGTGCGATGTCTATAGGATGTTGGTGCGATGTCGATGTCGGTGCGATGTCGATGTCGGTGCGATGTCGATGTTGGTGCGATGTCGATGCGATGTCGATGCGATGTCGATGTCTATAGGATGTTGGTGCGATGTCGATGTTGGTGCGATGTCGATGTCTATAGGATGTTGGTGCGATGTCGATGTAGGTGCGATGTCGATGTCTATCGGATGTTGGTGCGATGTCGATGTCGGTGCGATGTCTATAGGATGTTGGTGCGATGTCGATGTTGGTGCGATGTCGATAGGATGTTGGTGCGATGTCGATGTCGTGCGATGTCTATAGGATGTTGGTGCGATGTCGATGTCGGTGCGATGTCGATGTCGTTGCGATGTCTATAGGATGTTGGTGCGATGTTGATGTCGTGCGATGTTGATGTCGATGTCGGTGTGATGTCGATGTCGGTGCGATGTCGGTGCGATGTCGATGTCGGTGCGATATCGACGTCGGTGCGATGTCGATGTCGGTGCGATGTCGGTGCGATGTCGATGTTGGTGCGATGTCGATGTCTATAGGATGTCGATGTCGGTGCGATGTCGGTGCGATGTCGATGTTGGTGCGATGTCGATGTCTATAGGATGTTGGTGCGATGTCGATGTTGGTGCGATGTCGATGTCTATAGGATGTTGGTGCGATGTCGATGTCGGTGCGATGTCGATGTCGGTGCGATGTCGATGTCGGTGCGATGTCCATAGGATGTTGGTGCGATGTCGATGTTGGTGCGATGTCGATGTCTATAGGATGTCGGTGCGATGTTGATGTTGGTGCGATGTCGATGTCGGTGCGATGTCCATAGGATGTTGGTGCGATGTCGATGTTGGTGCGATGTCTATAGGATGTCGGTGCGATGTTGATGTTGGTGCGATGTCGATGTCGGTGCGATGTCTATAGGATGTTGGTGCGATGTCGATGTCGTGCGATGTCGATGTCGGTGCGATGTTGATGTCGGTGCGATGTCGATGTTGGTGCGATGTCTATAGGATGTTGGTGCGATGTCGATGTTGGTGCGATGTCTATAGGATGTTGGTGCGATGTCGATGTCGGTTCGATGTCGGTGCGATGTCGGTGCGATGTCGATGTTGGTGCGATGTCGATGTCGGTGCGATGTCCATAGGATGTTGGTGCGATGTCGATGTTGGTGCGATGTCTATAGGATGTCGGTGCGATGTCGATGTCGGTGCGATGTCCATAGGATGTTGGTGCGATGTCGATGTTGGTGCGATGTCTATAGGATGTCGGTGCGATGTCGATGTTGGTGCGATGTCTATAGGATGTCGGTGCGATGTTGATGTTGGTGCGATGTCGATGTCGGTGCGATGTCTATAGGATGTTGGTGCGATGTCGATGTCGGTGCGATGTCCATAGGATGTCGGTGCGATGTCGATGTTGGTGCGATGTCCATAGGATGTCGGTGCGATGTCGATGTCGGTGCGATGTCTATAGGATGTCGGTGCGATGTTGATGTTGGTGCGATGTCGATGTCGGTGCGATGTCTATAGGATGTTGGTGCGATGTCGATGTCGTGCGATGTTGATGTTGGTGCGATGTCGATGTCGGTGCGATGTCGATGTCGGTGCGATGTCGATGTTGGTGCGATGTCTATAGGATGTTGGTGCGATGTTGATGTTGGTGCGATGTCGATGTCGTGCGATGTCTATAGGATGTTGGTGCGATGTCGATGTCGGTGCGATGTCGATGTTGGTGCGATGTCTATAGGATGTTGGTGCGATGTCGATGTCGGTGCGATGTTGATGTCGGTGCGATGTCTATAGGATGTTGGTGCGATGTCGATGTTGGTGCGATGTCGATAGGATGTTGGTGCGATGTCGATGTCGTGCGATGTCTATAGGATGTTGGTGCGATGTCGATGTCGGTGCGATGTCGATGTCGGTGCGATGTCTATAGGATGTTGGTGCGATGTTGATGTCGTGCGATGTTGATGTCGTGCGATGTTGATGTCGATGTCGGTGTGATGTCGGTGCGATGTCGATGTCGGTGCGATGTCGATGTCGGTGCGATGTCGATGTCGGTGCGATGTCGATGTCGGTGCGATGTCGTGCGATGTCGATGTCGGTGCGATGTCTATAGGATGTTGGTGCGATGTCGATGTCGGTGCGATGTCTATAGGATGTTGGTGCGATGTCGATGTCGGTGCGATGTCGGTGCGATGTCGATGTTGGTGCGATGTCTATAGGATGTTGGTGCGATGTCGATGTTGGTGCGATGTCGATGTCGGTGCGATGTCGATGTTGGTGCGATGTCGATGTCTATAGGATGTTGGTGCGATGTTGATGTTGGTGCGATGTCGATGTCTATAGGATGTTGGTGCGATGTCGATGTCTATAGGATGTTGGTGCGATGTCGATGTCTATAGGATGTCGGTGCGATGTTGATGTTGGTGCGATGTCGATGTCGGTGCGATGTCTATAGGATGTTGGTGCGATGTCGATGTCGTGAGATGTTGATGTCGGTGCGATGTCGATGTTGGTGCGATGTCTATAGGATGTTGGTGCGATGTCGATGTTGGTGCGATGTCTATAGGATGTTGGTGCGATGTCGATGTCGGTTCGATGTCGGTGCGATGTCGGTGCGATGTCGATGTTGGTGCGATGTCGATGTCTATAGGATGTTGGTGCGATGTCGATGTCGGTGCGATGTCGATGTTGGTGCGATGTCGATGTCGGTGCGATGTCCATAGGATGTTGGTGCGATGTCGATGTTGGTGCGATGTCTATAGGATGTCGGTGCGATGTCGATGTCGGTGCGATGTCCATAGGATGTTGGTGCGATGTCGATGTTGGTGCGATGTCTATAGGATGTCGGTGCGATGTCGATGTTGGTGCGATGTCTATAGGATGTCGGTGCGATGTTGATGTTGGTGCGATGTCGATGTCGGTGCGATGTCTATAGGATGTTGGTGCGATGTCGATGTCGGTGCGATGTCCATAGGATGTCGGTGCGATGTCGATGTTGGTGCGATGTCCATAGGATGTCGGTGCGATGTCGATGTCGGTGCGATGTCCATAGGATGTCGGTGCGATGTTGATGTTGGTGCGATGTCGATGTCGGTGCGATGTCTATAGGATGTTGGTGCGATGTCGATGTCGTGCGATGTTGATGTTGGTGCGATGTCGATGTTGGTGCGATGTCGATGTCGGTGCGATGTCGATGTTGGTGCGATGTCGATGTTGGTGCGATGTCTATAGGATGTTGGTGCGATGTCGATGTTGGTGCGATGTCGATAGGATGTTGGTGCGATGTCGATGTCGTGCGATGTCTATAGGATGTTGGTGCGATGTCGATGTCGGTGCGATGTCGATGTCGGTGCGATGTCTATAGGATGTTGGTGCGATGTTGATGTCGTGCGATGTTGATGTCGATGTCGGTGTGATGTCGATATTGGTGCGATGTCGGTGCGATGTCGATGTCGGTGCGATGTCTATAGGATGTTGGTGCGATGTCGATGTCGGTGTGATGTCGATGTCGGTGTGATGTCGGTGCGATGTCGATGTCGGTGCGATGTCGATGTCGGTGCGATGTTGATGTCGGTGCGATGTCGATGTTGGTGCGATGTCGATGTCGGTGCGATGTCGATGTCGGTGCGATGTCTATAGGATGTTGGTGCGATGTTGATGTCGTGCGATGTTGATGTCGGTGCGATGTCGATGTCGGTGCGATGTCGATGTCGGTGCGATGTCTATAGGATGTTGGTGCGATGTCGATGTTGGTGCGATGTCGATGTCGGTGCGATGTCGATGTCGGTGCGATGTCTATAGGATGTTGGTGCGATGTCGATGTCGTGCGATGTCGATGTTGGTGCGATGTCGATGTCGGTGCGATGTCGATGTCGGTGCGATGTCGATGTCTATAGGATGTTGGTGCGATGTCGATGTCGTGAGATGTTGATGTCGGTGCGATGTCGATGTTGGTGCGATGTCTATAGGATGTTGGTGCGATGTCGATGTTGGTGCGATGTCGATAGGATGTTGGTGCGATGTCGATGTCGGTGCGATGTCGATGTTGGTGCGATGTCGATGTCGGTGCGATGTCCATAGGATATTGGTGCGATGTCGATGTTGGTGCGATGTCTATAGGATGTCGGTGCGATGTCGATGTCGGTGCGATGTCCATAGGATGTTGGTGCGATGTCGATGTTGGTGCGATGTCTATAGGATGTCGGTGCGATGTCGATGTTGGTGCGATGTCTATAGGATGTCGGTGCGATGTTGATGTTGGTGCGATGTCGATGTCGGTGCGATGTCTATAGGATGTTGGTGCGATGTCGATGTCGGTGCGATGTCCATAGGATGTCGGTGCGATGTCGATGTTGGTGCGATGTCCATAGGATGTCGGTGCGATGTCGATGTCGGTGCGATGTCCATAGGATGTCGGTGCGATGTCGATGTTGGTGCGATGTCGATGTCGGTGCGATGTCTATAGGATGTTGGTGCGATGTCGATGTCGTGCGATGTTGATGTTGGTGCGATGTCGATGTTGGTGCGATGTCGATGTCGGTGCGATGTCGATGTTGGTGCGATGTCGATGTCGGTGCGATGTCGATGTTGGTGCGATGTCGATGTTGGTGCGATGTCTATAGGATGTTGGTGCGATGTCGATGTTGGTGCGATGTCGATAGGATGTTGGTGCGATGTCGATGTCGTGCGATGTCTATAGGATGTTGGTGCGATGTCGATGTCGGTGCGATGTCGATGTCGGTGCGATGTCTATAGGATGTTGGTGCGATGTTGATGTCGTGCGATGTTGATGTCGATGTCGGTGTGATGTCGGTACGATGTCGATGTCGGTGCGATGTCGGTGCGATGTCGATGTTGGTGCGATGTCGATGTCGGTGCGATGTCGATGTCGGTGCGATGTCTATAGGATGTTGGTGCGATGTTGATGTCGTGCGATGTTGATGTTGGTGCGATGTCGATGTTGGTGCGATGTCGATGTCGGTGCGATGTCGATGTCGGTGCGATGTCTATAGGATGTTGGTGCGATGTCGATGTCGTGCGATGTTGATGTTGGTGCGATGTCGATGTTGGTGCGATGTCGATGTCGGTGCGATGTCGATGTCGGTGCGATGTCGATGTCTATAGGATGTTGGTGCGATGTCGATGTCGGTGCGATGTCTATAGGATGTTGGTGCGATGTCGATGTCGTGAGATGTTGATGTCGGTGCGATGTCGATGTTGGTGCGATGTCGATGTCGGTGCGATGTCGATGTCGGTGCGATGTCTATAGGATGTTGGTGCGATGTCTATAGGATGTTGGTGCGATGTCGATGTCGGTGCGATGTCTATAGGATGTTGGTGCGATGTCGATGTCGTGAGATGTTGATGTCGGTGCGATGTCGATGTCGGTGCGATGTCGATGTCGTGAGATGTTGATGTCGGTGCGATGTCGATGTTGGTGCGATGTCCATAGGATGTCGGTGCGATGTCGATGTCGGTGCGATGTCCATAGGATGTCGGTGCGATGTCGATGTTGGTGCGATGTCGATGTCGGTGCGATGTCTATAGGATGTTGGTGCGATGTCGATGTCGTGCGATGTTGATGTTGGTGCGATGTCGATGTTGGTGCGATGTCGATGTCGGTGCGATGTCGATGTTGGTGCGATGTCGATGTCGGTGCGATGTCGATGTTGGTGCGATGTCGATGTTGGTGCGATGTCTATAGGATGTTGGTGCGATGTCGATGTTGGTGCGATGTCGATAGGATGTTGGTGCGATGTCGATGTCGTGCGATGTCTATAGGATGTTGGTGCGATGTCGATGTCGGTGCGATGTCGATGTCGGTGCGATGTCTATAGGATGTTGGTGCGATGTTGATGTCGTGCGATGTTGATGTCGATGTCGGTGTGATGTCGGTGCGATGTCGATGTCGGTGCGATGTCGATGTCGGTGCGATGTCGATGTTGGTGCGATGTCGATGTCGGTGCGATGTCGATGTCGGTGCGATGTCTATAGGATGTTGGTGCGATGTTGATGTCGTGCGATGTTGATGTTGGTGCGATGTCGATGTTGGTGCGATGTCGATGTCGGTGCGATGTCGATGTTGGTGCGATGTCGATGTCGGTGCGATGTCTATAGGATGTTGGTGCGATGTCGATGTCGTGCGATGTTGATGTTGGTGCGATGTCGATGTCGGTGCGATGTCGATGTCGGTGCGATGTCGATGTCTATAGGATGTTGGTGCGATGTCGATGTCGGTGCGATGTCTATAGGATGTTGGTGCGATGTCGATGTCGTGAGATGTTGATGTCGGTGCGATGTCGATGTTGGTGCGATGTCGATGTCGGTGCGATGTCGATGTCGGTGCGATGTCTATAGGATGTTGGTGCGATGTCTATAGGATGTTGGTGCGATGTCGATGTCGGTGCGATGTCTATAGGATGTTGGTGCGATGTCGATGTCGTGAGATGTTGATGTCGGTGCGATGTCGATGTCGTGAGATGTTGATGTCGGTGCGATGTCGATGTTGGTGCGATGTCGATGTCGTGAGATGTTGATGTCGGTGCGATGTCGATGTCGGTGCGATGTCGATGTCGTGAGATGTTGATGTCGGTGCGATGTCGATGTTGGTGCGATGTCTATAGGATGTTGGTGCGATGTCGATGTTGGTGCGATGTCTATAGGATGTTGGTGCGATGTCGATGTCGGTTCGATGTCGGTGCGATGTCGATGTTGGTGCGATGTCGATGTCTATAGGATGTTGGTGCGATGTCGATGTCGGTGCGATGTCGATGTTGGTGCGATGTCGATGTCGGTGCGATGTCCATAGGATGTTGGTGCGATGTCGATGTTGGTGCGATGTCTATAGGATGTCGGTGCGATGTCGATGTCGGTGCGATGTCCATAGGATGTTGGTGCGATGTCGATGTTGGTGCGATGTCTATAGGATGTCGGTGCGATGTCGATGTTGGTGCGATGTCTATAGGATGTCGGTGCGATGTTGATGTTGGTGCGATGTCGATGTCGGTGCGATGTCTATAGGATGTTGGTGCGATGTCGATGTCGGTGCGATGTCCATAGGATGTCGGTGCGATGTCGATGTTGGTGCGATGTCCATAGGATGTCGGTGCGATGTCGATGTCGGTGCGATGTCCATAGGATGTCGGTGCGATGTCGATGTCTATAGGATGTTGGTGCGATGTCGATGTCGGTGCGATGTCGATGTCGGTGTGATGTCGATGTCGGTGCGATGTCCATAGGATGTTGGTGCGATGTCGATGTTGGTGCGATGTCGATGTCTATAGGATGTCGGTGCGATGTTGATGTTGGTGCGATGTCGATGTCGGTGCGATGTCCATAGGATGTTGGTGCGATGTCGATGTTGGTGCGATGTCTATAGGATGTCGGTGCGATGTTGATGTTGGTGCGATGTCGATGTCGGTGCGATGTCTATAGGATGTTGGTGCGATGTCGATGTCGTGCGATGTCGATGTCGGTGCGATGTTGATGTCGGTGCGATGTCGATGTTGGTGCGATGTCTATAGGATGTTGGTGCGATGTCGATGTTGGTGCGATGTCTATAGGATGTTGGTGCGATGTCGATGTCGGTTCGATGTCGGTGCGATGTCGGTGCGATGTCGATGTTGGTGCGATGTCGATGTCGGTGCGATGTCCATAGGATGTTGGTGCGATGTCGATGTTGGTGCGATGTCTATAGGATGTCGGTGCGATGTCGATGTCGGTGCGATGTCCATAGGATGTTGGTGCGATGTCGATGTTGGTGCGATGTCTATAGGATGTCGGTGCGATGTCGATGTTGGTGCGATGTCTATAGGATGTCGGTGCGATGTTGATGTTGGTGCGATGTCGATGTCGGTGCGATGTCTATAGGATGTTGGTGCGATGTCGATGTCGGTGCGATGTCCATAGGATGTCGGTGCGATGTCGATGTTGGTGCGATGTCCATAGGATGTCGGTGCGATGTCGATGTCGGTGCGATGTCTATAGGATGTCGGTGCGATGTTGATGTTGGTGCGATGTCGATGTCGGTGCGATGTCTATAGGATGTTGGTGCGATGTCGATGTCGTGCGATGTTGATGTTGGTGCGATGTCGATGTTGGTGCGATGTCGATGTCGGTGCGATGTCGATGTTGGTGCGATGTCTATAGGATGTTGGTGCGATGTTGATGTTGGTGCGATGTCGATGTCGTGCGATGTCTATAGGATGTTGGTGCGATGTCGATGTTGGTGCGATGTCTATAGGATGTTGGTGCGATGTCGATGTCGGTGCGATGTTGATGTCGGTGCGATGTCTATAGGATGTTGGTGCGATGTCGATGTTGGTGCGATGTCGATAGGATGTTGGTGCGATGTCGATGTCGTGCGATGTCTATAGGATGTTGGTGCGATGTCGATGTCGGTGCGATGTCGATGTCGGTGCGATGTCTATAGGATGTTGGTGCGATGTTGATGTCGTGCGATGTTGATGTCGTGCGATGTTGATGTCGATGTCGGTGTGATGTCGGTGCGATGTCGATGTCGGTGCGATGTCGATGTCGGTGCGATGTCGATGTCGGTGCGATGTCGATGTCGGTGCGATGTCGTGCGATGTCGATGTCGGTGCGATGTCTATAGGATGTTGGTGCGATGTCGATGTCGGTGCGATGTCTATAGGATGTTGGTGCGATGTCGATGTCGGTGCGATGTCGGTGCGATGTCGATGTTGGTGCGATGTCTATAGGATGTTGGTGCGATGTCGATGTTGGTGCGATGTCGATGTCGGTGCGATGTCGATGTTGGTGCGATGTCGATGTCTATAGGATGTTGGTGCGATGTTGATGTTGGTGCGATGTCGATGTCTATAGGATGTTGGTGCGATGTCGATGTCTATAGGATGTTGGTGCGATGTCGATGTCTATAGGATGTCGGTGCGATGTTGATGTTGGTGCGATGTCGATGTCGGTGCGATGTCTATAGGATGTTGGTGCGATGTCGATGTCGTGAGATGTTGATGTCGGTGCGATGTCGATGTTGGTGCGATGTCTATAGGATGTTGGTGCGATGTCGATGTTGGTGCGATGTCTATAGGATGTTGGTGCGATGTCGATGTCGGTTCGATGTCGGTGCGATGTCGGTGCGATGTCGATGTTGGTGCGATGTCGATGTCTATAGGATGTTGGTGCGATGTCGATGTCGGTGCGATGTCGATGTTGGTGCGATGTCGATGTCGGTGCGATGTCCATAGGATGTTGGTGCGATGTCGATGTTGGTGCGATGTCTATAGGATGTCGGTGCGATGTCGATGTCGGTGCGATGTCCATAGGATGTTGGTGCGATGTCGATGTTGGTGCGATGTCTATAGGATGTCGGTGCGATGTCGATGTTGGTGCGATGTCTATAGGATGTCGGTGCGATGTTGATGTTGGTGCGATGTCGATGTCGGTGCGATGTCTATAGGATGTTGGTGCGATGTCGATGTCGGTGCGATGTCCATAGGATGTCGGTGCGATGTCGATGTTGGTGCGATGTCCATAGGATGTCGGTGCGATGTCGATGTCGGTGCGATGTCCATAGGATGTCGGTGCGATGTTGATGTTGGTGCGATGTCGATGTCGGTGCGATGTCTACAGGATGTTGGTGCGATGTCGATGTCGTGCGATGTTGATGTTGGTGCGATGTCGATGTTGGTGCGATGTCGATGTCGGTGCGATGTCGATGTTGGTGCGATGTCGATGTTGGTGCGATGTCTATAGGATGTTGGTGCGATGTCGATGTTGGTGCGATGTCTATAGGATGTTGGTGCGATGTCGATGTCGGTGCGATGTCGATGTCGGTGCGATGTCTATAGGATGTTGGTGCGATGTTGATGTCGTGCGATGTTGATGTCGATGTCGGTGTGATGTCGATATTGGTGCGATGTCGGTGCGATGTCGATGTCGGTGCGATGTCTATAGGATGTTGGTGCGATGTCGATGTCGGTGTGATGTCGATGTCGGTGTGATGTCGGTGCGATGTCGATGTCGGTGCGATGTCGATGTCGGTGCGATGTTGATGTCGGTGCGATGTCGATGTTGGTGCGATGTCGATGTCGGTGCGATGTCGATGTCGGTGCGATGTCTATAGGATGTTGGTGCGATGTTGATGTCGTGCGATGTTGATGTTGGTGCGATGTCGATGTCGGTGCGATGTCGATGTCGGTGCGATGTCGATGTCGGTGCGATGTCTATAGGATGTTGGTGCGATGTCGATGTTGGTGCGATGTCGATGTCGGTGCGATGTCGATGTCGGTGCGATGTCTATAGGATGTTGGTGCGATGTCGATGTCGTGCGATGTCGATGTTGGTGCGATGTCGATGTTGGTGCGATGTCGATGTCGGTGCGATGTCGATGTCGGTGCGATGTCGATGTCTATAGGATGTTGGTGCGATGTCGATGTCGGTGCGATGTCGATGTCTATAGGATGTTGGTGCGATGTCGATGTTGGTGCGATGTCGATGTCGTGAGATGTTGATGTCGGTGCGATGTCGATGTTGGTGCGATGTCTATAGGATGTTGGTGCGATGTCGATGTTGGTGCGATGTCGATAGGATGTTGGTGCGATGTCGATGTCGGTTCGATGTCGGTGCGATGTCGGTGCGATGTCGATGTTGGTGCGATGTCGATGTCTATAGGATGTTGGTGCGATGTCGATGTCGGTGCGATGTCGATGTTGGTGCGATGTCGATGTCGGTGCGATGTCCATAGGATATTGGTGCGATGTCGATGTTGGTGCGATGTCTATAGGATGTCGGTGCGATGTCGATGTCGGTGCGATGTCCATAGGATGTTGGTGCGATGTCGATGTTGGTGCGATGTCTATAGGATGTCGGTGCGATGTCGATGTTGGTGCGATGTCTATAGGATGTCGGTGCGATGTTGATGTTGGTGCGATGTCGATGTCGGTGCGATGTCTATAGGATGTTGGTGCGATGTCGATGTCGGTGCGATGTCCATAGGATGTCGGTGCGATGTCGATGTTGGTGCGATGTCCATAGGATGTCGGTGCGATGTCGATGTCGGTGCGATGTCCATAGGATGTCGGTGCGATGTCGATGTTGGTGCGATGTCGATGTCGGTGCGATGTCTATAGGATGTTGGTGCGATGTCGATGTCGTGCGATGTTGATGTTGGTGCGATGTCGATGTTGGTGCGATGTCGATGTCGGTGCGATGTCGATGTTGGTGCGATGTCGATGTCGGTGCGATGTCGATGTTGGTGCGATGTCGATGTTGGTGCGATGTCTATAGGATGTTGGTGCGATGTCGATGTTGGTGCGATGTCGATAGGATGTTGGTGCGATGTCGATGTCGTGCGATGTCTATAGGATGTTGGTGCGATGTCGATGTCGGTGCGATGTCGATGTCGGTGCGATGTCTATAGGATGTTGGTGCGATGTTGATGTCGTGCGATGTTGATGTCGATGTCGGTGTGATGTCGGTGCGATGTCGATGTCGGTGCGATGTCGGTGCGATGTCGATGTTGGTGCGATGTCGATGTCGGTGCGATGTCGATGTCGGTGCGATGTCTATAGGATGTTGGTGCGATGTTGATGTCGTGCGATGTTGATGTTGGTGCGATGTCGATGTTGGTGCGATGTCGATGTCGGTGCGATGTCTATAGGATGTTGGTGCGATGTTGATGTTGGTGCGATGTCGATGTTGGTGCGATGTCGATGTCGGTGCGATGTCGATGTCGGTGCGATGTCGATGTCTATAGGATGTTGGTGCGATGTCGATGTCGGTGCGATGTCTATAGGATGTTGGTGCGATGTCGATGTCGTGAGATGTTGATGTCGGTGCGATGTCGATGTTGGTGCGATGTCGATGTCGGTGCGATGTCGATGTCGGTGCGATGTCTATAGGATGTTGGTGCGATGTCTATAGGATGTTGGTGCGATGTCGATGTCGGTGCGATGTCTATAGGATGTTGGTGCGATGTCGATGTCGTGAGATGTTGATGTCGGTGCGATGTCGATGTCGGTGCGATGTCGATGTCGTGAGATGTTGATGTCGGTGCGATGTCGATGTTGGTGCGATGTCCATAGGATGTCGGTGCGATGTCGATGTCGGTGCGATGTCCATAGGATGTCGGTGCGATGTCGATGTTGGTGCGATGTCGATGTCGGTGCGATGTCTATAGGATGTTGGTGCGATGTCGATGTCGTGCGATGTTGATGTTGGTGCGATGTCGATGTTGGTGCGATGTCGATGTCGGTGCGATGTCGATGTTGGTGCGATGTCGATGTCGGTGCGATGTCGATGTTGGTGCGATGTCGATGTTGGTGCGATGTCTATAGGATGTTGGTGCGATGTCGATGTTGGTGCGATGTCGATAGGATGTTGGTGCGATGTCGATGTCGTGCGATGTCTATAGGGTGTTGGTGCGATGTCGATGTCGGTGCGATGTCGATGTCGGTGCGATGTCTATAGGATGTTGGTGCGATGTTGATGTCGTGCGATGTTGATGTCGATGTCGGTGTGATGTCGGTGCGATGTCGATGTCGGTGCGATGTCGATGTCGGTGCGATGTCGATGTTGGTGCGATGTCGATGTCGGTGCGATGTCGATGTCGGTGCGATGTCTATAGGATGTTGGTGCGATGTTGATGTCGTGCGATGTTGATGTTGGTGCGATGTCGATGTTGGTGCGATGTCGATGTCGGTGCGATGTCGATGTTGGTGCGATGTCGATGTCGGTGCGATGTCGATGTCGGTGCGATGTCGATGTCTATAGGATGTTGGTGCGATGTCGATGTCGGTGCGATGTCTATAGGATGTTGGTGCGATGTCGATGTCGTGAGATGTTGATGTCGGTGCGATGTCGATGTTGGTGCGATGTCGATGTCGGTGCGATGTCGATGTCGGTGCGATGTCTATAGGATGTTGGTGCGATGTCTATAGGATGTTGGTGCGATGTCGATGTCGGTGCGATGTCTATAGGATGTTGGTGCGATGTCGATGTCGTGAGATGTTGATGTCGGTGCGATGTCGATGTCGGTGCGATGTCGATGTCGTGAGATGTTGATGTCGGTGCGATGTCGATGTTGGTGCGATGTCTATAGGATGTTGGTGCGATGTCGATGTTGGTGCGATGTCTATAGGATGTTGGTGCGATGTCGATGTCGGTTCGATGTCGGTGCGATGTCGATGTTGGTGCGATGTCGATGTCTATAGGATGTTGGTGCGATGTCGATGTCGGTGCGATGTCGATGTTGGTGCGATGTCGATGTCGGTGCGATGTCCATAGGATGTTGGTGCGATGTCGATGTTGGTGCGATGTCTATAGGATGTCGGTGCGATGTCGATGTCGGTGCGATGTCCATAGGATGTTGGTGCGATGTCGATGTTGGTGCGATGTCTATAGGATGTCGGTGCGATGTCGATGTTGGTGCGATGTCTATAGGATGTCGGTGCGATGTTGATGTTGGTGCGATGTCGATGTCGGTGCGATGTCTATAGGATGTTGGTGCGATGTCGATGTCGGTGCGATGTCCATAGGATGTCGGTGCGATGTCGATGTTGGTGCGATGTCCATAGGATGTCGGTGCGATGTCGATGTCGGTGCGATGTCCATAGGATGTCGGTGCGATGTTGATGTTGGTGCGATGTCGATGTCGGTGCGATGTCTATAGGATGTTGGTGCGATGTCGATGTCGTGCGATGTTGATGTTGGTGCGATGTCGATGTTGGTGCGATGTCGATGTCGGTGCGATGTCGATGTTGGTGCGATGTCGATGTTGGTGCGATGTCTATAGGATGTTGGTGCGATGTCGATGTTGGTGCGATGTCGATAGGATGTTGGTGCGATGTCGATGTCGTGCGATGTCTATAGGATGTTGGTGCGATGTCGATGTCGGTGCGATGTCGATGTCGGTGCGATGTCTATAGGATGTTGGTGCGATGTTGATGTCGTGCGATGTTGATGTCGATGTCGGTGTGATGTCGGTGCGATGTCGATGTCGGTGCGATGTCGATGTCGGTGCGATGTTGATGTCGGTGCGATGTCGATGTTGGTGCGATGTCGATGTCGGTGCGATGTCGATGTCGGTGCGATGTCTATAGGATGTTGGTGCGATGTCGATGTCGTGCGATGTTGATGTTGGTGCGATGTCGATGTTGGTGCGATGTCGATGTCGGTGCGATGTCGATGTCGGTGCGATGTCGATGTCTATAGGATGTTGGTGCGATGTCGATGTCGCTGCGATGTCTATAGGATGTTGGTGCGATGTCGATGTCGTGAGATGTTGATGTCGGTGCGATGTCGATGTCGGTGCGATGTCGATGTCGGTGCGATGTCGATGTCTATAGGATGTTGGTGCGATGTCGATGTCGGTGCGATGTCTATAGGATGTTGGTGCGATGTCGATGTCGTGAGATGTTGATGTCGGTGCGATGTCGATGTCGGTGCGATGTCTATAGGATGTTGGTGCGATGTCGATGTTGGTGCGATGTCTATAGGATGTTGGTGCGATGTCGATGTCGGTTCGATGTCGGTGCGATATCGGTGCGATGTCGATGTTGGTGCGATGTCGATGTCTATAGGATGTTGGTGCGATGTCGATGTCGGTGCGATGTCGATGTTGGTGCGATGTCGATGTCGGTGCGATGTCCATAGGATGTTGGTGCGATGTCGATGTTGGTGCGATGTCTATAGGATGTCGGTGCGATGTCGATGTCGGTGCGATGTCCATAGGATGTTGGTGCGATGTCGATGTTGGTGCGATGTCTATAGGATGTTGGTGCGATGTCGATGTTGGTGCGATGTCTATAGGATGTCGGTGCGATGTTGATGTTGGTGCGATGTCGATGTCGGTGCGATGTCTATAGGATGTTGGTGCGATGTCGATGTCGGTGCGATGTCCATAGGATGTCGGTGCGATGTCGATGTTGGTGCGATGTCCATAGGATGTCGGTGCGATGTCGATGTCGGTGCGATGTCCATAGGATGTCGGTGCGATGTTGATGTTGGTGCGATGTCGATGTCGGTGCGATGTCTATAGGATGTTGGTGCGATGTCGATGTCGTGCGATGTTGATGTTGGTGCGATGTCGATGTTGGTGCGATGTCGATGTCGGTGCGATGTCGATGTTGGTGCGATGTCGATGTTGCTGCGATGTCTATAGGATGTTGGTGCGATGTCGATGTTGGTGCGATGTCGATAGGATGTTGGTGCGATGTCGATGTCGTGCGATGTCTATAGGATGTTGGTGCGATGTCGATGTCGGTGCGATGTCGATGTCGGTGCGATGTCTATAGGATGTTGGTGCGATGTTGATGTCGTGCGATGTTGATGTCGATGTCGGTGTGATGTCGGTGCGATGTCGATGTCGGTGCGATGTCGATGTCGGTGCGATGTTGATGTTGGTGCGATGTCGATGTTGGTGCGATGTCGATGTCGGTGCGATGTCGATGTCGGTGCGATGTCTATAGGATGTTGGTGCGATGTTGATGTCGTGCGATGTTGATGTTGGTGCGATGTCGATGTTGGTGCGATGTCGATGTCGGTGCGATGTCGATGTTGGTGCGATGTCGATGTCGGTGCGATGTCTATAGGATGTTGGTGCGATGTCGATGTCGTGCGATGTTGATGTTGGTGCGATGTCGATGTTGGTGCGATGTCGATGTCGGTGCGATGTCGATGTCGGTGCGATGTCGATGTCTATAGGATGTTGGTGCGATGTCGATGCGATGTCTATAGGATGTTGGTGCGATGTCGATGTCGTGAGATGTTGATGTCGGTGCGATGTCGATGTTGGTGCGATGTCTATAGGATGTTGGTGCGATGTCGATGTTAGTGCGATGTCTATAGGATGTTGGTGCGATGTCGATGTCGGTTCGATGTCGGTGCGATGTCGGTGCGATATCGATGTTGGTGCGATGTCGATGTCTATAGGATGTTGGTGCGATGTCGATGTCGGTGCGATGTCGATGTTGGTGCGATGTCGATGTCGGTGCGATGTCCATAGGATGTTGGTGCGATGTCGATGTTGGTGCGATGTCTATAGGATGTCGGTGCGATGTCGATGTCGGTGCGATGTCCATAGGATGTTGGTGCGATGTCGATGTTGGTGCGATGTCTATAGGATGTCGGTGCGATGTCGATGTTGGTGCGATGTCTATAGGATGTCGGTGCGATGTTGATGTTGGTGCGATGTCGATGTCGGTGCGATGTCTATAGGATGTTGGTGCGATGTCGATGTCGGTGCGATGTCCATAGGATGTCGGTGCGATGTCGATGTTGGTGCGATGTCCATAGGATGTCGGTGCGATGTCGATGTCGGTGCGATGTCCATAGGATGTCGGTGCGATGTTGATGTTGGTGCGATGTCGATGTCGGTGCGATGTCTATAGGATGTTGGTGCGATGTCGATGTCGTGCGATGTTGATGTTGGTGCGATGTCGATGTTGGTGCGATGTCGATGTCGGTGCGATGTCGATGTTGGTGCGATGTCGATGTTGGTGCGATGTCTATAGAATGTTGGTGCGATGTCGATGTTGGTGCGATGTCGATAGGATGTTGGTGCGATGTCGATGTCGTGCGATGTCTATAGGATGTTGGTGCGATGTCGATGTCGGTGCGATGTCGATGTCGGTGCGATGTCTATAGGATGTTGGTGCGATGTTGATGTCGTGCGATGTTGATGTCGATGTCGGTGTGATGTCGGTGCGATGTCGATGTCGGTGCGATGTTGATGTTGGTGCGATGTCGATGTTGGTGCGATGTCGATGTCGGTGCGATGTCGATGTCGGTGCGATGTCTATAGGATGTTGGTGCGATGTTGATGTCGTGCGATGTTGTTGTTGGTGCGATGTCGATGTTGGTGCGATGTCGATGTCGGTGCGATGTCGATGTTGGTGCGATGTCGATGTCGGTGCGATGTCTATAGGATGTTGGTGCGATGTCGATGTCGTGCGATGTTGATGTTGGTGCGATGTCGATGTTGGTGCGATGTCGATGTCGGTGCGATGTCGATGTCGGTGCGATGTCGATGTTGGTGCGATGTCTATAGGATGTTGGTGCGATGTCGATGTTGGTGCGATGTCGATGTCTATGGGATGTTGGTGCGATGTCGATGTTGGTGCGATGTCGATGTCTATAGGATGTTGGTGCGATGTCGATGTCGGTGCGATGTCGATGTCTATAGGATGTTGGTGCGATGTCGATGTTGGTGCGATGTCGATGTCTATAGGATGTTGGTGCGATGTCGATGTAGGTGCGATGTCGATGTCTATCGGATGTTGGTGCGATGTCGATGTCGGTGCTATGTCTATAGGATGTTGGTGCGATGTCGATGTTGGTGCGATGTCAATAGGATGTTGGTGCGATGTCGATGTCGTGCGATGTCTATAGGATGTTGGTGCGATGTCGATGTCGGTGCGATGTCGATGTCGGTGCGATGTCTATAGGATGTTGGTGCGATGTTGATGTCGTGCGATGTTGATGTCGATGTCGGTGTGATGTCGATGTCGGTGCGATGTCGGTGCGATGTCGATGTCGGTGCGATGTCGATGTCGGTGCGATGTCGGTGCGATGTCGATGTTGGTGCGATGTCGGTGCGATGTCGATGTTGGTGCGATGTCGATGTCTATAGGATGTTGGTGCGATGTCGGTGCGATGTCGATGTCGGTGCGATATCGATGTCGGTGCGATGTCGATGTCGGTGCGATGTCGGTGCGATGTCGATGTTGGTGCGATGTCGATGTCTATAGGATGTTGGTGCGATGTCGATGTTGGTGCGATGTCGATGTCGGTGCGATGTCGATGTCTATAGGATGTCGATGTCGGTGCGATGTCGATGTTGGTGCGATGTCGATGTCTATAGGATGTTGGTGCGATGTCGATGTCGGTGCGATGTCGATGTCGGTGCGATGTCGATGTCGGTGCGATGTCCATAGGATGTTGGTGCGATGTCGATGTTGGTGCGATGTCGATGTCTATAGGATGTCGGTGCGATGTTGATGTTGGTGCGATGTCGATGTCGGTGCGATGTCCATAGGATGTTGGTGCGATGTCGATTTTGGTGCGATGTCTATAGGATGTCGGTGCGATGTTGATGTTGGTGCGATGTCGATGTCGGTGTGATGTCTATAGGATGTTGGTGCGATGTCGATGTTGGTGCGATGTCTATAGGATGTTGGTGCGATGTCGATGTTGGTGCGATGTCTATAGGATGTTGGTGCGATGTCGATGTCGGTTCGATGTCGGTGCGATGTCGGTGCGATGTCGATGTTGGTGCGATGTCGATGTCGGTGCGATGTCCATAGGATGTTGGTGCGATGTCGATGTTGGTGCGATGTCTATAGGATGTCGGTGCGATGTCGATGTCGGTGCGATGTCCATAGGATGTTGGTGCGATGTCGATGTTGGTGCGATGTCTATAGGATGTCGGTGCGATGTCGATGTTGGTGCGATGTCTATAGGATGTCGGTGCGATGTTGATGTTGGTGCGATGTCGATGTCGGTGCGATGTCTATAGGATGTTGGTGCGATGTCGATGTCGGTGCGATGTCTATAGGATGTTGGTGCGATGTCGATGTCGATGTCGGTGCGATGTCCATAGGATGTTGGTGCGATGTCGATGTTGGTGCGATGTCCATAGGATGTCGGTGCGATGTCGATGTTGGTGCGATGTCCATAGGATGTCGGTGCGATGTCGATGTCGGTGCGATGTCCATAGGATGTCGGTGCGATGTCGATGTTGGTGCGATGTCGATGTCGGTGCGATGTCTATAGGATGTTGGTGCGATGTCGATGTCGTGCGATGTTGATGTTGGTGCGATGTCGATGTTGGTGCGATGTCGATGTCGGTGCGATGTCGATGTTGGTGCGATGTCTATAGGATGTTGGTGCGATGTCGATGTTGGTGCGATGTCGATAGGATGTTGGTGCGATGTCGATGTCGTGCGATGTCTATAGGATGTTGGTGCGATGTCGATGTCGGTGCGATGTCGATGTCGGTGCGATGT
Organism: Heptranchias perlo; assembly: GCF_035084215.1. NCBI lineage: Eukaryota > Metazoa > Chordata > Chondrichthyes > Hexanchiformes > Hexanchidae > Heptranchias > Heptranchias perlo. The sequence continues at coordinate 7,282,202 of NC_090367.1, read as the reverse complement.
CTATAGGATGTTGGTGCGATGTTGATGTCGTGCGATGTTGATGTCGATGTCGGTGTGATGTCGGTGCGATGTCGATGTCGGTGCGATGTCGATGTCGGTGCGATGTCGTGCGATGTCGATGTCGGTGCGATGTCTATAGGATGTTGGTGCGATGTCGATGTCGGTGCGATGTCTATAGGATGTTGGTGCGATGTCGATGTCGTGTGATGTTGATGTTGGTGCGATGTCGATGTTGGTGCGATGTCTATAGGATGTTGGTGCGATGTCGATGTCGGTGCGATGTCGGTGCGATGTCGATGTTGGTGCGATGTCTATAGGATGTTGGTGCGATGTCGATGTTGGTGCGATGTCGATGTCGGTGCGATGTCGATGTTGGTGCGATGTCGATGTCTATAGGATGTTGGTGCGATGTTGATGTTGGTGCGATGTCGATGTCGATAGGATGTTGGTGCGATGTCGATGTCTATAGGATGTTGGTGCGATGTCGATGTTGGTGCGATGTCGATGTCTATAGTATGTTGGTGCGATGTCGATGTCGGTGCGATGTCGATGTCGGTGCGATGTCCATAGGATGTTGGTGCGATGTCGATGTTGGTGCGATGTCTATAGGATGTCGGTGCGATGTTGATGTTGTTGCGATGTCGATGTCGTGCGATGTCTATAGGATGTTGGTGCGATGTCGATGTCGTGCGATGTCTATAGGATGTTGGTGCGATGTCGATGTCGGTGCGATGTCGATGTCGGTGCGATGTCGATGTCGGTGCGATGTCTATAGGATGTTGGTGCGATGTCGATGTCGGTGCGATGTCGATGTCGGTGCGATGTCTGTAGGATGTTGGTGCGATGTTGATGTCGTGCGATGTTGATGTCGATGTCGGTGTGATGTCGATATTGGTGCGATGTCGATGTCGGTGCGATGTCGTGCGATGTCGATGTCGGTGCGATATCGATGTCGGTGCGATGTCGATGTCGGTGCGATATCGATGTCGGTGCGATGTTGATGTTGGTGCGATGTCGATGTTGGTGCGATGTCTATAGGATGTTGGTGCGATGTCGATGTTGGTGCGATGTCGATGTCTATAGTATGTCGGTGCGATGTCGATGTCGGTGCGATGTCGATGTTGGTGCGATGTCGATGTCTATAGGATGTTGGTGCGATGTCGATGTTGGTGCGATGTCGATGTCTGTAGTATGTTGGTGCGATGTCGATGTCGGTGCGATGTCGATGTCGGTGCGATGTCCATAGGATGTTGGTGCGATGTCGATGTCGGTGCGATGTCGATGTCGGTGCGATGTCGATGTCGGTGCGATGTCGCTGTTGGTGCGATGTCGATGTCGGTGCGATGTCGATGTCGTGCGATGTCTATAGGATGTCGGTGCGATGTCGATGTTGGTGCGATGTCGATGTCGTGCGATGTCTATAGGATGTTGGTGCGATGTCGATGTCGTGCGATGTTGATGTTGGTGCGATGTCGATGTCGGTGCGATGTCGTGCGATGTCGATGTCGGTGCGATATCGATGTCGGTGCGATGTCGATGTCGTGCGATGTCTATAGGATGTTGGTGCGATGTCGATGTCGTGCGATGTTGATGTTGGTGCGATGTCGATGTCGGTGCGATGTCGTGCGATGTCGATGTCGGTGCGATATCGATGTCGGTGCGATGTCGATGTCGGTGCGATGTCGTGCGATGTCGATGTCGGTGCGATATCGATGTCGGTGCGATGTTGATGTTGGTGCGATGTCGATGTCGGTGCGATGTCTATAGGATGTTGGTGCGATGTCGATGTCGTGCGATGTTGATGTTGGTGCGATGTCGATGTTGGTGCGATGTCTATAGGATGTTGGTGCGATGTCGATGTTGGTGCGATGTCGATGTTGGTGCGATGTCGATGTTGGTGCGATGTCGATGTCGGTGCGATGTCTATAGGATGTTGGTGCGATGTCGATGTCGTGCGATGTTGATGTTGGTGCGATGTCGATGTCGGTGCGATGTCTATAGGATGTTGGTGCGATGTCGATGTTGGTGCGATGTCGATATCGGTGCGATGTCTATAGGATGTTGGTGCGATGTCGATGTTGGTGCGATGTCGATGTCGGTGCGATGTCGATGTCTATAGTATGTTGGTGCGATGTCGATGTCTATAGTATGTTGGTGCGATGTCAATGTCTATAGGATGTTGGTGCGATGTTGATGTTGGTGCGATGTCGATGTCTATAGGATGTTGGTGCGATGTCGATGTTGGTGCGATGTCGATGTCTGTAGGATGTTGGTGCGATGTCGATGTTGGTGCGATGTCGATGTCTATAGGATGTTGGTGCGATGTCGATGTCGGTGCGATGTCCATAGGATGTTGGTGCGATGTCGATGTTGGTGCGATGTCTATAGGATGTTGGTGCGATGTCGATGTTGGTGCGATGTCGATGTCTATAGGATGTTGGTGCGATGTCGATGTTGGTGCGATGTCGATGTCTATAGGATGTTGGTGCGATGTCGATGTCGGTGCGATGTCCATAGGATGTTGGTGCGATGTCGATGTTGGTGCGATGTCTATAGGATGTTGGTGCGATGTCGATGTTGGTGCGATGTCGATGTCTATAGGATGTTGGTGCGATGTCGATGTTGGTGCGATGTCGATGTCTATAGTATGTTGGTGCGATGTCGATGTCGGTGCGATGTCTATAGGATGTTGGTGCGATGTCGATGTTGGTGCGATGTCTATAGGATGTTGGTGCGATGTCGATGTTGGTGCGATGTCGATGTCTATAGGATGTCGGTGCGATGTCGATGTCGGTGCGATGTCCATAGGATGTTGGTGCGATGTCGATGTTGGTGCGATGTCTATAGGATGTCGGTGCGATGTTGATGTCGGTGCGATGTCGATGTCGTGAAATGTCGCTGTCGGTGCGATGTCGCTGTTGGTGCGATATCGATGTCGGTGCGATGTCGATGTCGGTGCGATGTCGCTGTCGCTGCGATGTCGGTGCGATGTCGATGTCGGTGCGATGTCTATAGGATGTCAGTGCGATGTCGATGTTGGTGCGATGTCGATGTCGTGCGATGTCTATAGGATGTTGGTGCGATGTCGATGTCGGTGCTATGTCGCTGTTGGTGCGATGTCGCTGTTGGTGCGATGTCTATAGGATGTCGGTGCGATGTCGATGTTGGTGCGATGTCGATGTCGTGCGATGTCGCTGTTGGTGCGATGTCGATGTCGTGCGATGTCTATAGGATGTTGGTGCGATGTTGATGTCGTGCGATGTTGATGTCGATGTCGGTGCGATGTCGATGTCGGTGCGATGTCTATAGGATGTTGGTGCGATGTCGATGTTGGTGCGATGTCTATAGGATATTGGTGCGATGTCGATGTCGGTGCGATGTCGATGTCGTGCGATGTCTATAGGATGTCGGTGCGATGTCGATGTTGGTGCGATGTCTATAGGATATTGGTGCGATGTCGATGTCGGTGCGATGTCGATGTCGTGCGATGTCTATAGGATGTCGGTGCGATGTCGATGTTGGTGCGATGTCTATAGGATATTGGTGCGATGTCTATGGGATGTTGGTGCGATGTCGATGTCGGTGCGATGTCTATAGGATATTGGTGCGATGTCTATAGGATGTTGGTGCGATGTCTATAGGATGTTGGTGCGATGTCGATGTCGTGCGATCTCGATGTCGTGCGATGTCTATAGGATATCGGTGCGATGTTGATGTCGATGTCGGTAGGATGTCGGTGCGATCTCGATGTCGTGCGATGTCAATACGATGTGGGTGTGATTTCTGTGTAATGCCAATGTGATGTCTGTGACATCAGAGTGCATTTGGTTTGATTCTGAAGGTCTCGCCTCATGCAGGGCTTCGCACTGAATTCTGAATGGTTCAGTTTTCTTATCTCAATACAATGAGGTCGAAGGCTGGATGCTGCAGTTTGTAAATGAGCTCCCCAGCAACACAGGGTGCATCTCCCTCTCGGTGACTGAGGTGGATGATGGTTGTTACATTTCAATCATGAGCCTCCAAGTAAAATCCTGGGCTGAAAGTTGAATTTAAATTTTTAAGTAATAATAATTTCAAATAATAATAACTTCAGAAAGGTTGGAAAATAATCTGTGTCCAGTCATAGGAAACACAGGAATTCACAAGGCCAGACAGCTCAGTGCAGTCCACCTCACGCTGTCCCGGCAGCTGTCACTGATGGTGGACTTTTAACAGGACACTGGTCCCATTTCACCCTGGTCAACTGCATCATCGGACAGGACGAAATATATGAGTAATTGGAGGTGTGACACATGGTAAGTTTTACAAGGGCGATATCAGAATTGAGAGGTTATAACTATCAGGAAAGATTGAACAGGCTGGGGCTCTTTTCTCTAGAAAAGGGAAGGCCGAGGGGTGACCTGATGGAGGTCTTTAAGATTGTGAAGGGGTTCGATCGGGTAGACGTAGAGAAGATGTTTCTACTTGTGGGGGAGACCAGAACTAGGGGCCATAAATATAAGATAGTCACTAATAAATCCAATAGGGAATTCAGGAGAAACTTCTTTACCCGGAGAATGGTGAGAATGTGGAACTCACTCCCACAAGGAGTACTCGAGGCGAATAGAATAGATACATTTAAGGGGAAGCTCGATAAACACATGAGGGAGAAAGGAATAGAAGGGTATGGTGAGAGGGTGAGATGAAGTAGGGAGGGAGGAGGCTCGTGTGGAGCAGAAACGCTGGCATGGACCAGTTGGGCCGAATGGCCTGTTCCTGTGCTATGAATTCTATCTAAAGTGTAACAGGCTGAGGAGGAACAGGTGACCTTGGGCCTATGGTTCCCAAAGCTCTCCACCACTGGGGGTTTTCCTCACCTCATGTCTGGGTCTGTTGTAGACTCATTGATCGAGATTGACTGCTATTATAAGTTAACAACTCCAATATCATCGTATCATGGAACGACCAGGGTGGGAGGGGGTGAACTAGATGGACCTTGGTCTTTTCTCATCCAGCAATTCCCATGAGTTCATTTTCCAATTTCCTCCCCTCCTCTTGTTGGGTGCAGTCCTGCGGGGGGCACCGGCAGCTTCCCTGGCAGCTCATCCAAATGCCCATTCATGGAGAATGGGCCAAGGCTGTTAAGTATTCTTCTTTACTGTATGTGGGACCTTGCTATGCATAAAATTGGCTGCTCCACGTTCCTACAAAACAACAGTGACAACACTTCAAGGAAGTACTTCATTGGCTGCAAAGTGCTTTGGGATGTCCAGAGGACAAGGAAGGCACTGCAGAATGTACAGCACAGGAACAGGCCGTTCGGCCCATCTGGTCCATGCCGGTGTTTGTGCTCCACACGAGCCTCCTCCCTCCCTACTTCATCTCACCCTATCAGCATATCCTTCTATTCCTTTCTCCCTCGTGTGTCTATCAAGATCTTTCTTTCTTTATCGAAGGTTTTCAGCAGTTTTTTCTTTATTCATTTATGTGGGCGTCGTTGGCAAGGCCAGCATTTATTGCCCATCCCTAATTGCCCCTTGAGAAGGTGGTGGTGAGCCGCCTTCTTGAACCACTGCAGTCCGTGTGGTGAAGGTTCGCCCACAGTGCTGTTAGGAAGGGAGTTCCAGGATTTTGACTCAGTGACGATGAAGGATCGGCCGATATATTTCCAAGTCGGGATGGTGTGTGACTTGGAGGGGAACGTGCAGATGGTGTTGTTCCCATGTGCCTGCTGCTCTTGTCCTTCTAGGTGGTAGAGGTCGCTGGTTTGGGAGGTGCTGTCGAAGAAGCCTTGGCGAGTTGCTGCAGTGCATCCTGTGGATGGTGCACACTGCAGCCACGGTGCGCCGGTGAAGGGAGTGAATGTTTAGGGTGGTGGATGGGGTGCCAATCAAGCGGGCTGCTTTGTCCTGGATGGTGTCGAGCTTCTTGAGTGTTGTTGGAGCTGCACTCATCCAGGCAAGTGGAGAGTATTCCATCACACAGCGAGCGGTGTGTAATATGGGGAATGTTGTACAGTACAGCGAGCGGTGTGTAATATGGGGAATGATGTACAGTACAGCGAGCGGTGTGTAATATGGGGAACGATGTACAGTACAGCGAGCGGTGTGTAATATGGGGAATGTTGTACAGTACAGCGAGCGGTGTGTAATATGGGGAATGATGTACAGTACAGCGAGCGGTGTGTAATATGGGGAATGTTGTACAGTACAGCGAGCGGTGTGTAATATGGGGAATGATGTACAGTACAGCGAGCGGTGTGTAATATGGGGAATGATGTACAGTACAGCGAGCGGTGTGTAATATGGGGAATGATGTACAGTACGGGGAACGGTGTGTAATATGGGGAATGATGTACAGTACGGGGAAAGGTGTGTAATATGGGGAATGATGTACAGTATGGGGAACGGTGTGTAATATGGGGAATGATGTACAGTACAGCAAGCGGTGTGTAATATGGGGAATGATGTACAGTACGGGGAACGGTGTGTAATATGGGGAACGATGTACAGTACGGGGAAAGGTGTGTAATATGGGGAATGATGTACAGTACGGGGAACGGTGTGTAATATGGGGAATGATGTACAGTACAGCGAGCGGTGTGTAATATGGGGAATGATGTACAGTACGGGGAACGGTGTGTAATATGGGGAATGATGTACAGTACAGCGAGCGGTGTGTAATATGGGGAATGATGTACAGTACAGCGAGCGGTGTGTAATATGGGGAATGATGTACAGTACGGGGAACGGTGTGTAATATGGGGAATGATGTACAGTACAGCGAGCGGTGTGTAATATGGGGAATGATGTACAGTACAGCGAGCGGTGTGTAATATGGGGAATGATGTACAGTACAGCGAGCGGTGTGTAATATGGGGAATGATGTACAGTACGGGGAACGGTGTGTAATATGGGGAATGATGTACAGTACAGCGAGCGGTGTGTAATATGGGGAATTATGTACAGTACGGGGAACGGTGTGTAATATGGGGAATGATGTACAGTACAGCGAGCGGTGTGTAATATGGGGAATGATGTACAGTACAGCGAGCGGTGTGTAATATGGGGAATGATGTACAGTACAGGGAACGGTGTGTAATATGGGGAATGATGTACAGTACAGCGAGCGGTGTGTAATATGGGGAATGATGTACAGTACGGGGAACGGTGTGTAATATGGGGAATGATGTACAGTACAGCGAGCGGTGTGTAATATGGGGAATGATGTACAGTACAGCGAGCGGTGTGTAATATGGGGAATGATGTACAGTACAGCGAGCGGTGTGTAATATGGGGAATGATGTACAGTACGGGGAACGGTGTGTAATATGGGGAATGATGTACAGTACAGCGAGCGGTGTGTAATATGGGGAACGATGTACAGTACAGCGAGCGGTGTGTAATATGGGGAATGATGTACAGTACAGCGAGCGGTGTGTAATATGGGGAATGATGTACAGTACAGGGAATGGTGTGTAATATGGGGAATGATGTACAGTACGGGGAACGGTGTGTAATATGGGGAATGATGTACAGTACGGGGAACGGTGTGTAATATGGGGAACGATGTACAGTACGGGGAAAGGTGTGTAATATGGGGAATGATGTACAGTACAGCGAGCGGTGTGTAATATGGGGAATGATGTACAGTACAGGGAATGGTGTGTAATATGGGGAATGATGTACAGTACAGCGAGCGGTGTGTAATATGGGGAATGATGTACAGTACAGGGAATGGTGTGTAATATGGGGAATGATGTACAGTACAGCGAGCGGTGTGTAATATGGGGAATGATGTACAGTACAGCGAGCGGTGTGTAATATGGGGAATGATGTACAGTACAGCGAGCGGTGTGTAATATGGGGAATGATGTACAGTACAGGGAATGGTGTGTAATATGGGGAATGATGTACAGTACGGGGAACGGTGTGTAATATGGGGAATGATGTACAGTACGGGGAACGGTGTGTAATATGGGGAACGATGTACAGTACGGGGAAAGGTGTGTAATATGGGGAATGATGTACAGTACGGGGAACGGTGTGTAATATGGGGAACGATGTACATTACAGGGATTGATGTAGTGTGTGTGGAGGATGCAACTTTGACATGAAGGAAAGCAGTGAGTATTAAAAATAATTCCAATACTAATCTTGTTTACTGAAGAGATACTGCAGGAAAAATAGAAAAGCTTCAGATAATGATTAAACTGACAGAGCTGGTGTACACGGAGCAGACAGCACGCAGCTATTGGCTGGTATCAAACCATTAGCTAATCTATCTCATCTGTTCTTTCTCGCTCTTCCTCCTATTGAGATCTGAGAATACTTTCAATTGAAACCCTACTGTTACACTCTCCAATCACAGACCTCATCTGTATTCAAAGTAGTCCCACTCCCCGAACTATCGAGGCTCTGACTCTACAGTCACTGTACAATAAACCACAGCACCTTGCATTTATCCAGCACATTTAACATAGTAAAACGTTCCAAGGCGCTTCACAGAGGCGTAATCAGACAAAAATCAACACCGAGCCATACAAAGAGGTCTTAGGACAGGTGACCAAAAGCTTGGTCAAAGAGGTGGGTTTTAAGGAGCGTCTTAAAGGAGGAGAGAGAGGCGGAGAGGTTTAGGGAGGGAATTCCAGAGCTTAGGGCCCGGGCAGCTGAAGGCACGGCCCCCAATGGTGGGGCGAAGTGGGGGATGCACAAGAGGCCAGAATTGGAGAAGCGCAGAGATCCCAGGGGGGTTCTCGGGCTGGAGGAGGTTACAGAGATAGGGAGGGAGGGGCGAGGGCCGTGGAGGGATATGAACACGAGGGTGAGAATTTTAAAATCGAGGCGTTCCCGGACCGGGAGCCAATGTCGGTCAGCGAGCACAGGGGGGTGATGGGTGAACGGGACTTGGTGCGAGTTAGGATACGGGGGCAGCAGAGTTTTGAATGAGCTGGAGTTTACAGAGGGCGGAGGGTGGGAGGCCGGGCCAGGAGGGCATTGGAATAGTCGAGACTGGGGGTGACAAAGGCACGGATGAGGGTTTCAGCGGCAGATGGGCTGAGGCAGGGGCAGGAACGGAAGCATGTGGAAAGTTTGTGGTGCGGGGATGGGGGCGGTGGGGCGTCATTGGGTGAGGATGGGATCAGGTTGGCTGTGATGCCCTCGTGGTAGAATAACTTGCTGAGCAGAGGAAGGAAATGCTTCTGGTTGGACCTTTGCCATTCATTCCATGAATGACATCAGATTCAATTCAACAGCAAGCCACTTATAACTGGCAAAGTTATGAGGCTCAGGTGGAGGACGCAAGTTATAAATGACCTTAGAATAAGTGCTCGAGTCCCACGAACCCCTGGACCTTGAGGGAGAGAGTTCCCAACTGAGCCTTGTTACAGACATCGATAAATAATTAAAAATGGAAATCAGAGAAGCGAAGGGGAAACAGGGAGAGGCAGTGCAGAAATATCAGCTCTCCAACTTTTCAGGTGGCATTTGCTTTTTGAAGAAAGAACGTATTTTGTTAAGATTACGGCAATTTGTCATCTCCCTGTTGCCGTTAATGTTAGGTGATTCTTCAGGCCAAAATGTGAGCGAGTTGAAATCTTTAAAAGATGGCCGAGCTCAGGGCCTGCACAATGTCCCTGGAATGTCGGTTCTCCAAGGATTGAGAGGCTGCTTCTCAGGCTTCGGTTCCACAAGCCCCACAGTTATCAACCTGGACCCGAGCCAACGGGTGTCAGCAACGTTCCACTCCCTCACCCAAACAGCATTTTACACCCAGCTTCAACTCAACTCTCAAGCTGGACAGTTTTGGTGGGCAAGGGTATCAAGGGATACTCCGACTATCCCTGCCCTATATCCAGACATTCCCTGCCCGATATCCAGACATTCCCTGCCCGATACTCCGACTATCCCTGCCCCTGATATCCAGACATTCCCTGCCCCTGATATCCTGATATTCCCTGCCCCTGATATTCCGACATTCCCTGCCCCTGATATCCCGACATTCCCTGCCCCTGATATCCCGACATTCCCTGCCCCTGATATCCCGATATTCCCTGCCCCTGATATCCCGACATTCCCTGCCCCTGATATCCCGACATTCCCTGCCCCTGATATCCCGACATTCCCTGCCCCTGATATCCCGACATTCCATGCCCCTGATATCCCGACATTCCCTGCCCGATACTCCGACTATCCCTGCCCCTGATATCCAGACATTCCCTGCCCCTGATATCCTGATATTCCCTGCCCCTGATATTCCGACATTCCCTGCCCCTGATATCCCGACATTCCCTGCCCCTGATATCCCGATATTCCCTGCCCCTGATATCCCGACATTCCCTGCCCCTGATATCCCGACATTCCCTGCCCCTGATATCCCGACATTCCATGCCCCTGATATCCCGACATTCCCTGCCTGATATCCCGACATTCCCTGCCCCTGATATCCCGACTATCCCTGCCCCTGATATCCTGATATTCCCTGCCCCTGATATCCCGACATTCCCTGCCTGATATCCCGACTATCCCTGCCCCTGATATCCCAACATTCCCTGCCCCTGATATCCCGACTATCCCTGCCCCTGATATCCCCACACTCCCTGCCCCTGATATCCCGACATTCCCTGCCCCTGATATCCCGACATTCCCTGCCCCTGATATCCCGACATTCCCTGCCCCTGATATCCCGACATTCCCTGCCCCTGATATCCCCACACTCCCTGCCCCTGATATCCCCACACTCCCTGCCCCTGATATCCCCACACTCCCTGCCCCTGATATCCCCACACTCCCTGCCCCTGATATCCCCACACTCCCTGCCCCTGATATCCCCACACTCCCTGCCCCTGATATCCCCACACTCCCTGCCCCTGATATCCCCACACTCCCAGCCCCTGATATCCCCACACTCCCTGCCCCTGATATCCCGACACTCCCTGCCCCTGATATCCCCACACTCCCTGCCCCTGATATCCCCACACTCCCTGCCCCTGATATCCCCACACTCCCTGCCCCTGATATCCCCACACTCCCTGCCCCTGATATCCCCACACTCCCAGCCCCTGATATCCCGACACTCCCTGCCCCTGATATCCCGACACTCCCTGCCCCTGATATCCCCACACTCCCTGCCCCTGATATCCCCACACTCCCTGCCCCTGATATCCCCACACTCTCTGCCCCTGATATCCCGACACTCTCTGCCCCTGATATCCCCACACTCCCTGCCCCTGATATCCCCACACTCCCTGCCCCTGATATCCCCACACTCCCTGCCCCTTATATCCCCACACTCTCTGCCCCTGATATCCCGACACTCCCTGCCCCTGATATCCCCACACTCCCTGCCCCTGATATCCCCACACTCCCTGCCCCTGATATCCCCACACTCCCTGCCCCTGATATCCCCACACTCCCTGCCCCTGATATCCCCACACTCTCTGCCCCTGATATCCCCACACTCCCTGCCCCTGATATCCCGACACTCCCTGCCCCTGATATCCCCACACTCCCTGCCCCTGATATCCCCACACTCCCTGCCCCTGATATCCCGACACTCTCTGCCCCTGATATCCCGACACTCCCTGCCCCTGATATCCCCACACTCCCTGCCCCTGATATCCCCACACTCCCTGCCCCTGATATCCCGACACTCTCTGCCCCTGATATCCCGACACTCTCTGCCCCTGATATCCCGACACTCCCTGCCCCTGATATCCCCACACTCCCTGCCCCTGATATCCCGACACTCTCTGCCCCTGATATCCCCACACTCTCTGCCCCTGATATCCCGACACTCTCTGCCCCTGATATCCCCACACTCTCTGCCCCTGATATCCCGACACTCTCTGCCCCTGATATCCCGACACTCCCTGCCCCTGATATCCCGACACTCCCTGCCCCTGATATCCCCACACTCCCTGCCCCTGATATCCCCACACTCCCTGCCCCTGATATCCCCACACTCCCTGCCCCTGATATCCCCACACTCCCTGCCCCTGATATCCCGACACTCTCTGCCCCTGATATCCCGACACTCCCTGCCCCTGATATCCCCACACTCCCTGCCCCTGATATCCCGACACTCTCTGCCCCTGATATCCCCACACTCTCTGCCCCTGATATCCCGACACTCTCTGCCCCTGATATCCCGACACTCCCTGCCCCTGATATCCCCACACTCCCTGCCCCCTGATATCCCCACACTCCCTGCCCCCTGATATCCCCACACTCCCTGCCCCGTGATACCCTGCTATCATCGAACCAAACACAAAGACAGTGTGTGCCTACAAAGCACCAACGTCTCGACCTCCTTTCCTGCCCCCAGGGGTCCACAGAGGTCAGGCGGGGAAGAATCAATTTGAAAAGACGTCCAAACTACATTTCACACATTCCAGCATCCCGATAAACTGGACAGCTCAGCTTTGACAAACATCTGCTGGAAGTGTTTGCACTTGGATAGCCTGACGTGGGCAGGGCCAGCTGTTGGCAGCACAGCAGCAGCGACAGGCTAAGCGGTGCGGAATGTGAACTGCGTGCTTTTCCATCATTTCCATTGATCTGAGATCGACTGGCGCTATTTGTGCCTTAAAGGGACAGGCCACCTTAGACACAGGTCCACACTAACAGCTAAACCCCAGGATGTTCCAGACCCAAGTGTCATCGCAGGAAGAGCTGCGAACATGCTAATCATCGTTAAAGCCCGTCATCTGACGGGAGACCCCTCCTGTCATCTCTAGTCAGCAACTCCGGTCTCCATAGCAATCTTTCTCGTCTCTCTGTAGGGGCGTGGGTCAGATCGCTGCGGCGTTGGGATTGGCCGTGAAGCCCCCGGCAGCTGAATAGCCCGCTGAGGCTCACTGTCTGGGCTCACACGTGAAGAATGGGAACCTTGGTTCAAAATTACGAGGGGTTTTTGATAGAGTAAATAAGGAGAAACTGTTTCCAGTGGCAGGAGGGTCGGTGACCAGAGGACACGGATTGAAGATAATCGGCAAAAGAACCAGAGCGGGGAGATGAGGAGAATTTTTTAACGCAGTGAGTTGTGATGATCTGGAATGCGCTGCCCTGAAAGGGCGGTGGAAGCAGATTCAATAATAACTTTCATAAGGGAATTGGATAAATACATAAAAAGGAAAAAGCTTGCAGGGCGACGGGGAAAGAGCAGGGGGGCAGTGGGACCGATTGGATAGCTCTTTCAAAGAGCCAGCACAGGCACGATGGGCCAAATGGCCTCCTTCTGCACTGCAAGGTTCTATGAATTTCAGGAGAGGAGAGGAAAAATAAACTGGAGTACAGGTTCATAGCTCCTTGAAAGTGGAGTCACAGGTGGATAGGGTGGTGAAGAAGGCATTCAGCATGCTTGGTTTCATTGGTCAGAACATTGAATGCAGGAGTTGGGATGTCTTGTTGAAGTTGTACAAGACATTAGTTAGGCCACACTTGGAGTACTGTGTACAGTTCTGGTCACCCTATTATAGAAAGGATATTATTAAACTAGAAAGAGTGCAGAAAAGATTTACTAGGATGCTACCGGGACTTGATGGTTTGACTTATAGGGAGAGGTTGGATAGACTGGGACTTTTTTCCCTGGAGAGTAGGAGGTTTAGGGGTGATCTTATAGAAGTCTATAAAATAATGAGGGGCATAGATAAGGTAGATAGTCAAAATCTTTTCCCAAAGGTAGGGGAGTCTATAACGAGGGGGCATAGATTTAAGGTGAGAGGGGAGAGATACAAAAGGGTCCAGAGGGGCAATTTTTTCACTCAAACGGTGGTGAGTGTCTGGAACGAGCTGCCAGAGGCAGTAGTAGAGGCGGGTACAATTTTGTCTTTTAAAAAGCATTTGGACAGTTACATGGGTAAGATGGGTATAGAGGGATATGGGCCAAGTGCAGGCAATTGGGACTAGCTTAGTGGTATAAACTGGGCGACATGGACATGTTGGGCCGAAGGGCCTGTTTCCATGTTGTAAACTTCTATGATTCTATGGTGCGAGGGGCTGCGGCGGGAGATAGAGAAACCCATAGGGAACATAAGAACAGGAGGAGGCCATTCAGCCCCTCGAGCCTGTTCCGCCATTCAAATAGATCATGGCTCGATCTGTATCCTAACTCCATCTACCCGCCTTGGTTCCGTGACCCTTAATCCCCTCACCCAACAAAAATCGATCAATCTCAGTTTTGAAATTTTCAATTGACCCCCCCAGCCTCGACAGCTTTTTTGGGGGGGGGGGGAAGAGAGTTCCAGATTCCCACTCCCCCTTTGTGTGAAGAAACGCTTCCTGACATCACCCCTGAACGGCCTGGCCCTAACTGAGATAGAGCCCATGACTGAAGCTCACGGCCTTTCCGTGCGCGGGCTCACCGCTGTTACAAAGACGGTGACCGAGGCTGCGGAATCCATCAGTGCCAGTCAGCGGAGGCTTCTTTTTATTGTGTGTGTGAAATGGCTGAGATGGGCAGTGGGTGGGAATTGCATGAATTTCACAAGTGTTTGCCTGCAGGGCCATTTCTGTCACCAACAGCTCGCAACATACCAGGAAGGGGTGAGTATTTTAGAACAAAGCGTACGCCTGCGTCACATGCAGATACCACGCCGAAAAATAAGTAAGTGGTTGAGGGGAATGGAATGGATGCATTTAAGGGGAAGCTGGATAAACACATGAAGGGTGGAAGGAATAGAAGGATATGCTGATAGGGTGAGATGAAGTAGGGAGGGAGGAGGCTCGTGTGGAGCATAAACGCCAGCACGGACCAGTTGGGCCGAGTGGCCTGTTTCTGTGCTGTACATTCGATGTAATTCTATGCATGTTCACAGTCAGGGCTGTTAGTAAGAACATAAGAAATAGGAGCAGGAGTAGGCCAATCGGCCCCTCGAGCCTGCTCCGCCATTCAATAAGATCATGGCTGATCTGATCCGAACCTCAAATTTAAATTCATGTCCAATTTCCTGCCCGCTCCCCGGAACCCCGAATTCCCTTTACTTCTGGAAATCTGTGAGGAAAGGCCTGAGACCCTTTCTCCAACACTTTCTCTTGTTCCGATTTCTCTTTGAAACAATTTCCTCCAAAGCCAAGCAGAATCGGCCAGGGGTGCTGGGAATTATTTTGTGTTTCTCACCAGGGAGCAGTGCCTTAAGGGGGGTGAAAAAGCTGATTTTCCCGTCTTCTAAAACCCAAATACAAAAAAAGGAAAGGTTTGACTGCTGAGGTGATTGAGGCCTGGGGGGAGGGCTGTGTCTCCCTCACTGATTGAGGCCTGGGGAGAGGGCTGAGTCTCCCTCACTGATTGAGGCCTGGGGGGAGGGCTGTGTCTCCCTCACTGATTGAGGCCTGGGGGGAGGGCTGTGTCTCCCTCACTGATTGAGGCCTGGGGAGAGGGCTGAGTCTCCCTCACTGATTGAGGCCTGGGGAGAGGGCCGTGTCTCCCTCACTGATTGAGGCCTGGGGAGAGGGCTGTGTCTCCCTCACTGATTGAGGCCTGGGGAGAGGGCTGTGTCTCCCTCACTGATTGAGGCCTGGGGAGAGGGCCGTGTCTCCCTCACTGATTGAGGCCTGGGGAGAGGGCCGTGTCTCCCTCACTGATTGAGGCCTGGGGGGAGGGCTGTGTCTCCCTCACTGATTGAGGCCTGGGGAGAGGGCCGTGTCTCCCTCACTGATTGAGGCCTGGGGAGAGGGCTGTGTCTCACTCACTGATTGAGGCCTGGGGAGAGGGCCGTGTCTCCCTCACTGATTGAGGCCTGGGGAGAGGGCTGAGTCTCCCTCACTGATTGAGGCCTGGGGAGAGGGCTGTGTCTCACTCACTGATTGAGGCCTGGGGAGAGGGCTGTGTCTCACTCACTGATTGAGGCCTGGGGAGAGGGCCGTGTCTCCCTCACTGATTGAGGCCTGGGGAGAGGGCCGTGTCTCCCTCACTGATTGAGGCCTGGGGAGAGGGCCGTGTCTCCCTCACTGATTGAGACCTGGGGAGAGGGCTGTGTCTCCCTCACTGATTGAGGCCTGGGGAAAGGGCTGTGTCTCCCTCACTGATTGAGGCCTGGGGAGAGGGCTGTGTCTCCCTCACTGATTGAGGCCTGGGGAGAGGGCTGTGTCTCCCTCACTGATTGAGACCTGGGGAGAGGGCTGTGTCTCCCTCACTGATTGAGGCCTGGGGAGAGGGCTGAGTCTCCCTCACTGATTGAGACCTGGGGAGAGGGCTGTGTCTCCCTCACTGATTGAGGCCTGGGGAGAGGGCTGAGTCTCCCTCACTGATTGAGACCTGGGGAGAGGGCTGAGTCTCCCTCACTGATTGAGACCTGGGGAGAGGGCTGAGTCTCCCTCACTGATTGAGACCTGGGGAGAGGGCTGTGTCTCCCTCACTGATTGAGGCCTGGGGAGAGGGCCGTGTCTCCCTCACTGATTGAGACCTGGGGAGAGGGCTGAGTCTCCCTCACTGATTGAGACCTGGGGAGAGGGCTGAGTCTCCCTCACTGATTGAGGCCTGGGGAGAGGGCTGAGTCTCCCTCACTGATTGAGGCCTGGGGAGAGGGCTGTGTCTCCCTCACTGATCTCGTGCAAAACTCTGCGTCTTTACAGCGTCCCATTTGTGATAACATTTTGATTGCAGTCATTTTGTGCACCAGGCAGGAGGAACAAGGCGACAGGAATCTGTCTGTATTGAAAGGCCCTGTGGTTGTAACAGTCGGCCATGTTGGAGATCGAGCGTCCAATTAAACATCGCATTTTATAGATTAAAGGAGCGGTAAGCTTCAATTTTTAAACTTAATTTAATTTAAAGAGGATACATTCTGCCCTTTATATTTTTAAATACAAATTTTATTTATTATTCTCTTGTCAGCCATGACTCAATCAGTATCTCTCTCTCTCTCCTCTCTGAGTCAGAAGGTCGTGGGTTCGAGCCCCCACTCCAGAGACTCGAGCCCCATAATCCAGGCCGACACTCCCAGCGCCAGTACTGAGGGAGTGCCGCACTGTCGGAGGTGCCGTCTCTCGGATAAGACATTAAACCGAGGCCCCGTCTGCCCCTCTCAGGGGAGGTATACAGAGATACACGCACCAGAAGGCCCACACAGGATGCCACGGATCGAATTGCGCACAGCAGATGTCACACTTAGTTACAGATGCAAAAACAATTGACAAAAGGAGAACGAAAGCCAGCGAAGCGCAGCCTGAAATTCACAAGCACCTTCCGATCTGCAAACAGGCACTGGTTATCCTCATCCCGTGCTCACTTGCTCGCAGTTGGAGTCTGCGCTCTTAAAGAACGAACTTGCCTTTCTATCGTGCCTTTCACGACCTCAGGACGTCCCAAGACGCTTTACAGGCAATGAAGTGTAGCCACTGTTGTCATGTAGGAAACGCGGCAGCCGATTTGCGCACAGCAAGATCCCACAAACAGCAATGTGATAATGAGCAGATCATCTGTGTTTTTTTAGTGATGTTGGTTGAGGGATAAATATTGGCCCCAGGACACCTGGGGAGAACTCCCCCCCCTGCTCTTCTTCCAATAGCGGCCGTGGGATCTTTTACATCCACCCGAGAAGCGTCTCCAAAGAGAACAGGCCCAGCCTTTTCGGCCTTTCGGGATAACTACGGCCTTTTAAGCTGGGGGTCATCTTCATAACCCTCCTGTGGGCTCTGTCCAAAGCTTCTGTATCGCCCGCCATGTGAGTGGACCAAAACTGGACGCGAATGCGATCTACCAAGTGTCCTGTCGTGCAGGGACGGGATGGTGTGCGTCCCTTTCAAAATATACAACAAGCAAACGCAAGAGAAGGAACACGGTTAAACAAACTCACGGCGAAAGCCATCGTGAAGGTGCCGTGTACTGAGGGGACACACGCACGCAGGCACTGAGCTCGAGAAAAAGAATCCAGTTTGCATTTTCTGTAACTTAATTCCAAATTTACGATTCAGTTGAATTGCTGCTGAGCCCTGCGTCTATTCACACACAACCCGTGTCAAGGTTAGCAATTTTCAGCTTACTGACAAAAACCCAATTAACCCCCCGACTACCGGATGAGGAACCTAGAATCATACAGGGCAGGTGGAGGCCATTCGGCCCATCGTGCCTGTGCCAGCTCTCTGAAAGAGCTCTCCAATTAGTCCCACTCCCCCCCTGCTCTTTCCCCGTAGCCCTGCAAATTTTTTCTCCTTTTCTTGCATTTATCCAATTCCCCTTTTGAAAGTTATTATTGAATCTGCTTCCACCGCCCTTTCAGGCAGCGCATTCCAGATCATCACAACTCGCTGCGTAAGAAATGTCTCCTCATCTCCCCCCCTCTGGCTCTTTTGCCGATCACCTGTCAATCTGTGTCCTCTGGTCACCGACCCTTCTGCTAGTGGAAAGAGTTTCTCCTTATTTACTCCATCAAAACCCCTCATGATTTTGAACACCTCTGTTAAATCTCCCCTTAACCTTCTCTGCTCCGAGGAGAACAATCCCAGCTTCTCCAGTCTCTCCACATAACTGAAGTCCGTCATCCCTGGTACCATTCTAGTAAATCTCCTCTGCACCCTCTCCAAGGCCTTGACATCCTTCCTAAAGTGTGAGGCCCAGAATTGGACACAATACTCCAGCTGAGGCCTGACCGGTGATTTATAAAGTTTACCGTAACTTTCTTGTCCCTTATTTTACCAGAGCCAGCCGGTGACCAGGAGGCTCGTGGTTCAGGCCCACTAACAGGCTGGCCTGCCAAACGAGGGTCCTTTCCCCTTGTCGGGTGTCACTGATTCTGACATGGGCAGCACTTTGTATCGAGGCCCTTCAGCAGGTTCCATCTTAACCCGTCTCTAGCGATTACAGACAGCAGCTCTGTCACCACAGAGAGAGAGAGAGAGAAAGAGAGAGAGAGACACACAGATATAGAAAGAGAGAGAGAGAGAGAGAGAGACAGAGATAGAGAGAGAGAGAGAGAGGAAAAGAGAGAGAGAGAGGAAAAGAGAGAAGAGGGAGCGAAGCAGCAACAAACAAATGCTTCCAAGCATGGCAATGTACCAAAAATTATTCACAAATATTCAGTCATCTCCACACTGAGGCCACAAACATGACAAGGGAGCTAACTAAGTATTACAATTTCATTATTTGTGTGGCAATTCATTCAAAGAGGAGAGTCAGTTCTGCGTTCTGTTGCGACGGCAAATTGTTTGTAACAATTTCAACTGCCAATTTTTTTTTTTTTGGCTGTCCCAATGGTCGGGCGGCAACTAGAAACCGCTTATTAATTTTTGATGACCGTGACGGTTTCTCAAGATGCTTGCTCCGCAGTTGCCCCCCCTCAGGTACTTGAGCATTCCACGCTGATCAGGCCAACACGGCATCCACCTCAAGCATTAATTAATTCGTGGCAGTCAAATCCACTGAATTCTAGTTATTCTGCGCTGGCTCGGTGGTAATGGGATGGGTTACACACCGGGTATGATTGACACTCAACCAAATCTTTTCTGTGGATGCTTTGCTTCGCAGCAGTCTTCACTAGAGAAGAGGCCGCTGCTAGTGTAGCAGCAAAGGAGGCGGTAGGAACGATACTGGATAGGATTAAAATAGATACAGAGGAGATTAAAAGATTGGCAGTAGAAAAGTCACCCGGTCCGGTTACCGAGGGAAGTAAGGGTGGAAATTGCGGAGGCTCTGGCCACAATCTTCCAATCCTCCTTAGATATAGGGGAGTGTCGGAGGACTGGAGGATTGCAAATGTCACACCCCTGTTCAAAAAAGGGGAGAGGGATAAACCCGACAATTACAGGCCAGTCAGCCTAACGTCGGTGGTGGGGAAACTTTTAGAGACAATAATCAGAGACAAAATTAATTGGCGCTTGGAAAAGTATAGGAGAATAACTGAAAGTCAGCACGGATTTGTTTAGGGAAAATCATGTTTGACTAACTTGATTGAGTTCTTTGATGAAGTAACGGAGAGGGTTGATGAGGGTAGTGCGGTTGATGTTGTGTATACGGACTTTCAAAAGGCATTTGATAAAGTGCCACATAATAGACTTGTTACCAAAGTAAAGACCGTGGGATTAAAGGGACAGTGGCAGTGTGGATACAAAATTGGCTAAGGGGCAGAAAGCAGAGAGTAGTGGTGAAGGGTTGTTTTTCAGACTGGAGGGAAGTTTACAGTGGTGTTCCCCAGGGGTCAGTATTAGGACCACTGCTCTTTTTGATGTGTATTAACGACCTGGACTTGGGTATAGAGGGTAGAATTTCAAAGTTTGCAGATGTCATGAAACTCGGGAATGTAGTAAACAATGAGGAGGATAGTAACAGACTTCAGGAGGACGTAGACAGACTGGTGAAATGGGCAGACACATGGCAGATGAAATTTAACACAGAGAAGTGTGAAGTGATGCATTTTGGTAGGAAGAATGAGGAGAGGCAAAATAAAATAAATGGCACAATTTTAAAGGGGGTGCAGGAACAGAGAGACCTGGGGGTGTATGTACACAAATCTTTGAAGGTGGCAGGACAAGTTAAGAAAGCATTTGGGATCCTGGGCTTTATTAATAGAGGCACAGAGTACAAAAGCAAGGAAGTTATGCTAAAACGTTATAAATCACTAGTAAGCTCTGGAATTCCCTCCCTAAACCTCTCCGCCTCTCTCTCCTCCTTTAAGTCGCTCCTTAAAACCCACCTCCTTCACCTGTCCTAACATCTTCTTAGGTGGGTCGCTGTAAAATTTTGTCTGAAAATGCTCCTGTGAAGCACGTTTTACTACGTTAAAGGCGCCATATAAATGCAAACTAGTTGTTGTTGAGGCCTAGCTTTGGAGGTCTCATTTTGGTTCCGTTCTGCTTCTTTCTTACATTCTGTCACAGACTATTTCTCTCTGTGCCGTGCTCTGAATCATTCTGTTTCTCTCCCTTCACTCTCGGTCACAGGTCGGGTGCCCCTCAGGAACTCTCACATTCCCTGTGCCTCTGCTCACGCTCTCCGATATGTCCGTCTGTCACAGTCTGTTTCTTTCTGTGTCGATACAATTTCTCTCTCTCATGCTTTGTCTGTCACGCTTTCCTCTGCGTGTGTTTCTCTCTGTTACCCTGCTTTGCTTCTTGGTCCCCCTGTCGCACTTTCTGCTGCACTGCCGGAGGTGCCGTCTTTCGGATGAGACGTTAAACCGAGGCCCAGTCTGCCCCTCTCGGGTGGACGTAAAAGATCTCACGGCCACTATTTCGAAGAAGAGCAGGGGGGGAGTTCTCCCCGGTGACCTGGCTAATATTTATCCCTCAACCAACATCACTAAAACAGATGACCTGGTCATTATCTCACCGCTGTTTGTGGGATCTTGCTGTGTGCAAATTGGCTGCCTCGTTTCCTACATTACAACAGTGACTATGCTTCAAAAGTACTTCATTGGCTGTAAAGCGCTTTGGGACGTCCTGAGGTCATGAAAGGCGCTATATAAATGCAGGTCTTTCTTTTTTTTTAACCTATATAGGTTCTCTGGAAGATGACACAGCCCCTTTAAACTAAGCATCCACTGTTGGCGTAGAGACGCTGTTATCTGATGGGACTGCACAATATTCAGTGACAGAAGCTGGTGGTTTATTAATGCCTTAAGGGAATTATTCAAAGGTATTAATAACATGAGCGATTGCACAATGGGTTGTCAAAATGACTCCACGTTATTATGCTAATGCATAATTGGCCCTCTTTCATAATCATAGTTTATTTTGTTGTACTCCAGCTGTACGATTATTTGTCATTTTTTCTTCATAACTCACTTAAACAACAATAACAGCACTGGTTACAGCAATGGCCAATAATGGACGGCCATGAGCTGGCGTCAAGGCAGTTGCAGTAAGTAAGGGATTGAGGCTGAATCACTCTCTGCCTCTGCTCTGGGAGCCTGGAGGCTGGCCGGCCCACGATCTTAACATCTTTGATTGTGTGTCGGGTCTGTGGGTGTGAGACACGCTCTGGAACCCCCGGTCATGCTCTGGAACACCGGGTCATGCTCTGGAACCCACGGTCACGCTCTGGAACCCACGGTCACGCTCTGGAACCCCGGGTCACGCTCTGGAACACCAGTCACGCTCTGGAACACCAGTCACGCTCTGAACCCCAGTCACGCTCTGGAACCTCAGTCACGCTCTGGAACCTCAGTCACGCTCTGGAACCCCAGTCACGCTCTGGAACCTCAGTCACGCTCTGGAACCTCAGTCACGCTCTGGAACCTCAGTCACGCTCTGGAACCTCAGTCACGCTCTGGAACCTCAGTCACGCTCTGGAACCTCAGTCACGCTCTGGAACCCCAAGTCATACTCTGGAACCCCCGGTCACACTCTGGAACCCCAGTCACGCTCTGGAACCTCAGTCACGCTCTGGAACCTCAGTCACGCTCTGGAACCTCAGTCACGCTCTGGAACCCCAGTCACGCTCTGGAACCTCAGTCACGCTCTGGAACCTCAGTCACGCTCTGGAACCCCCGGTCACACTCTGGAACCCCCGGTCACACCCTGGAACCCCCGGTCACACTCTGGAACCTCAGTCACACTCTGGAACCCCAAGTCACGCTCTGGAACCTCAGTCACGCTCTGGAACCCCAGTCACGCTCTGGAACCTCAGTCACGCTCTGGAACCTCAGTCACGCTCTGGAACCTCAGTCACGCTCTGGAACCTCAGTCACGCTCTGGAACCCCCGGTCACACTCTGGAACCTCAGTCACACTCTGGAACCCCAAGTCACACTCTGGAACCTCAGTCACGCTCTGGAACCCCAGTCACGCTCTGAAAACAGAGTGCGTAATTTAAGGCTGACAGACCAGTAGGCGGCGAGCGACATTGGTGAAGGTGTCGCCCTTCATTCAGCCGGTCCCCTCTTTAAGTAGAGGCTGAAGGTGTCAGGAGGGTTCAGGGTAGGGTTGGTACATTGAAGGATGAGATCAAACGGGTCTTCTAGATTTTAACCCATCCAGTCCAGACATGGGCCGGGTCCCCAGGCAGAGCACCCCCTGGGGGTTTCCCTCCTGCCCGCACCCCAGTAAAAATCCAGGCCTTTCTGTCAAGACCCACACATGATGGATGTACACTCGTGTGAGGTACCAGGGGGTTGCTGGTCTTAATGTAACCAAAACTCAGCACCTCGGGGCAACCTCTGATTCTGACAAGAGGAGCACTGAATAGTGAAGAGTTAATCTTGAGAGAACTTTCATTTATATAACGTACTACATCCCATTTCTCAGTACATCATGTAATAACATGCTGTACAAGTCCTTTCAAGTGTTAGTGAAATATAAGTTCATTTTTTTTCGTACAGTTATTCCAAAGCACTTTCATGTAATTTGAATTGCAGGCACTGTTTCTTTGTAGGTTTACTGCAGCAGCCATTTTCTGCACAGCAAGATCTCACAAGCAGCAATGAGCTGAATGTTGAGTTAATCTGATCTAGTGATGTTGGTTGAGGGATAAATATTGGCCCCAGGACACCGGGGAGAACTCCCCCCTGCTCTTCTTCCAATAGTGGCCGTGGGATCTTTTACATCCACCTGAGAGGGGCAGACGGGGCCTCAGTTTAACGTCTCATCCGAAAGACGGCACCTCCGACAGTGCGGCACTCCCTCAGTACTGGCACCGGGAGTGTCGGCCTGGATTACGGGGCTCAAGTCTCTGGAGTGGGGGCTCGAACCCACGACCTTCTGACTCAGAGGCGAGAGTGATACCCACTGAGCCAAGCTGACACTTACCTTGTGTTCAACCAAATTGTGTAGAAAGAGGCCGTTGCATTTTGAACATATCAGGACACCACACAATGACATGACCTACACAATGACATGACCTATGTGGCTCTTGTGTGTTCTGCTGATCTTACTGCCCGGGAATAAAGACAGCAACATCTTAAAACAAGTAATTGTGATGAATGTGGCAGCACTGCGAGAGTGTGACACCCCCAGAAACACACAAACGGGTGATTCCAAAGAGTTTCCAAATCAAGCCACTGAGAAATCTGCTCAGGCAGAGTCTCTGTCTGCCTGATACGGAGAATGCACACTCTCCCCAAAGGGACACAGTCCCTTGCCTGATGTGGAGTGCACACTCTCTCCCCAAAGGTCTTGGCTGTGATGCCCGCCCAGTCAAATAGCCAGCCACACTCACTGTCGATGCTCGTACGTGAATAATGGTCATTTGGCCTCTGAGTCGGAAGGTCGTGGGTTCGAGCCCCACTCCAGAGACTCGAGCACACAATCCAGGCCGACACTCCCGGCGCCAGTACTGAGGGAGTGCTGCACTGTCGGAGGTGCCATCTTTTGGGATGAGACATTAAACCGAGGCCCCGTCTGCCCCTCTCAGGTGGATGTAAAAGATCCCACGGCCACTATTGGAAGAAGAGCAGGGGGGAGTTCTCCCCGGTGTCCTGGGGCCAATATTTATCCCTCAACCAACATTAGTAAAAAAGATGATCCAGTCATTACCAGATTGCTGTTTGTGGGATCTTGCTGTGCGCAAATTGGCCGCCCCATTTCCGACATTACAACAGTGACAACACTTCAAAAAAAGTACTTCATTGGCTCTGGGGCGCTTTGGGACGTCCTGAGGTCGTGAAAGGCGCTATATAAATGCAAGTCTTTCTTTCTTTGCGAGAGGGAGTGGAAAGAGCCCAGTGCCCATGGATCTACAAGAGTCAACACCTTCAGGAGAGAAAGGGAGTGAGAAGGCAGTCACTCTGCTGTGTGTTGACACTTCCAGCCGTCTTCTTGTCAGATAGTCGATGTTATTGAAGTGTGGCGCTCGTAGTCTTTGTGACTCAGTAACCTCAGCTGATCTCGCTGTAATTTAATACCCCCGGTGGGGCTGTCTGGTGAGTTGCAGCGACGTTGTGAAGTGTGGCTGTCAGTCATACTCGACTGAAGTGGGTTTCGCCGCCGACACCCACAACAGTGTGGGGCCAGGGTGTGACATTTCCCCAACAAATGGAAAATCTCTCCAATCGCCGTTAACCACAAGGCTGCAGAATTGTGATGAGAAAGACATTTTTACATCGAAAAAAAACAGACGTGACAGAGGTCCAAATTAGGAAATGGAATTAATTGAGGCTTTGAATGCTTAATCGTGCATCCGATGCTGCACTATGGTGCTGAGTGACTCACTGACCCTACCATAGTTGTCAACCAATTGGCCCCATCACAGGACAGCTGGCTCTCTGTACGACTCACGAACCACACTGTACCTCAGCCATCACTGTGCGAATTACCGATCTCGCTGTGTGACTGACTGACCAGAAAGAGCCAGATACAAAAACACTCAAGATCCTAGACTTTCCACTCACCCTGTACCAAAATGTCCCCTATGTCTATCAAAAACTATTCAATCAAACGTTGCAACAATTTGCATCTCTACAGCACCGTTAACGTCGTAAAACGTCTCAAGGCGCTTCGCAGGAGCGATTATCAGACAAGACCTGACACCGAGCCACATAAGGAGATATTAGGACAGGTGACCTAAAGCTCGGTCAAAGAGGTAGGTTTTAAGGAGCGTCTTAAAGGAGGAGAGAGAGGCGGAGAGGTTTAGGGAGGGAATTCCAGAGCTTAGGGCCCGGGCAGCTGAAGGCACGGCCGCCAATGGTGGAATGAAGAAAAACGGGGATGCGCAAGAGGCCAGAGATGGAGGAGCGCAGAGATCTGGGAGGGTTGTAGGGCTGGAGGAGGTTACAGAGATAGGGAGGGGGCGCGAGGCCATGTTGGGATCAGGAGAAGCATTTGGTAAGATGCATCAGTGGAAGCTGACTCTCCAAGCTATTGGTAAAGCAGCAATCTCACTGGGATGGACCATGATGTTCACACTAAACTGATGCCTTGCGGTATTCAACTGAAGATGGGAGACGATTGGCACAACACAGCTTTTGCTTTTGGTCTTTCATTCATAAATTCTGTCCCCTGCCGAAGGTTGATTCTTGATGAGCACGACGGAAGTGGCTAATCTCCCAGTGTAAGCCCAGGTGATAAGCTTGGTCAGACTATTCGACCATAGGGGTCATCGTGGCCAAGCCTGGTCCAGCAAAACACCTGAGCATTTTGCAGGGGTGGGGGGTCAAGGGAGGCAAGAGCACTGGGTGAACTGCGGGCTCCTTGCCTGATTGTTTTCCTCCCCAGCCTGGGGCATCCGAGAACGCCCTGACTGACTTCAGCGAACTCAGTGGAGGCCAGATTCGAAACCTGGACCCTTCCTCCGATGTGGGGCTCAGTAGCACTCTGGGGTATTGCACGTAGACCCTGAGCGACCGGGGGGGGCGCACCTGTGCTTTCTGCGGCCTGTTCGACCAGCCAGGCCTGTCTCCTGCTAATGGAGCGGCTAAAGTAAAGTGAATTAACCCCTTGAGCGCCAGGAAGATTCGGGATACCAGATGGTGGTGAAAAATACAGGATAACAGGGAGTGATGAACAGACAGTGATGAACAATCCAGGATAACAGACGGTGATGAACAGTACAGGATAACAGGGAGTGATGAACAGTACAGGATAACAGGCAGTGACGAACAGTACAGGATAACGGGGAGTGATGTACAGTACAGGATAACAGGCAGCGATGAACAGTACAGGATAACAGGGAGTGATGAACAGTACAGGATAACAGGGAGTGATAAACAGTACAGGATAACAGGCAGTGATGAACAGTACAGGATAACAGGGAGTGATGAACAGTACAGGATAACAGGCAGTGATGAACAGTGCAGGATAACAGGCAGTGATGAACAGTACAGGATAACAGGCAGTGATGAACAGTACAGGATAACAGGCAGTGATGAACAGTACAGGATAACAGGGAGTGATGAACAGTACAGGATAACAGGGGGTGATGAACAATACAGGATAACAGGCAGTGATGAACAGTACAATATAACTGGGAGTGATGAACAGTACAATATAACTGGGAGTGATGAACAGTACAGGATAACAGGCAGTGATGAACAGTACAGGATAACAGGGAGTGATAAACAGTACAGGATAACAGGCAGCGATGAACAGTACAGGATAACAGGGAGTGATAAACAGTACAGGATAACAGGCAGTGATGAACAGTGCAGGATAACAGGCAGTGATGAACAGTACAGGATAACAGGCAGTGATGAACAGTACAGGATAATAGGGAGTGATAAACAGTACAATATAACTGGGAGTGATGAACAGTACAATATAACTGGGAGTGATGAACAGTACAGGATAACAGGCAGTGATGAACAGTACAGGATAACAGGGCGTGATGTACAGTACAGGATAACAGGCAGTGATAAACAGTACAGGATAACAGACGGTGATGAACAGTACAGGATAACAGGCAGTGATGAACAGTACAGGATAACAGGGAGTGATGAACAGTACAGGATAACAGACGGTGATGAACAATCCAGGATAACAGGGAGTGATGGACAGTGATGAACAATACACGATAACAGACGGTGATGAACAGACAGTGATGAACAATACAGGATAACAGGGAGTGATGAACAGCACAAGATAACAGGGAGTGATGAACAGTACAGGATAACAGGCAGTGATGAACAGTACAGGATAACAGGGAGCGATGAACAGTACAGGATAACAGGGAGTGATGAACAGTACAGGATAACAGGCAGTGATGAACAGTACAGGATAACAGGCAGTGATGAACAGTACAGGATAACAGGCAGTGATGAACAGTACAGGATAACAGGCAGTGATGAACAGTACAGGATAACAGGCAGTGATGAACAGTACAGGATAACAGGGAGCAATGTACAGTACAGGATAACAGGCAGCGATGAACAGTACAGGATAACAGGCAGTGATGAACAGTACAGGATAACAGGCAGTGATGAACAGTACAGGATAACAGGGAGTGATGAACAGTACAGGATAACAGGCAGTGATGAACAGTACAGGATAACAGGCAGTGATGAACAGTACAGGATAACAGGGAGTGATGAACAGTACAGGATAACAGGGAGTGATGTACAGTACAGGATAACAGGCAGCGATGAACAGTACAGGATAACAGGCAGTGATGAACAGTACAGGATAACAGGGAGTGATGTACAGTACAGGATAACAGGCAGCGATGAACAGTACAGGATAACAGGGAGTGATGAACAGTACAGGATAACAGGGAGTGATAAACAGTACAGGATAACTGGCAGTGATGAACAGTACAGGATAACAGGGAGTGATGAACAGTACAGGATAACAGGCAGTGATGAACAGTACAGGATAACAGGGAGTAATAAACAGTACAGGATAACAGGCAGCGATGAACAGTACAGGATAACAGGGAGTGATAAACAGTACAGGATAACAGGCAGTGATGAACAGTACAGGATAACAGGCAGTGATGAACAGTACAGGATAACAGGGAGTGATAAACAGTACAGGATAACAGGGGGTGATGAACAATACAGGATAACAGGCAGTGATGAACAGTACAATATAACTGGGAGTGATGAACAGTACAATATAACTGGGAGTAATGAACAGTACAGGATAACAGGGAGTGATGAACAGTACAGGGTAACAGACAGTGATGAACAATACAGGATAACAGGGAGTGATGAACAGTACAGGATAACAGGGAGTGATGAACAGTACAGGGTAACAGACAGTGATGAACAGTACAGGATAACAGGCAGTGATGAACAGTACAGGATAACAGGGAGTGATGTACAGTACAGGATAACAGGCAGCGATGAACAGTACAGGATAACAGGCAGTGATGAACAGTACAGGATAACAGGGAGTGATGTACAGTACAGGATAACAGGCAGCGATGAACAGTACAGGATAACAGGGAGTGATGAACAGTACAGGATAACAGGGAGTGATGAACAGTGCAGGATAACAGGCAGTGATGAACAGTACAGGATAACAGGCAGTGATGAACAGTACAGGATAACAGGCAGTGATGAACAGTACAGGATAACAGGGGGTGATGAACAATACAGGATAACAGGCAGTGATGAACAGTACAATATAACTGGGAGTGATGAACAGTACAATATAACTGGGAGTGATGAACAGTACAGGATAGCAGGCAGTGATGAACAGTACAGGATAACAGGGAGTGATAAACAGTACAGGATAACAGGCAGCGATGAACAGTACAGGATAACAGGGAGTGATAAACAGTACAGGATAACAGGCAGTGATGAACAGTACAGGATAACAGGCAGTGATGAACAGTACAGGATAACAGGCAGTGATGAACAGTACAGGATAACAGGGAGTGATAAACAGTACAGGATAACAGGCGGTGATGAACAGTACAATATAACTGGGAGTGATGAACAGTACAATATAACTGGGAGTGATGAACAGTACAGGATAACAGGGAGTGATGAACAGTACAGGGTAACAGACAGTGATGAACAATACAGGATAACAGGGAGTGATGAACAGTACAGGATAACAGGGAGTGATGAACAGTACAGGGTAACAGACATTGATGAACAGTACAGGATAACAGGCAGTGATGAACAGTACAAGATAACTGGGAGTGATGAACAGTACAAGATAACTGGGAGTGATGAACAGTACAGGATAATAGGGAGTGATGAACAATAAAGGATAACAGGAAGTGATGAACAGTACAGGATAACAGGGAGTGATGTACAGTACAGGATAACAGGGAGTGATGAACAGTACAGGATAACAGGCAGTGATGAACAGTACAGGATAACAGGGAGTGATGTACAGCACAGGATAACAGGGAGTGATGAACAGCACAGGATAACAGGCAGTGATGAACATCACAGGATAACAGGGAGTGATGAACAGCACAGGATAACAGGGAGTGATGAACAGCACAGGATAACAGGGAGTGATGAACAGTACAGGATAACAGCCAGTGATGAACAGTACAGGATAACAGGGGGTGATGAACAATACAGGATAACAGGCAGTGATGAACAGTACAATATAACTGGGAGTGATGAACAGTACAGGATAACAGGGAGTGATGAACAGTACAGGGTAACAGACAGTAATGAACAATACAGGATAACAGGGAGTGATGAACAGTACAAGATAACTGGGAGTGATGAACAGTACAGGATAATAGGGAGTGATGAACAATAAAGGATAACAGGGAGTGATGAACAGTACAAGATAACTGGGAGTGATGAACAGTACAGGATAATAGGGAGTGATGAACAATAAAGGATAACAGGGAGTGATGAACAGCACAGGATAACAGGCAGTGATGAACAATACAAGATAACTGGGAGTGATGAACAGTACAGGATAACAGGCAGTGATGAACAATACAAGATAACTGGGAGTGATGAACAGTACAAGATAACTGGGAGTGATGAACAATACAGGATAACAGGGAGTGATGAACAGCACAGGATAACAGGCAGTGATGAACAATACAAGATAACTGGGAGTGATGAACAGTACAGGATAACAGGCAGTGATGAACAATACAAGATAACTGGGAGTGATGAACAGTACAGGATAACAGGCAGTGATGAACAATACAAGATAACTGGGAGTGATGAACAGTACAAGATAACTGGGAGTGATGAACAATACAGGATAACAGGGAGTGATGAACAGCACAGGATAGCAGACAGTGATGAACAATACAGGATAACAGGGAGTGATGAACAGTACAGGATAACAGGGAGTGATGAACAGTACAATATAAATGGGAGTGATGAACAGTACAATATAACTGGGAGTGATGAACAGTACAGGATAACAGGGAGTGATGAACAGTACAGGGTAACAGACAGTGATGAACAATACAGGATAACAGGGAGTGATGAACAGTACAGGATAACAGGGAGTGATGAACAGTACAGGGTAACAGACAGTGATGAACAGTACAGGATAACAGGCAGTGATGAACAGTACAAGATAACTGGGAGTGATGAACAGTACAAGATAACTGGGAGTGATGAACAGTACAGGATAATAGGGAGTGATGAACAATAAAGGATAACAGGAAGTGATGAACAGTACAGGATAACAGGGAGTGATGTACAGTACAGGAGAACAGGGAGTGATGAACAGTACAGGATAACAGGCAGTGATGAACAGTACAGGATAACAGGGAGTGATGTACAGCACAGGATAACAGGGAGTGATGAACAGCACAGGATAACAGGCAGTGATGAACATCACAGGATAACAGGGAGTGATGAACAGCACAGGATAACAGGGAGTGATGAACAGCACAGGATAACAGGGAGTGATGAACAGTACAGGATAACAGCCAGTGATGAACAGTACAGGATAACAGGGGGTGATGAACAATACAGGATAACAGGCAGTGATGAACAGTACAATATAACTGGGAGTGATGAACAGTACAGGATAACAGGGAGTGATGAACAGTACAGAGTAACAGACAGTAATGAACAATACAGGATAACAGGGAGTGATGAACAGTACAAGATAACTGGGAGTGATGAACAGTACAGGATAATAGGGAGTGATGAACAATAAAGGTTAACAGGGAGTGATGAACAGTACAGGATAACAGGCAGTGATGAACAGTACAAGATAACTGGGAGTGATGAACAGTACAGGATAATAGGGAGTGATGAACAATAAAGGATAACAGGGAGTGATGAACAGCACAGGATAACAGGCAGTGATGAACAATACAAGATAACTGGGAGTGATGAACAGTACAGGATAACAGGCAGTGATGAACAATACAAGATAACTGGGAGTGATGAACAGTACAAGATAACTGGGAGTGATGAACAATACAGGATAACAGGGAGTGATGAACAGCACAGGATAACAGGCAGTGATGAACAATACAAGATAACTGGGAGTGATGAACAGTACAGGATAACAGGCAGTGATGAACAATACAAGATAACTGGGAGTGATGAACAGTACAGGATAACAGGCAGTGATGAACAATACAAGATAACTGGGAGTGATGAACAGTACAAGATAACTGGGAGTGATGAACAATACAGGATAACAGACAGTGATGAACAGCACAGGATAACAGGCAGTGATGAACAATACAAGATAACTGGGAGTGATGAACAGTACAGGATAACAGGCAGTGATGAACAATACAAGATAACTGGGAGTGATGAACAGTACAAGATAACTGGGAGTGATGAACAATACAGGATAACAGGGAGTGATGAACAGCACAGGATAGCAGACAGTGATGAACAATACAGGATAACAGGGAGTGATGAACAGTACAGGATAACAGGGAGTGATGAACAGTACAGGATAACAGGGAGTGATGAACAGTACAGGATAACAGGCAGTGATGAACAGTACAGGATAACTGGGAGTGATAAACAGTACAGGATAACTGGGAGTGATGAACAGTACAGGATAACAGGCAGTGATAAACAGTACAGGATAACTGTGAGTGATAAACAGTACAGGATAACAGGCAGTGATGAACAGTACAGGATAACTGGGAGTGATAAACAGTACAGGATAACAGGCAGTGATGTACAGCACAGGATAACAGGCAGTGATGAACAGTACAGGATAACTGGGAGTGATGAACAGTACAGGATAACTGGGAGTGATAAACAGTACAGGATAACTGGGAGTGATGAACAGTACAGGATAACAGGCAGTGATAAACAGTACTGGATAACTGGGAGTGATAAACAGTACAGGATAACTGTGAGTGATAAACAGTACAGGATAACAGGCAGTGATGAACAGTACAGGATAACTGGGAGTGATGAACAGTACAGGATAACAGGCAGTGATGTACAGCACAGGATAACAGGCAGTGATGAACAGTACAGGATAACTGGGAGTGATGAACAGTACAGGATAACTGGGAGTGATGAACAGTACAGGATAACTGGGAGTGATGAACAGTACAGGATAACAGGCAGTGATAAACAGTACAGGATAACTGGGAGTGATAAACAGTACAGGATAACAGGCAGTGATAAACAGTACAGGATAACAGGGAGTGATGAACAGCACAGGATAACAGACTGTGATGAACAATACAGGATAACAGGGAGTGATGAACAGTACAGGATAACAGGGAGTGATGAACAGTACAGGATAACAGGCAGTGATGAACAGTACAGGATAACAGGCAGTGATGAACAGTACAGGATAACAGGGAGTGATGTACAGTACAGGATAACAGGCAGTGATAAACAGTACAGGATAACAGGGAGCGATGAACAGTACAGGATAACAGGGAGTGATGAACAGTACAGGATAACAGGCAGTGATGAACAGTACAGGATAACAGGCAGTGATGAACAGTACAGGATAACAGGCAGTGATGAACAGTACAGGATAACAGGCAGTGATGAACAGTACAGGATAACAGGCAGTGATGAACAGTACAGGATAACAGGGAGCAATGTACAGTACAGGATAACAGGCAGCGATGAACAGTACAGGATAACAGGCAGTGATGAACAGTACAGGATAACAGGCAGTGATGAACAGTACAGGATAACAGGGAGTGATGAACAGTACAGGATAACAGGCAGTGATGAACAGTACAGGATAACAGGCAGTGATGAACAGTACAGGATAACAGGGAGTGATGAACAGTACAGGATAACAGGGAGTGATGTACAGTACAGGATAACAGGCAGCGATGAACAGTACAGGATAACAGGCAGTGATGAACAGTACAGGATAACAGGGAGTGATGTACAGTACAGGATAACAGGCAGCGATGAACAGTACAGGATAACAGGGAGTGATGAACAGTACAGGATAACAGGGAGTGATAAACAGTACAGGATAACTGGCAGTGATGAACAGTACAGGATAACAGGGAGTGATGAACAGTACAGGATAACAGGCAGTGATGAACAGTACAGGATAACAGGGAGTAATAAACAGTACAGGATAACAGGCAGCGATGAACAGTACAGGATAACAGGGAGTGATAAACAGTACAGGATAACAGGCAGTGATGAACAGTACAGGATAACAGGCAGTGATGAACAGTACAGGATAACAGGGAGTGATAAACAGTACAGGATAACAGGGGGTGATGAACAATACAGGATAACAGGCAGTGATGAACAGTACAATATAACTGGGAGTGATGAACAGTACAATATAACTGGGAGTGATGAACAGTACAGGATAACAGGGAGTGATGAACAGTACAGGGTAACAGACAGTGATGAACAATACAGGATAACAGGGAGTGATGAACAGTACAGGATAACAGGGAGTGATGAACAGTACAGGGTAACAGACAGTGATGAACAGTACAGGATAACAGGCAGTGATGAACAGTACAGGATAACAGGGAGTGATGTACAGTACAGGATAACAGGCAGCGATGAACAGTACAGGATAACAGGCAGTGATGAACAGTACAGGATAACAGGGAGTGATGTACAGTACAGGATAACAGGCAGCGATGAACAGTACAGGATAACAGGGAGTGATGAACAGTACAGGATAACAGGGAGTGATAAACAGTACAGGATAACTGGCAGTGATGAACAGTACAGGATAACAGGGAGTGATGAACAGTACAGGATAACAGGCAGTGATGAACAGTGCAGGATAACAGGCAGTGATGAACAGTACAGGATAACAGGCAGTGATGAACAGTACAGGATAACAGGCAGTGATGAACAGTACAGGATAACAGGGGGTGATGAACAATACAGGATAACAGGCAGTGATGAACAGTACAATATAACTGGGAGTGATGAACAGTACAATATAACTGGGAGTGATGAACAGTACAGGATAGCAGGCAGTGATGAACAGTACAGGATAACAGGGAGTGATAAACAGTACAGGATAACAGGCAGCGATGAACAGTACAGGATAACAGGGAGTGATAAACAGTACAGGATAACAGGCAGTGATGAACAGTACAGGATAACAGGCAGTGATGAACAGTACAGGATAACAGGCAGTGATGAACAGTACAGGATAACAGGGAGTGATAAACAGTACAGGATAACAGGCGGTGATGAACAGTACAATATAACTGGGAGTGATGAACAGTACAATATAACTGGGAGTGATGAACAGTACAGGATAACAGGGAGTGATGAACAGTACAGGGTAACAGACAGTGATGAACAATACAGGATAACAGGGAGTGATGAACAGTACAGGATAACAGGGAGTGATGAACAGTACAGGGTAACAGACATTGATGAACAGTACAGGATAACAGGCAGTGATGAACAGTACAAGATAACTGGGAGTGATGAACAGTACAAGATAACTGGGAGTGATGAACAGTACAGGATAATAGGGAGTGATGAACAATAAAGGATAACAGGAAGTGATGAACAGTACAGGATAACAGGGAGTGATGTACAGTACAGGATAACAGGGAGTGATGAACAGTACAGGATAACAGGCAGTGATGAACAGTACAGGATAACAGGGAGTGATGTACAGCACAGGATAACAGGGAGTGATGAACAGCACAGGATAACAGGCAGTGATGAACATCACAGGATAACAGGGAGTGATGAACAGCACAGGATAACAGGGAGTGATGAACAGCACAGGATAACAGGGAGTGATGAACAGTACAGGATAACAGCCAGTGATGAACAGTACAGGATAACAGGGGGTGATGAACAATACAGGATAACAGGCAGTGATGAACAGTACAATATAACTGGGAGTGATGAACAGTACAGGATAACAGGGAGTGATGAACAGTACAGGGTAACAGACAGTAATGAACAATACAGGATAACAGGGAGTGATGAACAGTACAAGATAACTGGGAGTGATGAACAGTACAGGATAATAGGGAGTGATGAACAATAAAGGATAACAGGGAGTGATGAACAGTACAAGATAACTGGGAGTGATGAACAGTACAGGATAATAGGGAGTGATGAACAATAAAGGATAACAGGGAGTGATGAACAGCACAGGATAACAGGCAGTGATGAACAATACAAGATAACTGGGAGTGATGAACAGTACAGGATAACAGGCAGTGATGAACAATACAAGATAACTGGGAGTGATGAACAGTACAAGATAACTGGGAGTGATGAACAATACAGGATAACAGGGAGTGATGAACAGCACAGGATAACAGGCAGTGATGAACAATACAAGATAACTGGGAGTGATGAACAGTACAGGATAACAGGCAGTGATGAACAATACAAGATAACTGGGAGTGATGAACAGTACAGGATAACAGGCAGTGATGAACAATACAAGATAACTGGGAGTGATGAACAGTACAAGATAACTGGGAGTGATGAACAATACAGGATAACAGGGAGTGATGAACAGCACAGGATAGCAGACAGTGATGAACAATACAGGATAACAGGGAGTGATGAACAGTACAGGATAACAGGGAGTGATGAACAGTACAATATAAATGGGAGTGATGAACAGTACAATATAACTGGGAGTGATGAACAGTACAGGATAACAGGGAGTGATGAACAGTACAGGGTAACAGACAGTGATGAACAATACAGGATAACAGGGAGTGATGAACAGTACAGGATAACAGGGAGTGATGAACAGTACAGGGTAACAGACAGTGATGAACAGTACAGGATAACAGGCAGTGATGAACAGTACAAGATAACTGGGAGTGATGAACAGTACAAGATAACTGGGAGTGATGAACAGTACAGGATAATAGGGAGTGATGAACAATAAAGGATAACAGGAAGTGATGAACAGTACAGGATAACAGGGAGTGATGTACAGTACAGGAGAACAGGGAGTGATGAACAGTACAGGATAACAGGCAGTGATGAACAGTACAGGATAACAGGGAGTGATGTACAGCACAGGATAACAGGGAGTGATGAACAGCACAGGATAACAGGCAGTGATGAACATCACAGGATAACAGGGAGTGATGAACAGCACAGGATAACAGGGAGTGATGAACAGCACAGGATAACAGGGAGTGATGAACAGTACAGGATAACAGCCAGTGATGAACAGTACAGGATAACAGGGGGTGATGAACAATACAGGATAACAGGCAGTGATGAACAGTACAATATAACTGGGAGTGATGAACAGTACAGGATAACAGGGAGTGATGAACAGTACAGAGTAACAGACAGTAATGAACAATACAGGATAACAGGGAGTGATGAACAGTACAAGATAACTGGGAGTGATGAACAGTACAGGATAATAGGGAGTGATGAACAATAAAGGTTAACAGGGAGTGATGAACAGTACAGGATAACAGGCAGTGATGAACAGTACAAGATAACTGGGAGTGATGAACAGTACAGGATAATAGGGAGTGATGAACAATAAAGGATAACAGGGAGTGATGAACAGCACAGGATAACAGGCAGTGATGAACAATACAAGATAACTGGGAGTGATGAACAGTACAGGATAACAGGCAGTGATGAACAATACAAGATAACTGGGAGTGATGAACAGTACAAGATAACTGGGAGTGATGAACAATACAGGATAACAGGGAGTGATGAACAGCACAGGATAACAGGCAGTGATGAACAATACAAGATAACTGGGAGTGATGAACAGTACAGGATAACAGGCAGTGATGAACAATACAAGATAACTGGGAGTGATGAACAGTACAGGATAACAGGCAGTGATGAACAATACAAGATAACTGGGAGTGATGAACAGTACAAGATAACTGGGAGTGATGAACAATACAGGATAACAGACAGTGATGAACAGCACAGGATAACAGGCAGTGATGAACAATACAAGATAACTGGGAGTGATGAACAGTACAGGATAACAGGCAGTGATGAACAATACAAGATAACTGGGAGTGATGAACAGTACAAGATAACTGGGAGTGATGAACAATACAGGATAACAGGGAGTGATGAACAGCACAGGATAGCAGACAGTGATGAACAATACAGGATAACAGGGAGTGATGAACAGTACAGGATAACAGGGAGTGATGAACAGTACAGGATAACAGGGAGTGATGAACAGTACAGGATAACAGGCAGTGATGAACAGTACAGGATAACTGGGAGTGATAAACAGTACAGGATAACTGGGAGTGATGAACAGTACAGGATAACAGGCAGTGATAAACAGTACAGGATAACTGTGAGTGATAAACAGTACAGGATAACAGGCAGTGATGAACAGTACAGGATAACTGGGAGTGATGAACAATACAAGATAACTGGGAGTGATGAACAGTACAGGATAACAGGCAGTGATGAACAATACAAGATAACTGGGAGTGATGAACAGTACAAGATAACTGGGAGTGATGAACAATACAGGATAACAGACAGTGATGAACAGCACAGGATAACAGGCAGTGATGAACAATACAAGATAACTGGGAGTGATGAACAGTACAGGATAACAGGCAGTGATGAACAATACAAGATAACTGGGAGTGATGAACAGTACAAGATAACTGGGAGTGATGAACAATACAGGATAACAGGGAGTGATGAACAGCACAGGATAGCAGACAGTGATGAACAATACAGGATAACAGGGAGTGATGAACAGTACAGGATAACAGGGAGTGATGAACAGTACAGGATAACAGGGAGTGATGAACAGTACAGGAT
Source organism: Heptranchias perlo (assembly GCF_035084215.1). Classification (NCBI taxonomy): domain Eukaryota; kingdom Metazoa; phylum Chordata; class Chondrichthyes; order Hexanchiformes; family Hexanchidae; genus Heptranchias; species Heptranchias perlo. The sequence goes on along the minus strand of NC_090367.1, from coordinate 7,243,760 downwards.
AACAGGCAGTGATGAACAGTACAGGATAACTGGGAGTGATAAACAGTACAGGATAACTGGGAGTGATGAACAGTACAGGATAACAGGCAGTGATAAACAGTACAGGATAACTGTGAGTGATAAACAGTACAGGATAACAGGCAGTGATGAACAGTACAGGATAACTGGGAGTGATAAACAGTACAGGATAACAGGCAGTGATGTACAGCACAGGATAACAGGCAGTGATGAACAGTACAGGATAACTGGGAGTGATGAACAGTACAGGATAACTGGGAGTGATAAACAGTACAGGATAACTGGGAGTGATGAACAGTACAGGATAACAGGCAGTGATAAACAGTACTGGATAACTGGGAGTGATAAACAGTACAGGATAACTGTGAGTGATAAACAGTACAGGATAACAGGCAGTGATGAACAGTACAGGATAACTGGGAGTGATGAACAGTACAGGATAACAGGCAGTGATGTACAGCACAGGATAACAGGCAGTGATGAACAGTACAGGATAACTGGGAGTGATGAACAGTACAGGATAACTGGGAGTGATGAACAGTACAGGATAACTGGGAGTGATGAACAGTACAGGATAACAGGCAGTGATAAACAGTACAGGATAACTGGGAGTGATAAACAGTACAGGATAACAGGCAGTGATAAACAGTACAGGATAACAGGGAGTGATGAACAGCACAGGATAACAGACTGTGATGAACAATACAGGATAACAGGGAGTGATGAACAGTACAGGATAACAGGGAGTGATGAACAGTACAGGATAACAGGCAGTGATGAACAGTACAGGATAACAGGCAGTGATGAACAGTACAGGATAACAGGGAGTGATGAACAGTACAGGATAACAGGCAGTGATGAACAGTACAGGATAACAGGCAGTGATGAACAGTACAGGATAACAGGGAGTGATGAACAGTACAGGATAACAGGCAGTGATGAACAGTACAGGATAGCTACAGTGAAACCTTCACCTGATGCCATTCTCCTAAAGTCAACGAAGCTGTGTGTGTCAGTTTGAGCGTCAGTTTGAGCGTCAGTGTGTGAATGTATGTGAGTGTGAATGTGTGTGTGTTGGTGTGTCTGTGTGTGAGTTTGCACGTGGTATCTTCTTGCAGTCAACAGCTTTTCTCTTCACTGTCAACCACACGGCCAATTTTTGTATCATCTGCAAACTTCTTAATCATGCCCCTTACATTTAAGTCTAACTCATTAATATATATCACAAAAAGCAAAGGACCTCGTACTGAGCCCTGCGGAACCCCATTGGAAACAGCCTTCCAATCACAAAAACACCCGTCAACCATTACCCTTTTGTTTCCAGCCACTGAGCCAATTCTGGATCCAACTTGCCACTTTCCCTTGGATCCCATGGGCTTTTACTTTTCTGACCAGTCTGCCATGTGGGACCTTGTCAAAAGCCTTGCTAAAATCCATGTAGATTACATCAAACGCGCTACCCTCATCGATCCTCCTTGTTACCCCCTCAAAAAATTCAATCAAGTTGGTCAGACACGACCTTCCCTTAACAAATCCATGCTGACTGTCCTTGATTAACCCGTGCCTTTCTAAATGAGGATTAATACTGTCCCTCAGAATTGCCCACCACTGAGGTTAAGCTGACTGGCCTATAATTACTCGGTCTATCTCTTTCTCCTTTTTTAAATAATGATATTATGTTAGCAGTCCTCCAGTGCCACGCCAGACAGGATTGGAAAATGATGGTCAGAGCCTTCGCTCTTTGCTCCCTTTTCATTTTTGTTTCCACAATTATTATTGTCTCCCAATCGTTCAGGAGGGAACAGCACTGCCCAGTGTGCTGCTGAGCCGCACATAGACCAGGAAAGATCCCAGTTCGACTCCCCTTAGATGCTGAGCGAGCTGATCGCAGCCAGGGTGGAATTGGTGGTGCCACAATTGGTCTCAGCACCTCTGAGTGGAGGTGGCAATCAACCAGGGGGGCCTTCATCCAGTAAATTCTGTTGGAAAGTGCGTGCGTGTGAACATCGAGCGCGGACAGTATTGGGGTCTCTTCCCCCCTTGATCAAACAGCCAAGTGTGAACCAGTGTGAGACACAACCTCAGGGGAGGAAAGGAGTTAAAAGGAAAAGCTTTTGATAGCAGTGATTTGAGTACAGCCGACTGATAATTCTTCTGCACTAAAAAATTTGAATTGCAAGGATTGGACGAGAACCAGAGAATACAATGCTCAGGAAACATGTGGTTCTCGCACCTCCCTCACCCCCTGGCAGCACGCCATGATGAAGCTGGCACTGAGGTTACACAGGAACAGGAGGAGGCCATTCAGTCCTTCGAGCCTGTTCCGCTATTCAATTAGATCGTGGCTGGTCTGTATCTTAACTCCATCTACCCGCCTTGGTTCCGTGGCCCTTAATTCCCATTTCGAACAAAAATCTTTCCATCTCAGTTTTGAAATTTTCAATTGACCCCCAGCCTCAACAGCTTTTTGGGGGGGGGGGGGGAGAGAGAGTTCCAGATTCCCACTCCCCTTTGTGTGAGGAAGTGCTTCCTGACATCACCCCTGAACGGCCTGGCTCTAATTTTAAGGTTCTGCCCCCTTGTTCTGGACTCCCCCCACCAGAGGAAATAGTTTCTCTCTATCTACCCTATCGAATCCTTTAATCATCTTAAACACCTCGATAAGATCACAACTTCATCTTCTACACTCGAGGGGATCCAAGCCTCGTCTCTGCAACCTGGCCTCGTAATTTAACCCTTTTGGTCCATTCACCTACGAAATGAATGACCGTTCAGACGCAGCCGACTGCAGAGGACGAGGTTCCAACAGCTCCGAGCAGGCAAGCTGCTAATTAGCGGAGTCTGGTGTCTCCAGTCGATCGGCAGAGGTGACGAGCCGCTCGGTTTTGAGCATTCAATCCGACGCTAACCGCAGAGAGGTTCGGGGTTAATCACTGTGCACAATTAACGTTTGGAAGCATTCCGATAATTGTGACAGGGTCGGTCGCTCGACAAGACGCATGCCCTGTAGCACAGCCAGTAATGGAAAAACACTTTGCACCCTGACAATGGAGGGTGGTAAGGTCTGCTGTTCAGGGCAGTCGAAGCAGAGCCATTAGAGTAATTACTGCAGGAACAGTCCAGCCCTCAGTTGCGAGGGAGGCTTTTTCGCAAATTGTTTGCAGTATAACAGCCTTCAAAGTGACAAGGAACATTGTCCGACACAGATTGTGACAGGCTGAGTTCTCCGCCCACCCAGCCCCACGTATCGAGTGTGCTTTCTTGGCCTTCTGAATGCGAACCGGGCTCCTGTTCTGGATTGTGGGTGATTTTCCCTCAGCTTGTAATCTGCAAACTCAAGAGAGCAAGCAGCTAAAAGTGCCCACTGGCTCGGAATGTCTTTGTCCGTTTAGCCCATGTGCTTGTCATCCCCGCATTTCATTTCTCACGAATTGTTTGCTCATCACTGGCCAGCCCAGTGTCAGCATCAAGCCCTCCCAGGTCAGGCACAGCACGGGCTAGATGGAGAGAGAAGGGCTTAGCGTTCACCACCCCACCCCCCCCACCGTCACACTAGTGCCAGCTGTGGCTCAGTTGGTAACAGTCTCGCCTCTGAGGTGCCCGTAAAATTATAGGCTTGGGAGGAAAACTGGGGGAAAAGTAGCCTGGTCGGGGAATAATCTTCGTCGGGGCACTGTGAAGCATGGGAACATAGAAAATAGGAGGAGTAGGCCATTCGGCCCTTCGAGCCTGCTCCGCCATTCAGTATGATCATGGCTGATCCTCTATCTCACTACCACATTCCCGCTCTCTCCCCATACCCCTGTGAAGAGCCATTGCACCCTGCAAAACATGGAGAAAATTGGAGGGTCGATCCAGCAATGCCTCGGGGTCCTTGTGCTAAGGGACCAGGGTCCGCCAACAGGTCCCAATCTGGCACCTGCACTCCCATTCAGGGAAGCTACACATCTCGCTCTCGGGACTTCTCTTTGGATCCGAGATGGTGCCCAGGGCCATGATGGTGCCCTTACAACACAGGAGTGCCCACTGGCGGAGCCATGCCTCGGAAGCTCACGACCCAAGCTGCCGACCGCAGTGATTTGAGGAACGGTCAACAGTTAAGCTTTGAGATTTGTGTTCTTTTTGAAAGAAAGAGCTTACACAGAGTTCACAGCACAGAAACAGGCCATTCGGCCCATCTGGTCTGTGCCGCTGTTGTTTTTTATTCATTCATGGGATGGGGGCCGTCGCTGGCGAGGCCGGCATTTATTGCCCATCCCGAATTGCCCTCGAGAAGGTGGTGGTGAGCCTCCTTCTTGAACCGCTGCAGTCCGTGTGTTTATGCTCCACATGAGCCTTCTCTCAACCTACTTCATCTCACCCTCCCAGCGTATCCTTCTGGGATAACTTGAATTTATACAGCGCCTGTCACAACCTCTGGACGTCACAAAGTGCTTCACAGCCAATGATGCACTTTTGAAGTGTAGTCACTACGGTAATGTAGGAAACGCAGCAGCCAATTTGCGCACAGCAAGATCCCACAAACAGCAATGAGATAATGACCAGATAATCTGTTTTAGTGATGTTGGTTGATAAATATTGGCCAAGACACCGGGGAGAAATCCCTTGCTCTTCTACGAATAGTGACCACGTCCACCTGAGAGGGGCAGACGGGGCCTCGGTTTAACGTCTCATCCGAAAGTCGGCACCTCCGATAGTGCAGCACTCCCTCAGTACTGGCACTGGGAGTGTCGGCCTGGATTTTTTGCTCAAGTCTCTGAAGTGGGGCTCGAACCCACGACCTTCTGTCTCGGAGGTGAGAGAGAGATACCCACTGAGCCACGGCTGGCACCTGTTGGCTGCAGGGAGGGGCAGGTCTTTGTGAACTATGGTACATACGATGGAGCCATCACATAAGTATCTCTCCTCGAGACCTACACAACCCAACGTGGGGAATCAATGACACACTTAAAAGACTGCACTTTACTCCATCCAAACTAATGTAAGGTAATTCAATTTCCCACTACTAAACAGTACAGGGGTTTAAGTTTCTCAAATTACCGTCAGAATATAATTAACTACAAATTCATCAGCGGCCAGTAGGCAAGGCACCATTCTGTTGGTCTGGATCAACCAACAACAACAACCTGCATTTATATAGCGCCTGTAACATCGTAAAACGTCCCAGGGCGTTTCACAGGAGCGATTATCAAACATAATTTGACACCGAGCCACACATTAGGACAGGCGACCAAAAGCTCGGTCAAAGAGGTAGGTTTTAAGAAGCATCTTAAGGCAGAGGGGCGGAGAGGTTTAGGGAGGGAATTCCAGAGCTTAGGGCCCAGGCAGCTGAAGGCACGGCCGCCAATGGTGGGGGCGATGGAAATCGGGGATGCGCGAGAGGCCAGAATTGGAGGAGCGCAGAGATCTCGGAGGGTTGCAGGGGCCGGAGGAGGTTACAGAGATAGGGAGGGGGGGCGAGGACATGGAGGGATTTGAACAAATGGATGAGAATTTTAAATTTGAGGCATGGCTGGACCGGGAGCCGATGTAGGTCAGTGAGCACAGGGGGTGATGGGTGAACGGGACTTAGTGCGAGTTAGGATACGGGGGGGCAGCAGAGTTTTGGAACCGGCTCTGATCTGAGATCCCTCGATGGTCAAAGCAGGCACTAAGGAGGTATCGGTCTGTGCTGAGTCACTTGATTTCAGTTGTGGGAGGGGAGCAGCAGAGATGTTACAACTGACCTCAGCAAGCGCTGGGCTGGGGAAGGAGGGGGTGGGGAGAATTCCCCCCCCCGCCCCCCCCCCAGGGTCCCAGTTCCGATTGGTGCCCAGCGACCCATGCTGGACAATGCACGTTTGTGACTGTCAGGTGAGAAGGTCGGACGTGACCTCAATACCCAGTCTCCCTCACCCCCCCCCCACATGGTTAAATAGCCGACTGACACATACGTCAAGCACTGTTACCTTAACTTTAATGGGTTGAACAACGAACCCAGTGGGATTAGCGTGGAGGTCGGCGGGTGAGAGTTAGCCGAGCACGGCGGAAGGAGGCCACAGCCAGGGACCCACGGGGAAAGTCCCCGGCGATCAAGTGAGATCATCGTGGGGTGGGGTGGGCGGGGGCCCGGACGCGATTGTGACCAGGAGAGGCCCAAGGTTTCCTTACGGGGTCCGAAGAGGTTTCACTTACTCCCGGGCCTGCTGCTCCTTGGCGCCCGGTTTTCCGTGCGGGGCCCGTGGCGGGCGCCAAAATATGACTGCACGTTAAAATGGCGCCGGGGTCTGAATTTCGTCATCAAACCCTGGCCGAGGGCCTGCCTGCGCCGACAGGGCCTGACACGCCTCCCGAAAGCCGGGAGCTGAAGTAGCGGCTTGCCTTGGTGCGGCGCCAAGCCAGAGGGCAGGCCGCTGCAATTTAACCCTCTTGTCGGGTGCAGGGGGTGAAAATCAGCACTGTCGCCTCAGTATCTACACTCACGCCTAAAGACTGATCACTCGGGCAAGATATTGGCAGGCTGTCGATGCCCCTGAACGCACACAGGATACGGTAGCTTAGCGGTTATGTCACTGGACTAGTAATCAGCAGAACGTGAGTTCAAATCCCACCCAGGGCAGCTTGAGAATCTGAATTCAGTTTTTAAAAATCTGGAAATAAAAAGCTGGTCTCAGTAAAAGTGACCGTGAAGCTGTCGGATTGTTGTAAAAACCCAACTGGTTCACTAATGTCCCTTCAGGGAAGGAAACCTGCCGTCTGTACCCGGCCTGGGCCTATACGTGACTCCAGTCCCACACCAGGAGGTGCAGCAGGAGGAGGAGGAGAATGAGCAGGAGGAGGAGGAGGAGGTGGAGGAGGAGAAGGAGCAGGAGGAGGAGGAGGAGGTGGAGGAGGTGGAGAAGGAGAAGGAGCAGGAGGTGGAGAAGGAGCAGGAGGAGGAGGAGGAGGTGGAGAAGGAGCAGGAGGAGGAGGAGGAGGTGGAGAAGGAGCAGGAGGTGGAGAAGGAGAAGGAGAAGGAGCAGGAGGTGGAGAAGGAGCAGGAGGTTGATTCTTTCCTGCCCTGTGAAGTGGACTAGCTATTTCCCACAAGGCCGTCAGGCAGCGCTCGGCACGGAACGTTCTGAGGGTCCTGCAGGGAAAGGTGAGGGCGGATCCGATCGGGCAGCTCCCCCACCAGACGGTCGATGCCATTTGGCAGAACGTCTCGTCACCGGAAATGTCCAACAGACACCAGGATGTGGCCTGGATGGTGGTGAGAAGGGCCCTCCAACACGCACGGAATCTCAGCACCAACCCTCGAGGCTGCGGCGGGGACGAGACCGTCGTCCACCTCCTGACGGACTGTCCCTTTGTGCGGAAGGTGTGGAGAGAGACACGTTGGTATCTGTCCTGGTTCATCCCCAACAGTTCGGCAACACAGGACGCCGTGCTCTACGGGCTGTTCCCCGCGACGCACACCGAGACAGATATCACCTGCTGCTGGAAGACCATCAACTCGGTGAAGGAGGCCCTTTGGCCCGTCTGAAACCTGCTGATCTCCCAGCTGAAGGAACTGTCCACAACTGAGTGTTGCTGACTGGCACACTCCAAGGTCCAGGAATACGTGCTGCGGGACCCTGAAGTGAGGTGCGGCCTACACAAAGTCTCTATGGGGAAAGGCCACCGTGTAAGGCCGCCCCTTGTATTGTACAGAATGTATTAGAAGATGTGTACTGTGTTTTGAATCGTAATAATGGGATCATACTGTGTACGATTTGCATTGTATTGCTTTGAACTGCATTGCTTGGAATTGTGTCCTTTTACATTGAACTGTGTGTATCTTTTAAATTTTACGAAATAAAGTATATTCCGAAATATAAACAAAATTTCAGGGCAACGAGGGATGGGCAATAAATGCTGGCCTTGCCAGTGACGTCCACATCCCGAGAATGAATTAAAAAAACACCTCAGCAAGAGTAGAGGAATCAGGAAAACTGACAGAGAAATACGTAAAATGGACTGAGGGTGAGGAAGTCGGGCTGGAGATTCCTACGGTCACTGGCTCTGGTTTTAGAAAAAACACATTTACAGTTTCAGTAGAAATACTGGACGTAAGAAACACAAAGCACAGTGTCCCCGGCACCGAGCGACCAGAGGAATTCCGTGTCCCTCGGCCAGTCCGAGCACAGATAGTTGCTGGAGCCGATTGATATGCCAACCTGGACGGAGCTAAATGCTGACGAACACAGACTGATGAGTGCTGAGTACGTCTCAGAGTTTGCAGGCTTCAGACTCGGTTAAACGGCCAGTAAGAAAGTGAGACGGATGGACAACATAAACACCCAACTGTCTGAACTGGAGTCAATTAAACGGTCAGTAAAAGGGACTGATAGACACGGCACATGGCTGCTGGCATTGATTTCAGACTCAGTAAAGTTGAGTGATAGACTCGAGCTGCCAGTCTAGATTCAGAGTCAATTCAATGGTCAGTAAAGTGGACTAACAGAAGCTATAAATCCCACTTTGTGACTGGCAGACAGAGGAAAATTACCACAGTAACTCTTTCGCTGCGGAGGAGGGTCTTTCATGCACACACAGTTGGGTTTCTCCTGAGTGCCATACGTCACTCACCTCCAATCTCTAACCTCGCCCTCTCATTCTAGTCTATTTTATTGAGACTAGTAGGGTCATTGCTCCTCTGAACTTTCCTCTCCTGTTCCCCCTAAGTTCCAATCCCCCGGCCGACACACTCTTCCTCCTCCCTGCATCCTCACTACCTTGAAATCAAGAAACATCGCACCGTCTCCTACTCTAACTCGTTCTTTCCCAGGTCCTTAAAATTGTGCAATTCCTCCCCTCCCTCCCATAATCTACAGGCTTTTAAAACCCAAAGCTGCCATCCTGGGCCAGACAGGAACACAGCAAATGGCTGCCATTCTGGGCCAGACAGGAACACAGCAAATGGCTGCCATTCTGGGCCAGACAGGAACACAGCAAATGGCCGCCATCCTGGGCCAGACAGGAACACAGCAAACGGCTGCCATTCTGGGCCAGACAGGAACACAGCAAATGGCTGCCATTCTGGGCCAGACAGGAACACAGCAAATGGCCGCCATCCTGGGCCAGACAGGAACACAGCAAACGGCTGCCATTCTGGGCCAGACAGGAACACAGCAAATGGCCGGCATTCTGGGCCAGACAGGAACACAGCAAATGGCCGCCATCCTGGGCCAGACAGGAACACAGCAAACGGCTGCCATTCTGGGCCAGACAGGAACACAGCAAATGGCTGGCATTCTGGGCCAGACAGGAACACAGCAAATGGCCGCCATCCTGGGCCAGACAGGAACACAGCAAACGGCTGCCATTCTGGGCCAGACAGGAACACAGCAAATGGCCGCCATTCTGGGCCAGACAGGAACACAGCAAACGGCTGCCATCCTGGGCCAGACAGGAACACAGCAAATGGCTGCCATCCTGGGCCAGACAGGAACACAGCAAACGGCTGCCATTCTGGGCCAGACAGGAACACAGCAAATGGCTGCCATCCTGGGCCAGACAGGAACACAGCAAATGGCTGCCATCCTGGGCCAGGCAGGAACACAGCAAATGGCTGCCATCCTGGGCCAGACAGGAACACAGCAAATGGCTGCCAGTCTACACTTAAGGGCTGGTTTGTAATGAGCAAAATAGATTGACTAAAAAGTTTCTCGAGCTGATAGATTTAAACATTACAGCCATGGTTTTCAGCTCCGAGTGTGATTATCTGCCCATTAAAATGAATGAGCGGAAAATCGCACACTGGCAAGCAGAGAAGTGGAAACTCCCAGCCTGCATGTCATTATATGATACATCTATTGTACACAAAAGAGTCGAGGACTCAACACATGTACAGGACATGACAACAAGGGACTGCACCACGAAAAAATCCTCTACAAACAAGCAAATCATTCGCAGAAGATTATTTTTCCAGCCGAGTATCCTTTAAGGAAAGAAAGATTTGTATTTCTAGAGCTCATTTCACCACCTCAGGACGTCCCAAAGCGCTTTTCAGCCAATGAAGGACTTTTGAAGTGTAGTCACTGTTGTAATGTGGGAAACGCGGCAGCCAATTTGCACACAGCAAGATCCCACAAACAGCAATATGATAATGACTGGATCATCTGTTTTAGTGATGCTGGTTGAGGGATAAATATTGGCCCCAGGACACCGGGGAGAACTCCCCCCTGCTCTTCTTCCAATAGTGGCCGTGGGATCTTTTACGTCCACCTGAGAGGGGCAGACGGGGCCTCGGTTTAACGTCTCATCCGAAAGACGGCACCTCCGACAGTGCGGCACTCCCTCAGTACTGGCACTGGGAGTGTCGGCCTGGACTATGGGGCTCAAGTCTCTGGAGTGGGGCTCGAACCCACGACCTTCTGACTCAGAGGCAAGAGAGAGAGAGATAGAGAGAGAGAGAGACCCACTTCCAACAGCCGGGAGCCCAGACGGCCTCAGAGAATCGCAGGCCCGGGGGCAGCCTGGGAATTTCCCACCTCGGCCTTGCCCCGCTGATGCAGGGGATCGAGCGTCTCGAGCAGAGCCCCATTGGATAGTAGCAGTGCCGGCCGGCATATCTGTGTTCTGGCCTAACTCACAGGCCTTCTGCCTCACTCCCACCCACTCACCCGGATTTGTGATCTGCATGTGGCGAGATGGACAGGGTAATTTCACTAAAAAACAGATTGCTTGGCCATTATCACACTGTACTTGTGAAACGCTTTTAATACAAAGCAATAAATCCTCTCTCTCTCTCATCGTCTGGCTTATCCCCTCTTGTATCAGGTGAGATCCAGGCGGTCGGTGTCAGTGTAAAGTATTCTGGCAGCCTGTAACACATTTAGACTTAATACAGAGATGCAGGATATCCTATACCTGTGCTCAATGGCAACGACATAGAATTCACAGCATGAAAACAGGCCATTCGATCCAACTGCTCCATGCCGGTGTTTATGCTCCACACGAGCCTCCTCCCTCCCTACTTCATCTCACCCTATCAGCATATCCTTCTATTCCTTTCTCCCTCATGTGTTTATCGAGCTTCCCCTTAAATGCATCTGTGGTAGTGAGTTCCACATTCTCACCACTACAACAGGCACTAGAACACGGTATAGATATTCAGAAGCTCCCTGGAGGCTCAGCGGCTAATGGGGACTGCCGATGAGCTGATAGGTGGTACTGACTCACACAGGCCTCAAGGTCCCAAGGTTTGATTCTTGGTCTGTGCTGAGCTGGCTGATCTCAGCCAGGCCCACAGTTGGGGCAGTACAACTGGACCCAGCTCCTCCGGATTAGAGCGGGTGCAAAATAATCAGTCCAGGCTCCCAATCGCTATCCAATGCCTCATTAGAATCATAGAATCTTACAGCACAGACGGAGGCCGTTCGGCCCATCGTGCCTGTGCCGGCTCTTTGAAAGAGCTCTCCGATTAGTCCCACTCCCCCCTGCTCTTTCCCCACAGTCCTGCAAATTTTTTCTTTTCAAATATTTCTCCAATTCCCTTTCGAAAGTTATTATTGAATCTGCTTCCACCGCCCTTTCAGGCAGCGCGTTCCCGATCAGAACAACTCGCTGCGTACAGGGTAAGATATGGCAAGAAAGGAAAGCTTACGTCAGATACCGAGAGCTCAATACTGCGGAAAGCCTAGAGGAGTGTGAAAAGTGCAGGGGTGAAATTAAAAAGGAAATTAGGAAAGCAAAGAGAGGGCATGAAAAAATATTGGTAAGTAAAATCAAGGAACACCCAAAGATGTTTTATAAATACATAAAAAGCAAGAGGATAACTAAGGAAAGAGTAGGGCCTATTAGAGACCAAAAAGGTAACCTGTATGCGGAGGCGGAAGACATAGGTATGGTTCTTAATGAATACTTTGCATCTGTCTTCACAAAAGAGGACGATGATGCAGAGATTGTAGTTAAGGAGAAGGAGAGTGAAATATTGGATGGGATAAACATAGTGAGAGAGGAAGTATTAAGGGCTTTAGCATCTTTGAAAGCAGATAAATCGCCAGGCCCGGATGAAATGTATCCCAGGCTGCTAAGAGAAGCAAGGGAGGAAATAGCTGAGGCTCTGACCATCATTTTCCGATCCTTTCTGGCTACAGATGTGGTGCCGGAGGACTGGAGGATTGCTAATGTTGTACCCTTGTTTAAAAAGGGAGAAAGGGATAGACCGAGTAATTATAGGCCAATCAGTCTAACCTCGGTGGTGGGCAAATTATTGGAAAAAATTCTGATAGACAGTATTAATCGTCATTTAGAAAGGCACGGGTTAATCAAGGACAGTCAGCATGGATTTGTTAAGGGAAGGTCGTGTCTGACTAACTTGATTGAATTTTTTGAGGAGGTAACAAGGAGGATCGATGAGGGTAACGTGTTTGATGTAATCTACACGGATTTTAGCAAGGCTTTTGACGAGGTCCCACATGGCAGACTGGTCAGAAAAGTAAAAGCCCATGGGATCCAAGGGAAAGTGGCAAGTTGGATCCAAAATTGGCTCAGTGGCAGGAAGTGTGGTCAACGGGTGTTTTTGTGATTGGAAGGATGTTTCCAGTGGGGTTTGGCAGGGCTCAGCACTAGATCCCTTGCTTTTTGTGGTATATATCAATGATTTGGACTTAAATTTAGGGGGCATAATTAGGAAGTTTGCAGATGATACAAAAATTGGCCGTGTGGTTGATAGTGAGGAGGAAAGCGTAGACTGCAGGAAGATATCAATGGACTGGTCAGGTGGGCAGAAAAGTGACAAATGGAATTCAATCCATCAAGTGTGAGGTAATGCATTTGGGGAGGGCAAACAAGGCAAGGGAATACACAATAAATGGGAGGATACTGAGAGGTGTAGTGGAACAAAGGGACCTTGGAGTGCATGTCCACAGATCCCTGAAGGTAGCAAGACAGGTAGATAAGGTGGTTAAAAAGGCATACGGGATACTTTCCTTTATTAGCCGAGGCACAGAATATAAGAGCAGGGAGGTTATGCTAGAACAGTATAAAACACTAGTTAGGCCACAGCTTGAGTACTGCGTACAGTTCTGGTCACCACATTACAGGAAAGATGTGATTGCACTGGAGAGGGTACAGAGGAGATTTACGAGGATGTTGCCAGGGCTGGAGAATTTTAGCTATGAGGAAAGATTGGATAGGCTGGGGTTGTTTTCTTTGGAACAGAGGAGGCTGAGGGGAGATTTAATTGAGGTGTATAAAATTATGAGGGGCTTAGATAGAGTGGATAGGGAGGACCTATTTCCCTTGGCAGAGAGGTCAATAACCAGGGGGCATAGATTTAAAGTAATTGGTAGAAGGATTAGAGGGGAGCTGAGGAGAAATGTTTTCATTCAGAAGGTGATGAGGGTCTGGAACTCACTGCCTGAAAGGGTGGGAGAGGCAGAAACCCTCAACTCATTTAAAAAGTACTCGGATGTGCACTCGAGGTGCCGTAACCCACAGGGCTACAGACCAAGTGCTGGAAAGTGGGATTAAGCTGGATAGCTCTTTATCGGCCGGCACAGACACGATGGGCCGAATGGCCTCCTTCTGTGCTGTAAATTCCCATGATTCGATGAAAAAATATTTTCACACAGAGGGTGAAAACATGGAATGCTTTACCACAAGGAACTATTGTGTCAGAGTCTAGAACATCATTTCAAGGGAGAAATGGACAAGGATTTGGAAAGGAAGAATATAAAAGGATAAGGGGAGATAGCGGGGCAAGATTAGAACTATTTCCTGTGGTGGGAGAGTCCAGAACAAGGGGGCATAACCTTAAAATTATAGCCAGGCCGTTCAGGGGTGATGTCAGGAAGCACTTCTTCACACAAAGGGGAGTGGGAATCTGGAACTCACTCCCCCAGAAAGCTGTGGATGCTGGGGATCAATTGAAAATTCCAAAACTTGAGATCGATCGATTTTTGTTGGGTGAGGGGATTAAGGGTTACGCAACCAAGGCGGGTAGATGGAGTTAAGGTACGGATCAGCCATGATCTAATTGAATGGGTGAAACAGGCTCGAGGGGCTGAATGGCCTCCTCTTGTTCCCATGCAGAGTTAGCACCAGCCTCCTCCTGTGATTCTGTCACATCCGGTGAGGGCAGCGAGGGTGTTGGGCTGCGATCGGGGGGGCGGTGGGCTACCACAGCGTCCGTCGAAACTCACCGTCTGCGGCGAGGTGCCCGAGGGCTACTGACACGTGTCCCAATGCAAGTCGGCCCGTGCAGGAGGAGCAGGGGGGGAAGGAGGGAAACGGGGTTGCCAACCCTCCAGGATTGCCCTGGAGTCTCCATGAATTAAAGACTAATCTCCAGCACACTGCTGCGCGCAAAAACCCCAGGGAGAAAAATCATAGGGGCAATAAAAAAATGGAACCCTTTTGTTTATTAGTTATAAAAATTTTGGACACGGGATAAAAAAAAGGCAGTTTGACTGATGGTCAAGAATCATCCAACCAGGTGTGTGTGCTTTCCGATCGGCCGTGGGAAGGCGGAGAGCATCGTGAGGACGGGCGTGTCAGGCGACCAATGGCGGGAGTGTGGGGGGGTGGGGGTGGGCGGGAGGTCATGCGATGAAACCTCCAGAAATATGTCCCGCCAGAGTGGGCAACCCCAGAAAACAGGAAAAAAAGAGCAAGGCTTGTCCGTGTCCCCATGAAAAGACCGAGTAATTTTGCACTTTGGCAGGAAAATTCGGAGAGCAAGTTATTATCTTAATGGCGAGAGACTGGAAAGTACTGCAGTACAAAGGGATCTGGGGGTCCTAGTGCAAGAAAATCAAAAAGTTAGCATGCAGGTGCAGCAGGTGATCAAGAAGGCCAACGCAATGTTGGCTTTTATTGCTCGGGGGATAGAATATAAAAACAGGGAGGTATTGCTGCAGTTATATAAGGTATTGGTGAGACTGCACCTGGAATACTGCATACAGTTTTGGTGTCCATACTTAAGAAAAGACGTACTTGCTCTCGAGGCAGTACAGAGAAGGTTCACTCGGTTAATCCCGGGGATGAGGGGGCGGACATATGAGGAGAGGTTGAGTAGATTGGGACTCTACTCATTGGAGTTCAGAAGAATGAGAGGCGATCTTATTGAAACATATAAGATTGTGAAGGGGCTTGATCGGGTGGATGCGGTAAGGATGTTCCCAAGGATGGGTGAAACTAGAACTAGGGGGCATAATCTTAGAATAAGGGGCTGCTCTTTCAAAACTGAGATGAGGAGAAACTTCTTCACTCAGAGGGTGGTAGGTCTGTGGAATTTGCTGCCCCAGGAAGCTGTGGAAGCTACATCATTAAATAAATTTAAAACCGAAATAGACAGTTTCCTAGAAGTAAAGGGAATTAGGGGTTACGGGGAGCGGGCAGGAAATTTGACATGAATTTAGATTTGAGGTTAGGATCAGATCAGCCATGATCTTACTGAATGGCGGAGCAGGCTCGAGGGGCCGATTGGCCTACTCCTGCTCCTATTTCTTATGTTCTTATGAAACAGCACCCAGTGTACAGGCGCCACTAAGGACATGCAAAAAAGGCGCACGCTACAGATTTTTGCGTAGCCGGTCATATTGATGTCCTACTTTAAATCTTTTATGAGGAAACACTGCCTGCAAAGATTTAAATCCTGTTAGCCATGTCGGGGACGTGTGTGGAATCTATTCATGAACCCTGGCACATAATTCTCCTTGCCGTTGCCACCTGGAGACTGAGCGCAATGTTTAATTTATGAAGCCCCTTGCGGAGATGCCAGTATTTATTTCTCGTCTTGTCTTAGTTATCTGCAAAGAATGATTGATATTTTTGACATCGGGAATCAGGGCTTAAATGGCGACGGCTAAAAGCTCTCCATGTGACTACATTCCGGTCAGGAAGCCGAGCTTTTTAAACTTGGATAGAACCTTGGTTCGGCCGCACTTGGAGTACTGTGCGCAGTTCTGGTCTCCATATCACAAAAAAGGAAGAGCAAAAGATTCACAAGGATGATTCTAGAATTGAGAGGTCATAAGAACATAAGAAATAGGAGCAGGAGTTGGCCACACGGCCCCTCGAGCCTGCTCCGCCATTCAATAAGGTCATGGCTGATCTTCGACCTCAACTCCACTTTCCCATCCGATCCCCATATCCCTTGATTCCCCGAGAGTCCAAAAATCTATCGATCTCAGTCTTGAATATACTCAACGACTGAGCATCCACAGCCCTCTGGGGTAGAGAATTCCAAAGATTCACAACCCTCTGAGTGAAGAAATTCCTCCTCATCTCAGTCTCAAATGGCCGACTCCTTATCCTGCGACTGTGCCCACTAGTTCTGGACTCTCCGGCCAGGGGAAACAGCCTCTTGGCATCGACCCTGTCAAGTCCCCTCAGAATCTTATATGTTTCAATGAGATCCCCTCTCATTCTTCTAAACTCCAGAGAGTATAGGCCCATTCTACTCAACCTCTCCTCAGAGGACAACCCTCTCATCCTAGGAATTAATTAAGTGAACCTCCGTTGCACCGCCTCTAAGGCAAGTATATCCTTCCCTAGGTAAGGAGACCAAAACTGTACACAGTACTCCAGGTATGGTCTCACCAAAGCCCTGTACAATTGCAGCAAGACTGCCTTACTCTTGTACTCCAACCCCCTTGCAATAAAGGCCAACATTCCATTGCTTTCCTAATTGCTTGCTGTACCTGCATGCTAACTTTTTGTGTTTCTTGTACCAGGACACACAAGTCTCTCTGAACACCAACATTTAATAGTTTCTCACCGTTTAAAAAATATTCTGTTTTTCTATTTTTCCTACCAAAGTGAATAACTTCACATTTTCTCACATTAAACTCCATCTGCCACCTTCTTGCCCATTCACTTAATCTGTCTATATCCCTTTGCAGACTCTGTGTGGCCTCCTCACAGCTTACTTTCCCAACTAGCTTTGTATCGTCAGCAAACTTGGATACATTACACTCGGTCCCTTCATCCAAGTCATTAATATAGATTGTAAATAGCTGAGGCCCAAGCACTGATCCTTGCGGAACCCCACTAGTTACAGCCTGCCAACCTGAAAATGACCCGTTTATCCCTACTCTCTGTTTTCTGTCCGTTAACCAATCCTCAATCCATGCTAATATATTACCCCCAATCCCATGAGTCCTAATCTTGTGTAACAACCTTTTATGTGGCACCTTATCGAATGCCTTTTGAAAATCCAAATATACTACATCCACTGGTTCCCCTTTATCCACCCTGCTAATTACATCCTCAAAAAACTCGAATAGATCTGTCAAACATGATTTCCCTTTCATAAAACCATGTTGTCTCTGCCTAATCATATTATGATTTTCTAAGTGCCCTGTTACCACTTCCTTAATAATGGATTCCAGCATTTTCCTGATGACTGATGTCAGGCTGACTGGCCTGTAGTTCCCTGTTTTCTCTCTCCCTCCTTTCTTGAATAGCGGGGTTACATTTTCTACCTTCCAATCCACTGGGACCATTCTAGAATCTAGGGAATTTTGGACGATCACAACCAATGCATCCACTATCTCCGCAGCCACCTCTTTTAGAACCCTCGGATGTAGGCCATCAGGTCCAGGGGATTTATCGGCTTTTAGTCCCATTAATTTCGCCAGTACTTTTTCTCTACAGATAGAATCATAGAAAATTTACGGCACAGAAGGAGGCCATTCGGCCCATTGTGTCCGTGCCAGCTGAAAAATGAGCCACCGAGCCTAATCCCACTTTCCCACATTTGGTCCATAGCCCTGCGGGTCACGGTTCTTCAGGTGCACATCCAGGTATTTTTTAAATGAGTTGAGGGTTTCTGCCTCTACCACCCTTTCAGGCAGTGAGTTCCAGACCCCCACCACCCTCTGGGTGAAAACATTTTTCCTCATTTCTGCTCTAATCTGACAATAATTATTTTAAGTTCTGCACTCTCAATGGACCCTTGGTTCCCCACCATTTCTGGTATGCTTTCCGTGCCTTCTACTGCGAAGACAGATACAAAATATTTGTTTAACGCATCTGCCATTTCCTGATTCCCCATTATAATTTCTCCTGTCTCAGCTTCTACTTTTGCTGCTCTCTTCCTGTTTACATAGTTGTAGAAGCTCCTACAATCCGTTTTTATATTTCTTGCTAGTTTACTCTCATCGTCTATTTTCTCTCTTTTTACCAATTTGCTGGTTTCTAAAACTCTCCCGATCCTCAGGCTTTACTACTCTTCTTGGCAGCATTATAAGCCTCTTCTTTTCATCCAATACTATCCTTAACTTCTTTAGTTAGCCACAGGTGGATCACCTTTCCCATGGAGTTTTTATTTCTCAACGGAATGTGTATTTGTCGAGGATACTGACATTTTTTTTAAATGTTTGCCATTGCTTATCAACCATCTTAACTGATCAGGAAAGGCTGAACAGGCTGGGGCTCTTTTCTTTAGAAAAGAGAAGGCTGAGGGGTGACCTGATAGAGGTCTTTAAGATTATGGAAGGGTTCGATAGGGTAGACGTAGAGAAGATGTTTCCACTTGTGGGGGAGACCAGAACTAGGGGCCATAAATATAAGATAGTCACCAATAAATCCAATATGGAATTCAGGAGAAACTTCTTTACCCAGAGAGTGGTGAGAATGTGGAACTCGCTCCCACAAGGAGTAGTTGAGGGGAATAGAATAGATGCATTTAAGGGGAAGCTCGATAAACACATGAGGGAGAAAGGAATAGAAGGATATGCTGATAGGGTGAGATGAAGTAGGGAGGGGGGAGGCTCGTTTGGAGCGTAAACATAGACCTGTTGGGCCGAATGGCCTGTTTCTGTGCTGTACATTCTATATAATTCTATGTAAGTCCAAGGATTACACTGCGAGATACAAGTGTATGGACACTGGATGTTGACTTTAAATGGTTTAATGCCACCACCGAAACAAAATTATTTCGTAGGCACTGCACTGAGTGTTCGGAGGCTTGGCGAACAAACCTTCCCTCAACCAGGACCCTGAGAAACAGATTAACTGGGCGTTCATCACGTTGCTGTTTGTGGGATCTCACCGTGCACAAAATGGTCACCGCATTGGCCCACATAACACAGTCGCTGCACTTCAAAAGTAATTCGCTGTGTGAAGGGCTTTCAGAAGTGCCTGAGAGACATGATCAGGTGCTACTTAAATGTAGGTCTTTCTTTCCTTCCTTCCTTCACACAGCATCATTAGGCAAGGGTATTAAGGGATATGGAACCAAGGCAGGTAAATGGATTTAAGATACAGATCAGCCACCATCTTATTGAATGACGGAACAGGCTCGAGGGGTTGAATGGCCTCCTCCTGTTCCTGTGATCCTTCTTATTGGCTAATTTGTTGTGAATGTTGAAGTACTGGGGAGTGGAAAACTTTCTGATTTCATGCACCCACTGTCAGCATCAAGATGCAAAGGGAAGCTCCCTCTACTTTCTCCAACAATGTGCCTCAGTCTGCACCTCAGAAAAGCACTCTCAACTGCAACATTTCCATGCAACGGAGCACGAAGAGAGACACGGGAGGAGATAAACACGAGGGCGGTTCCAGTCGACTGGAAACAGGCTGATGTGCTATCAAGAATCATCCAATCAGGTGAGGAGGAGTTTGCAACCCCATTGGCGGGCGAAGGCGGTGCCTCCTGAGGATGGACATGTCCGATGGCGGGAGAGTGGGGGCAGGGTGGTTGGAGGCGGGAGGTCATGTGCTGAAACCTCCGGGAATACGTCCGACCACAATTGGCCACCCGAAAGCCGGCCGGGGACCGAGCAGCCATGGGATTTGCGGTAGACCTTGATGATTGACAGCCGGAATACAAAAGCAGAAGCACAGTGCTGCTTGAATTCCCCTCAACTGTGACCAGTCTGACTATCTCCACTTAGCAACAGTCAGCTCGACAGATGCTTGCAGCCAAGTGATGACTCGCGGGCTCACAAGCGGCAGAAGAACGTGAAGGGAAGTCACGGATGAGAAGAGGCCGGTCCAAGTCTCCGGAGATGGTCCCCCCCCAGTACCCTAAAGGGGAGGCTTTCCACTTCAGCGTTCGAGGCAAAGGCCAGGAGTGACATTAAGGGAAATGACCCAACTCCAGTATCACCGCCCCCCCCCCCCCCAGCCCTGGTATCCCATCTACTAAAACGAACAGATGGAAAATGAGGGCAGGTGGGGTGCAATCTCTCGATATCCACAGCTGGCATGTGCTGGAAGCACTGAAGCAGAGAAAGAATAAAAAAGAAAGACGTGCATTTATATCGGTCCTTTCACGACCTCAGTACCTCATGGAATAGTTATGCCAGCACTGTGTGTGTGGAATAATCAGGGATTGCTCATGTCAGGGACTTGACACCATTTTGGTTTTTTTGGGTTTGTGCGAGGGCAGACCAAGTGTAAACAGAAGAAGCAGGTCCAGCTCTGGACCACAGTGTGGGTCTGGATGACACAGTAAATTGGAGCAGGAGTAGGCCCTTCGAGCCTGATCCGCCATTCAATATGATCATGGCTGATCCTCGATCTCAATACCATATTTGCGCTCTCGTGAGAGAGTGTTGCCGATTGAGCGAGGGCTGACACCCGTTGCCTCTCCCAGCTTAGACTGAACGCCTGCGCTATCGGAGTCTCTCCTGTCCTGCCTGGCAGATTATTGCAGGTTTATATCACCCTTGGTGCATCTTGATTTGAATTTACTTCCTCAGTTGAAGAATAATGAAACTCATCTCAATATGTTAAATACATGCAGGATAAATACATACCGCAGAAAGCTAAGCAAGCAATGGCCACATCTGATGAACAGGGAAATTAAAATGGAAATGAGATAATAAAGTAGACTCTATGGAATCTGTAGGGAGAAAGCAGTGCTCAAATATTCAGAGGAGTACAGGAGTATATAGAAACAGCTTAGGAGAGGAAGATTCGATGGGATAAATGGGCTCTCTAAGGTGCAATAGCTAAAGAAGTCAATGCAATAGTAAAGCATTCCTCAGTATCAGAACATCAAACGGAGTAGCGAGGATATTAAATCCATTCATCCTTTGCTCTACACCACAATCCCTCGGCAACAGGGGGCCACTGATGGTCTTTACTGAGATGTGTTGCTCAGTGAAATTTGTACTAAACAAGGCGAGGCATTTTAGTACGAAGGAAAGAGGATCAATTACATTCCAAGCATGCAGGATAGTCAGCAGAGTAAAACCCCCTCCACACTGTCCATCAAACACTCCCAGGACAGGTACAGGGTGAGATACAGAGTAAAGCTCCCTCCACACTGTCCCATCAAACACTCCCAGGACAGGTACAGGGTTAGATACAGAGTAAAGCCCCCTCCACACTGTCCCATCAAACACTCCCAGGGCAGGTACAGGGTTAGATACAGAGTAAAGCCCCCTCCACACTGTCCCATCAAACACTCCCAGGGCAGGTACAGGGTTAGATACAGAGTAAAACCCCCTCCACACTGTCCCATCAAACACTCCCGGGGCAGGTACAGCACGGGTTAGATACAGAGTAAAGCTCCCTCTATACTGTCTCATCAAACACTCCCAGGGCAGGGATAGATACAGAGTAAAGCGCCCTCTACACTGTCCCATCAAACACTCCCAGGGCAGGGATAGATACAGAGTAAAGCGCCCTCTACACTGTCCCATCGAACACTCACAGGGCAGGGATAGATACAGAGTAAAGCGCCCTCTACACTGTCCCATCAAACACTCCCAGGGCAGGGATAGATACAGAGTAAAGCGCCCTCTACACTGTCCCATCGAACACTCACAGGGCAGGTACAGGGTTAGATACAGAGTAAAGCTCCCTCTACACTGTCCCATCAAACACTCCCAGGGCAGGTACAGGGTTAGATACAGAGTAAAGCTCCCCCTGCGCTGTCCCATCAAACACTCCCAGGGCAGGTACAGGATTAGATACAGAGTAAAGCTCCCTCTACACTGTCCCATCAAACACTCCCAGGGCAGGTACAGCACGGGTTAGATACAGAGTAAAGCTCCCTCTACACTGTCCCATCAAACACTCCCAGGGCAGGTACAGCACGGGTTAGATACAGAGTAAAGCTCCCTCAACACTGTCCCATCAAACACTCCCAGGGAAGGTACAGGGTTAGATACAGAGTAAAGCCCCCTCCACACTGTCCCATCAAACACTCCCAGGGCATGAACAGCACGTGTTAGATACAGAGTAAAGATCCCTCAACACTGTCCCATCAAACACTCCCAGGGAAGGTACACGGTTAGATACAGAGTAAAGCCCCCTCGACACTGTCCCATCAAACACACCCAGGGCATGTACAGCACGGGTTAGATACAGAGTAAAGCTCCCTCAACACTGTCCCATCAAACACTCCCAGGACAGGTACAGGGTTAGATACAGAGTAAAGCTCCCTCTACACTGTCCCATCAAACACTCCCTGGGCAGGTACCGCACGGGTTAGATACAGAGTAAAGCTCCCTCTACACAGTCCCATCAAACACTCCCAGGGCAGGTACAGCACGGGTTAGATACAGAGTAAAGCTCCCTCTACACTGTCCCATCAAACACTCCCTGGGCAGGTACAGCATGGGTTAGAGACAGAGTAAAGCTCCCTCTACACTGTCCCATCAAACACTCCCAGAGCAGGTACAGGGTTAGATACAGAGTAAAGCCCCCTCTACACTGTCCCATCAAAAACTCCCAGGGCAGGTGCAGCACGGGTGAGGGACAGAGTAAAGCTCCCTCTACACTGTCCCATCAAACACTCCCAGGGATGGTACAGCACGGGTTAGATACAGAGTAAAGCTCCCTCCACACTGTCCCATCAAACACTCCCAGGGCAGGTACAGGGTTAGATACAGAGTAAAGCTCCCTCTACACTGTCCCATCAAACACTCCCAGGGCATATACAGCACGGGTTAGATACAGAGTAAAGCTCCCTCTACACAGTCCCATCAAACACTCCCTGGGCAGGTACCGCACGGGTTAGATACAGAGAAAAGCTCCCTCTACACAGTCCCATCAAACACTCCCAGGGCAGGTACAGGGTTAGATACAGAGTAAAGCTCCCTCCACACTGTCCCATCAAACACTCCCAGGGAAGGTACAGCATGGGTTAGATACAGAGTAAAGCTCCCTCTACACTGTCCCATCAAACACTCCCAGGGCAGGTACAGGGTTAGATACAGAGTAAAGCTCCCCCTGCGCTGTCCCATCAAACACTCCCAGGGCAGGTACAGGATTAGATACAGAGTAAAGCTCCCTCTACACTGTCCCATCAAACACTCCCAGGGAAGGTACAGCATGGGTTAGATACAGAGTAAAGCTCCCTCTACACTGTCCCATCAAACACTCCCAGGGCAGGTACAGGGTTAGATACAGAGTAAAGCTCCCCCTGCGCTGTCCCATCAAACACTCCCAGGGCAGGTACAGGATTAGATACAGAGTAAAGCTCCCTCTACACTGTCCCATCAAACACTCCCAGGGCAGGTACAGCACGGGTTAGATACAGAGTAATGCTCCCTCAACACTGTCCCATCAAACACTCCCAGGGAAGGTACAGGGTTAGAAACAGAGTAAAGCTCCCTCCACACTGTCCCATCAAACACTCCCAGGGCATGAACAGCACGTGTTAGATACAGAGTAAAGATCCCTCAGGTTCACTCAGGTATCTCAATGAATAATGAAAACCAAACTCTCTTGACCAGCGCTGATTGATTTTAGAGGGCACCATGGTTCTGCTCTCAAGCTCCTTGGATGAGACACAACCTTGGTTCAACATCCACAAAAGGTTTTGGAAACATTTACTTGCCATTATACATACACCCTAATGTGTCGTTCCCCAACATCCATCTTCAACACCCTTGGAATTTGCCTTCATAACTTAGCCTCTCGCAAGCACTGCACACTCCTGCATTCTTCCCACTAATTTTATCACGTGAGTTATGTCATGTTCGGCGAGCGAGCAGGTTTGCCAGTAATTGCTACCAGGGAGAATTAATTTTATGCATCTTAATGGTGTTTTAGCAAATCTGCTGATAGCTGCTATTAGTTGGGAGTGCTGACAGGGTGCGTAATTCTTCAGGCTTTTCTGACAGGCCGTGTGTGCGAAAATGATTAGCTAACGGGTAGTTGTCACTTCCATCCAAATAGAGGGTGAGGGTTTAATGCAACATCCCTCAGGCAAAGAGTTAGGAGTGGGAATTAACTGCTCCCTCCATCCCAGCCGCCGTCCCCTCATCTATCATTCACTGGCTTGGTCTCTGGCCGAAAAAGGACTTGCATTTATTTAGCGCCTTTCACGACTTCAGGACGTCCCAAAGCACTTTACAGCCAATGAAGTACTTCTGAAGTGTTGTAATGTAGGAAACGCAGCAGCCAATTTGCGCACAGCAAGATCCCACAAACAGCAATGAGATAATGACCAGATAATCTGTTTTAGTGATGTTGGTTGATGGATAAATATTGGCCCCAGGACACCGGGGAGAATTCCCCCTGCTCTTCTTTGAACAGTGGCCGTGGGATCTTTTACATCCACCTGAGAGGGGCAGGCGGGGCCTCGGTTTAACGTCTCATCCGAAAGACGGCACCTCTGACAGTGCGGCACTCCCTCAGTACTGGCACTGGGAGTGTTGGCCTGGATTATGGTGCTCAAGTCTCTGGAGTGGGACTTGAACTCATGACCTTCTAACTGAGAGGCGAGAGGGCTACCACTGAGCCACAGCTGACAAGCTGTGGAGGTTCTAAGAACCAAGGAGGTCCATAAAGAGACTGTGGCATGTTTAATGGACTCATTTTAATATTTTCATTGAGAAAACTCATCGATGGGTCAACGCCCATCGTGTGGGCCACCGCCAAGGATAAAGAGTAGGGGAGAAGATGGGGTCGGTCAAGAAAGTGATGCCAAGCGCAGGTTTTAAAAGGCTGCATTGTAAGAGGAAGGGGAGGTTGAGGGAGATGGTGACCAGTTTTGAGGTCCTGAGGAAGAATGTGTTCGGAGTTGGGAGACGGTGCGATGAGTCGATTTCGACAGGGTGAGGAACGCAGGGAGGAGGAGGAGGAAATTGAACAAGAGAGAAAATGCTGGAGGAGCAATGACGGTTAATAAAACAGAGCGAGACGAGAAAGCTTGCGACTACCGGAGAGGCAGTGGAGTAAGAGATTGCCCATCAGACAACAAACTTTCTCTTGTAGCTTGCCCGCGAGTGTATGGTACCTGTACATAGGTCTCACGGTACCTGTATATAGGCCTCACCCGCACACAGGGCACGTCTATATATAGTTCATGCCCATATATAGGCCACACCTTTTCTATAGGCCATACCAGTATATAGGCCGCAGTTGTGCATAGGCCATATCTGTATGTAGTCCACATCTACACATCGGCCACATCTGTATGTAGTCCACATCTGTATGTAGTCCACACCTGCATATAGTCTACATCTGTATACATTACACACCTGTATATAGTCCACATCTGTATTTTGGCCACACCTGTATATTGTCCACATCTGTATGTAGACCACACCCATACATAGTCCACATCTGTATAAGACGCACCCATATATAGCTTACATCTGTAATATGCCACACCTGTATTTAGGCTGTATATAGGTCACATCTGTATAAAGGCCACAGCTGCATAAAAGCCACACCTGTATATAAGCCACTTCTGTATATAGGCCATACCTGTATATAGTCAACACCCGTGTATAGGCCACACCTGTATATAGACCACAAATGTATATAGGCCACACCCATATATAATCCACATATGTATATAGGCCACACCCATATATAATCCACATATGTATATAGGCAACACCCATATATAATCCACATATGTATATAGGCCACACCCATATATAATCCACATATGTACATAGGCCACACCCATATATAATCCACATATGTATATAGGCCACACCCGTATATGGGCCACAACTGTATATAGGCTACACCTGCATGTAGGCTGTATATAGGCCACACCCGTAAATAGACCACACCCATATATAGGCTGCACCTTTATATAGGCTGCACCCATGTATGTAGGCCACATTTCTATACAGTCCACCCCAACATATAGTCCTCTACCCATATATATATATATATATATATATATATATGTGGGCCACACCTGAATGAGAGCCGCATGCTAAGCCTGAGGCTTCCCCCCAAGGATAGGAAAAGAAAAATCACATCTCGTCTCCACCTTCACCTTAAACTGATTTTTATTTTTGTTTTACTGATTTCGGGCGTGGCCCATATGCAGGTGCAGCCAATCTGTGACTTATTAAGGTGCACCAGCGATTCCATGTGTACACATCCAGAAGTACTGTTACTGAATTAAAAAAATCAGCTAGCTCAACAATAGTTTGTACCAGCTATTGCCCCCTCGGGGCCTAACCAATAGCAAATCACCATTTCTACCAACACAGTCTGTGTTGCCCGAGTAACAAACTCCACATTAACAATCTAAATAGCCCACCAGGCTCCTGATGTTTCGGACTGAGTAGGCCAGTTATTGACACAGATCGACACAGCCCATAATACCTCCGGGTCACTCGATGCCATGGACAATGCCACCCGACAAAACTGCATTGCCCCACCTTAACAGTATTAATAAGCAATAGGAACTTACTATGTGCAGCTGGAGATAGTCTTCCAGGCCAGAGGCGCTGTCCACTCGCACCAAGATGGCGTCTTTCTGCTGCGTGCTGAATCCCACAGCGAGGCGGTCAGCTCGTGTGCTCGGCCGGTCATTTGGGGGCCACGTGTAGGTTATAAGGGCTCCACCCCGGCCGAAGATGTACGTTGTGCCAGCTGCAAAAACAAATGGGCAGGACAGTGATTAGTATGGCTTTGACGGGCATCAAGTGGGCATCAGAGGTCATTCTGTATCTAAGCCATGCTATACCTGCCCTGGGAGTGTTTAGTACTGACGCTGGATGCATGAAGTGAAAGTGACTTCATTCCCCAACACCTTGCTGAGCATCAAACAACAAAAACTTGTATTTATAGCGTGCCTTTAACCTAGTAAAACGGCACTTCACAGGAGCGATTATCAATCAAAACTTGACACCGAGCCACATGAGGAGATATTAGGACAGGTGACCAAAAGCTTGGGCAAAGAGGCAGGTTTTAAGGAGCGTCTTAAAGGAGGAGAGAGAGGCGGAGAGGTTTAGGGAGGGAATTCCAGAGCTCAGGGCCCAGGCAGCTGAAGGCACGGCCGCCAATGGCGGAGCGATTAAAATCGGGGATGCCGTAAAAGACCAGAACTGGAGGAGCGCGGAGATCTCGGAGGGTTGTAGGGGCTGGAGGGGGTTACAGAGATAGGGAGGTGGGGGGGGGGCGAGGCCATGGGGAGATTTGAACATGCGGATGAGAATTTTAAAATCGAGGCCTTGCCGGACCAGGAGAAAATGTAGGTCAGCGAGCACTCTGAGCAGACTCACGGAGCAAAAAGGGTTTTTTTTTTAAACAAAAATCTAATTAATTTCTAACAATCTGGCACTCCTGCTATGCTGCCAGGGACCAATCACAATGTGGGCGGAATGAACAGACAGCAGTACCACACTCGCAGCCACTTGCTTTGTGATACAGGCTACCCATGAGACTGACAGATGGGAAGAGCTCCTGTCCTAATTTGGAGGAGGCTGAGCTGGCCGGGTTGGAGGTGCACTGGGACGATTCCAATGGAGCAGTGATTGCCCTGCTGATTCTCAAAGAGACGCTCTCCAGAGGGACAAGGTGATGAGTATTTATGTCGAGCCCGTGAGTTGATCCAGATCCCAGCTCGCCCAGGGCCGGGGCCGGGGCCGGGCTACGAAGGGAGTCGGCCACAGTTCCCGCCGCTGACCCCTGTCCGCTCGGTGGTCTGGTTTCCCACCGGTCAGCAGACAGCTCCTTGAACCTTGACCCCGCTGCGTCGTCAAGAGCGACAGGTCCAGCATCAGACGGCCCGTTTCCTCCAGGCCGTGTCGAACACCGTTCTCGGTGCTGATGCCAAGCGAGATGGCGATGGGGGTGCTACAAATGGGCGCAGAGCCCCCCCCTCCCCACATTTGGGAGGGGGACAAAAATCAGCTTGGCTGTCCGGTGACTCCTACAGGATCGGATTGTGCTTCCCATTGCAGTTGAATAGCCTGCCTTCGCTCAATGTGCAGACCTTGTGTGCCTGGAGGAGTGGGGACCTTGGTCGATAATTCCTTTCCTAAGTTGCTAAGATCAACTGTATCCCTGCCCTCCTACTGCTGACCCACTTTGAGATCAGCTAACCGAGCAGAACGTGGGGCTTTGTATATTGGACCCTCCTGGGCTACGGTGCTCTGTTTAACGCCAGGCGATGTCCTAACCCACCGATCATTCTGAGCACAGACACCCGCACAAACTTACCCCTTCGTAGGTTCACGGAGAGCAATCACAGCCCGGGGCTGCTTTATAGTCTGTCCTCACCCCGAGGGGACACTGAGGGAAACTGTGGTGCCCCGGCAGAGATCAACGCAGAGATAGGCTTCAGCTGCCCATAGGCCTCACCCACGCACGGGCCTCACCCGCACAGGGGCCTCGCCCGCATAGGGGCCTCACCTACGCACGGGCCTCGCCCGCACAGGGGCCTCGCCCGCACAGGAGCCTCGCCCGCACAGGAGCCTCGCCCGCACAGGAGCCTCGCCCGCACAGGGGCCTCGCCCGCACAGGAGCCTCGCCCGCACAGGAGCCTCGCCCGCACACGGCCTCACCCGCAGAGGGGCCTCGCCCGCACAGGAGCCTCGCCCGCACAGGGGCCTCGCCCGCACAGGAGCCTCACCCGCAGAGGGGCCTCGCCCGCACAGGAGCCTCACCCGCAGAGGGGCCTCACCCGCAGAGGGGCCTCACCCGCAGAGGGGCCTCACCAGCAGACGAGCCTCACCCGCAGAGGGGCCTCACCAGCAGACGAGCCTCACCCGCAGAGGGGCCTCACCCGCAGACGAGCCTCACCCGCAGAGGGGCCTCACCCGCAGAGGGGCCTCACCAGCAGACGAGCCTCACCCGCAGAGGGGCCTCACCCGCAGAGGGGCCTCACCAGCAGACGAGCCTCACCCGCAGAGGGGCCTCACCAGCAGACGAGCCTCACCCGCAGAGGGGCCTCACCCGCAGACGAGCCTCACCCGCAGAGGGGCCTCACCCGCAGAGGGGCCTCACCAGCAGACGAGCCTCACCCGCAGAGGGGCCTCACCCGCACACGGCCTCACCAGCAGACTGGTCAAGTGCATCCACATTGCTCGTTCTGCGGAGAGAGGGTGCGGGTGAAGGAGTGAACGGGAGGGAGGGGGGCGGGGGGGGGGGGGGGGCGAGAAGCAACAGAGGAAGCATCTCATCAGGTGTGCGCCTCCCAGGGACTCCAATGGATTTTCAATCAGGTTTATCTGCTCAAGCATCCTGTATAATGATACCCAAAGGGGGCTGCCTGCCTCTCTCCCCAATCGGCTATTAATTATTATTTTTTTTAAAAAAAAAATCCCCAACAAGCTCTGTACCTTGGAAACACCCGGTGACTAAGAACAGCATCAATTAAACCAGTAGCACACAGCCGTGGTAGTTATGTTATATCAGTTAATAAGACCGCCTGGGGTGGGAGGAGAGGGGGAAGGTTCGAGTGCTGCAGAAGGCACTCAGTTGATATCTAAGAGTCATGTGGCCTGGGGGAGTGGGGGGGATTTTTAAAGGCTCTGTGTTTGGCAGGTCTGCTCGCAGAGACTAGGCCTGTCAGTGTTGCATCTTTCAGCAGTGACAACAGTGGACTACTGATTTGGAGTGAGTCTCACTGGTTTTGATTCTAAAACGTGACTGACTCACTTATAGCGTCAGACAGCACAGAAGCAGGCCGTTCGGCCCGTCGTCCCTGTGCCGGCTCTTTGAAAGAGCTATCCAATTAGTCCCACTCCCCCCTGCTCTTTCCCCATAGCCCTGCAAATTTCACCTTTTCAAGTGTTTATCAAATTCCCTTTTTGAAAGTTATTATTGAATCTGCTTCCACCGCCCTTTCAGGCAGCGCGTTCCAGATCATCACAACTCGCTGCATAAAACATTTTTTCCCATCTCCCGTCTGGTTCTTTTGCCAATTATCGTAAATCTGTGTCCTCTGGTCACCGACCCTTCTGCCGCTGGAAACAGTTTCTCCTTATTTACTCTATCAAAACAATTCATGATTTTGAACACCTCTATCAAACCTCCTCTTAACCTTCTCTGCTCTAAGGAGAACAATCCCAGCTTCTCCAGTCTCTCCACAGGTAACTGAAGTCCCTTATCCCTGGCACCGTTCAAGTAAATCTCCTCTGCATCCTCTCCAAGACCTTGACATCCTTCCTAAAGCGTGGTGCCCAGAATCATAGAATCATACAGCACAGAAGGAGGCCATTCGGCCTATCGTGCCTGTGTCGGCTCTTTGAAAGATCTATCCAATTAGTCCCCTCTCCTGCTGTTTCCACACAGCCCTGCAAATTTTTCCCCTTCAAGTATTTATCCAATTCTCTTTTGAAAGTTATTATTGAATCTGCCTCCATCGTCCTTTCAGGCAGTGCGTTCCAGATCATCACAACTCGCTGCATAAAAAAAATTCTCCTCATCTCTCTCCTGGTTTATTTCCCAATTATCTTTGTCCTCTGGTTACCGACACTCCTATTTAATAAAAAAAGGTCCATGTTTTTGGGTTTCGACGAGCTGCCCCCATTTACAAAGCCATCTACAAACTCCCCTCTGCCACTTGTTCTAGTCCGACAAACCTGCCAGCAACAGCCTCACTTCCAGTCTACTAGATATCTCCGCCGTCCGACATGCCATTTTGTCCTTGCACTCTGGAATTCTCTCTCTATGCCTCTCAGTCTTGCCCTCACCTTTCCCCAGCTTTAAAAGCTACACGAAAGGCCACCCCTTCAACTGCACCTTCTCTCGCTCCTGCTACCCCAACTCTGCTCGCTGCACCTGCTCGGGACTAGGGGCTGCCCGAGGGAGTGCTGCACTGTCGGAGGTGCCGTCTTTTGGATGAGATGTTAAACCGAGGACCCCGTCTGCCCCTCTCGGGTGGATGTAAAAGATCCAACAGCCGCTATTGGAAGAAGAGCAGGGGGGGGGGGGGAGTTCTCCCCGGTGTCCTGGGTCCAATATTCATCCCTCAACCAACGTCATGAGAAAACAGATGATCTGGTCATTATCACGTTGCTGTTTGTGGGATCTTGCTGTGCGCAAATTGTCTGCCGCGTTTCCTACATTACAACAGTGACTACACCTCAAAAAGTACTTCATTGGCTGTGAAGCACTTTGGGACGTCCTGAGGTTGTGACAGGTGCTACAGAAATGCAAGTCTTTCTTTCTTTCCAAAAGGGCCACCATTTTTGATGCCACTTTCGAAGACATGAGCAGGACTGGGGCACGTGTTGGAAGCTAAGGAAGTTAGTTAAAAGGCTCTGCATTGTCTCGCCATCTGCTTATGGCTGGTTGCGTCAGCGCTAATGCAGTCTGGATGAACCCAGTGTGGTTAAACGATGCCACTGAGGACTGGCACATCCTGTACAATGCCAGGCCTCACGAGGGCACTTTCACCGGCTCGATCTGGGCTGTGGGAAGCGAAGATCTCCAGCAATACTGTCTGAGCCTCTTCTCGACAAAATGCACCTTTCTCCATGAATGATTTGTTTATGACTTTGAAAATTAATTTAATCTGTAAATTGGAAATTACATCTCAGTGGAATATATATTATTTCAATTTTCGAGACTGGCAATTAAAAATAAATAAAACATTTTGGAAAAGGGAAATCTGTCTGCGGTGACATTCTGTGCCCATAGTACGTGGCATAAAACTAAGTTGTCATGGTAACTAAGTTGGCCTTAAAAAGCAAGCACCTTGTGCCCGGTTGCTTGGAATAAAACGTGGCCACAAAATCCACAGGAGTTAAATAAAGACCAGGGGAGAATTGGGAGTGAAATGCATGACGTCACATTGTGGTGTCAGCCCCTTAAAGGGGAGGGTTGGAGTCACCAGTGTAATGACAGGAAGTATGGCACTACTGGGGTGACGGCTTTAAGAGGGAATTCTGCTCAGGCTGTGTGAAAAATATCGTCACTATCTGGCGGAAATCACTGGATGGCAACTCCTCTGTGCTAGGGAGAGCAAAATCAGGCCGGGTTCCTGTTCTTTACCAGTATCTAATGACCCCCTTCTAGTGTGTGTGTGTGTGTGTGTGTGTGTGTGTGTCATATAAGTGTGTGCGCGCGCGTGCATGTATGTGTCATGTAAGTGTGCGTGCGTGTATGTGTGTGCATGTATGGATGTACGGTCAGGGTAGTATTGGGTTCAGATGTGAATCCTATCACAGTCGAATAGCCTACCAATACTCAGTGTCACTGCGCACACATTGAGAACGGCTACATGGATGAGGTTAGGGAGCTGACCAGCACCCTTGGGACGGTACAGCAAGAGTCAGTGCCTTCAGGGGAGAAGAGGGCGAAACACAAAGGTTTTTTTCCTTAAAAATGCAGCGTTGCTAATTATCTGCAGTAGACACGAAGTGTAGAAGTCGCAGCAATCACTGATCATGGAACCAGAGGCAGTGGTGAGAACAGCCGCCTTGTCTTATCCTGAAACAGAGTCATTGGCTGCGGAAGTTGTGACAGGGCCCTCCTTCCCATGCAGCGATTCCCCGACTTGTGCAGGCTCGTAATGAGACGCAGCATCAGTAACACCAGCTGAACTACTAGGGGGCTCAGACCTGGTGCAGTCTCATTTGCAACTGAGAGCCGCGCCCGCTCTCTCTCAATCACTCTCGCTCCACCTCTCACACACAACCATTTTTGTCTCCCTCCTGTCTTCCGTTCCAGCTCTGTGGAACATATTTTGGAGAAAACAATGTGTTTTAGTTAGGGGTGCGGCATATCAGTGCCCTCCTATTGGGGGTATAATGATACAGTACTCTCCTAATAGGGGTAAAACAATATAGAGCCCCATCATTAGGTCTCTAACAGAACGGTGTTCTCCTCGCAAGACTGCAACGGAACGGTGTACTGTATAACAGACTAGTGCACTCCTATTAGTTATAATGGTACAGTGCCCTCCCATTAGAGGTGTAATGGTACAGTGCCCTCCCATTAGAGGTGTAATGGTACAGTGCCCTCCCATTAGAGGTGTAATGGTATAGTGCCCTCCCATTAGAGGTGTAATGGTACAGTGCCCTCCCGTTACAGGAGTAATGGTACAGTGCCCTCCCATTACAGGAGTAATGGTACAGTGCCCTCCCATTAGAGGTGTAATGGTACAGTGCCCTCCCATTACAGGAGTAATGGTACAGTGCCCTCCCAGTAGAGGTGTAATGGTATAGTGCCCTCCCATTAGAGGTGTAATGGTACAGTGCCCTCCCAGTAGAGCTGTAATGGTATAGTGCCCTCCCATTAGAGGTGTAATGGTACAGTGCCCTGCCAGTAGAGGTGTAATGGTACAGTGCCCTCCCATTAGAGGTGTAATGGTACAGTGCCCTCCCAGTAGAGCTGTAATGGTATAGTGCCCTCCCATTAGAGGAGTAATGGTACAGTACCCTGCCAGTAGTGGTATAACATGCCTTCCTGTTGGACACTATCACTATGTGACAGAATGTGAGGGGTATAACTGAACAGCACCCTCTGACTACTTGTGTTAGTGCAGTGCGCCTCAGGCCAATTAACTAACATCAAGGATCCATCTCATTATTACATTCCCCGCAGCACTTCTTTCTCACACTGTTTGAACTAGACTCCTCCGGATGGAAGTTCCCACAGGCACCTTCTAACACCAGATTCCCTGGGCCCTCTGCTCCACCATTGGTGAGCACTCTTACAGTCAAAACACTGAGTGGGGGAGGAGGAGATATTACCGCAACCCTGCTTACATCCTCAGTTGCAACTAAGCAGAGGATGCTGAGATTTCAAGTTGGCTAAGCAGTTTTAACTACTGCCCCAGACGGTCGGGTGAAGATGTTACAATCCCATTTACAAGGAGTACAGACCTGCACCGATAATACACATTATCACTCTGCCCATTCACTGGAAAGATCTGGGATTTGATCTATCTGTAATGCTCGTAATGAGTTGGTTAATATGTCCGATTCGCATAGAAAAAAAAACCTATTTCGGAGAATATTTACTGACTGGAAACCCTGCTTCTTTGAGATCTGTGGCCTGCAATAAATTTGAATGGAGTGTCCTTTGGACCTGTGGAGCAGATTGCAATGCTGCAGTGCCCACTCTGTGCACTGAGTGGAGCTCTTTCAATTTTACAACTCACTGAGGGCTCCTGGTGGCAGAACTGAGCGAAAACCGCTAGAAGCTCAAGAAAAATGTCCCATCTGCATATTGGACTGAAGGGCACCCATTGTTCTGGGAATTGGGTAGGCTGCACGTGCTCAGACTGCACAATCCAAATTTAGTTCACAGCATCACAGCTCTGAGCAAAAATATCGTCTTTTGGGAAAGGTTTCAAGTAAAACCTTTAATAAAGGCATTAAAGAGAATCCAATAGGTACACTTAATCATGTTACTGTAAAATGTTGAATTTTTATTTTTTTTTGTTTCAACCCTTTTGGACATTAGAAATTTCAATTACTGATAGAAAAAAATGGCACCTCAAAAATTTTCAGATAAAATTTTTTATCAAGTGTTTTGAGCAGCTTGCAGGGAGAGGTCAACCAATGGCCAGATTGTGTAATTACAGGGTGACAAGTCTACAAAGGAGTTTCTCATTATAAATTCTGACCTAGGGAGTTATAATGGAAAAAGTTGACACAAAAGTGTGATGAAAAGAGTGAAAACAGGAAATAAAGGTTTTGTAAAAAAAGACTTGCATTTCTACAGTGCCTTTCATGACCTCAGGATGTCCCAAAGTGCTTTACAGCCAATGAAGGACCTTTTTTTTTTGCAGTGTAGTCACTGTTGTAATGTAGGAAACAGGAAGTGAGCACAGATCTTTAATAAATTATTATGTCTTACCAAGCTCATTCCATCCACAGGCTGTCTGCAATCTGCTTGAAAGTTCTCGAAAGTTACTCCTTGCTTTCCAAAGTTAAATCAAGCACAATTCCAGAATACCCATCTCTAACTTAATTAACCAGGTGTTCCCTTGGCATGGGTCACAGCAGCTCAGGAACCATCAACTATACCCAGTTCCATCCACATTTATCCTTAGAATCCTCAGTCCCATTCCTAATCAGTTATTTTTCATACCCTACATCTCAACTTGCGTAGAAGGAGGCCGTTCGGCCCATCATGCCTGTGCTGGCTCTTTGAAAAAGAGCTATCCAATTAGTCCCACTCCCCTGTTCCTTCCCCATAGCCCTGCAAATTTTTCCTTTTCAAGTATACATCAGATTCCCTTTTTGAAAGTTACTATTGAATCTGCTACCACCGCCCTTTCAGACAGCGCATTCCAGATCATCGCAACAGGAAGGATGTCAAGGACTTGGAGAGAACGGTACCAGGGATGAGGGACTTCAGTTATGTGGAGAGACTGGAGAAGCTGGGATTGTTCTCCTGAGAGCAGAGAAGGTTAAGGGGAGATTTAATAGAGGTGCTCAAAATTATGAAGGGCTTTGAGAGAGTAAATAAGGAGAAACTGTTTCCAGTGGCAGGAGGGTCAGCAACCAGAGGACACAGATTTAAGGTAAAGATTTAAGGAGAATTTTTTTTACGCAGCGAGCTTGTTCTGATCTGGAATGCGCTGCCTGAAAGGGCGGTGGAAGCAGATTCAATAATAACTTTCAAAAGGGAATTGGATAAATACTTGAAAAGGAAAAATTTGCAGGGCTGTGGGGAAAGAGCAGGGGGGAGTGTGGGACTAATTGGAGAGCTCTTCCAAAGGGCCAGCACAGGCACGATGGGCCGAATGGCCTCCTCCTGTGCCGTGTGATTCCACATCCAACAGTTTTCATGTGCTGGGAAAGAATGAGTTAGAGCAGGAGAAGGTGTTTTGAATCTTGATTTCGACACAGTGAGAACTGCAGGAAGGAGGATGATTATCGACAGATTACCCCTCTCACTGCCTCACTAGTTAGCTCATCCCTCTGATCGAATTGAGCACTCACTACAGGGTGTGAGCCCATCATTTGCCAGCTTCTGGCACATCCTTCAAGAACAATTTACTTTCTCCGTGTTTTCAGCGTCCTTCATTTGTAAAGAGGCGATTTTGCATTAAGTGATAACAGGGTGTAAACCTGCTCCTTATTGCAAGAAGTACTGCTTCAATTCTCTGAGATTGCAAGCAAAAGACACTGCACCAAAATCAGAAATACATCAAGATTACAGCTGTGGGCATTACTCAGTGCCATGAAAGAAAGAACTTGCATTTATATCGTACCACAGACCCACTCAGAATCTACAGTATCAGCTGTGGCTCAGTGATAGCACTCTCTCTCTCTCTCTCTCTCTCGCCTCCGAGTCAGAAGGTCGTGGGTTCGAGCCCCACTCCAGAGTCTCGAGCCCCATAATCCAGGCCGACGCTCCCAGCGCCGGTACTGAGGGAGCGCTGCACTGTCGGAGGTGCCGTCTTTCGGATGAGACGTTAAACCGAGGCCCCGTCTGCCCCTCTCAGGTGGACGTAAAAGATCCCATGACACTTTTCGAAGAAGGGCAGGGGAAACTCTCCCCGGTGTCCTGGGCCAATATCTATCCCTCAAACAACATCACTAAAAACAGAGTTTCTGGTCATTATCTCACTGCTGTTTGTGGGATCTTGCTGTGCACAAATTGGCTGCCGCGTTTCCCACATTACAACAGTGACCACACTTCAAAAGTACTCCATCGGCTGTAAAGCGCTTTGGGACGTCCTGAGGTCGTGAAAGACGCTATATAAATGCAAGTCTCTCTTTCAGTGCTCCTGGGTTAGGAAGCCACGATGTAATAGAATGGTGGGATACAGGCCTGAGGAGCTGAATGGCCTACCCCAGTTCCCATGTTCCAATGGTTCATTAGGCAGCGTTCCAGCTCCTGATCACAATCCAGCATCCTCTGCTGGAAAGGCTGAGTGGAACCTGGAAGACGACAGGCTCACGCTTGCCTGCGACACCTTACACAGTTAAATAGTCTGCTGACACTCACTATCTAGCCCCACACACACAAAGAATGGCCACTTGGGTCGGGTACCAGAGGGCTTGTGGAGCTGTAACCGCCCCCCCCCAAAACCGCGCAAGAGCCAGTGCCTTGAGAAGTGGGAAACAAGGCAAAGAAATTTCGATTAAATTAGGTAGGCCCAATCGCCACCTTAATGGATTTCCCACTCTGGAGCTAGGAGTTGAGCGGGCAGCAGCAATTCCCCTCAGGGGTGGAGGGACAATAGGACAAGACACATTGGGCCTTC
Source organism: Heptranchias perlo (assembly GCF_035084215.1). Lineage (NCBI taxonomy): Eukaryota > Metazoa > Chordata > Chondrichthyes > Hexanchiformes > Hexanchidae > Heptranchias > Heptranchias perlo. Next base: position 7,206,451 of record NC_090367.1, on the reverse strand, counting down.
TCTTCGGCAGGCTCTATCCTGACTGTGGGATCGGCGCCCTCCTGGGATCGGTTTGTGTTTGTTGCTGGCGGAGCAGAGGGAGGCGACAGGAGGACGGGATGAAAAAAATAAGCCCGGGCTGCTCCCGAGAGGGAGGGCGAGCGGGAATTTCAACACCTCCGGATACTTCGAAGGGATAGGAAGCCTTTCCTTGGCCTCCCTCAGTGGTTCCAGTGGGTCATGGCGTGGCCTGGTGCAGCGCCGATCCCTGCACTACGAGATCGAAGATTGGATTCCCCCGGCCCGTGCTGAGTCAGGTGACCTCGCCGGTCGGGGGCCGGGGTTCGATGCGACACAACTGACCTCAGCGTCCTGGGAGAAGGAGAAGGAGAATCAGCCAGGGTTCCTTCCTTCTCCCGGTCGCAGACTCCAGCTGGAAAGTTGGCACACACAGATAGCGGTCGGGGTCGGGGTCGGGATAGGCTACGATGCCCTTCACGGTCAATAGGCCACCGGCACTCCCCATCTCGGCTCACTGGGCGAGCAGCCGGCGACCTTTAACCTCGCAAGAGTTGGCGCCTTTCTGCTGAGAGACAATTGGGCGGGGGTGAAGCCTTCCCTTGGAGAATCCGGCCAGTAAGGGGGTGGTTTTGACACAAGCTGACAGAACCGAACACACAGGATGGGTATCGTGTTACAAGTAATTGATGCAGTTCACCCAAATGTCATTGAAGACATTTAGGAACTTTCCACATTTATTTTTCACATTCTTAAAGCAAATCCCCAGCGGCAGATATTTCAAACTCAGGCCAGTCAGATTTATTAAAAATGTTTAAATTCCCGAAAACACAGATTCAATTTATTGCCTGATTAATCTTGTGCCCACACACACACACACACACACACAACCCAGCTCTCAATGGGCCGTTTCTCTAAGGTTGGCACAAGGGCAGTCTCGTAACTGATTACCAGGCACCCAGGTACCCGTGTTGCATAACACACCTTCATGTGTGATTTGTAGGGCCTGCACGCCCAAGCAAGATCCCACAAACAGCAACGAGCTAACGACCAGGTTTTGGTTGAGGGAGGAACATTGGCCAGGACACCGGGGAGAACTCCCCTGCTCTACTGCTAATGGTGCTGTGAGATCATCAACACCCACACCTCAGTTCAACATCTCGTCCTCCGGCAGTGCGGTACTCCCTCGGTACTGCGCTGGGGGTGCCAGCCCAGATTACGGGGCTTGAGTCTCTGGAGTGGGGCTTGATCCCCCGACCTTCTGACAGAGGCGAGACTGCTACCCACTGAGCCACGGCTGACACGAAACCCAGAAAGGTTTAAACTGACGTGCCTTCGGAGTTGGCCTTTCTAATCTGCTTCAGTCAGAGAAAAAAAACATTCCAATTCTCATTGCTGCCATAATATTTGTGTCAGCCGTGGCTCGGTGGGTATCCCTCTCGCCTCTGAGTCAGAAGGTCGGAGGCTCAAGCCCCACTCCAGCACACAATCTAGGCTGACACCCCCCAGTGCAGCACTGAGGGAGCGCTGCGCTGTCGGAGGTGTAGGTATTAATGATCTCATGGCGCCATTAGAAAAAGAACAGGGGAGTTCTCCCTGGTATCCTGGCCAATATTTATCCCTCGACCAAAACCTACAAACAGATTATCTGGTCAATTATTTAATTGTTGTTTATGGGATCTTGCTGTGCGCAAATTGATTTCCTACATTATAACAGTGACTACGCTTCAAAAAGTACTTCATCGGCTGTAAAGCGCTTTGGGACGTCCAGAGATTGTGAAAGGTGCTATATAAATGCAAGTTTGTTCTTATCTTTCATAAACAAGGCCGCAGCAACCAAGTTTACAAGTTACTGAGCAAATGAACAATGAGATAACCCCGTCAGAGAAAAATGCGAAGAACATAAGAAATAGGAGCAGGAGCAGGCCATTCGGCCCCTCGAGCCTGCTCCGCCATTCAATCAGATCATGGCTGATCTTCGACCTCAACTCCACTTTCCCGCCCGATCCCCAATCTCTTGATTCCCCTAGAGTCCAAAAATCTATCGATCTCAGCCTTGAATATACTCAACGACTGAGCATCCACAGCCCTCTGGGGTAGAGAATTCCAAAGATTCACCACCCTCTGAGTGAAGAAATTCCTCCTCATCTCAGTCCTAAATGGCCGACCCCTTATCCTGAGACCATGTCCCCTAGTTCTAGACTCTCCAGTCAGGGGAAAACAGCATCGCAGCATCTACCCTGACAAGCCCTCTTAGAATCTTATATGTTTCAATGAGATCACACCTCATTCTTCTAAACTCCAGAGAGTATAAGCCCATTCTACTCAACAAACCTTTATAAAACACTGGTTTAGCATCAGCTAGAGTATTGCCCAATTCTGGGCACCACATTTTCAGTAGGATGTCAAGGCAGAGGAGATTTACTAGAATGGTACCAGGGATGAGGGACTTCAGTTATGCGGAGAGACTGGAGAAGCTGGGATTGTTCTCCTGAGAGCAGAGAAGGTTAAGGGGAGATTTAATTGAGGTGTTCAAAATCATGAGGGGTAAATAAGGAGAAACTGTTTCCAGTGGCAGGAGGGTCGGTGACCAGAGGACACAGATTTAAGGTAATTGGCAAAAGAGCCAGAGGGAAGATGAGGAGAATTTTTGCACCGCAGATTCAACAACAACTTTCAAAAGGGAATTTGCTATATGCTCGAAAAGGAAAATTTTGCAGGGCCACGGAGAAAGGGCGGGGGGGGGGGGGGGGGGAGGGTGAGGGGGGCTGTGGGACTAATTGGGTAGCTCTTCCAAAGAGCCGACACAGGCACGATGGGCCGATCGGCCTCCTTCCACGTTGTGAGATCTCACGAAAAGGTCTGACTTGCGAGAAAATCCGTCTGGAGCGCGTACAAAGCAAGTCATGAATTCTTCTGGGCCGTTGGCCATTCTTTCTCGGCTGCCCTGTGAGACCAGCTGGTACCCAAGGCGGTCTGGCAGCGCTGAGTGTGGTGCCACTTAGTTGCCACGCGCAGAGAATGTTCAATCCTGTGGCAGCAAGCGTTGTTTTAATGAGCTGCAGCCTGCTGCCCAGCGGAACCTGGCACTAATTGAAATTATTGCTCCATCAGTGACTCTCCCAGGGTGAAAGGAACAAGCCAGGCGTTAATAGTCCCCTCACCGTACATCGGGATGTGCCACACCGGAAGAGATCTGTTCAACCCTGCTGGCCACTCCCCAACATTCAAAGTGGAAGCTTCACTACTCTGTGTCTGACACTCCTCAGTCACTTCCTCGGCGGGATTTTAAGTTAATTGTTAATCAGCTCTCCCAAATGCACATTTAGCACTCGCAGTATGCAATGGAAGGAGCGCCTTTCACAACCTCAGGACGTCCCAAAGCGCTTTACAGCCAACCGACTACTTTTGAAGTGTAGTCACCGTTGGAATGTAGGGAAACACAACGGCCAATTTGTGCACAGCAAGATCCCGCAAACAGCGACGAGATAAATGACCGGATGCTCTGTTCTTGGTTGAGGGATAAATGTTGGCCCAGGACACTGGCCTCTTCTTCCAATGGCCCCCATCAGACCTTTTTACATCCACCCGAGGGGGCAGACAGGGCCTCGGTTTAGTGCCTCATTCCAACAAGGGCACTCCCGACAGCTCAGCATTCCCTCAGTACTGGCAGCGGGAGTGTCAGCCCAGGTTTAATCTCAAAGAGACGTTAAACCGAGGCCCCGTCTGCCCCTCTCAGGTGGATGTAAAAACTCTCAAGACATTATTGGAAGAGGAGCAGGGGGGAGTTCTCCCCGGTGTCCTGGGCCAATATTTATCCCTCAGCCAATATCACTAAAAAACAGATTATCAAGTCATTCATTTCATTTGTTTTTTGGTGGGACCTTTCTGTGCACAAATTAGCTGCCACGTTTCGCAACATTACATCAAGTTACATCAACTCGACACCCCAGAAACAGGCCATTCGGCCCAACTGGTCTATGCTGGTGTTTATGCTCCATGAGTCCCCTCCCGGCCCATTTCATCTAACCCTATCAGCATATCCTTCTATTCCTTTCTCCCTCAGGTGTTTATCCAGCTTCCCCTTAAATGCATCGACAGTATTCACCTCAACTACTCCTTGTGGGAGCGAGTTCCACATTCTCACCACTCTCTGGGTAAAGAAGTTTCTCCTGAATTCCCGATTGGATTTATTAGTGACTATCTTATATTTATGACCTCTAATTCTAGCCTCCCACCACTAGTGGAAACATCTTCTCTACGTCTCGCAGTGACTACACTTCAAAAGTACTTGATTGGCTGCAAAGCACTTTGGGATGTCCTGAGGCAATGAAAGGCGCTGTATAAATTACAGGAGATCCCCGGGAGTGTGTCAGTATTCACAGGGGGTCCCCGGGAGTGTGTCAGTATTTACAGGGGGTCCCCGGGTGGGTGTCAGTATTTACAGGGGGTCCCCGGGAGTGTGTCAGTATTCACAGGGGGTCCCCGGGAGTGTGTCAGTATTCACAGGGGGTCCCCGGGAGTGTGTCAGTATTCACAGGGGGTCCCCGGGAGTGTGTCAGTATTTACAGGGGGTCCCCGGGTGGGTGTCAGTATTTACAGGGGGTCCCCGGGAGTGTGTCAGTATTCACAGGGGGTCCCCGGGAGTGTGTCAGTATTCACAGGGGGTCCCCGGGAGTGTGTCAGTATTCACAGGGGGTCCCCGGGAGTGTGTCAGTATTCACAGGGGGTCCCCGGGAGTGTGTCAGCATTTACAGGGGGTCCCCGGGAGTGTGTCAGTATTCACAGGGGGTCCCCGGGAGTGTGTCAGTATTCACAGGGGGTCCCCGGGAGTGTGTCAGTATTCACAGGGGGTCCCCGGGAGTGTGTCAGTATTCACAGGGGGTCCCCGGGAGTGTGTCAGTATTCACAGGGGGTCCCCGGGAGTGTGTCAGTATTCACAGGGGGTCCCCGGGAGTGTGTCAGTATTCACAGGGGGTCCCCGGGAGTGTGTCAGTATTCACAGGGGGTCCCCGGGAGTGTGTCAGTATTCACAGGGGGTCCCCGGGAGTGTGTCAGTATTCACAGGGGGTCCCCGGGAGTGTGTCAGTATTCACAGGGGGTCCCCGGGAGTGTGTCAGTATTCACAGGGGGTCCCCGGGTGGGTGTCAGTATTTACAGGGGGTCCCCGGGAGTGTGTCAGTATTTACAGGGGGTCCCCGGGAGTGTGTCAGTATTTACAGGGGGTCCCCGGGAGTGAGTCAGTATTTACAGGGGGTCCCCGGGAGTGAGTCAGTATTTACAGGGGGTCCCCGGGAGTGTGTCAGTATTTACAGGGGGTCCCCGGGAGTGTGTTAATATTTACAGGGGGTCCCCGGGAGTGTGTCAGTATTTACAGGGGGTCCCCGGGAGTGTGTCAGTATTTACAGGGGGTCCCCGGGAGTGTGTCAGTATTTACAGGGGGTCCCCGGGAGTGAGTCAGTATTTACAGGGGGTCCCCGGGAGTGTGTCAGTTTTTACAGGGGGTCCCCGGGAGTGTGTCAATATTTACAGGGGGTCCCCGGGAGTGTGTCAATATTTACAGGGGGTCCCCGGGAGTGTGTCAGTATTTACAGGGGGTCCCCGGGAGTGTGTCAGTATTTACAGGGGGTCCCCGGGAGTGTGTCAGTATTTACAGGGGGTCCCCGGGAGTTTGTCAGTATTTACAGGGGGTCCCCGGGAGTGTGTCCGTATTTACAGGGGGTCCCCAGGAGTGCGTCAGTATTTACAGGGGGTCCCCGGGAGTGTGTCAGTATTTACAGGGGGTCCCCGGGAGTGTGTCAGTCTGTACAGGGCGTCCTTCAGGTGAAAATCATTGAAACCACGGACTCAATCGAGTGCTGGATTAAGTGGCCTGGGAAGGTCATTGAAGCAGCCAGAACACACGGGTCGAAGCAGGAGAACAGATTGAAGAAATGGTGAGGCGGCTAGTCGATGAAAAAAAGGACACGCTTGTTGGATCCAATGCTAATTTCGTGGTGTGAAAAAAATTCTCATGCTTTATCTCGAAGCGTGTGTAAGTTCGAAGCTCATACTGGCAACATGACTGAAGAACTGCAGTTATCAGGCTGCTTCACCAGAATGAAGCTTCAGGCGACGACTGATACTGGGATCAATAAGCCTCTTTTATAATTAAAATATTGCATTGGCTATGGTTTGAGGGTAAGCAGGAGGTAAATCTAATTTGGAAGAGGCTATCTTCTCTTCCTCTTTTTTAACTGCTCCCCTGCTGACATCACTCCGACTGTATTTACGTTGGAGATGGAGAACAAAGAAACTTGCATTCATGTCGCGCCTAATCGCGACAAAACATGGTTTCACGCAGTGAATTATGCAGGCGAATGTAGTGGTCGTCCTGCAACAACGGTGTCTCACAAGAGGAATGGAAATGAATGACCAGATAAGACCCATGGGGGGAGTGGGGAGATGTTGTTTGAATACTGCCGCGGGATTTCCATTATCCACTTCAGACAAGCAGAAAGGCCTCGGTTTAATGTTTCATCATAAAGATGGCACCAATGATATTGCAGCACTCACTGCAGAACAGATCGAGCAGCTCAAAACTGGGCATCCTCGAGGTGCTGTGGGCCATCAGCAGCAGCAGAATTGTATTCCAGCACAATCTGTAACCACATGGCCCGGCATATTCCTCACTCCACCATTACCAACAAGCCAGGGGATCAACCCTGGTTCATTGAAGAGTGTAGAAGAGCATGCCAGGAGCAGCACCAGGTGTACCTAAAAATGAGGTACCAACCTGGTGAAGCTACAACTCAGGACGACATGCATGCTAAACAGCGGAAGCAACATGCTATAGACAGAGCTAAGCGATTCCACAACCAACGGATCAGATCAAAGCTCTGCAGTCCTGCCACATCCAGTCGTGAATGGTGGTGGACAATTAAACAACTAACGGGAGGAGGAGGCTCTGCAAACATTCACTCCACGTGATATCAAGAAACGGCTGAGTGCACTGGATATGGGCCCCGACAACATCCCGGCTGTAGTGCTGAAGACTTGTGCTCCAGAACTAGCTGCGCCTTAAGCCAAACTGTTCCAGTACGGCTATAACACTGGCATCTTCCCGACAATGTGTAAAATTGCCCAGGTATGTCCTGTCCACAAAAAGCAGGACAAATCCAACCCAGACAATTACCGCCCCATCAGTCTACTCTCAATCATCAGCAAAGTGATGGAAGGTATCCTCGACAGTGCTATCAAACGGCACTTACTCAACAATAACCTGCTCACCAATGCTCAATTTGGGTTCCGCCAGGACCACTCGGCTCCAGACCTTGTTACAGCCTTGGTCCAAACATGGACAAAAGAGCTGAATTCCAGAGGTGAGGTGAGAGTGACTGCCCTTGACATCAAGGCAGCATTTGACCAAATGTGGCACCAAGGAGCCCTAGTAAAATTGAAGTCAATGGGAATCAGGGGGAAAACTCTCCAGTGGCTGGAGTCATACCTAGCACAAAGGAAGATGGTAGTGGTTGTTGGAGGCCAATCATCTCAGCCCAGGACATTGCTGCAGGAGTTCCTCAGGGCAGTGTCCTAGGCCCAACCACCTTCAGCTGCTTCATCAATTACCTTCCCTCCATCATAAGGTCAGAAGTGGGGATGTTCGCTGATGATTGCACAGTGTTCAGTTCCATTCGTAACCCCTTAGATAATGAAGCAGTCCGTGCCCGCATGCAGCAAGGCCTGGACAACATCCAGGCTTGGGCTGAGAAGTGGCAAGTAACATTCGCACCAGACAAGTGCCAGGCAATGACCATCTCCAACAAGAGAGAGTCTAACCATCTCCCCTTGACATTCAACGGCATTATCATCGCCAAATCCCCCACCGTCAACATCCTGGGCGTTACCACTGACCAGAAACTTAACTGGACCAGCCATATAAATACTGTGGCTACAAGAGCAGGTCAGAGGCTGGGTATTCTGGGGCGAGTGACTCACCTCCTGACTCCCCAAAGCCTTTCCACCATCTACAAGGCACAACTCAGGAGTGTGATGGAAACTCTCCACTTGCCTGGATGAGTGCAGCTCCAGCAACAATCAAGAAGCTCGACACCATCCAGGACAAAGCAGCCCGCTTGATTGGCACCCCATCCACCACCCTAAACATTCACTCCCTTCACCACCGGCGCACAGTGGCTGCAGTGTGTACCATCCACAGGATGCACTGCAGCAAATCGCCAAGGCTTCTGCGACAGCACCTCCCAAACCCGCGATCACCACCACCTAGAAGGACAAGGGCAGCAGGCACATGGGAACAACACCACCTGCACGTTCCCCTCCAAGTCACACACCATCCCGACGTGGAAATATATCGCCGTTCCTGGGTCATAATCCTGGAACTCCCTTCCTAACACCACTGTGGGAGAACCTTCACCACACGGACTGCAGCGGTTCAAGAAGCTGGCTCACCACCACCTTCTCAAGGGCAATTAGGGATGGGCAATAAATGCCAGCTTCGCCAGCAACGCCCACATTCCATGAATGAATAAAAAAAAGTACTGGCACTGGGAGTGTCAGCCTAGATTATGGGCTCAAGTCTCTGCATTTGATCCTGAGACAGGGAGAGTTGGGAGACTGTGATCCTGAGACAGGGAGAGAAGGGAGACTGTGATGCTGAGACAGGGAGATGGGAGACTGTGATCCTGAGACAGGGAGAGAAAGGAGACTGTGATCCTGAGACAGGGAGAGATGGGAGACTGTGATCCTGAGACAGGGAGATGGGAGACTGTGATCCTGAGACAGGGAGATGGGAGACTGTGATCCTGAGACAGGGAGATGGGAGACTGTGATCCTGAGACAGGGAGATGGGAGACTGTGATCCTGAGACAGGGAGATGGGAGACTGTGATCCTGAGACAGGGAGATGGGAGACTGTGATCCTGAGAGAGGGAGATGGGAGACTGTGATCCTGAGACAGGGAGATGGGAGACTGTGATCCTGAGACAGGGAGATGGGAGACTGTGATCCTGAGACAGGGAGATGGGAGACTGTGATCCTGAGACAGGGAGATGGGAGACTGTGATCCTGAGACAGGGAGAGATGGGAGACTGTGATCCTGAGACAGGGAGAAGGGAGACTGTGATCCTGAGACAGGGAGATGGGAGACTGTGATCCTGAGACAGGGAGATGGGAGACTGTGATCCTGAGACAGGGAGATGGGAGACTGTGATCCTGAGACAGGGAGAGATGGGAGACTGTGATCCTGAGACAGGGAGAAGGGAGACTGTGATCCTGAGACAGGGAGATGGGAGACTGTGATCCTGAGACAGGGAGATGGGAGACTGTGATCCTGAGACAGGGAGAAGGGAGACTGTGATCCTGAGACAGTGGGAAGGGACACTGTGATCCTGAGACAGGGAGATGGGAGACTGTGAACCTGAGAGAGGGAGATGGGAGACTGTGATCCTGAGACAGGGAGATGGGAGACTGTGATCCTGAGACAGGGAGAAGGGAGACTGTGATCCTGAGACAGGGAGATGGGAGACTGTGATCCTGAGACAGGGAGATGGGAGACTGTGATCCTGAGACAGGGAGATGGGAGACTGTGATCCTGAGACAGGGAGATGGGAGACTGTGAACCTGAGACAGGGAGATGGGAGACTGTGATCCTGAGACAGGGAGATGGGAGACTGTGATCCTGAGACAGGGAGATGGGAGACTGTGATCCTGAGACAGGGAGATGGGAGACTGTGATCCTGAGACAGGGAGATGGGAGACTGTGATTCTGAGACAGTGGGAAGGGAGACTGTGATCCTGAGACAGGGAGATGGGAGACTGTGATCCTGAGACAGGGAGATGGGAGACTGTGATCCTGAGACAGGGAGAGAAAGGAGACTGTGATCCTGAGACAGGGAGAAGGGAGACTGTGATCCTGAGACAGGGAGATGGGAGACTGTGATCCTGAGACAGGGAGATGGGAGACTGTGATCCTGAGACAGGGAGAGATGGGAGACTGTGATCCTGAGACAGGGAGATGGGAGACTGTGATCCTGAGACAGGGAGATGGGAGACTGTGATCCTGAGACAGGGAGAGATGGGAGACTGTGATCCTGAGACAGGGAGAGATGGGAGACTGTGATCCTGAGACAGGGAGAAGGGAGACTGTGATCCTGAGACAGGGAGAGATGGGAGACTGTGATCCTGAGACAGGGAGATGGGAGACTGTGATCCTGAGACAGGGAGATGGGAGACTGTGATCCTGAGACAGGGAGATGGGAGACTGTGATCCTGAGACAGGGAGAAGGGAGACTGTGATCCTGAGACAGGGAGATGGGAGACTGTGATCCTGAGACAGGGAGATGGGAGACTGTGATCCTGAGACAGGGAGATGGGAGACTGTGATCCTGAGACAGGGAGAGATGGGAGACTGTGATCCTGAGACAGGGAGATGGGAGACTGTGATCCTGAGACAGGGAGAGATGGGAGACTGTGATCCTGAGACAGGGAGATGGGAGACTGTGATCCTGAGACAGGGAGATGGGAGACTGTGAACCTGAGAGAGGGAGATGGGAGACTGTGATCCTGAGACAGGGAGATGGGAGACTGTGATCCTGAGACAGGGAGAGATGGGAGACTGTGATCCTGAGACAGGGAGATGGGAGACTGTGATCCTGAGACAGGGAGAAGGGAGACTGTGATCCTGAGACAGGGAGAGATGGGAGACTGTGATCCTGAGACAGGGAGATGGGAGACTGTGATCCTGAGACAGGGAGATGGGAGACTGTGATCCTGAGACAGGGAGATGGGAGACTGTGATCCTGAGACAGGGAGAAGGGAGACTGTGATCCTGAGACAGGGAGATGGGAGACTGTGATCCTGAGACAGGGAGATGGGAGACTGTGATCCTGAGACAGGGAGAGATGGGAGACTGTGATCCTGAGACAGGGAGATGGGAGACTGTGATCCTGAGACAGGGAGATGGGAGACTGTGATCCTGAGACAGGGAGATGGGAGACTGTGATCCTGAGACAGGGAGATGGGAGACTGTGATCCTGAGACAGGGAGATGGGAGACTGTGATCCTGAGACAGGGAGATGGGAGACTGTGATCCTGAGACAGGGAGAGATGGGAGACTGTGATCCTGAGACAGGGAGATGGGAGACTGTGATCCTGAGAGAGGGAGATGGGAGACTGTGATCCTGAGACAGGGAGATGGGAGACTGTGATCCTGAGACAGGGAGATGGGAGACTGTGATCCTGAGACAGGGAGATGGGAGACTGTGAACCTGAGAGAGGGAGATGGGAGACTGTGATCCTGAGACAGGGAGATGGGAGACTGTGATCCTGAGACAGGGAGATGGGAGACTGTGATCCTGAGACAGTGGGAAGGGAGACTGTGATCCTGAGAGAGGGAGAGATGGGAGACTGTGATCCTGAGACAGGGAGATGGGAGACTGTGAACCTGAGAGAGGGAGAGATGGGAGACTGTGATCCTGAGACAGGGAGATGGGAGACTGTGATCCTGAGACAGGGAGATGGGAGACTGTGATCCTGAGACAGGGAGAGAAGGGAGACTGTGATCCTGAGACAGGGAGAGAAAGGAGACTGTGATCCTGAGAGAGGGAGATGGGAGACTGTGATCCTGAGACAGGGAGATGGGAGACTGTGATCCTGAGACAGGGAGATGGGAGACTGTGATCCTGAGACAGGGAGATGGGAGACTGTGATCCTGAGACAGGGAGATGGGAGACTGTGATCCTGAGACAGGGAGATGGGAGACTGTGATCCTGAGACAGGGAGATGGGAGACTGTGATCCTGAGACAGGGAGATGGGAGACTGTGATCCTGAGACAGGGAGAAGGGAGACTGTGATCCTGAGACAGGGAGATGGGAGACTGTGATCCTGAGACAGGGAGATGGGAGACTGTGATCCTGAGACAGGGAGATGGGAGACTGTGATCCTGAGACAGGGAGATGGGAGACTGTGATCCTGAGACAGGGAGATGGGAGACTGTGATCCTGAGACAGGGAGATGGGAGACTGTGATCCTGAGACAGGGAGATGGGAGACTGTGATCCTGAGACAGGGAGATGGGAGACTGTGATCCTGAGACAGGGAGATGGGAGACTGTGATCCTGAGACAGGGAGAGATGGGAGACTGTGATCCTGAGGCAGGGAGAAGGGAGACTGTGATCCTGAGACAGGGAGATGGGAGACTGTGATCCTGAGACAGGGAGATGGGAGACTGTGATCCTGAGACAGGGAGATGGGAGACTGTGATCCTGAGACAGGGAGATGGGAGACTGTGATCCTGAGACAGGGAGATGGGAGACTGTGATCCTGAGACAGGGAGATGGGAGACTGTGATCCTGAGAGAGGGAGATGGGAGACTGTGATCCTGAGACAGGGAGAGATGGGAGACTGTGATCCTGAGACAGGGAGATGGGAGACTGTGATCCTGAGACAGGGATATGGGAGACTGTGATCCTGAGACAGGGAGATGGGAGACTGTGATCCTGAGACAGGGAGATGGGAGACTGTGATCCTGAGACAGGGAGATGGGAGACTGTGATCCTGAGACAGGGAGATGGGAGACTGTGATCCTGAGACAGGGAGATGGGAGACTGTGATCCTGAGACAGGGAGAAGGGAGACTGTGATCCTGAGACAGGGAGATGGGAGACTGTGATCCTGAGACAGGGAGATGGGAGACTGTGATCCTGAGACAGGGAGATGGGAGACTGTGATCCTGAGACAGGGAGATGGGAGACTGTGATCCTGAGACAGGGAGATGGGAGACTGTGATCCTGAGACAGGGAGATGGGAGACTGTGATCCTGAGACAGGGAGATGGGAGACTGTGATCCTGAGACAGGGAGAGATGGGAGACTGTGATCCTGAGACAGGGAGAAGGGAGACTGTGATCCTGAGACAGGGAGATGGGAGACTGTGATCCTGAGACAGGGAGATGGGAGACTGTGATCCTGAGACAGGGAGATGGGAGACTGTGATCCTGAGACAGGGAGATAGGAGACTGTGATCCTGAGACAGGGAGATGGGAGACTGTGATCCTGAGACAGGGAGATGGGAGACTGTGATCCTGAGAGAGGGAGATGGGAGACTGTGATCCTGAGACAGGGAGAGATGGGAGACTGTGATCCTGAGACAGGGAGATGGGAGACTGTGATCCTGAGACAGGGAGAGATGGGAGACTGTGATCCTGAGACAGGGAGAAGGGAGACTGTGATCCTGAGACAGGGAGATGGGAGACTGTGATCCTGAGACAGGGAGATGGGAGACTGTGATCCTGAGACAGGGAGATGGGAGACTGTGATCCTGAGACAGGGAGATGGGAGACTGTGATCCTGAGACAGGGAGATGGGAGACTGTGATCCTGAGACAGGGAGATGGGAGACTGTGATCCTGAGAGAGGGAGATGGGAGACTGTGATCCTGAGACAGGGAGAGATGGGAGACTGTGATCCTGAGACAGGGAGATGGGAGACTGTGATCCTGAGACAGGGAGATGGGAGACTGTGATCCTGAGACAGGGAGATGGGAGACTGTGATCCTGAGACAGGGAGATGGGAGACTGTGATCCTGAGAGAGGGAGATGGGAGACTGTGATCCTGAGACAGGGAGATGGGAGACTGTGATCCTGAGACAGGGAGATGGGAGACTGTGATCCTGAGACAGGGAGATGGGAGACTGTGATCCTGAGACAGGGAGAAGGGAGACTGTGATCCTGAGACAGGGAGATGGGAGACTGTGATCCTGAGACAGGGAGATGGGAGACTGTGATCCTGAAACCGGTTTAGTGCTTGCTGTGGGATCTGTAGTGATATTAGTTCCTCATTTTGTGGCCGTTTGACAAGTTGCTGGGGGTAATATGTTTAGCGGCCTCTCAACACGACAATATCTGGTTTTCACCAGGCGGTCGGGCTCAAATTCGTACATATTCTGACAACACTGTGTTCATACAGGATTGGTTTTTTTTTATTGCTTAATCAGGTTTGATCAGGCATGATGTGACTTGATTACCCGGAGGGAAACCACTCTATTCGAATAATGTCTCAATTACCACAGGTGTCCTCAGCTCACTATATCACTGTTGTAATGAACCCAACTCACCCACAGTACAGATAGTGGGTATAAGTGGAATCAGCCTGTCTTTCACACTCTGCATTCACGAGCCTGGCTATTACGCTGTGCAGACGTTTATCAGGGCCCTGCCTTTCGCCATCTCGGCCCCAAGCTCTTGGAATTCCGTCCCTAAACCTCTTCAGCTCTCTCTCTCCTCCTTTAAGATGCTCCTTAAAACCTGCCCTCTTGACCAATCTTTTTGGTCTCCTGTCCCAAGTCTCCTTCTTTAGCTCGGTGTCAGTTTATGTCTGATAATCGCTCCTGTGAAGCGTCTTGGGATGTTTTGCTACGTTAAATGCGCTGTATAAATCCAAGTTGCTGTTGTGCCCGTTTAAAACAAATGGATGAAGGCCTCCCTTAAACCAGCAGGCCATGGAACTTGACATGGACGTGTTATGCTAATACCGAACAGTGTGATTTCTAGGCCAAGGTTACATTAATGCCTCATTTAATAAAGAAAGAACGAACGTACATTTATATTATGCCTTTCACAACCTCCCAAAGCGCTTTACGGCCAATGAAGTACTTTTGAAGTGTAGTCACTGTTGCAATGTGGGAAACGCGGCAGCCAATTTACACACAGCAAGATCCCACAAATAGCAATGAGATAAATGACCACTTAATCTGTTTTTAGGTGTTGGGTTAAGGGGTCGATATTGGCCCAGGACACCGGGGAGAAGTCCCCTGCTCTTTTTCCAATAGTGCCATGGATCTTTCACATCTACCTGAAAGGGCGGACGTCTCATCCGAAAGGCGGCACCTCCGACAGTGCAGCACTCCCTCGGTACTGGCACTGGGAGTGTCGGCCTCGATTTTGTGTTGGAGATAGAACAGAGAGAGAAAAATTGGCAAACAGCAGTCCGGGGGGGGGCGGGGGGGGGGGAACAAGGTCTGGATTAATGACTAAATGCGCACTGTAAACACAGAATGAAAAATGAATCAGACAGTTCACATGTGCAATCCCTTCATTTCGAACATGCTCGGTGGGAGAAAATATGCAAAGACTTGACATCTTTTTGCCATTGGGTAAAAAAAATGTTGCTCTGGAACTCAGTGGGGAATGAATTATTAAAGCACATATAATAAAATTGGAAATGTATTTCAGAAATAAAAATTCGATAAATCACAATGAGATTTGCCATAAAGCTACCAGCTATTTCAGGTCAAGTGCATTGGTGCGGGAAATATACCTTCAGGCCCTAATGAGAGGCTGCCAAACTCAAAGCTTGAGTACTCTTTAAACACAAAGATAAACAAAATAACTGAAATCCATGTCCCCAAAAGATGGAATGCTGGTTTTCCGCCCACCTGCTCCCCTCACTCTTCCTTTTTTATGTCTGAGGAATAATTAAAGGGTAAATTCAGTGATCCAAAACTCCCAGTGCATAGCTGTGTTTGAAAGGGCACGTCGAAGGGAGAATCAGGGCTCTGGTCCATCGCTGACCCGCCCTCCCTTCTAGCAAGGGGTCCAAGTCAGGTACAATCCACCACTTGATGGACTTTATCACCCATTTAATCTCCTTTCACAGCCAATGTACACTCTACCTATCATGGACTCTACCCTACACACTGTCCCATCAAACAATCCCAGTGCAGGTACAGCACGGGTTAGATACAGAGTAAAGCTCCCTCTACACTGTCCCATCAAACACTCCCAGGGCAGGTACAGCACAGGTTAGATACAGAGTAAAGCTCCCTCTACACTGTCCCATCAAACACTCCCACGGCAGGTACGGCACGGGTTAGATACAGAGTAAAGCTCCCTCTACACTGTCCCATCAAACACTCCCAGGGCAGGTACAGCACAGGTTAGATACAGAGTAAAGCTCCCTCTACACTGTCCCATCAAACACTCCCAGGGCAGGTACGGCACGGATTAGATACAGAGTAAAGCTCCCTCCACACTGTCCCATCAAACACTCCCAGGGCAGGTACAGCACAGGTTAGATACAGAGTAAAGCTCCCTCTACACTGTCCCATCAAACACTCCCAGGGCAGGTACAGCACAAGTTAGATACAGAGTAAAGCTCCCTCTACACTGTCCCATCAAACACTCCCAGGGCAGGTACAGCACGGGTTAGATACAGAGTAAAGCTCCCTCTACACTGTCCCATCAAACACTCCCAGGGCAGGTACAGGGTTAGATACAGAGTAAAGCTCCCTCTACACTGTCCCATCAAACACTCACGGGTTAGATATACCGTCACAACAATATGCCTCACTCCCCAGCCTCGCCATGTGGCACTCTTCCATTCCCCTCGCCAGCTATTCAGTTGCCTCAGTTGGCAAGTTAAACTAATCCCTTGAACAAAGAGTGAACCGTTGAACCTGGGTAATTGCAGCAACTGAGGCCCAATTTATATGTTTGCAGAATGCCAGGCTGGTTCTGAAAGTACAGCAATAAAAATGAAATCAGTGTCATTGTTACCTACTTGATAAAACCCCGGGCTTTCACAGAAATGAATAGCAGATAATTAAGCTTTTTTTTTAATATAAAACTATTCGCTTAACCAGCTACCTCCTAGCACTGAGAGTATGGAACCAGTTTAGGCATATTCCTGGCATTGAAATCCATTTAAATGGAAAAGTAATTCAATAAAAAAATCTAATTCTTAATCAGAAATATTCCAACGTGGAAAAAAAAAACGTTAATTCACTTATTAAATAACACAAGGCATATCCATAAATTATCTTCTAGCCTTTAATGCACAAAGCATCAATGGAAGTAATTATTTTCCCTTTTCTACTGTGAACAGGCTGCAGAGCAGATAGCTGGAGATGGGGAGGAGTCGGAGAAAAAGTTAATGGAGGTACGATTCCATAGGAAAGAAAGATTTCTATTCTCAGGCTCTCTTTCATCTACATGTCGTTATGGTGGCAGTGTAGCTTGGGTTTGTTGCTGAATTCGAGTGATTCAGGAAAAGCGAGATAAACGAGGTCCGTTTGACTTTCCAGTTGCTTTCTCTTCCCTCTCCAATTTTCGCTCGCCTCTCCTCTTCTGACTTCCTTATGGATTAGCAATTCCGCACCCCCGCCCCCCCCCCCCCAACTCCGTCCCTCAGCCAACTGGCCATTCTTCACGCACGAGCCTCGTGTCTGGCGTGGCTCAGTGGGTCGCCCTCTCGCCTCCGAGTCGGAAGGTTGTGGGTTCGATTCGCACTCCAGAGACTTGAGCTCCATAACCCACGGCTCCCGGTACAATGTCGGAGGAGCCGCCTTTCGGATGAGATGTTAAACCGAGGTCCAATCTGCCCTCCCAGAGGGACACAAGATAGTCCAAGGCCACAGCTGGAAGAAGAGCAGGAGGGTTCTCCCTGCGTTCTGGCTAACATTTGTCCCACAACCGAAAAACAGATTATCTGGTCGTTGTCTCATCGCTGTTTGTGGGATCTTGTTGTGCTCATTCCTGAGTAACTGGTGACCCCATCTGTTAAAATCATGCCCCCAACCTGTGAAGCACTTTGGGACATTCCGCTACGATGCAGCCACTACGTAAACTAGGGTCCTAAATCTAAATAAAGGAAACTACAAAAGTATGAGGAGTGAGTTGGCTATGATAGATCGGGAAGCTTCATTAAAAGGCATGATGGTGGATAAGCAATGGCTAACATTTAAGGAACGAGTGCATGAATTGCAACAATTATACATTCCTTTCTGGCGCAAAAACACAAAAGGAAATGCGGCCCAACCATGGCTAACAAAAGAAATTAAGGATAGTATTAGATCCAAAGAGGAGTCATATAAAGTTGCCAGAAACCGTAGCAAACTTGAGGATTGGGAGCAGTTTAGAATTCAGCAAGAAAGGACCAAGAGACTGATTAAGAGGGGAAAAATACAGTATGAGAATAAACTTGCAAGGAACATAAAAGTGGACTGTAAAAGCTTCTACAAGTATGTAAAAAGAAAAAGATTAGTGAAGACAAATGTAGGTCCCTTACAGTCAGAAACGGGAGAATTTATAATGGGGAACAGGGAAATGGCAGAGCAATTAAACAAATACTTTGGTTCTGTCTTCACAGAAGAGGACACAAATAACTTCCCAGAAATGCAAGGGAACCAAGGGACTAGTGAGAAGGAGGAATTAAAGGAAATTAGTATTAGTAAAAAAATAGTGCTGGAGAAATTAATGGGACTGAAAGCTGATAGATCCCCAGGGCCTGATAATCTGCATCCCAGAGTACTAAAAGAGGTAGCCATGGAAATAGTGGATGCATTAGTTGTCATCTTCCAAAATTCTATAGATTATGGAACAGTTCCTGCAGATTGGAGGGTGGCAAATGTAATCCCACTATTTAAAAAAGGAGAGAGTGAGAAAACAGGGAACTACAGACCAGTTAGCCTAACATCAGTAGTAGGGGAAATGCTAGAGTCTATTATAAAGGATGTGATAACAGGACATTTAGAAAATATCAACGGGATTAGACAAAGTCAACATGGATTTATGAAAGGGAAATCATGTTTGACAAACCTACTGCAGTTTTTTGAGGATGTAACTGGTAGAATAGATAAGGGAGAACCAGTGGATGTGGTTTATTTGGATTTTCAGAAGGTCTTTGATAAAGTCCCACATAAGAGGTTAGTGTACAAAATTAAAGCACATGGGATTGGGGGGAATATACTGGCATGGATTGAAAATTGGTTAACAAACAGGAAACAGAGAGTAGGAATAAATGGGTCTTTCTCGGGGTGGCAGGCAGTGACTAGTGGGGTACCGCAGGGATCAGTGCTTGGGCCCCAGCTAGTCACAATATATATCAATGATTTGGATGAGGGAACCAAATGTAATATTTCCAAGTTTGCTGACGACACAAAACTAGGTGGGATCGTGAGTTGTGAGGAGGATGCAAAGAGGCTTCAAGGCGATTTAGACAAGTTGAGTGAGTGGGCAAATACATGGCAGATGCAGTATAATGTGGATAAAAATGAAGTTATCCACTTCGGAAGGAAAAACAGAAAGGCAGAGTATTATTTAAATGGTGATAGATTGGGGAATGTTGATGTACAAAGGGACCTGGGTGTCCTTGTACACCAGTTACTGAAAGCAAAGATGCAGGTGCAGCAAGCAGTTAGGAAGGCAAATGGTAGTTGGCCTTCATTGCAAGAGGATTTGAGTACAGGAGCAAGGATGTCTTACTGCAGTTATACAGAGCCTTGGTGAGACCACACCTGGAGTATTGTGTGCAGTTTTGGTCTCCTTATGTACGAAAGGATATATTTGCCATCGAGGGAGTGCAGCGAAGGTTAACCAGACCGATTCCTGGGATGGCAGGACTGTCGTATGAGGAGACTGTCGACTCGGCCTGTACTCACTCGAGTTTAGAAGAATGAGAGGGGATCTCATTGAAACATATAAAATTCTGACAGGGCTAGACAGACTGGATGCAGGGAGGATGTTTCCCCTGGCTGGGGGGGTCCAGAACGAGGGGTCACAGTCTCAGGATATGGGGTAGGACATTTAGGACTGAGATGAGGAGAAATTTCTTCACTCAGAGGGTGGAATTCTCTACCACAAAAGGCTGTGGAGGCCAAGTCACTGAATATATTTAAGAAGGAGTGGGATAGATTTCTAGACAGAAAAGGCATCAAGGGGCATGGGGAGAGAGCGGGAATATGGTATTGAGATAGAGGATCAGCCATGATCATATTGAATGGCGGAGCAGGCTCGAAGGGCCGAATGGCCTACTCCTGCTCCTATTTTCTATGTAAATGCTCGTTTCTCTTGTTACAATACTTCCACTATTGAATCCTCTATTCACCAGTTCCTTCCCATCACACTCCTGCGTTGCTCACTTCTTCATTTAACAATTTGTTAAAATAGCCAACACAGGAATTTGATGTGAACATGTTAACATCCAAGTCCATCTTAGAGAATTCATACGTGGAGACAACTTGAAGAAGGTGAGTTCCATCTTGGAGACCCCTTCTTCTTGTCCATAATTAATGGCAGGATAACAAACTGCATTCTCACAATCACAAAAATTACAGCACAGCAGGTGGCCATTTGGCCCATCGTGCCTGTGTGCACTGTCGGAGGTGCCGTCTTTCGGATGAGACGTCAAACCGAGGCTCCGTCTGCCCTCTCAGGTGGACTAAAAGATCCCACGGCCACTATTTCGAAGAAGAGCAGGAGGGAGTTCTCCGCAGTGTCCTGGCCAATATTTATCCCTCAACCAACATCACAAAAAAACAGATTATCTGGTCATTATCACATTGTTGTTTGTGGGATCTTGCTGTGTGCAAAATTGGCTGCCGTGTTTCCTATATTACAACAGTGACTACACTTCAAAAGCGCTTTGGGACGTACTTAGGTCGTGAAAGGTGGCATATAAATGCAAGTCTTTCTTTCGTTTTAAAATCCTTATCCAATTCCCTTTTAAATGATGTTCTCATCTCTGCCTCAATCCCCCCTTGTGATAGAGCATTCCATGTCCTAATAACCCTCTGCGGGACAGAACTTCTTCTAAACTCCCCCCCCCATTTTTCTGCTAATCATTCTGAGAGAGAGAGAGAGAGAGAGAGAGTTATTTATTCGCTGTCGCAAGTTCACCAACAATCCATCACTATTGATTCTCTCAAAACCTATCATAATCTTGATAAACTCCCTTAGGTACCACTTAACCTTCTCTGTTCCAATGACAAAACGCCCCATTTTCAGAAGGCCGTTAAAGCCATGGGCAGGGTAGAATCATACAGCACAGAAGGCAGCCATTCGGCCCATCGTGCCTGTGCCGGCTCTTTGAAAGAGCTATCCAATTAGTCCCACTCCCCTGCTCTTTCCCCACAGCCCTCAAATGTTTCCTTTTCAAGTATTGATCCAATTCCCTTTTGAAAGTTATTATTGAATCTGCTTACACCGCCCTTTCAGGCAGTGCATTCCAGATCATAACAGCTCACTGCGTTAAAAAAAAATTCTCCTCATCTCTCCCTGGGTTCTTTTGCCAATTATCTTAAATCTGGTTCCTCTGGTCACCGATCCTCCTGCCACTGGAAACAGTTTCTCCCTATCTCCTCTATCAAAACCCCTCATGATTTTGAACACCTCTATTAAATCTCCCCTTAACCTTCTCTGCTCTGAGGAGAACAATCCCAGCTTCTCCAGTCTCTCCGCATAACTGAAGTCCCTCATCCTTGGTACCATTCTAGTAAATCTCCTCTGCACCCTCTCCAAGGCCTTGATATCCTTCCCTAAAGTGTGGTTAATGGAGAAAGATCAGCACTCTCTTGTTTTTCCAATAGAAGAGGGCCCCGTTGGTTCACTGAGAGTTTGCTGGGGCAATATCAAGGGGAGAATTTGTGACGGTTTTCTCAGTTTATTATTCCGAGTGAAATTGAACGCGTGATTCTTTGAGTCCGTGCTTATGCTGGCATTAACAAAGAGGAGATCTTCGCGAAAGTACTTACAATGTCGCTACACAAAGCGACTATGAGCAATCAGTACCTCACCATTATCAGAACCTGGCCCGACTTTCGACGGCCTTTGTCCCGTCTCTATACATTTGATTTAGTTGGAATATTTTAGGATGATTGCAGTTAAAATGGGTTTGTATCGGAACAATGGCTGCGACATGGACACATCTTCAGAATTTGGCTTTTGTGTTCCAAGAAAATAACTGGAGGTTGGAATCTCAAATAAATTGCACATTTGTAATAATACCCAGGTCTCCATTAAGCACAGAAAATTCGTGAGCCCATCTATTAAAGTACTTTTTTGTCAAATACCGCCAGATAGCTGCTGTTCACAATTCACCAGGCTGATTGCGCATCTAGGCTTTTGTTTGAATTTGCTGCTTCACTTTTATTCCTGTTTTTAACGCATCTGGGTTTTTACCTGATTCAATTGGATCCTTTTATATCCAGCAGTGGCGGGGGCAGCACTGAGAACAGACTTTCAAAAGCCACCACTTCCACCAAATGAGAATGACTGAAGCCCGGGAGAGTAACATGTCCCAAAATGGGCAGCGGTGTAAGCTGGGGGTGAAACCCCGTGGATAGGTTTGAGGCTGGACAGTCAGGTCTCACAGGTCAGATCTGACCCACTACCAGTTACTCGGGCATCTGTTGTGGGGGCAGATTGGACATTGGTGCTGGGTATCACAGTGGATGTGCACTGCACCAAAGTCCTGCTCCCCTAGCGTTGCACACAAATCAGCCTTTCAGATAGGAACATTGGAACAGGAGGAGCCTGCTCCGCCATTCAATTAGATCATGGCTGATCTGTATCCTAACTCCATCTACCCGCCTTGGTTCCGTAACCCTTAATCCCCTCACCCAACAAAAATCGATCAATCTCAGTTTTGAAATTTTCAATTGATCCCCAGTCTCAAAAGCTTTTTGGGAGGGGAGAGAGTTCCAGATTCCCGCTCCCCTTTGTGTGAGGAAGTGCTTCCTGACATCACCCCTGAACGGCCCGGCTCTAATTTTAAGGTTACGCCCCCTTGTTCTGGACTCCCCCAACCAGGGGAAATAGTTTCTCTCTATCTACCCTGTCAAATCCCTTAATCATCTTAAACACCTCAATTAGATCACCCCTTAATCTTCTATACTCGAGGGAATACAAGCCTAGTCTCTGCAACCTGGCCTCATAATTTAACCCTTTTATCATATAATTTAACCCGGTATCATTCTGGTGAATCTGCGCTGCACCCCCTCCAAGGCCGATATATCCTTCCTGTGGGGACGGTGCCCAGAACTGAACGCAGTATCTCCAGATGGGGTCCAACCAGAGCTCTGCACAGCTGTAATATAATTTCCACCCCTTTGTATTCCAGCCCTCGAGATAAAGGCCAACATTCCATTGGCCTTTTTAATTATTTTTTGTACCTGTCCACCAGCTTTTAGTGATTTCTGTACTTGGACCCCTAAATCTCCCGACTCCTCCGCAGTTCCTGGCTTCTCACCATTTAGAAAATACTCTGATCGTTAAACCGAGGGCCCCGTCTGCCCCTCTCAGGTGGACGCAAAAGATCCCAAGGCCACTATTTCGAAGACGAGCAGGGGGGAGTTCTCCCCGGTGGCCTGGGCCAACATTTATCCCTCAACCAACATCAGTAAAACAGACAATCTGGCCATTTATCATATTGCTGTTTGTGGGATCTTGCTGTGCACAAATCGGCTGCCGCCTTTCCTACATTACAACAGTGACTGCGCTTCAAAAAGTACTTCATTCGCTGTGAAGTGCTTTGGGACGTCCTGAGGTCGTGAAAGGCGCTAAATAAATGCAAGTTCCTTCTTTTGTTCTTTAATGCCAACCAGATGGTGATCCAGGTCTGTTCATCACCTGATTTTTGCTGCTATTGCGTGAGGGAGGGAATAACTTTTATTTATCGGCCAACATTAAGACATAGAAGCAATCTGCTCTTCTTCACAATCTCTTATGACTAAAAAAAAATCCAGTGCAACAGGGGCGGAAGGGCGGAGGGAAAGATAAATGCTGCAGCTCAAAAGGCTAGGTCTATAGTACAAGTACGGTCCCCAAAAGGTGAGGGCACTGCTCCCCACCTTCATCGATAGGTTTGCCAACTCTACGGTTGGACCGTTTCTGGGGAGGTATCATCACGGTAGGTCAATCTTTTATTCCCGGAGATTCCAGGACAATCTGGGAGGGTTGGCAGCCACTATTCACAGATCTATGTGGCATAAAACGTGGCTCGATGGATTTTCCCCTCGGATTGGGCGAGTTGTTTCCGTGAGGTAAATCCGGGCAGCCTGTCTCTGAATTTGCGCTCTGGACGTCTGCGACACACGGTGGAGCCTCCTGACCTGTAGCCCAAGAGCAGGAAAGTCGCCCAAAAAGACTGCGCTGTTCCAACGCAAAAGGCCTTTGGTCTTGTCAGCTCTTAGACAAGGCCGGAAAGCCTGTGGCCGACTGGGCCTTCAGTCACCCAACTGCAGTAATTGGTGGCAATTTGACCGTAGCTGTACACGGGCAAGAAAAAGGATTTTTTTCTCTCCCCCCCCCCCACCCCTTAAAAAGAATGCTTTTAAACAAAGTCCTGACAGTGATTGGCATGTAGTTACTGATCAAAGTACTGAGTCACGCCACAAGGCTAAGCTACACTTAAACATGACTGCCAAATCAGCAGAGTCTAAACCGTAACCAGAGCACTGAATCAGCACAGGAATCGTGAAGATTGTGGCGGGATTAGAAGAACTCTCAGCACTGCACAGCATCAGGTTTCGCCAGCTGGCAGAACGCGCAAAGTCCCACACCTGCCTTTTGGTTAACAATCTTTTCCGTAGTAATTAAGCCGGGTGATTTGTTAATTTTTAATGATTAATTTGTAAGAATCCCCCTTGCAATGTGTCTGCATTGTTTAAGAGACAGATTAATAAAGAACGAAAACGCCGGCTACGAGTTGCAGAGAGTGGATCTTTCACACTCTCTGCCTTATTGGACAATTGGTTTCGACGCTGGTTATATTTAAGCAAAGCATGTTGATGGCCCACACAGCAGCTGGACAGAATGTGACAATCCCAGAACTTTTTTAAAGCATTGTTACCAATACGTACTGAGGGAGTGCTGCACTGTTGGAGGTGCTGGTTTTTTGGATGAGATGTTAAACCGAGGCCCCGTCTGCCTTCTCAGGTGGATGTAAAGCATCCCATGGCACTATTGGATGAAGAGCAGGGGGAGTTCTCCCCGGTGTCCAGGGCCAATATTTATCCCTCAACCAAGATCACTAAAAAACAGATTATATGGTCCTGATCACGTTGCTCTTTGTGGGAGCTTGCTGTGCGCAAATTGGCTGCCGCGTTTCCTGCATTACAACAGTGACTACAGTTCAGAAGCACTTCATTGCCTGTAAAGCGCTTTGGGACGTCCTGAGGTCGTGAAAGGCGATGTTTAAATCCAAGTTTTTTAGTTTTTTATTTACATCTTTGTCCGCTCCCCAAAAAACTTCACAGCAACCAGGTTGAGTGGTTCGGGGAGTTCAGATTTAGTTGCATAAGTGGTTTGCATTAATACTTCCTGTGGTTGAAATATAACAGAGTGTGATTGGTGTCTGGAGCACGATGGCTTAAAAATGGCGGAAGGCCCCCCCAAGTGGCTGCATTTATCCAGTTGAGTAGCACTGTAGCACAGACTAGGAAAGTCCCAGATTCGATCTCAGGGTGGCTGGTACCATTGGGAATCAGCACCTCTGGATTCAGGAGGGATTCAAGAAAAAAGAAGAAATCAAACATGGTTTGCTATCCTGTCTCGCCATCCTGTCACCCAGCTCCCAGAAACATGCATTTTCCAACATGGTTTACTGATAGCAATCAGGAGAGACAACCTTGGTTGATTGCCAATGAACCTGCCCAAGGGCACTGTAACCAAAATGCAGAGCCCCATTTTTCAACCCTAGAGTTCTCTGTTGTATTTGTTTTCTCTCCATTGCTCTCTCACTCGACACTCTCTGTCTCCCTCACTCACCTATTTGAACACTTAGGTTTGTTCGTTATAAAAGTATCGGAGATGGGATGAAAGGCTATTTGACTGACAGTTACCCGACTGGATGATTTTGACTAAGAATCTGTTCGCTTCCCGATTGGCGGTGGGAAGGCGGGGCCCCGCGAGGATGGACACGTCAGGCGACCAATGGCGGGAGCGTGGGGGGGGCGGGGCGAGATCATGTGATGACATCTCCAGAGTTGGCAACCCGAGCAATACGACACTGGTTGGGGACTACACTAAGGCGGCTAGTCATTTTTTCTTTTAAAAAGGTGGGGGGGGGTGGGGGTGGGGGGGAACATCTCGTGTCTCCAGTCACCACCACATTACCGTTGGCGACTCCACAGCGGGCTACAGCACTTCAAGCAAAGTCTGACAGAAAGCAATCGGCTGCCCAGCATGCACCAGGCCGCTGCCATTTGTCTTTGCCTCGGAGACCGTTTAAAAGCATAACAAATGTTCCAGATGTTCCTCAGTGATGTCTGCGCATCTGTCACTGTCAGCAGCGTCAGCCTGGGAGAGATTAATGGCCCCGTGCTGGGAAGGAAGGGCCTTGTGCCCCATCGACTGCTGATTCTATAGCTGACCACTGTGACGCCTGATTACATTCAGAGAACAGCGACGGCACGATGGCTTATTTAAATGCATCAGCCGCACACCTGCAGTGACTAATGTTTCAAGGGCCAACGGTGCTGAGATTATCATCTGTGCAGACAGGGGTCAGAGGAAATCAGGAGTGACTGTTAGCAGTGTAGACGAGCGGTGGTTTGCTCATTCTAATCCCGCTGTTGCACTGTGCGTACCACATCACAACTCTGAGCCCCTGCTCAACTCGCTACTTGTAATAAACATAGCGAACTATCAATTGGGCCGCGTAGCGCCCCTGGTGTAGGTGCTACGAGGCCTCCTAAGGACACAAAATGGCGTCCGGAATGCGTGCGCGCGCTTCTAGCGTGACGTGCGCCGGACGCCATCTTGGAAAAGGCGTTTGCTCGCGCGCGCACGCACACAGATAACGAACGCCGGCAGCATGTAAAGTAAGGAGAATATGCGTTAGATCAGTGTGCAACGCTGATTTAAAGGGACAGATACGATTTTGGAATTCCACGTTCCAGCCAATGCACGGCCATAATCTCGCACAGCTGAACAGGTCGTGAACAGCATGGAGGAACCCCCCAACCCTACCAGCGCTGTTTAAAGGGACCATGCAGGAGTTACAGGTCCATTGCTGGATTATTGCTTCTGGCTGCTTTTGGAGAGTTCCTGGACTTGAATACTAGGACTAGGGGACATTGTGTAACATTTAGAGCCAGGACGTGCAGGAGTGAAGTTAGGAAACGCTTCTACACACAAAGGGTGGGAGATGTTTGGAACTCTCTCCTGCAATCGGCAGTTGATACTAGCTCAATTGTTAATTTTAAATCTGAGATTGATAGATTTTTGTTAACCAAGGGTATTAAGGGATATGGGGCTAAGGCGGGTACATGGAGTCAGGTCACAGATCAACCATGATCTCATTGAATGGCGGAACAGGCTCGAGGGGCTAAATGGCCTCCTCCTGTTCCTATCTTCTTATGTTCCTATAATAAAGTTTCAATACTCTACAGGGAGTGGGCTGGCTAGCTGACAGGCAACTGCAAAGGCACTGGCGGAGTGGCAGGGGGGGGGGGACAGGAACGCTGTGAGAGGATAGCAGGTTCATGTTCCATGGAGCCACTGCCACCTCCCGTTATGCACCAGCTTCTCCTGCAAGGAAGCAGGATGCGTGTCGGTGAGTGCCCTGCAGGATGTTTGGGTGATGTGCCTTTCATGGTCGAATAGCTGCCGGTGCGTGTGACCTGTGAGTGTGCGGCTTGCAACAGTGGTAATTGTGTGAGGATGAGAGGAAGCGTCTGATTGGAAGAGCTGAGTACTGATTGGAAGAGTTTGTTGGTATGTGGGTGTAGTGCGTGGAGCAGTTGGTTGGAGACGCCACTTGACAGTTGACCTCATTCACCTTGACCACTCGTGTCAAAGCACTGAACTTCTTCCTGCACTGCATCCACGTTCGTGGTGCTGTACCTGGCACTGACTGCGTCCCCTACTGCCTTTTCAGCATATGTCTGGAGGGCCTCTTGCCCCCTTGTGGATAAAGGATGCCCCTCCTTCTGTCCACCTCTTGCAGCAAAGTCTCTAGTGCGTCATCAGAGAACCTTGGTGCATGCTCTCTCGCAGGCCTGGTACCAACTCAGGTCAGCAGAGTGGTGAGGTCTGGCGTGCAGATTGGAAGTTGTGGGATTTAGTAGTGTGCAAACTTTATTTAATGTTTTAACATAACTCATCGGTGTGTAAACATAGGGATGGGACCTGCATCTGTGTTTTACATGAGTGATGTCTGATCTCCGTTCAGAGTCTGTATGGACCAGTATCTTATATTTTACAAGGAAGAGGTGCAGGCTGCCTTTAAGAGGTGCGAGCCACTCTCGCGATATCTGGGCCCCCCTGGTGGTGAGCAGCCACTCAACAGCACAGCGAGGCCTGGCTGCTCGCAGATGTCAGGTAAATGACCAGGCAGCACAAATCTCACGTGCTGCCTGCATCTCAACGATTCGGGGATTATCGAATTTAACCCCCAGCAACTTTAACCCCGCCTGACTCGTAGATCCAGTTTGTCGTGATTCAGCCAGTCTGCTGCCAGGAGAAAGGAGCTGGATTCAACAACCTGCATGTATATAGTGCCTTTAACGTAGCAAAATGACCCAAGGCACTTCACAGGAGCGTAAATCATAAAGAAATTGACTCCGAGCCAAAGAGAGAGATATTGGAACAGGTGACCAAAAGCTTGGTCAAAGAGGTAGGTTTTAAGGGGCGTCTTAAAGGAGGAGAGAGAGGCGGAGAGGTTTAGGGAGGGAATTCCAGAACTTCAGGTCGAGGCAGCTGAAGGCACGGCCGCCAATGGTGGAGCGATGGAAATCGGGGATGGGCAAGAGGCCAGAATTGGAGGAGCGCAGAGATCTCGGAGGCTTGTAGCGCTGGAGGAGGTTACAGAGATAGGGAGGGAGGGGCGAGGCCACGGAGGGATTTGAACACAAGGATGAGAATTTTAAAATCGAGGCGTTGCCGGACCAGGAGCCAATGTCGGTCAGCGAGCACAGGGGGTGATGGGTGAACGGGACTCGGTGCGAGTTAGGATACAGGGCAGCAGAGTTTTGGGATGAGCTGAAGTTTATGGAGGTAGTGTAAACGCCGGGAGTCCGTCTGCAGGCACTGGTCGGCCAGAACCTAACCAAAAAAAAATATAAAAGAGCCTTTGAGTGCAGTGTGAGAGGGCAGAACTGAATGGCACTGTTCAGCTCTATGCTCTCCTCAAGTTGAAATAAAGCAAATCGCTGCACACACATTAAGACTAGCGCTGGGCCACGTTGGTGCAAACACGGCAGCCATTTTGCACACAGAAATCCCGCGCAATCTCTTTTTTTGGCAAATGATGGAAAATTGTTGGTCAGGGCACCTAGAGAGCACTCTGCTCTTCTTCGAGTTTCCCTGTGAGACCTTCGGCAGGCAGATGAGGTCTGGCCAAAGGATAACACCTCCGACAGTGCTGCAGTGGAGTGTCAGCTTAGATAGTGAGCTGTGGCTCAGTGATAGCGCTCTCGCCTCTGAATCAGGTGGTCGCGGGTTCGAGCCCCACTCCCGAGACTCGAGCACAAAAAAAATAGGCTGACACATCAGCGCAGTACTGAGGGAGTGCCGCACTGTCGGAGGTGGTGTCTTTCGGATGAGATGTTAAACCGAGGCACTGTCTGCCTTTTCAGGTGGACGTAAAAGATCCCATGGAACTGTTGGAAGAAGAGCAGGGGAGTTCTCCTGGCCCAACATCACTAAATAGGATTGTCTAGTCATTATCACATTGCTGTTTGTGGGATCTTGCTGTGCACAAATTGGCTGCTGCGTTTCCGACATCACAACAGTGACTACACTTCAAAAAAAGTACTTCATTGGCTGTAAAGCGCTTTAGGATGTCCTGAGGTCATGATAGGTGCTGTATAAATGAAAGTTCTTCCCTTCTTTAATCCCTGGTCTCATCCAGCTCTGCAGCTAATCCACTACAACTTGCAACAATGCAATGCTGCAGAATGTTAGACAAGGGTTATGGAACCAAGGCGGGTAGATGGAGTTAAGATACAGATCAGCCAGATCTAACCGAATGGCAGAACAGGCTCGAGCGACTGAATGGCCACCTCCTGTTCCTAAATCGGCTTGTGTTTTTGCCCCAGATTGCTAACCATTGCTGAGAGGTGTGCGTGTTGGGTTTAGCCAGTAACAGACATGCCCATAGTCGAATAGCCTGCTGAGAACTGACCGCAAGGCTCCCAGCTCTAGAGGGAGCTTTACTCTGTATCTAACCCATGCTGTACCTGCCCTGGGAGTGTTTGATGGGGACAGTGTAGAGGGAGCTTTACTCTGTATCTAACCCGTGCTGTACCTGCCCTGGGAGTGTTTGATGGGACAATGCAGAGGGAGCTTTACTCTGTATCTAACCCGTGCTGTACCTGCCCTGGGAGTGTTTGATGGGACAGTGTAGAGGGAGCTTTACTCTGTATCTAACCCTGTACCTGCCCTGGGAGTGTTTGATGGGACAGTGTAGAGGGAGCTTTACTCTGTATCTAGCCTGTGCTGTACCTGCCCTGGGAGTGTTTGATGGGACAGTGTAGAGGGAGCTTTACTCTGTATCTAACCCGTGCTGTACCTGCCCTGGGAGTGTTTGATGGGACAGTGTAGAGGGGGCTTTACTCTGTATCTAATCCTGTACCTGCCCTGGGAGTGTTTGATAGGACACTGGGTAGAGGGAGCTTTACTCTGTATCTAACCCGTGCTGTACCTGCCCTGGGAGTGTTTGATAGGACACTGGGTAGAGGGAGCTTTACTCTGTATCTAACCCGTGCTGTACCTGCCCTGGGAGTGTTTGATGGGACAGTGTAGAGGGAGCTTTACCCTGTACCTAACCCGTGCTGTATGTGATCAGGCAGGCTGTAATTGGATGTGTTCCACTCCCCAGGAGGAGCATCGCTCACTTTGATGGGCATAAAATTCATGGTTCAAATAAGTATGAAGATAACAAATACCGTTTAAAATCAGGGCTCCTGCTGCTTAATCTCTAAATAAAAAATGATCAAGAGCTAAACAGATTATATTAGAACAATCACATATTCACAGTCTGGCATCTCTGCGACTAAACACTTCATACCGCAAAGATGGCAAGGCCTATCTAAGGCTGGTTTTACATTGTGGCTCAGTATGAGATAGATGACATACAGTCTACAGCACAGAAATAGGCCATTCGGCCCAACTGGTCTATGCCGGCATTGATGTCCACACGAGGTATGGGAGACCCACTTCTCTGTTCTGCTCTCCACTTTCGATTTTAGATGTCTCTCAAAGGTCATTTGGAAGCAAGGGGAAGATAGTTCAGAGGGCAGAACAAAAAGTCCATAAAATGTGAGTCTGAAAGGTGGACTCTGGAGGGAAATAGATCGGGTGCTTTACGTGGGGCTGCGTGAAACCTGCCCTCTGGGAGTCAGTAGCACCACATCAGTTTAAAAGCCCCTTCATTCTGGGCCTGGGCCCGTCTTTGACGGGTTTTGGAGGGAAACTGCTTCTGAACGATTCCACCTCAGCAGGTGGGAAGCTGAGACTTGCTGCGAACCACACTCTTTCTGGAGGCAGTCTAATGGTGCTTTAATAAATTTCCCATTCTTTAGTCTCGGCCTAGCGTGACAAAAGGCACTTGATTCAAAGGCAGGTTCAGGGACCTGAAGTGTCATCAGTTCCCTACAGGTCAGGCCAAGACCAGAAGTGAACAGGAAGAGGCGGGGGGGGGGGGGCGGGTGCAGGTTGGAGATGGGGTTGTGAGAGTGGTTTGAACTCTGATGAAAATCTATCAAAAACCTTAATGGCTAATTCATGTCTGCACATCACCAGACACAGAAGGAAGTGGAGTGAAGTGAGCTTAAAACAGATGGCCGGGTTCAAGTTGTCAGGCCGACAGCGTGACTCCGACTAGGGCTGTGAATGAGTACTTGAACCATTTGATCCCTTCCCTTCCCGACCCAAACACACGCACACACATGGCTGACAGAGACCAAGTGACAGCGGGTAGCCTCCAAGGTGTCAGCTCTGGCTCACTCTCTCTCTCTCTCTCGCCTCTGAGGCAGAAGGTCGTGGGTTCGAGCCCCACTCCAGGCACTTGAGCCCCATATCCCAGGCCGACACACCCAGTGCCAGTACTGAGGGAGGGCGTAAAAGATCTCACGGCCGCTATTGGAAGAAGAGCAGCTGTCCTGGGCCAATGTTTATCAACCAGCATCACTAAAAACAGATTATCTGGTCATTATCTCATTGCTGTTTGTGGGATCTTGCTGTGCGCAAATTGGCTGCCGCGTTTACCCACGTCACTGCAGCGACTACACTTCAAAAGTACTTCATTGGCTGCAAAGCGCTTTGGGACGCCCTGAGGTCGTGAAAGGCGCGATATAAATGCAAGTCTTTCTTTCTTTCACAGGGCCCCCCCAGACACTGAGTGACAGCGAACAGCTTCCTCCTTCTCCACAGACTGATGTGGGTTGAGTGGCATCGCACAGCCCTTGGGCTCCCTGTACTGATGGAGACCAAGTGACAGCTCAGCTCTTGAGGGGAAATAGTAAAATAAGAGAGGATAGCAGTGATGCTGTTGCCAGAGTGACAGGAGTTAAAAACTGGCAGAAAAAAAATTTAAAGCTGTTAAAAAAAATAAATAATGGGAGTTTTTTTTTTCTTTCTCCTTGGAGCTACCGAGCTGTAAGAGAGGGTTCTGCGCATTCGACTCTGACTGTTGGGGATAATTATAAATCCCTGTCTCGTTTATTTTCACGCCTGCAAGCAAGAATACAGACAGAACCACAGTTCCGTCTCTTCACATCGTCGGCTGTCGGAGGAATCATGGCGCCCAGCATTTCCCACGTTCCGCACGTGTTTGTGGGCAATGCCACGCCCCACTGAACCGCGTGGACCGGGAGGGTCCCAGCGCCCATCACTGGTCCGTGCTGAGTCAGCTGATCTCGGTTGGGGGGGGGGAGAAACTGCCGATGTGCTTCCTGTGGAGGTAAGGGGGTGGTGAACCAGCCCAGTGACCCCCGGCCGGGAAAAGGACACCTTTGGATATTGGGCAGAGTCGAGGTGTGGCGGCGACGCCCTCGGTGGTTGAATAGCCTGCCACCACCCAGGCCCGAAGAACGGCCATTTGGGCGGGGTAGCCGAGGGCTGCTGCCACCTACGTAACTCTGGGCAAGAGTCAGTGCCCTCTGGAGACAAAGGGAGAACAGGCAGAGGCATCAACTTAAAAACGTCGCTGCCCAACACGTCGAGAAACATTACCTGGTATCTTCATCACTTTGTAAATCCACCTTCAACAACTGATAGGAGTGTTACAAACTCGACAGCCAGGAGGTGAAGGATAGAATACAGGAGCCTGGTCTTCAGTTGCTTCCAAGCCTCTATTCACAGAGATCCACATTACCCACACCCACTCCCGAGATGAGCTCTCGTATAAATGGATATAAGAGAGTCCCCAATTGATACCCACTGCCTGTATACAATTAACATTAATTGATATAAATCACACTGGTACAATTATCAAGCTGTACCATCTTCACATTGTTCAGTTTGCTCCCTGCTAACAGTGAAAATCTCACAAGCTGACAGAAGACACTCTCCAAGAGTACTTAAGTTTGCACGTGTCAGCCTTGGCTCTGTCACAAACACTCTCTCCTCGGAGTCAGAAGGTCGTGGGTTTAAACCACTCTCCAAAAAGACTTGCATTTATACAGCTTCTTTCATGGCCTCAGGACGGCCCAAAGCGCTTTATAACCAACAAAGTACTTTTGAGTGTAGTCACTGTTGTAATTTAGGAAACATGGCAGCTAATTTTCGCACAGCAAGATCCCACAAACAGCAACTCGATAATGACCAGATAAGTGATGATGGTGGTTGAGGGATAAATATTGGTCAGGACAATGGGGAGAATTCCCCCACTCTTCTTCCAACAGTGCCATGGGATCTTATACGTCCATCTGAGAGGGGCAGACGGGGCCTCGGTTTAACATCTCATCCGAAAGACGGCACCTCCGACAGTGCAGCACTCCCTCAGTACTGGCGCTGGGAGTGTCGGCCTGGATTACGGTTCAAGTCTCTGGAGTGGGGCTCGAACCCGTGACTTTCTGACTCAGAGGTGAGAGAGAGACTGATACCAACTGAGCCGCGGCTGACACCTTCTGCTCGGTCTCAGCTATACACTGACACGGCCATGGGGAAAGCTGGATTTAGCCTCAAAAGAAAATGAAGACAGGGAGGAAGTCCCAGACCACATTTTAAAATGGATACACAGGAAATGTATGTATATGAGGAGCAGATCGAAGAGTCATTGAGAAATCTCTGTGGGTTCTTATTGCTTGTTCCCACGAGAGAAACCACACTCTGGAGATGATTCAGTTTAGAGTGAGTCACTTGTGGGGAGGGAGGGAGGCACAGCCTCCGATGTGCCAGTGGCACTGATGGCACCGAGCTTACTGTTGCGACTGCCAAGTGCGCCCTTGAAGAGATGCCGTGAATGGATTTCTAAGGATCGATTTTCCGGACGCACACTCCCGGAGTTGAGCCTCCCCCACGGGAAGCACGCGTTGGGAAACTGCAGGTTTTGATTTCCAAGGGGCTGCTGGCCACTGGGTTTGAGGTGTGAGTGGTCCCTGCAGGGATTGAGGGTAGAAGCAGGGTGCGGTCACCTGCACGGACATCAGTCTTCCTATGGCTGTGGGATTTTGATGCGGGTGGGGGGAGGGGGAGTGTTGGTATTTGACTGGTGCACAGTTCCTGGTGCTTTTTCAGCTTGAGGCACAGCCTGGCATCATTCCCTTGGGTTTATTGATGCCCATTAAAGGCAAAATGGGCTCATGCAAATAGCAATCTAATCCTTAATTATTTTGTGGCTATCACGAGCAAGGCCGGCATTTATTGCCCATCCCTAATTGCCCCTTGAGAAGGTGGTGGTGAGCCGCCTTCTTGAACCGCTGCAGTCCGTGTGGTGAAGGTTCGCCCACAGTGCTGTTAGGAAGGGAGTTCCAGGATTTTGACCCAGCGACGATGAAGGAACGGCCGATATATTTCCAAGTCGGGATGGTGTGTGACTCGGAGGGGAACTTGGAGGTGATGGTGTTCCCATGTCCCTGCTGCCCTTGTTGTTCTAGGCGGCGGGAGTCGTGGGGTTGGGAGGTGCTGTTGAAGGAGCCTTGGCGAGTTGCTGCAGTGAATCCTGTAGATGGTACACACTGCAGCAACGGTGCGCCGGTGGTGGAGGGAGTGGATGTCAATACTGTAAAGGTACATGATCTGCCATGTACCCCAGTTCGTCCCTTAAGGCTGTTCTTGAGAATACCTACGAGGTGCCCCTCTAATGAAATGCATATGTAGTAAGCTTTCAGTAGCTCAATAAGATGCCTCCATAACAAAATGGCAGTGTGGTAAACCAGGGGTTAATATAAGTGGCCCATTTTGCTAGCTAGAATTAGAACAATGAGCTTTTCTTTGATCATTCGTTTATGTTATTAATTTTCTGTATGAAAATGTATGCTTTATGATGAATCAAGCAAAGCGATATGATAAGCTGAATTCTGGGGTAAGGAGGTGTAGGGAGTGTTGTTTTGCAGCTACCTAATGAATGGATCCTTATTTCGGACAAGGTCGAAAAACATCCCAGGCCTGAGATAAGCGAGACTCCCTTTCCTGTGATCTACGCATGAACAGGTATCACCTGTGAGTGGTCGGTCATTATGTCAGTTAGTCTGGCTTGCACAGACTCAGCTTATGATTGGTTTTAACCCCTTGCTAATCATGTCCCTCCCCACTCTGAAAATGTATAATTGTGTGAACTCTGACCATGTAATTTGCCTGTTCTATGAGATTGACCAGACTCTGTCAAGAGTTGAAATCAATTCTATAGATAAGGTCAGCTGCAGCTAATAAAATTGTGTTAAACTTTCAAGTGTATTCGCTTTCAGTTTTTGCTGAACCAGACTAAGAGTAAAGAAATCCGGTATGTCATTCTAAGCTGGATAGCAGGTGAAGGATAGAACACGAGAGCCTGATCTTCAGTTGCTTCCAAGCCTTTATGCGCAGAGACCCACATTACCCATCCCACGCCCTAGATAAGCTCTCCTATAAATGGATATAAGAGAATTCCCAATTGATACCCACCACCTGAATACAATTAACACTAATTGATATAAATCATATGGGTACAATTAACAAAGGTGACGTGCATGGTACTGAGGTCCTGTATATATTGATCAGAGCCAGCTCTGGTGAGCAGCACTCTGCTTGTAATTCCAGGAAAGAGGGCTGGAGACAGCAGAGCTCATTTCTGATGTTGCTGCATGAGGGAATCTGTACAAAATGTCTGTTTCTGGGCCGATGAGCATTTTGAAAGTGTAAAACAATTTGTACAAAAGGTGGCGAGACTTTTGCAATAAATTCCAAGGGAAGACCATTGAAGAAGACAGTGTGAACGGATTTAAGAGACAATTAGACGTCTTTCAGCAGAGAGAAGGGATTACAGGATCTGGTGAGAAAGCAGGTGGCAGAGATTGAAATTTGTCAAGAGGAGAGACAGGCTTCGTAAGCTTAATGAGCGCTCCCTGTTCCTAAAAGACCTTTTTTGTTGTTGAGGAATTCACGTCAATAGAGAAGGCACCTGGGTGAAACAGTGGGTTGGACACTAGTCTGAGCCCCAGACCATGAGGTGAAAGTCTCCTCTCCATTAACAGTACAGGTTGTAAGTGAAATTAGTTTAGGCACTCTCGGACACCGTCCATCTCCCAGTGGGCATGGGCGACAGCACAAAGGACACCTGGTTTTGCCATTACTTAGCACTAAATTGGCAATCTCACTCAGGAAGGACAAGATGGTTGGTATAGGATATGGACAAATGCCACATTGGTTCATTGGGAGGATCACTTCTTTGACTCGGTCTGAGGCCCATTGTTTCAGGGCAGTGTAGAGGGAGCTTTACTCTGTATCTAACCCGTGCTGTACCTACCCTGGGAGTGTTTGATGGGACAGTGTAGAGGGAGCTTTACTCTGTCTCTAATCCGTGCTGTACCTGCCCTGGGAATGTTTGACGGGACAGTGTAGAGGGAGCTTTACTCTGTATCTAACCCGTGCTGTACCTACCCTGGGAGTGTTTGATGGGACAGTGTAGAGGGAACTTTACTCTGTATCTAACCCGTGCTGTACCTATCCTGGGAGTGTTTGATGGGACAGTGTAGAGGGAGCTTTACTCTGTCTCTAATCCGTGCTGTACCTGCCCTGGGAATGTTTGACGGGATAGTGTAGAGGGAGCTTTACTCTGTATCTAACCCGTGCTGTACCTTCCCTGGGAGTGTTTGACGGGACAGTGTGGAGGGAGCTTACCATGTGTTTAACCACTTCTGCTTCCTGACCTGGCTGTGTTTGATGCAGGAACTGCATTCAGCATCGCCAAAGCAGCGAGCCTGAATCAGGTGGACGACAACCAGGAATCCTAAAGCAAGTGTGTGCAGGAATAGGTGAGCACTTGGTTAATATTTTTAAGTAGCTGCAGAAAACCTGAGGCTCTGCCTTAGGAGTGGAGAGACATTGAAAAGGAAGAGTGAATGTAGATCCACGGGAATGTCAATCGGGTATTCTGACATTGGTGACAGGAGAAATGCTCAAAGAATATTTTAATCAATTATATTAATGTGCATCTAAGGAGTAGAGGGCATATGGTGTAGAGAGCATTGCTTCAAAGGCAACAGTCATCACTCATCAAACTACCTGAATCCTTTGGAGGAGGGAACTCAAGCAGGAGACAGGAGATCTCTTTTGGTATTTTACACTCTGATTTTTGGAGGCGATGACAGCAGCAAGCAAGATTTGGTTCGTTCTCCTCGGGTACAGGGAGACAGCTCAAAGTGATTGATGAGGAGAAGGGAAAACAACTGATACCAAACAGGAAGGTGAAAGAGAGGAAATGAAGAGTATGAGAGCGGGCAGGCACTATATATCCCACTGTTCCTCAGTGTGTCTCCTCTATATATCCCACTGTTCCTCAGTGTGTCTCCTCTATATATCCCACTGTTCCTCAGTGTGTCTCCTCTAAAAATCCCACTGTTCCTCAGTGTGTCTCCTCTATATATCCCACTGTTCCTCAGTGTGTCTCCTCTATATATCCCACTGTTCCTCAGTGTGTCTCCTCTATATATCCCACTGTTCCTCAGTGTGTCGTCTCTTATATATCCCACTGTTCCTCAGTGTGTCTCCTCTATATATCCCACTGTTCCTCAGTGTGTCGTCTCTATATATCCCACTGTTCCTCAGTGTGTCTCCTCTATATATCCCACTGTTCCTCAGTGTGTCTCCTCTCTATATCCCACTGTTCCTCAGTGTGTCTCCTCTCTATATCCCACTGTTCCTCAGTGTGTCTCCTCTCTATATCCCACTGTTCCTCAGTGTGTCGTCTCTATATATCCCACTGTTCCTCAGTGTGTCGTCTCTATATATCCCACTGTTCCTCAGTGTGTCGTCTCTATATATCCCACTGTTCCTCAGTGTGTCTCCTCTATATATCCCACTGTTCCTCAGTGTGTCTCCTCTTATATATCCCACTGTTCCTCAGTGTGTCGTCTCTATATATCCCACTGTTCCTCAGTGTGTCTCCTCTTATATATCCCACTGTTCCTCAGTGTGTCTTCTCTATATATCCCACTGTTCCTCAGTGTGTCGTCTCTATATATCCCACTGTTCCTCAGTGTGTCTCCTCTCTATATCCCACTGTTCCTCAGTGTGTCTCCTCTCTATATCCCACTGTTCCTCAGTGTGTCTCCTCTATATATCCCACTGTTCCTCAGTGTGTCTCCTCTCTATATCCCACTGTTCCTCAGTGTGTCATCTCTATATATCCCACTGTTCCTCAGTGTGTCATCTCTATATAACCCACTGTTCCTCAGTGTGTCGTCTCTACATAACCCACTGTTCCTCAGTGTGTCTCCTCTACATATCCCACTGTTCCTCAGAGTGTCTCCTCTTATATATCCCACTGTTCCTCAGTGTGTCTCCTCTATATATCCCACTGTTCCTCAGTGTGTCTCCTCTATATATCCCACTGTTCCTCAGTGTGTCGTCTCTATATATCCCACTGTTCCTCAGTGTGTCTCCTCTATATATCCCACTGTTCCTCAGTGTGTCTCCTCTATATATCCCACTGTTCCTCAGTGTGTCGTCTCTATATATCCCACTGTTCCTCAGTGTGTCTCCTCTATATATCCCACTGTTCCTCAATGTGTCTCCTCTATATATCCCACTGTTCCTCAATGTGTCTCCTCTATATATCCCACTGTTCCTCAGTGTGTCTCCTCTATATATCCCACTGTTCCTCAGTGTGTCGTCTCTATATATCCCACTGTTCCTCAGTGTGTCTCCTCTATATATCCCACTGTTCCTCAGTGTGTCTCCTCTATATATCCTACTGTTCCTCAGTGTGTCTCCTCTATATATCCCACTGTTCCTCAGTGTGTCTCCTCTATATATCCTACTGTTCCTCAGTGTGTCGTCTCCTCTATATATTCCACTGTTCCTCAATGTGTCTCCTCTATATATCCCACTGTTCCTCAATGTGTCTCCTCTATATATCCCACTGTTCCTCAGTGTGTCTCCTCTATATATCCCACTGTTCCTCAGTGTGTCGTCTCTATATATCCCACTGTTCCTCAGTGTGTCTCCTCTATATATCCCACTGTTCCTCAGTGTGTCTCCTCTATATATCCTACTGTTCCTCAGTGTGTCTCCTCTTATATATCCCACTGTTCCTCAGAGTGTCTCCTCTTATATATCCCACTGTTCCTCAGTGTGTCTCCTCTATATATCCCACTGTTCCTCAGTGTGTCTCCTCTTACATATCCCACTGTTCCTCAGTGAGTCTCCTGTACACATCCCACTGTTCCTCAGTGAGTCTCCTGTACACATCCCACTGTTCCTCAGTGTGTCTCCTCTATATATCCCACTGTTCCTCAGTGTGTCTCCTCTATACATCCCACTGTTCCTCAGTGTGTCTCCTCTATATATCCCACTGTTCCTCAGTGTGTCTCCTCTATATATCCCACTGTTCCTCAGTGTGTCTCCTCTATATATCCCACTGTTCCTCAGTGTGTCTCCTCTTATATATCCCACTGTTCCTCAGTGTGTCTCCTCTATACATCCCACTGTTCCTCAGTGTGTCTCCTCTATATATCCCACTGTTCCTCAGTGTGTCTCCTCTATATATCCCACTGTTCCTCAGTATGTCTCCTCTATATATCCCACTGTTCCTCAGTGTGTCTCCTCTTACATATCCCACTGTTCCTCAGTGAGTCTCCTGTACACATCCCACTGTTCCTCAGTGAGTCTCCTGTACACATCCCACTGTTCCTCAGAGTGTCTCCTCTTACACATCCCACTGTTCCTCAGACACACAGAGGAGCAGTGGGAGGTATGATGCGAGACAGTGGTGATGTGGTAACAACCAGCATATTGCACTTAGGGTGTGATTCCGAGACTAAGGAACACAACTTAAACACACATCTACAGAAGAACAAGCTCAGTTCAACCATACTTTCCTCTTCAAGTATTTTGAGCTACAGAATGAAAACTTATTCTACAAACTCTTCAATGTCTTTTTGAAGAAATAGTGTCTATCGCTGCACGCAATAATGTACCTTCATCAATAATCCGTTTTTGCTTTACACCTAAATGTGTTGCACCTGATTACCCCACTGAGCACAGTCTCTCATTGACCAAATATGTTTTTTGGATGTTCAGTAATTATGCTCAAATCCCTTTCTCCCTTCACCTTTGCCAATGTAGACTGATTCAGTGGATACCCATGTTTCCTGTATCAATACACATTAAAGAAAGAATTTGCATTTATATAACACTTTTCACGACCTCAGGACATCCCAAAGTACTTCACAGCCAATAAATTACTCTTGTAGTGTAGTCACTTTTGTAATGTAGGGAAATGCAATTGCTAATTTACACACAGCAAGGTCCCACAGACACTAATGAGATAAATGAAGAGAGACATTTGCAGAAGGGACACGACAGGGAAAGTCAGAGGAGAAACACAAGGAACAGCAGGATATGTAGAGATGGCACACCAGGGAACAACAGGATATGTAGAGATGGCACACCAGGGAACAACAGGATATGTAGAGATGGCACACAAAGGAACAGCAGGATATATAGAGGAGGCACACCTGGGATCAATGGAATATATGGGCAGGGGGACACAAGCAACAGTGGGTTGTACAGAGGAGACACCCTGGGAAACAGTGGGTTGTACAGAGGAGACACCCTGGGAAACAGTGGGTTGTACAGAGGAGACACCCTGGGAAACAGTGGGTTGTACAGAGGAGACACCCTGGGAAACAGTGGGTTGTACAGAGGAGACACCCTGGGAAACAGTGGGTTGTACAGAGGAGACACCCTGGGAAACAGTGGGTTGTACAGAGGAGACACCCTGGGAAACAGTGGGTTGTACAGAGGAGACACCCTGGGAAACAGTGGGTTGTACAGAGGAGACACCCTGGGAAACAGTGGGTTGTACAGAGGAGACACCCTGGGAAACAGTGGGTTGTACAGAGGAGACACCCTGGGAAACAGTGGGTTGTACAGAGGAGACACCCTGGGAAACAGTGGGTTGTACAGAGGAAACACCCTGGGAAACAGTGGGTTGTACAGAGGAGACACCCTGGGAAACAGTGGGTTGTACAGAGGAGACACCCTGGGAAACAGTGGGTTGTACAGAGGAGACACCCTGGGACACAATGGAAAGAAAAAATTGACCGTGTTACACAAGAGCAATATAAAGAATGGAAGTAAAAAGAACATTTGCCTATCAAATACGCTCCTGCCACAGCCCACTTACAATTTATCCCATCATGGACTCCACCTCATCCATTTAATCTCTTGACAGCAAGTTCCACATAAATACTCTGTGATCCCTAAACATCATCAAGCAAAACTCCAGCACAGACATTCACCCTTGCATCATCACAATTCGACTCTGCCCTGCTGTCCTGCTCAGGCAACACTCTGTCTCAATCCCAACGACCAAGCAAGACAGGGACCATTATGTTCTGTGGAGCATTCGGTTATCTCAGTTTATAATTAGTTCAGGTCAGCATTAGAAACCATTCTGTAAATGTCCAGCCAGCAAATGGGAGCCAAGTGGGAACAATTTCACCCTTCAGTCACAGGTCTACCCTACCAGGTCCCATCAATGAGTTAGGCTGGATGATCAATCAGAAGTGCCCTGGAGTAGACTCATAGAAAGGTGACAGCATGGAAGGAGGCCATTCGGCCCATCGAGTCCGTGCTGGCTCTATGCAAGAGCAATCCAGCTAGTCCCACTTCCCCACCCTTTCCTCGTAGCTCTGCAATTTTTTTTCCTTTCAAGTACTTATCCAGTTCCCTTTTGAAGGCCATGATTGAATCTGCCTCCACCACCCCCTCGGGCAGTGCATTCCAGATCCCAACCACTCGCTGTGTAAGAAAGTTTTTCCTCAAGTCACCTTTGGTTCTTTTGCCAATCACCTTAAATCTATGTCGTCTGGTTCTTGGCCCTTCCGCCAATGGGAACAGTTTCTCTCTATCTACTCTGTCCAGACCCTTCATGGTTTTGAATACCTCGATCAAATCTCCTCTCAACCGTCTCTGTTCCAAGGAGAACAACCCCAGCTTCTCCAGTCTATCCACGTAACTAAAGTCCCTCATCCCTGGAATCATTCTAGTAAATCTCTTCTGCACCCTCTCTGAGGCCTTCACATCTTGCCTAAAGTGCGTTGGCCAGAACTGGACACAATACTCCAGTTGTGGCCGAACCAGTATTTTATAAAGGTTCATCATGACTTCCATACTTTTGTACTCTGTGCCCCTATTTATAAAGCACAGGATCCCGTATGCTTTTTTAACCGCTTTCTCAACCTGCCCTGCCACTTTCAACGATTTGTGCACATGTACCCCCAGATCTCTCTGTTCCTGTACCCCTTTTAGAGTTGTGCCCTCTAGTTTATATTGCCTCTCCTCGTTCTTCCTAACAAAATGTATTACTTTGCATTTTTCTGCATTAAATTTCATCTGCCACGTGTCTGCCCATGCCACCAGCCTGTCTATATCCTCTTGAAGTCTATCTCTATCCTCCTCACTGTTTACTACCCTTCCAAGTTTTGTGTCATCTGCAAATTTTGAAATTATGCCCTGTACACCCAAGTCCAAGTCATTAATATATATCAAGAAAAACAGTGGTCCCAGCACTGACCCCTGGGGAACACCACTGTACACCTCCCTCCAGTCCGAAAAGCAACCGTTCACCACTACTCTCTGTTTCCTGTCCCCTTTATTCCATGGGCCGCAATCTTGATGATAAGCCTACCATGCAGCACTTTATCAAACGCCTTTTGAAATCCATATGCACCACATCAACCGCATTGCCCTCATTGACCCTCTCTGTTACCTCATCAAAAAACTCTATCAAATTGGTCAAAAACGATTTGCCTTTAACAAATCCGTGCTGGCTTTCCCTAATCAATCCACACTCGTCCAAGTGACTGTTAATTCTGTCCTGGATTATCATTTCTAAATGTTTCCCCACTGCGGAGGTTAAACTGACTGGCCTATAGTTGCTGGGTTTATCCTTACACCCTTTTTTGAACACGGGTGTAACATTTGCAATTCTCCAGTCCTCTGGCACCACCCCCGTATCTAAGGATGTTTGGAAGATTATGGCCAGTACCTCTGCAATTTCCACCCTTACTTCCCTCAGCAACCTAGGATGCATTCCATCCAGACGAGATGACTTTCTAGTCTTTCTAGTACCTCTTCTTTATCAATTTTTAGCCCATCCAGTATCTCAACTATATCTTTCTTTACTGAGACTCTGGCAGCATCTTCTTCCTTGGTAAAGGCAGATGCAAAGTACTCATTTAGTATCTTGGCCATCCCCTCTGCCAGAGTAGATCTCCTTTACGGTCCATAGTCGGCCCCACCCCTCCTCTTACTACCCGTTTACTGATGTAAGGAATCTTACAACACCACCAGGTTATAGTCCAACAGTTTTATTTGAAAATCACAAGCTTTCGGAGCTTGCCTCCTTCGTCACTCACCTGACGAAGGAGGCAAGCTCTGAAAGCTTGTGATTTTCAAATAAAACTGTTGGACTATAACCTGGTGGTGTTGTAAGATTCCTTACATTTGTCCACCCCAGTCCATCACCGGCATCTCCACATCATACCCGTTTACGGTCTACATTCCTGTAGAAGACCTTTGGGTTCCCTTTTATGTTGGCTGCCAGTCTATTCTCAAACTCTCTTTGTACCCTCTAATTTCCTTTCTCGCTTCCCCTCTGAACTTTCAATATTCTGCCTGGTTCTCACTTGTATTATCAACCTGACATCTGTCATACGCCCCTTTTTCCCTATTTCATCTTACTCACGATCTCTTTTGTGATCCAGGCTTTCGTTGCCCTACCTTTCTGTCTCGTGGGAATGTGCCGAGACTGTACTCCTCCTTAAAGGCCGTCCACTGTTCAATTACAGTTT
The DNA here is from genome assembly GCF_035084215.1 of Heptranchias perlo. Lineage (NCBI taxonomy): Eukaryota > Metazoa > Chordata > Chondrichthyes > Hexanchiformes > Hexanchidae > Heptranchias > Heptranchias perlo. The sequence continues at coordinate 7,162,244 of NC_090367.1, read as the reverse complement.
TGTCTGCCAATCTGTGATTACAATTTACCCGGGCCAGATCAGTTCTCATCCTATGTCGACCGGAGAGGTTCATGTATTGGAGTCAATCTCCCATTGCGAGGTGGGTCACCTTGGAGTTAACTCGACCCCAAAGGGACCCTACTTCCAGGGACATTTTTAAAACGACTAATGTTTTCTTTTTTTCTAAGACTGAGCCATAGGAAGGAATATTCAGCAGTATAAACACAGGCTGGTATTCGGCCCAAATGTTGTATCAGCCTCACAAAGCAGGTCAGTGTCAGCTGTGGCTCAGTGGGTGTCTCTCTCTCACCTCAGTCAGAAGGTCATGGGTTCCAGCCCCACTCCAGGGACTTGAGCCCATAATCCAGGCCGACAATCCCAGCGCTGTGCTGAGGGAGTGCTGCATTGTCTTTCGGATGAGACGTTAAACCGAGGCCCTGCCTGCCCCTCTCGGGTGGACGTAAAACATCCCACGGCCACTATTGGAAGAAGAGCAGGGGGAGTTCTCCCCGGTGTCCTGGGCCAATATTTATCCCTCAACCAACATCACTAAAATCAGATGATCTGGTCGTTTATCACATTGCTGTTTGTGGGATCTTGCTGTGCGCAAATTGGCTGCCGTGTTTCCTACATTACAACAGTGACTACACTTCAAAAATACTTCATTATTTGTAAAGCGCTTTGGGACGTCCTGAGGTGGTGAAAGGCACCTGAAGTCTTTCCTTTATCATGGTACAAGTGTTCCAATAAAACTCAAACTGCAACTCTTATCCAAACCATCCCATAAACTGAAAGAAAAACCCTGGACAGGCCCAGTCCCGGTATAGCTCCTCTATGCTATCTGACCCTGAGAGGGAGGTTGAATCTTGGACTAATATATACAAGGAAGTCTCCTCCCTCCAGCGGAGGTTCTCTACCTCTCGGCCCTGTCCTTCCTCAACCCTTCCCAGATTTGTTCCCATCATCCCACCTTTTCCCAGCATTATAAAGGCTCCAGCTCATTTCTCCAGTCCAGAGTGGGACATCTTTCATCTGGATCAGGCTCGAGGGGAAGCCGAGCATCTGAGCTCCTCCCACTTGCCCAAGGCAGGGTGCTGATTTGCCAATGACCTTCCTCTTAATTTCAAGTCAATGTCACGCCCTGAACATTGACCAGCTCTTGGAACTCAAGCAGGACCATTGATCAACATAATCGCTGCAACTAAATGATCTGATGTAGCAAGTGTTTGGGAGACGGTACGAAGCCAGCGAGGAAACCCCGCACACACACAGTCCTGGGGAGGTGGAGAGAAGTATTGTCGCTGATGAAGACAAATGTAGATGTTATAAACCTGCTGACATCTTCTGCCAAATCCCAGCCTCTGAGCATGAATCTTACTGCAGAAAGATAGTGAATGTGCAACACAATCGACCGCCTAAAACATGTCTATTCAACGGCAACGGACTTTCTCTCAAGGTGAAATTCCGCTTAAAGAAGCGAGCAAGATCAGGCCTGTTTTTCTGAGTAACTCTCGAAGACGACTGTGGGAGATCACTGAAACATGTGATATCTAAGAATGTGATATTATTAACAAGGTTGTTAATTGCAAGAGGAACTTCACACACTCCCACCTTGCACGTCCTTAGTTGTTGACCAATGCCTGGCAGTCATTGTATTGGTACCATCTGCCCTCTGGACAGCTTTCCAACATACTACGAGATAGAACTATACAAGTTTACAGCACAGGATTTGGCCCAGTGTGTCTGTGCCAGCTCTTTGCGAGAGCAATCCAAAACTAATCCCACTGCCTCACTCTCTCCCCATAGCCCTGTATCAATCCCAAACTAATCCCACTGCCCCACTCTCTCCCCATAGCCCTGTATCAATCCAAAACTAATCTCACTGCCCCACTCTCTCCCCATAGCCCTGTATCAATCCCAAACTAATCCCACTGCCCCGCTCTCTCCCCATAGCCCTGTATCAATCCCAAACTAATCCCACTGCCCCGCTCTCTCCCCATAGCCCTGTATCAATCCCAAACTAATCCCACTGCCCCGCTCTCTCCCCATAGCCCTGTATCAATCCAAAACTAATCCCACTGCCCCGCTCTCTCCCCATAGCCCTGTATCAATCCCAAACTAATCCCACTGCCCCACTCTCTCCCCATAGCCCTGGGTCTTGTTCTCAAATATTTATCCAATTTTCCCTGAAAAAGTGCAACGGTGCCTGCTTCAACTATTCCCAACGGCAAAAACATTTTACGCTCCAATAGCCCAGAATCCAATTCCCTCACCAGAGAGAAGATAATAGTCAATCCTCGCCTTCAAATCCATCCCATCTGACTGATGTTAGGAGCAGAACAGCTCTCAATTCTGAGTCTGCACATTTGTGGATTCAAGCCCCACTCCAGAACCTAAGCACATAATCCAGGCCAAAACTCCAATACATTAAGCAAGGGAGCACTTCATTGCGCTTTGGTTTGAGAAATTATACTGTCTGCCCATTCAGGGAAGTGTTATAACCAACATTCCTCCCTCAATCAACACCACTAAAAACGGATCAACTAGCCATTCGCCCCATCGTTATTTGTGGGATGTAAAATGGCGGTTGCATTGGTTACACGACAACAGTGACTGCACTTCAAATTCAGTCACTGCACGCGAGGCATTTTGAAATGTTTCTCAGCGATGTGATGCCATCTAAATGGAAGCCTTTCTTTTTATCTTCTGCAGCTGCAGCCCGAGCAGTCTGAGCCCGCGTGCAGCAAGATCTGGACAACATCCAGGCTTGGGCTGATCAGTGGCAAGCAACATTCGCGCCAGACAAGTGCCAGGCAATGACCATCTCCAACAAGAGAGAGTCTAACCACCTCCCCTTGACATTCAACGGCATTACCATCGCCGAATCCCCCACCATCAACATCCTGGGGGTCACCACTGACCAGAAACTGAACTGGACCAGCCACATAAATATTGTGGCTACAAGAGCAGGTCAGAGGCTGGGTATTCTGTGGCGAGTGACTCACCTCCTGACTCCCCAAAGCCTTTCCACCATCTACAAGGCACAAATCAGGAGTGTGGTGGAATACTCTCCACTTGCCTGGATGAGTGCAGCTCCAACAACACTCAAGAAGCTCGACACCATCCAGGACAAAGCAGCCCGCTTGATTGGCACCCCCATCCACCACCCTATACATTCACTCCCTTCACCACCGTTGCACAGTGGCTGCAGTGTGTACCATCCACAGGATGCACTGCAGCAACTCGCCAAGGCTTCTTCGACAGCACCTCCCAAACCCGCGACCTCTACCACCTAGAAGGACAAGAGCAGCAGGCACATGGGAACAACACCACCTGCACGTTCCCCTCCGAGTCACACACCATCCCGACTTGGAAATATATCGGCCGTTCCTTCATTGTCGCTGGGTCAAAATCCTGGAACTCCCTTCCTAACAGCACTGTGGGAGAGCCTTCACCACACGGACTGCAGTGGTTCAAGGCGGCGTCTCACCACCACCTTCTCAAGGGCAATAAATGCCGGCCTCGCCAGCGACACCCACATCCCATGAACGAATAAAAAAAAATATTCGTCCACACATCTTCTGCTTCTGTGACACTGCATTACTACTAATTCCCTTCTCCCTCCGCTCCACCATTGTAGAATAAACCTTCAATGTATAGTCGGAACTCTCTAGCTTCAGAACCTTTCGACTTCATCACGCCTTAAGATTGCTCCTCCAACTCTTTTCTTTTTCCTCCTCGTTTCGTGCTCGGAGACACTGTCTTTGAAGCAAGGCCTACTGAAGTGGATTCAGTAAGATCAAAGGGGGGGGCGGCGGGTGTGTGTGTGTGTGTGTGTGTTCGTGTTCAGTGGCAATGCTGCAGTGTTAACGGCGACGATGCTGCTGCAGGAGGGATAGCAGAGACCAGCCTGACAGCTGGTGTTCAGCTCCTGCTCGGGAGGCAGTGCATGCAGATTGCCAATTCATGTTGCTCTGTCTACATGGGCCATTCACACACTTTGATTGCGAGTGCTTCAAGAGCGCAGTTGCTTGCGTGTCCATATTTTCTCCCCGCCTCTCCCGAAGACGTTGACTCTGGAGGGGTGGGCCTGGGCAAGGGAGAGTCAGTGCTGCTATTCGACCATGGGATGGCATCACAGCCAAACCTGATCCCAATCCCACGCGACAACCGTGGCAAACCTAAATGATCGCCAAATGGCAATGGTGCGTCATTTTGTAGCCTGCCTGCACACATCGATGGCCTTTTAAAGGGCTATAGGAACAGGAGGAGTCCATTCAGCCCTTCGAGCCTGCTACGCCCATTCAATTAGATCATGGCTGATCTGTATCCTAACTCCATCCAACCGTCTTGGTTCCGTAACCCTTAATCCCCTCACCCAACAAAAAAATCGATCAATCTCAGTTTTGAAATTTTCAATTGACTCCCAGCCTCGACAGCTTTTTTGGGGAAGAGAGTTCCAGATTCCCACTCCCCTTTGTGTGAAAAAGTGCTTCCTGACATCACCCCTGAACGGCCTGGCTCTAATTTTAAGGTTATGCCCCCTTGCCCTGGACTCCCCCCACCAGAGGAAATAGCTTCTCTCTATCTACCCTATCAAATCCTTTAATCATCTGAAACACCTCAATCTTCTAGACTCGAGGGAATACAAGCCTGGTCTATGCAACCTGTCCTCATATTTTAACCCTTTTAGCCCCAGTATCATTCTGAAGCTTCTATTAGGCAGCAGAGAAAGCCCTATGACCAAGGAATTAAAATCCTAACTGTGGCGTTAATACAATGCTTGGGGCTTTTATTGTCTTGTGAATCCAAAATAATACAAAAATAAAACGAGGGGGAATGGCACACTTGGGTCACTGAGGTAAATCATAACAGCTATTTCTTGAGAGATAGTGTCGAGGGGACGAGGTTAAAACACCTTGTGAAGCCTCTCAACGTGAAATAAAAAGAAAACCGGCCACATTTGATGTGCGGAGTTTGACAGGTGTATAATGAAACCTTTCTGAAGGGCTCAGGCAGCACTGGGCTGGCATTTACTTAAACATAATGGCCTTAATGGATTTGTAGGTGCTAAACTATTACGTTGCTGGGCAACAAGCAGCAGATAATGCATCAATACATTTTAGGTCTGGCACATTATAGTCAGCGTCCTGCTGATAAATACCCTCTCCAGGTATTTCTAATAAATTAACTGTAATCAATTTTCACAGGAGATGACTGTTTAGCACATTTTATGGATCCTACTGGCACAATTATTCTGGAGCCCGAAAATGCAAAAGGCTCAGTGAGGGAGCCACAGGGAGCCGGCGGGAGATAGAGAGCGCAGAGAGCCGGCGGGAGATAGAGAGCGCAGAGAGCCGGCGGGAGATAGAGAGCGCAGAGAGCCGGCGGGAGATAGAGAGCGCAGAGAGCCGGCGGGAGATAGAGAGCGCAGAGAGCCGGCGGGAGATAGAGAGCGCAGAGAGCCGGCGGGAGATAGAGAGCGCAGAGAGCCGGCGGGAGATAGAGAGCGCAGAGAGCCGGCGGGAGATAGAGAGCGCAGAGAGCCGGCGGGAGATAGAGAGCGCAGAGAGCCGGCGGGAGATAGAGAGCGCAGAGAGCCGGCGGGAGATAGAGAGCGCAGAGAGCCGGCGGGAGATAGAGAGCGCAGAGAGCCGGCGGGAGATAGAGAGCGCAGAGAGCCGGCGGGAGATAGAGAGCGCAGAGAGCCGGCCGGAGATAGAGAGCGCAGAGAGCCGGCCGGAGATAGAGAGCGCAGAGAGCCGGCCGGAGATAGAGAGCGCAGAGAGCCGGCCGGAGATAGAGAGCGCAGAGAGCCGGCCGGAGATAGAGAGCGCAGAGAGGCGGCCGGAGATAGAGAGCGCAGAGTGAGGGAGGGAGCACTAATTGTAACGTGAGGCCTTCAGCTAAAGGGACGATGGCTGACAATACGAACCAGTGAAAGAATGTTTTTGCTTTGTTTGACATGACGACACATTGCCAGGTAGAGCTGACACAGGTCACATACAACGCACAGCAGGTCAGTTTACAGGATCCCATTAAGTAATCTAGTCAGGTACTCTGCAGGTCAGATGGAACACAGAGCTCCCTGTATGTTACCTTGTCAAGCACTCCGAGGTCAGGTCAGCTCTCTCTTTCTTCCTGCATCCTAATTTTGTTCCTATCAAGACTTAACGCACACCCTAACTCGTTACTTCCTCGGGCCTCACAATCATGAAAATGCAAGGCCACCTCAGTGGATCGATGTATTGCCTGGTGTGAAACTGAACGACGGTCTTGGCTTCGATCCTCCGGCCTAAACCTCCCCACCTCTCTCTCTCCTCCTTTCGGTCTCTCCTTAAAACCTACCTCTTTGACCGAGCTTTTGGTCACCTGTCCTAATCTCTCCTTACGCGGCTCGGTGTCAGATTTTGTCTGATTACGCTCCTGTGAAGCGCCTTGGGACGTTTCACTACGTTAAAGGCGCTGTATAAATGCGAGTCGGTGCTGGGTTACCTGAACTCGGCTGCGGAGTTGGTAGGAACACCACAGGGGGCCTGAGCAAGCAGGGGAAAAAAAAATCAGCCCAAGCTCCCACTTCTCCCCCCTGTCATTAGGAGGAGCTTCAACTGCTTGCTCATGGTGGCTCTGGAGGGGTGGGTTGCAATGAGCGACATGTGCTGGCTTCACTTTGCTTGATGCCAACCCTGGGAGCCTGAAATAGAACGTGTTCCAGTCTCTAGAACTAAAGTCACTCATCTTCACGAGTATAAAATTCACACAAAAAAAAAAAAGGTGACCCAGATTATCCCCTGCTGTGGGAGCAGTTTGGTGGCCAGGCCATGTAGGTCATCAACTGGAGTGCGAGGGCTACACACCCTGTCGCTGCCAGGCTCCCACAGGCTGGCACACATACGTGCATCACACATACAAGCCATACCCACCCATTAAGGAGACGCACATTGCTGAGACGGCAGATTGGCACCGATTATTGGGCAACTCTGCTCATCGGAGATGCCACCAAAATCAATATTTATTTCTTCCTCCCTTCTCTCCCACCCCATCGCCAATATATTGGGCTGATAACAGCTCGCCTGGCTTGAGGGGTAAACTTGTCCGTTTACAATGGACCTGTAGAAGAACTGGCCGTCTGACAATCAAAAGCCATGCAGTGCCCAAGGTGAATTGCTGGTGGGATGTTATGTGACAGTGCAAGGTGCCCCCTTGAAAGGGAGGAGGGAAATTGACCTTAAGTTAACATGGGTGGTCACTGTCGGAGTCTGGTGTCTCCACACTCGCCTTGAGCAATGACCTCCCCCCAAAAGGGGATGGTAACAAGATGGAAAAGGAGTCCTGCCTCAGGCAATGGTGAGGGGGGGTGGGGGCGGGGATGGGGATGAGAGATCCTGCTACAGGACGCTTGAGGGAGTGGGGTGCAACATACTAACAATGACAGACAGGAAAAGACCCTCTGGTACTTCCAGCCTGTCCCACACAATTGTGATACCTCATATATCTCAGTATATATGCTCCCCGATCCAACCAAAATCATGTGATCTCCTGGGAGAGGTGAGAAACCAGGTAACCAGCTTGGAGTACAAGAGTTAGGAGGTCTTGCTACAATTGTACAGGGCTCTGGTGTGACCACACCTGGAGTACTGTGTACAGGTTTGGTCACCTTACCTAAGGAAGGATATACTTGCCTTAGAGGCGGTGCAATGAAGGTTCACTAGATTGATTCCTGGGATGAGAGGGTTGCCCTATGAGGAGAGATTGAATAAAATGGGCCTATATTCTCTGGAGTTTAGAAAATGAGAGGTGTTCTCATTGAAACATATAAAATTCTTAGAGGGCTTGACAGGGTAGATGCTGAGAGGCTGTTTCCCCTGGCTGGAGAATCTAGAGCTAGGGGGCATGGTCTCAGGACAAGGGGTGGGCCATTTAGGACCGAGATGAGGAAAAATTTCTTCATTCAGAGAGTTGTGAATCTTTGGAATTCTCTACCCCAGAGGGCTGTGGATGCTCAGTCGTTGAGTATCAAGACTGAAATTGATAGATTTTTGGACACTAAGGGAATCAAGGGATATGTTGGGAAAGTGGAGTTGAGGTTGAAGATCAGCCATGATCTGATTGAATGGCGGAGCAGGCTCGAGGGGCCAGATGACCTACTCCTGCTCCTATTTCTTATGTTCTTATTAAAAAAAAACCAGGCCAATTTGGAGAAAAAAAATCTGGGAACTTCCTCTGAACATTTTTTCCCCCCGCAGGACCCAGTGTGAAGGAGGCAACATTGAGGGAGGGGTTGCGAGACCCTCCTTAGGACGAGAAGGGGGCAGTGACAGGGGGGGGGGGGGGGAGGGGGGAGCGGACCCTGCCACAGATCTTCAGAGGGAGACAGCGGTGAGATGGGGAAGAGGCAATGTGCTAAAAGCTACTTGAAGAGCATGGAACAAAGGGCTGAAAGGTCCTGCCCTGGAAAATATTCCAGTGGTTGGGAGCTTTGTTCTCGTGTTCAGAAAGCTCGGAGATATAATTATTACACTGAGATATTATTATAATCACTGTGAACAGAACATGGGGTGAATAACCTACCCATCAGACTAAACAACTAATTAACCACCTACTGGTGTAAATGAACGTCACTAAATACCGAGGTAAAGACGAGAAGAATTGCAGATGCTAGAAAAACAGGAATTCTGATGAATGCTCTCCACCCGAAACATGATCCTGTCTCTTCTCTTTCCAGGTGTTGACACCCAGTCACTGCAGAGCGACAACCCACAAAGCTGAACCAAATATCTGTAGAGTATAACCACCCCATTCCCCCAATCTCGGGCAGGATCAGGGAGGAAAATTCTGCCACCCAAACCTCAGAGGGACTGAGCTACGAGGAACGAGGAGAAACTTGGGGGTCTTTAGTCTTGAAAGGAGGAGGAGACCGAGAGGGGGCGTACGGACACGAGTAAGCCATTCAGCCCCTCGAGCCTGTTCTGCCATTCGACGAGAACGTGGCTGGTCTATTCCAGAGAGGCTAGAGATAATCTCGTAAATGTTAACATTAAGGTAAATCCTGAACCGTATTTCAAGCTAAACTGTAACATCTGGACAAAAGGGGCACGGTGTGCAATTAAAAGCAAATTCAGGACCGATATTGGGAAGGTTCTTCTTCACACAGAGTGATCAACATGTCGGGGAGTGCAGGCAAAAACTCAAAGAAACAGTTGGATGGTGCGAGGCGGAGGGGCTCTCGGGTCTCTCTGAGCGGGTGGGGTAGGATGGGTTGAACGGCCTTCCTTTTTTGCTTCTACCTCATGACAGTTGTGGCTTGCTGTTCATTTCCAGCACTTTGGTCAGTGTGTGTACACACAGTATAAACAGCTGGTGTGTGTTCGGGTAGCTTGCCTGTTATAAGCAGCTCTCTGATTTGTCCCTCGAGGCACAAATAACATACCAACTTCTTCCACAGCAACTCCCAAACCCGCGACCTCTACCACCTAGAAGGACAAGGGCAGCAGGTGCTTGGGAACACCATCACCCCCAAGTTCCCCTCCGAGTCACACACCATCCCGACTTGGAAATATATCGGCCGTTCCTTCATCGTCGCTGGGTCAAAATCCTGGAACTCCCTTCCTAACAACACTGTGGGAGAACCTTCACCACACGGACTGCAGCGGTTCAAGGCGGCTCACCACCACCTTCTCAAGGGGACACCGGGGATGGGCAACAATTGCCGGTCTTGCCAGCGACGCCCACATCCCAAGAATTAATTTTTAAAAATAGCAACTTATACCCGAGAACCGGGGTCAGCTATACTGTCGGGTGTGTCAAGCCAGTAGGAGCAGCTATGTAACATGGGTGTTATGCACCATGCTGCAGTTGATCTTGGCACCGTTTAATTCTCTTCTAAAGCTCCGAAGAGTTGTGATGCAGCTCGGCAGTGGGGGGAGACGCGGGACTACAGATGATCCTGAACCCCCATCCTGCTCCAATGATCTGGCATGCTACAGCTCAAGCCGCACTTAGTTGATCCCGACAATGAACGAATCTGTTACGTTATGGCCCAGCCACGCCACAGGTCCCTCCCAGCTGACCTGTCATCTTCCTCCCTGAGTGCTTTTGGTGTTAAATCCAAACTCCCACTCGTTCTTTCCCAGGACAACTCTCTGAAGGAACAGCAGCCAGTTGGACAATGTAAACTAGTGTCCGTGGAACTCTCCCAATGAGGAAAGTCAACATGTTTTGAAGGAGGGAGGAGAAAAGGAGGGAAAGAAAATCACCCTGCGCTTTTCCTTTATTCTGATCGACTGGTCAGGATCGTAATGATGTCATTGTCTATGTCCCTGTACATATTGAACAGATATTGACTGTCGTTAAGGCCTCAAGGCGACAGACACAGCTGTGGTCGTGCTGGGATGCCTAAAGCTGTAGGCCGAGGGGCTATGCCTCATCCCCTGAGGTCACTCCATTACCTCGAATGCTAAAGATATTCCAATGAGATCCCAAAAAATTACAGCCAACGCTGCTTTGGATATATCCTTGGAAGGAATTCATTTAAAAAATAGGGAACATTTCCGTCTGTTCTGTTAAGTCCTTGGGGCAGCTCTGTGCTCTTGCTCCCCCCCACCCCTCTAGCCTCTCCCACCTATTCCCACTTACAAGAGCTCTACTAACAAATGAGTCGGGAAACTGCTCTGTAACACTTTAGCCAATCGTACCATTTTGACTGAAAAATGTGTACCTATCCAGAAATACTGTGAGGAGAGAGAGAAAGGGAGAGAGACCGAGACAGTGAGAGAGTGGGAGATTGAGAGAAAGAAATGGAGAGATTGCAGGTAGAGATAGACAAACAGAGTGAAAAAGACTGCAGATTGAGAGAGAGAGAGAGAGAAAAACATGGAGACAAAAAATAGAGAGGGCTAGTCAAGGATAGGGAGATAGATTGCACTGCAGATAGGAAGAAGTGATACAATAAATGGGTACTTGATGGTGAGATTCTCCAGATCAATAGGTACAGACAGGTACAGAGGATGATCTTAAATTGGGAAGGTAGTTACAGCAAGATGTTATTGATACATCATATATGTGCGAGGGGAGGTGGGGAGACAGAAAATAGGCACTGTAGACAATGAGATGCATGGAGAGCTAGGATATATTGTAAACAGAGACATACAGTGACAGAAGAAATTGAAAGGTAGATGCATGCTGTGGATGGATAGGAGATAGATGATAAATAGATGGATGATAGGCGCCGACTAATAACATCCATTATTCGGGCACAATTCAATTATTGGTTATGATTTATCAGATGAAATCTGGCACATTGTGCTGGTAGTCCTCACAATCTCAGCGTACTGCAGAGTTTTACTCTCTCGCTGTAGATTTACATATCAATGCAGCTGCCTTCACTGGTATCAAGTGATGACCTACATTTGATTCTTCTGATGACGGTCTCATTGGAATCAGCAACCTGCGGCCAGGCTCAATCAGATCCTGCCTTTCCCCCAGCATTGCTCCAACAGAGACGTTTCTCCGTTCTGCGTTTTAGTGTACAATCCCTTTCAGGGTCTTGACAAAAGATCTGATTACAGGAGCAGCTTACGTGAGTGTGTGAATGGCCAAAATGGCTTACAGAAAAGAACAACCATTGTGGGAAAACAAAATAAAAGAGGCATCACCACACATTATTTAAAGTGCGTCTCCCCCGATAGTTAGGCGGCACTGCCAGGCACCGCACTGAGATACCCAGGCCGAGTTAGCTGATGTTAGTTGAAGTGATGTTGAGCAATTCTACCAATTGGCCTACTGTGAGGATTATATTCTTTATACTGCAACAAACGTCAGTCACCTATTCCTAGTTATGTATGGAGCAAGGTTGATTGATTGGTGACCTCAGTCTTGCGGTCACCAATCAAAAGCTGACTCGGGTCACACCGTCTGGCGTAGGCTACTAAAAGCAAGATCACAGCTGTTTTCCTGCGCTTAATCTCCAACAATTTTTAATATCCCACCATCACAGTGGGCAGGTCGGTGGCCAAAACTACAACAACTCGCATTTATACAGCGTCTTTAATGTAGGAGAACGGCCCGAGAAGCTTCACAAGAGCAATTATCAAACATAATCTGACACCGAGTCACATAAGATATTAGGACAGGTGACCAAAAGCTCGGTCAAAGAAGGAGGTTTGAAGGACCCCAACTGACCAGTTAATCTCTTTATGGTGAGGGTGGTTGAGGGATGAATATTGGCCAGGACACTGGAAGATCTCCCTATATAAAAAGGTCCTTATACAACTGGTCGCCCACCTGCAGGAACTTCATACCCATACGTCCATAAATTCATGGAGCCCATGACAGAGAGCTATTAGCCCCTCTTCAGTCTGTGGGAAATGTCAACTACACGGATAGGTAAGGCATTTTAAATCGCAAAGTACGCCATCCGTCTACCCTGTAGATTCGTGCCTCACTTAACACACTGAGAAGCAGGGCGCTGGGGAGGGGGGGGAATAAGCCATTTGGAGCAGGGACAGAGGGCAAACAACGGAACAGTCAATGTTTCTTCAAAGTCAAAGGCTCTGCCAGAGCTTAGGCAGAGGGGTAAGTGGATCTGACAGTTAAGTGTATTAGTGAAATATGAAATGATATAAGTGGAGGCACCAGTAACTTTAAGATGACAGCGTGAATAGATTTTAATAGGATGGGATTGCTGGAATAATTACCTCAGGCATCAGATACTAAAGCATTCGAGTTGAGACACAACAGCCAACCACACAGTGTCATTCCTGTGCTGCATGCCATTCTGCAAGGGTATATTACAGTGCCTTTGATACTGAACGGCCTAATGCTGTGACGGTTTCTAATACTGCTTTAACCCTCAGTGTGTTCGAGGGTTTCGAGCTCCCTCGGCTGCCTATATATATACTTTTTTTTCCAGCAGTAAGTTACATGAAATGGGTTTGGGTGGACTCTGATTTTCCAGTGCCTAATAGGCCCACAGCACAAATGTGACTGCAATTGCTAACCTCATTCAGAGATGCACAGGATGGTCTTCTATAGGAGGTAGAACAATGTCAGACTGGTGCAGAGGGTATTTCTGAGGCTGGGGCTGAGGCTGAGGCTTGATATTGCGATCAAGTAGAAGGGGATTTACTCAGCGCCCAACTGTGCTGCATTGGGAAGTACCGTCAAGAATGCAGTGCTCTCCCGTTAGACGCCATACGGGACGCTGCACTCGTTGTCAGCCGTCGTTCATTGGTAGCACTCTCACCTCTGAGTCAGAAGGTCATGGGTTCGAGCCCCACTCCAGAGACTAGAGTCCATAATCCAGGCCCGACACTCCCAGTGCCAGTACTGAGGGAGTGCTGCACTGTCGGAGGTGCCGTCTTTCGGATGAGGCGTTAAACCGAGGCCCCGTCTGCCCCTCTCAGGTGGACGTAAAAGATCCCACTGCCGCTACTTCGAAGAAGAGATGGGGAGTTCTCCCCGATGTCTTGGCTAATATTTATCCCTCAACCAATGTCACAAAAACAGATTATCTGGTATATTATCATATTGCTGTTTGTGGGACCTTGCTGTGCACAAAATGGCTGCCGCATTGCCTACATTACAACAGTGACTGCACTTCAAAAGTACTTCATTGGCTGTAAAGCGCTATATAAATGCAAATCTTTCTTTCATTATAGTCTGCGAGGCATACAGCTAATTCTCAAAAATAACTGCAAACTTATTAATATAATTAAGAGGCGGCCTAGTGGGTAAAGGCTCTGCCCCAGTGTAATACGAGCCACACGGGAGGTTCAAAGTTTGAATTCCGACCACGTGCTGAGGCAGCTGACCGCAGCTAGGGTAGCATTTCTGGCAGTATTATGGGATTCAGGACCCCTGGGCTGGAGAACAGTGGGGAGAAAAGAAAAAACAGCCAGGATTCCTGATCACTATCGAGTGACCCTCGCTGGGCAATGTGCTGAGCTTGGCTGTGAGGCCCTCCTTTGCCAAGACTATCTAGGCTGGCACATCATGAAAAACGGCCACTTGGGCAAGGTACTGGGGGGTGGGGACCACTGCCCAAGGGTTCGCACCCCAACTTCAGTGTACAGTTTCAGGAAAGGAAAGGCTTGCATTTATATATAGAGCCTTGTATAGGACCTCAGGACATTCCAGAGTGCTCCACCTCCAATGAAGTACCTTTGAAGTGTAGTCACTGTTGTAATGTAGGAAACATGGCAGCCAATTTGTGCACAGCCAAGGTCCCACAAACAGCAATGAAATAAGTGACCAGATTATCGTTTTTTTTTTAAGCGATATTGGCTGAGGGATAAATATTGGCCCAGGACACCGGAGAGAACTCCCCCCTGCTCTTCTTCAAAATAGCGGCCGTGGGATCTTTTACGTCCACCTGAGAGGGGGCAGACGGGGCCCTCGGTTTAACGTCTCATCCGAAAGACGGCACCTGCCTCAGTACTACACTGAAATATCACTGCAGTGGGACTTGGATCCATGACCTTCTGATTCAGAGGCAATTACCACCCATTGAGTCAAAGCTGACACTGAAAAAGGGGCCAAATTGGAGAAAAGGGGCAGGGACGGAGGTCAGTGAGATAACTATAGGTTCCTGCAAGTATGCAGCTTAATTTCCACAGTCTATTCTGAGCTCATGAGCAGTAAACACAGTGACACAAGAAAGGGCACTGGTACAAACCGTTCCTAATTGTACAAAATTTGTGAAAATCACTTAGCAGAATCATTTTGCGAGGAAATAAATATAAATTGTGTTGTAGCACATCAACTAATTTGCTGCAAAACATGTTATTCTAAACATACAGCTGGGAGACTTGACAGATATTATGGCCCCTTTCTAATCACGCTGTTGCCGATGACACCAGCGGCGCTGTAAATGAGGCTCGGCTACTGAATCCGCAGGAGGCCAGAACCTGCTCAGGAGGGGCGGGGGGGATCCCCTCTCCACAAGAGATAGTTAGGAGGCAGCAATGCCACCAGTGATGAGCTGGGGCTGGCATCCATTTTAGGTTGTCCGCGTCAGCCTGGGTGCTCACTCAAGCCGCAGGCTTTTCCGGCCTATCGGCGTTTCCCCCCCCCCCCCCCCACCGAGGTCGGAGAGCGGCCACGGTTATGAGAAAGGAAAGGGGCAGCTGCAAGCTCGCGCGCCAACGGTTTGTTAACCACCTCGATGTGGGGTTGCCAACTCTGGTTGGGCGTATTCCTGGAGGTTTCATCACATGACCTCCTGCCTCCGACCGCCCCGCCCGGTCAAACAGCCTTTCTTCCCCCATCTCCAATATTGTTCGAACTAATGAACATGGGTGTTCAAAGAAAACGAAAAATACGCACAACTTTTCTTATGATTTTTCTCCTGGGTTGGTCCCAGCAGTGTCCTGGAGATTAGTCTTTAATTCCAAGGTACTCCTGGTGGGTTGGCAGTCCTAAATATTAGAGAGAGAGAGTGGTGTCCTGTATTTTTTGAAACTTTGGGCCTGGCAGGCTTCTCCTGTACACTCTCGCCCTCAAAATCCCACTGCCTCACACCCCAACCTTAAAAAAAAAACAAGCCACAAGAATTAAAATACGCCAAAAACAGCGAGAGGCATTGTCAAGCCCGACGACTGCAAGACATGGTGTTTGTGTGCTTAGGTGTCAGCCGTGCCTCAGTGGGTATCTCTCTCTCTCTCTCTCTCTCTCTCTCTCGTCAGAAGGTTGTGGGTTCAAGTCCCACTCCACAGATTTGAGTCCATAATCCAGGCCGACACACCCAGTGACAGTACTGAGGGAGTGCTGCACTGTCGGAGGTGCCGTCTTTTGGATGAGACGTTAAAAGACCCCACGGCCAATATTGGAAGAAGAGCGGGGGAGTTCTCCCCGGTGTCCTGGGCCAATATTTATCCCTCAACCAACATCACTAGAAACAGGTTATCTGGTCATTTATCACGTTGCCATTTGTGGGATCTCGTTGTGTGCAAATTGGCTGCCGCGTTTCCTACATTACAACAGTGACTACACTTCAAAAAGTACTTCATTGTTTGAGAAGCGCTTTGGGACGTCCTGAGATCGTGAAAGGTGCAATATAAATGCAAGTTCTTTCTTCCTTTCCTACTCCAAATAAAACATTTTCACAATGACAGCTCATCATACATTCTGCACTGCGTCTCTCTCTGAACTCGAAGGGTTCTTTCTCTTGCTCGTGGCACTTAGATCGAGCAATGCTACTGTGCGGACTGGAAGATAAAAGCATCAGCCAGGGCTACTTAAGGAGCTGTGAGTGTGATGTTTACGCTGGCCAGACTCCAGCCCACACAGCAGAGAGAATTATATTCATCTACACATCAGAGAAAATTAAACTTCTTGTTAAAATCAAAAAGATAAAACACTGACATGAACCAGCAAAAGGATCAAATCAATTTTCATCTACCCCCATTACACAAAATTTCAATGCGCCTGACACCTTATTATTAATTCCCATTGCACAGAATTCCAATCAACCCCTTTCTCGCATTGTATAGAATTCCAAAGGTTGAAGAACATTCCCAATCACTCCCACTGCACAGAATTCCAAAGAACCCAACATTTTTAAGTTCCTTTCCATTGGATAGATTTCAGTGAACCAAACCGTTACTCGCAGTAAATAGAATTCCTGTTGTCCAAACTCCTTCCTATCCACTCCAACTGAACAGAATCTCAGTGGAACAACCTCTCCCTATTCACTCTCATTGTACAAGATTCCAAGGGTCCAAGCCGCTTCCTCGTTCATTTGCTTTGTCTGCAATCCCAATGAACAAGGCGCTCCCCATTCACTTCCATTGTACAGAATTGCAACGGTCCAAACCCCCTTTTTCCATTCAATGCCAGTCTACAGACTTCTGAGGGTCCAAAGCCCCTTCTCATTCACTCCGATTGCACGCGATCCCCCAAAGCACTAACCAACCCCCATTCACTTCACCAGGTTATAGTCCAACAGCTTTATTGGAATCACAAGCTTTCGGAGCTTTCCTCCTTCAACTATAACCTGGTGTTGTAAGGCTCCTTACATTTGTCCACCCCAGTCCATCACCGGCATCTCCACATCATGCCCATTCACTTCCACAGTGTTGCATTAATCCACAGACAAACACATTTTAGACTTCCACATTTTTTGTTTGTTGAAGTAGCAGTGATTTTGCGGAGTTTCCTGGTTTTTGTTAGGGTCGATTCACTGAGTGCAAGGCACAACTTCACTTCCTGCACAGTTTTCACTGCACTTACTAAAGTGGTGTTTTTGAAGAAAATCCCATGCATAAGCAAAGAAGCAAATGTCCCCAGTGCCTGACACTGCTCCACTTTGTGTCCTGTCATTCTGCTATCCATCAAAATCTTCCATTTTTCTCTTGTGATTTACATCAATAAATGATTATAATCTGGACTGACGTTTCAGTGCAGCACTGAAGGAGTGCTTCAGTGTTCGGATGAGATGTTAAACCAAGGTCTCATCTGTCAGTTGTAGATGTCAAAGATCTGATGGCAGTTCTTCCAGTGACCTGGCCATCATTTATCCCTCAACCAACCCCCATCATAAACAGATTAACTGGACAGTCATTTACTTGCTGATTGCGGGACCTTGCTGTGCCCAAACTGATTGCCGAGTTTCCCTACGTAGCAACAGTGACTGCATTTCATGAACGATTTGTTCTTTATGACTTAATGCACGTGCTGATATTATGGTCTCTTTTTCAACTGGGTAGCCATTTTGCATTGGCTTTCATAGAAAGTTACGGCACAGAAGGAGGCCATTTGGCCCATCGTGTCTGTACCAGCTGACAAAGCTACCCAGCCTAATCCCACTTTCCAGCTCTTGGTCCTTAGCCTTGCAGGTTACAACACTTCAAGTGCATATCCAAGTACTTGTTAAATGCAATGAGGGTTTCTGCCTCTTACCCCCTTTCAGGCAGTGAGTTCCAGACCCCCAGGCTTCCTTCCGCCTCTCCTGGTGGTGCAGGATCACGCAGGGGTGCAATTCCACGGGCAGTGCCAACCTTGGGTGTTTACTCCACATGGCCAATCTCCATGTGCACCAAGACTGCCAACAGCCTATTCGACTGTGGATCGGGGGTGAGGCTTCACAATCGAGCTCACTCCTGTCTGAATACAACATCTGTATGCACACTATCCTGAAGAGTCACTCTCTAGTGATCAGGAATGGGAACTCTGCCTGGTGCAGGTACCTTGTATGTCAGGCGTGGCCCAGTGGGTATCACACTCGCATCTGAGTCAGAAGGTCGTCGGTTCGAGCCCCACTCCAGAGACTTGAGCACAAAATCTAAGCCGACACTCCCAGTGCAGTGCTGAGGGAGTGCTGCACTGCCAGAGGTGCTGTCTTTTGGATGTGACGTTAAACCGAGGCTCCATCTGCCCTCTTCTGTTAGATATAAAAGATCCCACGGCCACTATTGGAAGAAGAGCAGGGGAGTTCTCCCTGGCGTCTTGGCCCATATTTATCCCTCAACCATCATCACTGAAAACAGATTATCTGGTCATTACCACATTGCTGTTTGTGGGAGCTTGCTGTGTGCAAATTGGCTGCTGCATTTCCATCACAACAGTGACTACACTTCAAAAGTACTTAATTGGCTGTTCAGCGTTTTGGGTCACGGAAGGCGCTATATAAATGCATGTTCTCTCTCTCTTTCTATAGTGTTCAGGAATGGGAACCCTGGCTCAGGCCAACTTCAGCGCCCCCTGCAGCTGCCCTGACTGAGATTAGCGAACTTGGATCAAATGTAGAATTCTCCAATTCTGCGTAGCTCAATACCACCTGGGATCTTACTAAAGCAACAGGGAGTCAGCAGCCATTATTTGCAGGCAGTTGGAGCGAGAGGAAAGACTGCCGAGGACATAATTAATTTAGAAACAAAAGATCATTCACGAGCTTTTAGTTCAGTGCCATCACGGTGTGGGTGGGATTCCATTAGCAGACAGCTTTCTATTGACCTGGACTGCCTTTGTATTCACAGCATTCAATGTGGAGCTGGAAAACCTCCAGGCTCTTAGCTAAACACACAAACAGAAAGTGTGGAGTGAGTAAAAGTCATCTGGTCAATCCAGCCCACTTCTTCTGAGAGACGAGTCAATTTGGACTCGGACCAATTTAAAGCGCGAGGGAGCAATGACTGAATCCAACTCCGACATCTCTCTAATTCTGGGATATCAATCCAACATTACAATAGTTTTACTCCACTGATCACAATTCTACGGTCCTTGCATGGGATAAACTACATTCCAAGATCCCAGCAAGCGCGAGGAATCATTAAATGCTGTTACTGCTGGAAGTAACTGGCACAATCCCAGATCTGAGGTTTGCCACAAAAAGTTGAATGCTGGGGTATCAAATCTACATTGGTGGACACTATTTCCTCTTTTGCCCCGAAAGTTTTCTCCCTTAGTGTCAGCCGTGCCTCAGTGGTAGCACTCTCGAGTCTGAGTCAGAAGGTCGTGGGTTCAAGTCCTGCTCCGGACACTTGAACACATAATCTAGGCTGACACTCCCGGTGCAGTGCTGAGGGAGTGCTGCAGTGTCAGAGGTGCCGTCTTTCTGATGAGAAGTTAAACCGAGGCCCCATCTGCCCTCTCAGGTGGACGTAAAAGATCCCACGGCCACTATTCGAAGAGCAGAGGTGTCTTGGCCAATGTTTATCCCTCAACCAACATCACTAAAACAGATCCCAATGCTGTTTGTGGGATCTTGCTGTGCGCAAATTGGCTGCTGCATTTCCTACATTACGACAGAAATAGAAAAAAGTACTTAATTGGCTGTAAAGCGCTTTGGGAACGCCCTGAGGTCGTGAAAGGTGCTCTTTCAATGCAAGTCTTTCTTTCCTTTTTTCTCCTCACTCATGCTGGGGCCAGCCACGTCCAGTACCTCACCCAACTGTCCATTCTCCATGCGAGTCTCAACAGGCTATTTACCATTGGGACACCGTGCCTGAACTGACTGTGCCATCACCCGAGACCATGTTTCAGGAACATGGGAATTGCTAAATGAGAAAGGACCAAGGTGCATCTAGTTCTCCTTCTACCATCCTAGTAGTCGCCTGATACAACGATAATGGAGCTGTTGATTAATCATGGCAAATCAGTCTCGATCGATCAATTAGTCTACAACAGACCCACAGACATGTGATTTGGGAACCATAGGTCCAAAGTCACCTTTTTCCTCCCAAGCCTGTCATGCTTACCACACGTCATGTCTCAAATTACTCATATGCTGCATCCCAAAATGTTATTTCCAGCCTAGGTCACTGGATAGCAAGTGGCAATGATAACTGGGCGAGGGTTAAAGAAATGAGCCAACTCCAGTGCTACTGAATCACGATCACCTCAGATCCTAGTGCCCGCATATCAGCTCTTACCAGCGGAGAGAGTCACTGAATAATGATCAGGAGCAGAAACCCCGGCTAATATTTTCTCCTCCTTATAAGGTCACCACTGAGGCAGACTGTACCTCTGGTAGCACTGCTCTGCCTGGGGTCAGCTAATACCACAGACTAGAAATTGAGCCCTGGGGAAACCAGCAGAAAGTGAGCCCTGGGGAAACCAGCCGTCTCCTTCTCAAATGAGTCCAAATGATACTCGCATTCAATTGAAATGAGTGTTTTACACAGTATTTGACGTCTGTGTTGGCATTTGTCCCTGCGACCTTCAATCTCCGTTTCCAATTTCATGTTTCTATTTATTTCTATCAAATGAGGTACAGCTGGTTTTACAGAAAGAAACGCAGGAATGCGACAAATAAACAACCAATCTGAATAACCGAGCATTTCAACTAAATTAATAACACAAAACCCAGTTTTTAAGACGACATACAATAAACTTGAGTACTTTTGAGGACATAAGAAATAGAAGCAGGAGTCGGCCATCCGGCCCCTCGAGTCTGCTCCGCCATTCAATCAGATCATGGCTGATCTTCGACCTCAAGTCCACGTTCTCGCCCGATCCCCATGACCCTTGATTCCCTTAGAGTCCAATCATCATCAATGTCAGTCTTGAATGTACTCAATGACTGAGCATCCACAGCCCTCTGGGGTAGAGAATTCCAAAGATTCACCACCCTCAGTGAAGAAATTTCTCCTCATCTCAGTCCTAAATGTCCGATCCCTTATTCTGAGACTATGCCCCCTAGTTCTAGATTCTCCAGCCAGGGGGAAACAGCTGGGTGACAAGAGTTAGATTAGTACACTTGTCCACTTGGCTCAGGGTTTGAATGCAGCCTGGGCCCACGGTTTCAATCCAGACTGTGGTACACTTATACTACAGCTGGTATCAGTCATAGTACAGTTGGTAACACTTTCGCCTCTGAGTCTGAAGGTCATGGGTTCAATTCCCACTCCAGAGACTTGAGCACATAATCTAGGCCGACACGCCCAGTGCTAGTACTGAGGGAGTGCTGCACTGTCGGAGGTGCCATCTTTCGGCTGAGACGTTAAACCGAGGTCCCGTCCGCCCTCTCAGGTGGACATAAAAGATTCTACGGCACTACTGGAAGAACAGGAGGGGAGTTCTCCCCGGAGTCCTGGGCCAATATTTATCCCTCAACCAACAACACTAAAACAGATTAAATAGTCGTTATCTCATTGCTGTTTGTGGGATCTCGCTGTGCGCAAATTGGCTGTCGTGTTTGCTACATTACAACAGTGACTACGCTTCAAAAAGTTCAATGTATCGCACGCCCGTGCTTGTCTTTCTCCAGGAGTAGTTAACAACTGGCTGTGTGGGAGTTGGGTAGCGGGGGTAAGGTCTCCAGAAGAGATGAGATTAGTTAACTGACTGGTTAAAGCACAATGCTTTGGTGTTCAATCGTGGGGCATGGTCTAGATAGGAAGAGTGATGTGACCTCAGGTTCTGCAAATCAAAGCTTACATTAATCTGCTTCCATGTCCTTTAGCAGTTTTAAGATTGGGATTGTATCATACGTGAAAACAAACTCCTGCATGTCTAAGTTCCAGAATCGTCTCTCTCACTCTTCCTTGAACTCTCTCCAACACACTGCGGGTAGCCACCGTAAACTGCACAGTCAGTGCTCCATATTCAGCTTTACTGAGGAGTGCAGGGGTAGTAAATTATCCGCTTGAACTGATAACAAGGGCTTGATTCACTTTGTGGAATCAAGGCGTCAGCCGTGGCTCAGTGATAGCATTCTCACCTCTGAGTCAGAAGGTCGTGGGTTCGAGCCCCACTCCTGAGACCGGAGCCCAAAATCCAGGTGGACACTTCAGTGCAGTACTGAGGGAGCGCGACAATGTCGGAGGCGCCATCTTTTGGATGAGATGTTAAACCGAGGCTCCGTCTGTCCTCTCCTAAAAGATCCCATGGTACTATTTGGAAAAAGAGCAGGAGAGTCCTGGCCAATATTTATCCCTCAACCAACATCACTAAAAAAACAGATTATCTAGTCATTATCACAGTGCTATCTGTGGGACCTTGCTGTGCGCATATTGGCTGCTGCGTTTCCCTACATTACAACAGTGACCATACCTCAAAAATACTTCAGTGGCTGTAAAGCGCTTTGGGACATCCTGAGGTTGTGAAAGGCGCTATATAAATGCAAGTTCTTTCTTTCTTTGGAAGAACAGCTGGCTGAAATAGGATTATGGGTTACAGTTCTAGTTACTGCACAGAACACAATGTGAGGGTGAGGCAGCAAGGAATGGAGTCTGTGGAGGGCAGCAAAACAGGCTAGATTGTACAGGGTCTGTGGAATGACTGGGCTCACTTGCCTCTTCCAATTCTTTCCTTTCCTATCTTACGCTGATAATGGCCTTACATTACCTGGACCGATCTCCGTACCATGAGACCAACTCTCAATGAGCTCCAACCCTTCATCACAAAGCGTATTAGTGCGCTTTATCTGCCAATCTTGCCGCCACCGCCCCCCTCCCACCCCGCCCCGAGGGGGTGGGGGAAGGTAGCACCCTACCAGTGGTTGACATAAAATCAACCAGCCCTGGGCCCAATTTGTTCACGTTGGGCAGGCAATGCAGAAAAAGCAAAGACCCAGCCATCACATTCATGAGTTGGGTCATCGTCTCCCATCCAGGGTACTTTTCCTGTCCTCAATCAGATCTAACCTGTTTCGTAGACCCACTCTGTAGCAGTCAGGTGTCTCTGTGCACAGACAAACAAGCCACTGAACCATAAGAAAACACAGCTTACTTTAAAATCTACAAAATAAAAAGAGAAGCTAATCACTCAGGGTGCAGAGTGGATTTACCAGAATGGTACTTATTTTCAAAAGGCATTTGATAAAGTGCCACATAAAAGGTTGTTATACAATATAAGGACTCATGGGGTTGGGGGTAATATATCATCATGGATAGAGGATTGGTTAACGGACAGAAAACAGAAAGTATGGATAAACAGGTCATTCTCAGGTCGGCAGGCTGTAACTAGTGGGGTGCCACAAGGATCGGTGCTCGGGCCTCAGCTATTTACAATCTATATTAATGAATTAGACAAAGGGACCAAGTGTAATATATTCAAGTAAGCTCTGAGGAGGACATAAAGGGTCTGCAAAGGGATATGGACAGGTTAAGTGGGTGGGCAAGAAGGTGGCAGATGGAGTACAATGAGGGGAAATGTGAGGTTATTCACCTTGGTAGGAAGAATAGAAAAACAGAATATTTTTTAAATGGTGAGAAACTATTAAATGTTGGTGTTCAGAAAGGTTTGGGTGTCCTCGTACAAGAAACACAAAAATTTAGCATGCAGGTACAGCAAGCAATTAGGAAGGCAAATGGCATGTTGGCCTTTATTGCAAAGGGGTTGGAGTACAAGAGTAAGGAAGTCTTGCTACAATTGTACAGGGCTTTAGTGAGACCTCACCTGGAGTGCTGTGTACAGTTTTGGTCTCCTTACCTAAGGAAGGATATACTTGGCTTGGAGGGAGTGCAGCGAAGGTTCACTAGATTGATTCCTGGGATGAGAGGGCTGTTCTATGAGGAGAGATTGAGTAGAATGAGCCTATATTCTCTGGAGTTTAGAAGAATGAGAGGGGATCTCATTGAAACATATAAAATTCTGACAGGGCTAGACAAACTGGATGCAGGGAGGATGTTTCGCCTGGCTGGAGAGCTAGAACTAGGGGGCGTAGTTGCAGGATAAGGTGTCGGCCATTTAGGACTGAGATGAGGAGGAATTTCTTCACTCAGAGGGTGGTGAACCTGTGGAATTCTCTACCACAGAAGGCTGTGGAGGCCAAGTCACTGAATATATCTAAGAAGGAGCTAGATAGGTTTCTAGACACAAAAGGCATCAAGGGGTATGGGGAGAGAGCGGGAATATGGTATTGAGACAGAGGATCAGCCATGAACATACTGAATGGCAGAGCAGGCTCGAAGGGCCGAATGACCTACTCCTGCTCCTATTTTCTATGTTTCTATAAGAAATAGGAGCAGGTGTGGGCCATACGGCCCCTCGAGCCTGCTCCACCATTCAATCAGATCATGGTTGATCTCCGACCTCAACTCCATTTTCCCGCCTGATCCTCCATCTCCCTTGACTCCCCTAGAGTCCAAAAATCTAATCGATCTCAGCCTTAAATATACTTCACGAGCATCCACAGCCCTCTGTTTGGGGATGAGGGATTTCAGTTATGTGGAGAGACTAGAAAAGCAGGAATTGTTCTCCTTGCAGCAGAGAAGATTAAGGGGAGATTTAAGAAAGAACATCCTTCCTCAGATAAGGAGACCAAAACTGTACGCAGTACTCCAAGTGAGGTCTCACCAAAGCCCTGTACAATTGTAGTAAGACTTCCTTACTCTTGTACTCCAAGCCCCTTGCAATAAAGGCCAACATGCCATTTGCTTTCCTTATTGCCTGCTGTACCTGCATGTTAACTTTCTGTGTTTTGTGTGCAAAAACACCCACATTTAATAGAGGTGTTCAAAATTATGAAGGGTATTGACAAAGTGGATAGGGAGAAACTGTTTCCACTGGCAGAAGGGAGTGTAATCAGAGGACACAGATTTAAGGTAATTGGCAAAAGAACCAGAGGGGAGACGAGGAGAATTTTTTGACGCAGCGAGTTGTTACGATGCGGAATGCGCTGCCTGAAAGGGCGGTGGAAGCAGATTCAATAATAACTTTCAAAAAGGTAGTTGGATAAATACTTGAAAAGGAGAAATTTGCAGGGCCAAGGGCAAAGAGCAGAGAGATCGGGACTAATTGGATAGCTCTTTCAAAGAGCTGGTAGAAACACGATGGGCCGAACGGCCTCCTTCTGTGCTGATTCTACGACTCCTCAAATGAAGAAGAAAATAAGTCCTGCAGTTTGAAACTACAGTGCTGCAAAGACATGAAAATTGGTTATTTCTCCCCCACAATTTTCTAGAAGTGCTAATCCAAGCTAAGCATTATTTTGCCAAATTCACTCTGCAATTTATTAGGATTCAGCCAAGTATGGCATCCCATGGGCTTCAAAATGACCATGCACTTAATATAAAGTATAAAAGCAGAAACAGTCCAAAGATCACCACCAATTTGTATACAAAATGTAATGTTTCACTCAAAAAAAATAGAAATTTACTGTGAAATGTATATCCTTATGTAACAAACCCTCATTCTGTCTCAATCACAAGGGAGCAACCATCACAATTATAGCGAGCAGGATTTGGGGTTGCCAACCCTCCAGGATTGTCCTGGAGTCACCAGGAATTAAAGATTAATCTCCTGGACACTGCTGGGAGCAAACCCACGAGAACAATCGTAAAAATGTTTTTAAAAATGGCATGTTTTTGTCATTTCCTTTGAATACTTTCATTTATGAGTTAAAAAAAATTGGAAAGGCTGTTTGACTGACAGTCAAGAATCATCCAATCGGGTAAGGGAAGAGTCTGTTCGCTTTCCAATTGGCCATGGGAAGGCAGGGCACTGTGAGGATGGACATGTCAGGCGGCCAATGGGGGGGGGGAACGGTTGGTGGTGAGAGGTCATGTGATGAAACCTCCAGGAATACATCCAACCACAGTTGGCAACCCCAGCAGAGCTAAGGGCGTGTCGCAATCAGATCGAGCTGGGCAGAAGGCAGCAAAAGCAGTGGTGGATTGGTCAATCGGGAGATTTCCCACCCCGGGAATGGTTGCATATCGCTGTATTAGCAGCTCCCCCTCCACCCCCGCCCCCTCTATTTCCATGAGAATCTCAAAGAATTTGACACACTTTCTAGGGAGCAGCCACGTGCGGCGAGCAAAAAAAGAGGGATCACCACAACAGTCATGAAAGACAGAGGAAGTATCACAACAGTACCGAATAGGAGGGAGGGGGTGTCATGGATATAGCGAGACAGTCAGTGTTTGATGGGACAGTGTAGAGGGAGCTTTACTATGTAACTAACCCGTGCTGTACCTGCCCTGGGAGTGTTTGATGGGACAGTGTAGAGGGAGCTTTACTCTGTATCTAACCCGTGCTGTACCTGTCCTGGGAGTGTTTGATGGGCCAGTGTAGAGGGAGCTTTACTCTGTATCTAACCTGTGCTGTACCTGCCCTGGGAGTGTATGACTGACAATTGGGTGCCTGAAATTGAAAGTATCCAGTTCTTTAGCACTATCAGTCCTTGGCAAGTTAGAAAATGCATGAGAAAAAATAAAACGCCATGAAAATAGGATTTAATCCAAGAGTCAGTGGCTCTTAAGTGACTCCATGGAAACAAGGCTGAGGGCACATACACTGCTTCACTGACATTCAAATCAAGAAAAGACACCCCATCTCGAGAGACGTGAATTATTCATCGTTTCCTTGCAAGGCTTCTTCAGATCAAACGGCCTGCATTTTTTTTTTAGTTTTAAAAAAAAAACTTCAGTCTGAAGCTATTTGATATTTTGCTGCAGTGGCATTTTTTTTTTAAGGGAAGCATGGCGACTTTAAAGGAGTTTAAGCAATGTTCATTTTGAATCCCCCATTAATAATAGATTACAGCCACTTTCTCCAAAGTCACAAAATGGCCACATATTGCTCAAGCACAGGAGAAATATTTCTCAACGGGAGAAAGAAAAAAAAAATCCATTTCCTTTCGCTATTTCAAGTGAAATTAAATTGCCGAGCTTCAAAATCCTCGCTCTAAACTCTCGACTCTCCCTCATAACGATCGGCACTGATAATCAGGATGGGGTTTGTTGTAATTCTGTCAGTCCAGCCGGGCTAGGCACGTCCTGCTCGATGTGGATATCGTCGGGGCGCCATCACGGCAGGCAGTGAGGCGTGAACAGCGCACCAGTTAAAAGGTGGTCACATTCCTCGCATTTCTGGTTGCTCGGTGAAAGATTAAACCGCGTTTGACTTTTGGCGAGGAGACTGGCCACCACACCAAGCATCGCAGAGCAGGTGAGGTGAGGTGAGTTGAACTCGCAGTGTTGAGGTGACCACGAGGGTTGGTTGCGAGACACCTGCGGACTGCGGGAGGAAGGGAAGTCTGGGGGAGGTGAGGAGTTCCACTGTTTTGAAGCCCTCGAGACCGAAGGAGGTAGACTGGAGCGATTAGTTGTGGATTCAATGCAGTGCATGGAACATGGTACTTTTGAATCGAAGAACGAACGAACTTGCATTTATTTAGCACCTTTCACGACCTCAGGACGTTCCAAGGCACTTTATAACCAATGAAGTACTTTTCAAGTGTACTCACTGTTGTAATGTTAGAAACGCGGCAGCCAATTTGTGCACAGCAAGATCCCACAAATAGTAATGAGATAAATGACCAGATTATCGTTTTTTTTTTAAAGTGACGTTGGTGGAGGGATAAATATTGGCCCCAGACACCGGGGAGAACCCCCCCCCCCCCGCTCTTCTTCAAAATCATGCCGTGGGATCTTTCACGTCCACCTGAGGGGGACAGACGGGGCCTCGTCTCATCCGAAAGACGGGCACCTCCGACAGCGCGGGGTACCGGCACTGGGAGTGTCAGCCTGGATTATGTGCTCATGTCTCTGGAGTGGGGCTCGAATCCAAAACCTCCTGACTCAGAGAGAGAGGGAGAGAAAAAAAAAAGATAAAACGCTCCACAGAATTAATGTGGTATCAATGAAAGAGAGAGAGAGAGAGAGATAAGAATGGTTGCAAGTACACGTCACAAAGTAAGCCTGCGAGTTTAGCCTCATGTGCCTTTATAAGAAATTAATAATTGAAAAGCAGTTCAGTAAATATAAAATAAGAGGCTCTGGAGGCTCTCAATGGGTCAGCCCGTTTATCCACACAGATCGCAAAGGTTCGATCCTGCGTCCAAGGTCTCCACCCGCATGCACGTAAGGAGGGTTTTGGCAGCCAGAATGCCACACCTGACCAACAAGCAGTCACCATTGCTGGAAGTGCATAGGGTAGACAACAGGTGGGGGGGGGGGGATCAGCCTCAGCTGCGATGTCTCTGTGGTTGAATAGCCTACCGACACGCTGTTTGGTCTCGCACGCGAGTAACCGCTGCTTGGGTGGGTTAATGGAGGGCGTCCTGCACTTGTGGAACCATACCCTGACACAGATTCAATACATTGAGGAGAAGGAGGGTGAGGGAGGCAGTTGGAGGCTGTTCCACTTGAGTTTTCAAGGTCACAACTGCAGCTGAATCCCTCGGCTTTCCAACTACCTCCACAGGCTTCGCTGCTTGTTTGACGCAAGTGGCCAAATTGGTTGAGAGCTGCCTCGTCACGGTGTTGAGATCAAGACTCATCACACGTCTTTCACTCCAACTCATTCTTTCCCAAAGTCTCAAAACTCATCATCATCTCTGTCACTCTTCCCTTCCTCTTACCACCTGGCTTTTAAAACCGAAGCTTGGCGTCCTGTAAACGACGTTTCTTGATTTACCACATGCGGAATTCAGATGACGAAGGCCCCGAGGCCCATCTTATATCATTCTTCCAGAATACCAATCCTAAATTCAGCAGCAGGACATTACTGACTCCATTACTATCGCATTCTCCTCCTGAACCTCACTCTCCTTTACACTGTGTACTGTGCTGATCCAAACCGCAAATATTTCTGGACCAGTCTCTCGTGCTCCCTTCACCTTGCATCACAGCTTCCAGGGGCAAAGGCACCAACAAATGTGCTGGCTGCTGGGGTGACCATTTTGTTCTAACTCTGGGCAAGCTTAGCTCTCGGCCCGCCCGCAGAGAACGCCGATGCAACCATCACGTGACTGACCTTTCCCCAGCATCGCTACTAGAAGTGCAAAGTCGCAAGGATTACCTACAAGCCTCTTCGCAGCAGTTAACTCCAAATCCAGCACGCCAAAAAAGAACAATGAGACCGCTTAGAATACAGGCAACTGAATGCTGGATGGAGTTCAATATATAAACAGGGTGGAAACCCTCATCCATGCCTTTGTCGCCTCCAGTCCCGACTATTCCAATGCTCTCCTGGCCGGCCTCCCATCTTCCACAAACTTGAGCTCACTCAAAACTCTCCTGCCCCTGTATCCTAACTCGCACCAAGTCCCGTTCACCCATCACCCCCTGTGCTCGCTGACCTACATTGGCTCCCGGTCCGGCAATGCCTCGATTTTAAAACTCACATCCTTGTGTTCAAATCCCTCCATGGCCCTCGCCCCTCCCTCCCTATCTCTGTAATCCCCTCCAGCCCTACAACTCTCTGAGATCTCTGCCCTCCTCCAAATCTGACCTCTTGCGCATCCCCAATTTTCATCGCTCCACCATTGGCGGCCGTGCCTTCAGCTCCCTGAATCTCTCCGCCTCTCTCTCTCTCCTCCTTTAAGACGCTCCTTAAAACCTACCTCTTTGACCAAGCTTTTGGTCACCTGTCCTAATATCTCCTTATGTGGTTCGGTGTCTGATTTCGTTTGATAATTGCTCCTGATAATGCAGCGAAGCGCTTTGGGACGCTGTATAAATGCAAGTTGTTGTAACCCTCTCCTCTCACTCGACATTCCTGCTCTAGGTGGCTTATTTAGTATTGAAACCAATCTTGTCATATAGGAATCTGTAATAAGTTGTTTCTTTTTGACAATGAGTCCCTTCCACGTAACAAGATTGCATTCTGTTTGCAAACATTCGATTTGGAAATGTGTATTCAGTGCAGTCGTGCATTCCATCATCTCCACTCTGCAAATTCTAATGGCTTCCGCTCCGATACACTGAGCACAAGACACGAGTATTTTACCCCTCTATCTCACTCCTGCTACAACTGTAAAACCTCGCAGACAAGCTGCCCCCAAACTCCTCCTGGATGTAAACCCTTCACTGCGGGCTAAGGCATAAATCTGTCAGGAACCAGCACTGGTCTCCTTCAAGCACTTGTGTCCAGTCTAGTAATAGATGACAAATCTGATGTACCGCACACCCCTCACTGTAACGCTCTCTGATGTACCCCACGCCCCTCACTGTAACGCTCTCTAAAAACATGCACGGCCCCGAACTTCTCGGGGATCCATTGCACTAGAGTGAAACCCCAGCGCATTCCAGCCCCAAGCAGGAAGACGCCATACCAAACCCTGGGAATGGGGCCATTCGAATGGCTGGGTTGGACACTCGCTCCAAGCTGCCAACCAGACTGTAGCCACAAACAAAATTCTCCTCCTCGGATCATCTGCTCCCAATGCAAGCAACAGACCTCTTGGAGAATGTAATCAATCCATTAAGGAAGATCCAACCGCATCTCCCCCCCCCCCGCCCCCCCAGTGGAATTTAAAGGGCTGCTGCAGTTTGATGAAAGCAGGTTTTGTCCCAAATCCCTGTCCCCCCCAGGAGGAGATTCAAGGTTCCCAACTTCTCTGGCCCCAGCAATTTCAGAGTCATGGTATGAGGATATCTCATGTCCTAGAAGAAAATTCATAAACCAGCCTCTGTACAATACACCGTCTTTACGAAACTGTCACGTACTGTGACATCTGATATAACCAAGTATGTACACAGCTCCTTCATTCGGAGAGAAACCGCAGAAAACATGCTCTCTACAAAAGGCAGCTTTGTTAATGGGGCGAAAGGACTTTGTAAGTGAGAACCACAACAAATTGATTGTATCGACTGGCAGGTGATCTACAAGGAGGGCTTTAATTGTCCAATAATGAGGCAGAGGGAGAGGGGCAAAGAGAAAGAGTGTTAGAAAAAGAGAGACAGATAGGAGGGGAGATAGAGAAACAGAGGAGGGAGTGGGAGAAAGAAAGACGAAGAGAGAGGGAAGGAAAGAGAGAGGAGAGAGAGAGAAAGAAATAGGAGGGTAAGAAAGAAAAAGAGGAAGGGAAGGAAACAGAGAGAGAGTGAGAAATAGAGGAGGGAGGGAGAGAGAAACAAAGAGTGAAGAAGAAAGGGAGGGAAACAGAGAGAGAGAGAGATAGGGTAAGAGTGATGCAGAGAAAGAGAGGAGGGAAGAGATAGAGAAAAAGTGAGAGAGACGGAAAGAAGGGGGGGGGGCAGAGTAGGCACATGGAATTAGAACTATTGCTCATGTGGAGGGTCAAATGGCCTGTCTCCATGTTGTAATTTCCATATAATTGTCTGAGAAAAAGGAGAGTGAGGCAAAGCGATAGAGAAACAAGGAGGGGCAGGGAGAGAGAGAGAAACAAAGATTAGACGATCAGAGAGAATGGGAGAGAGAGATAGAAAAAGCAGAAGAGAGATGGGGAGTGAGAGAGAGACAGATAGATGGAAAGGAGGGGAGACAGCCAGAGAAACAGAGACAGAGAAGGGCAGTGGGGAGAAAGAGAGGCAGAGAATCTCAGAGATGGAGATAGAGAGGCAGAGATATAAAGAGAGAGAAAGAAATAGAAAAAAAGATAGCGAGAGAACAGAGAGAGAGCAGAAAGAGAAAGGAGGGGGGCCAAAAGATCCAAACAATAGAGAGAGAGAGAGAGAGAGAGAGAGAGAGAGAGAGAGAGAGAGAGAAAGAGAGAAAGAAAGAAAAAGAAAAAAGTGACAGAGAGAAAGGGGACTGATGGTGTGACACTGAATCTGAGCCTAACCCGGCAGATCACAAGATACTTATGGATGAAGGCGGCTATTTGGCCCATCATAATTAATCTGAGAGGCCCTATCTTCCCCTTTTGCTGTATCCAATTGGATCTTAAATGATTCCAGTCTACTGGTCTCCACCATTCCATCTGGGAATCCATTCCAAGTCTTGACCGCTCTCTGCCAGGAGAACTTCCCGATTTCCACATGAATTTGAATATAGATAAGTGTGAGGTGCTACATTTTGGTAGGAAGAATAAGGAGGCCACACACTGCTTGGATAATAAGAGTCTGAATGGAGTAGAAGAGCAAAGGGATCTCTGGGTGCAGATACATAAATCACTAAAAGTAAGGACGCAGGTTAATAAGGGCATAAAAAGGCAAACCAAGCACTGGGGTTCATTTCTAGAGGGATAGAATTGAAAAGCAGAGAAGTTATGTTAAACTTGTATCGAACCTTGGTTAAACCACACTTGGAGCATTGTGAACAGTTCTGGTCTCCATATTATAAAAAGGATGTAGAGGCACTGGAGAAGGTGCATAAAAAGATTCACAAGGTAGTACCAGAGGTTATAACTATCAGGAAAGGTTGAACAGGCTGGGGCTCTTTTCTCTAGAAAAGAGAAGACTGAGGGGTGACCTGATAGAGGTCTCTAAGATTACGAAAGGGTTCAATAGGGTAGACATAGTGAAGATGGGGTGGAGAGACCAGAACTAGGGGCCATAAATATAAGATAGTCACTAATAAATCCAATAGGGAATTCAGGAGAAACTTCTTTACCCAGAGAGTGATGAGAATGTGGAACTCACTCCCACAAGGAGTAGCTGAGGTGAATAGCATTGATGCATTTAAGGGGAAGCTCGATAAACACATGAGGGAGAAAGGAATAGAAGGATATGCTGATAGGGTGAGATGAAGAAGGGAGGGAGGAGGCTCGTGTGGAGCATAAACACTGGCATGGACTAGCTGGGCCGAATGGCCTGTTTCTATGCTGTAGATTCTATGTAATATCAGCCCTCACGTTACCTTTTACTAGTGTGAACCCTGTGTCCCCGTATCCTCCTCCCACAGGTTAATTTAAAGTAACATTCCAGTTTAACCTTTCCCACACCTGTAACTCTCTTGTATGCCTCAATGTGATCACCTCTCAGATGCCTCCTTCTCTGGCCAGAAAGTCCAAGACTCTCCGATCTTCCCTCCTATCTCAGACCCCTGACACGAGAGATCGCAACTTTACTCTGCACTGCCTCCAGCGCCTGAATGTCTCCCTTGTGTCTCGATGACCAGGACTGGACCCAGTGCTCGAGGTGAGGGCTGACCAGAGCCCTGTACAGTTTGATCACAACCTCCCCCAACTTTATAGTCTACTGCTTTTGCGATCTACTATTCAGCATTCGATTGGTTGTGCCGATCGCTGCTCTGCACTGATCGGACACAATGAATGGTGAGTAATAAGGCTCAATCTGTTTCATCTGTGGCTATTTGAAGGCTTCTGATAGTGGAAATAGAGTAAATACGAAGAAACTAACAGGAGGGTCAGTGACCAGAGGACACAGATTTAAGATAATTGGCAAAAGAACCAGAGGTGAAATGGGGAGAAATCTTTTTACGCAGCGAGTTGTTATGGTCTTCAATGCGCTGCCTGACAGGGCGGTGGGAGCAGATTAAATAGTAACTTGCAGGGATACGGAGAAAGAGCAGGGGAGTGGGACTAATTGGAGAGCTCTTTCAAAGTGCCGTCACCAAGAGCCCATCCCTCCCAGTTTGGAATCGTCTGCAAATGTGACCAATTTGCATCAAGTTTCTGAGTCCAAGTCACTGACGTGAATCAGAGACAGAAGTGGTCTCGAACGCTGACCCCTGGGGCGCCCCAGGCCGTATTTCTCCTACCCTGACATGTGTTCTCTGACCAGTGCCCATGCTTTTCTACCCTTCAACCAATTTTTCTGCTCCATGCCCAAGTTATACCCCCTTACTACAGAGAAACACAGAATGGGAGCTGGTCTCCTCTTCTGTACAGGGCCTGTGGGCATCAGAGACAACGGTATGGCAACATTATCTTAAATCAAGAAACCAAAGTGAATCGCAACTCTGCAGGGTGTTACTATGGTTCAAAAGTGCAGCGGTGAAGACGGGATAAATTAGTGTTAGGTGAAGCCAGGGTAGAGTTTTTCAAGTGTCAGCTGTAATTCAGTGGGCAGCACTCTCGCCTCCGAGAGAAAGGAGGGGGGGGGCTAAAAGATCCAAACAATAGAGACTTGAGCGCATAATCCAGGCCGACACTCCCAGTGCCAGTACTGAGGGAGTGGTGCACAGTCGGAGGTGATGTTAAACCAAGGCCCCGTCCGCCCCTCTCGGGTGGATGTAAAAGATCCCATGGCCACTATTGGAAGAGCAGGGGAGTTCTCCCTGGTGTTCTGGTCAATATTTATCCCTCAACCAACATCACTAAAAACAGATGGTCTGGTCATTATCACATTGCTGTTTGTGGGACCTTACTGTGCACAAATTGGCTGCCGCGGTTCCTACATTATAACAGTGACTACACTTCAAAAGTGCTTCATTGTTAAGTGCTTTGGGATATCCTGAGGTCGTGAAAGGCGCTGTATAAATGCAAGTCTTTCTTTCTTTCCTTCCTTCAGACTGCAAGAGGACTAGAAGACCGAGGGAGGTAAAGAGCCTTTTAGAAATCCTGGGAGTGGACGAGTTAGTTAGAGTAGGAGGCGGTGGAGTAAGTTTTGATTTCCACATCTTCAGGGTGCAGTGAGGAATGGCAGCATGCAGGACAGTGTGTAAACAGCTTAGGAGGTACAAGGCAGCTCAGGGTTAATAAACCAGACACAGCAAACTGCAATTAGGCACAGATGAAATAGCGCTTTCAAATTCATCAAAAATCAACACACTTAAATTTGAAAGTTGGGATTCTGAAGTAGATTGATGCAATTTTTAAATAGGAGGTTTTCTTCCCCAAAGTAGAAAAAAAAATGAAAGTGTATTTCCAACCCTTCTGCCCCGACTTAAACTGACGGCATTTG
This sequence comes from Heptranchias perlo, assembly GCF_035084215.1. Lineage (NCBI taxonomy): Eukaryota > Metazoa > Chordata > Chondrichthyes > Hexanchiformes > Hexanchidae > Heptranchias > Heptranchias perlo. Next base: position 7,127,304 of record NC_090367.1, on the reverse strand, counting down.
AAATTCAAATGAAACGTGTCACATATTCCTGTCTCTTGGTGCTGTTAAGCATATTCTCAAACATATTATTTACTCGAGATGACAAGCTCAGCAAAAATTACTCGCCAGAAATGACAGTTCCCTGCCTAAACCGCTTACAACAGAAATCGTATTAAAGTTACATTTCAGACTAATTTAATTTGGAATGCTTTTTTTTTTAAAAAGAGCGGAATCGTTTATGGGCTATTGATAAAAGGTTTAACTCGTCGAATGTATCTTTTGTTGCAAGAAATAAAACTAGTCAGCGAGCAAAGTGGTAGTGATTTCTGCGTCGGGGACTCGGGACAGCTGCCACTTTTCTGCCCAGTCCATACCTGGACGGGCAGGGTTGGTGCAGAGGCCTGAGTCATTGCTTTGCTGATGAGGACACTCGTTGAAAAGTTCCCCGTACTACCCTAACGAGGCCGGGGAAATTTGCCCAGATTCGCACGTGATCCAATTTCTAGGCCACGACGTCCTACAAACGATCGTAAGCAGAATCACAGAAGGATACAGCACAGAAGGAGGCCATTCGTCCCATCATGCCAGTGCCGGCCCTTTGAAAGAGCTATCCAATTAGTCCTACTCCCCCTGCTCTTTCCCCGTAGTCCTGCAAATTGTTCCCCTCCAAGTATTTATCCAATTCCTTTAATTTTGAACACCTCCGTTAAATCTCCCCTAACCCTTCTCTGCTCGAAGGAGAACATTCCCAGCTTCTCCACAGAACTGAAGTCCCTCATTCCTGGCACCATTCTCGTAAATCTCTTCTGCACCCTCTCCAAGGCCTTGACATCCTCCCTAAAGTGTGGTGCCCAGAATTGAACACAATACTCCAGCTGAGGCCTAACCAGTGATTTATAAAGGTTTAGCATAATGTCCTTGCTTTTGTACTCTATGCCTCTATTTATAGAGCTAAGGATCCCATATGCTTTAAACAGCCTTCCAACTTGTCCTGCCACCTTAAGCAGAACGTTCGCTCAGTTGTCCTCTTTTTTTTTTATTCGTTCATGGGATGTGGGCGTCGCTGGCGAGGCTGGCATTTATTGCCCATCCCTAATTGCCTGAGAAGGTGGTGGTGAGCCGCCTTCTTGAACCGCTGCAGTCCGTGTGGTGACGGTTCTCCCACAGTGCTGTTAGGAAGGGAGTTCCAGGATTTTGACCCAGCGACGATGAAGGAACGGCGATATATTTCCAAGTCGGGATGGTGTGTGACTTGGAGAGGAACGTGCAGGTGGTGTTGTTCCCATGTGCCTGCTGCCCTTGTCCTTCTAGGTGGTAGAGGTCACGGGTTTGGGAGGTGCTATCGAAGAAGCCTTGGCGAGTTGCTGCAGTGCATCCTGTGGATGCTACACACTGCAGCCACAGTGTGAAGGGAGTGATTGTTTAGGGTGGTGGATGGGGTGCCAATCAAGCGGGCTGGATGGTGTCGAGCTTCTTGAGTGTTGTTGGAGCTGCACTCATCCAGGCAAGTGGAGGGTATTCCATCACACTCCTGACTTGTGCCTTGTAAATCGTGGAAAGGCTTTGGGGAGTCAGGAGGTGAGTCACTCGCCGCAGAATACCCAGCCTCTGACCTGCCCTTGTAGCCACAGCATTTATGTGGCTGGTCCAGTTACGTTTCTGGATGTTGATGGTGGGGGATTTGGCGATGGTAATGCCGTTGAATGTCAAAGGGAGGTGGTTAGACTCTCTCTTGTTGGAGATGGTCATTGCCTGGCACTTGTCTGGCACGAATATTACTTGCCACTTATCAGCCCAAGCCTGGATGTTGTCCAGGTTTTGCTGTACGCGGGCACGGACTGCTTCATTATCTGAGGGGTTGCGAATGGAACTGAACACTGTGCAATCATCAGCGAACATCCCCATTTCTGACCTTACAACGGAGGGATGGTCACTAATGAAGCAGCTGAAGATGATTGGGCTTTGGACACCGCCCTGAGGAACTCCTGCAGCAATGTCCTAGGGCCGAGATGATTGGCCTCCAAAAACCACTACCATCTTCCTTTGAGCTAGTTATGACTCCAGCCACTGGAGAGATTTCCCCGATTCCCATTGACTTCATTAGCCAAGGGCACGGAGGCCAACTTTAGCGCATTTATGGTTGCCCTCGCTGAGATCAGGTCACTCATTACAGTCCATGGATCAACCTTCCTGGTCTTTACTGGCTCACTCCTCTCTGAGCAATGTCGTGTACACAATGAGCCATTGGTGACGCTAAAAACTTGATGGGCTAGCCTGCTCCCTCATGGTCATGAGGCAGAAGATCTAGCACATAATCCCTCCTCTGAGGTTGAATGTTGCTGATTCTAGGCACACCACTGTGCCACTTTTCGCCATAGCAACAGGGGTGCTCAGCAATCACATTCGTTCTTTCCACAAACTATGTACAATCTACGCCCTATTGCACTCTACCTCGCCATTGGAATCTCTGAAGAGAAAGCTCTGCATAAATACTCCTTGTTGCCCAAAGCTGATCATCAAGTGCAACTCCAGACTATCCATCTGTCTCCAACATTGAGATTACATGTCAACTGTGACTCTTACCTCAGAGTCAGAAGGATGTGGTTCAAGCCCCTGTCCGGAGACTTGAGCACATAATCTAGGCCGACACACCCAGTGCCGGTACCGAGGGACCATTCACAACCTTGGCGTCCTATCTGACCCTGAGCTGAGCTTACGACCTCATATCCTCTCCGTCGCCAAGGCCGCCGACTTTCACCTCTAACATCGCCCACCTGCGACCCTGTCTCAGCTCATCTGCTGCTGAAACCCTCATTCATGCCTTTGTTACCTCTGGCCTCGGCTATTCCAATGCTCTCCTGGCTCCAAGAGTAAATGTAAATGGCAACAGCAGAACCATTACCAGCATTTGCTGTCCAAAAAAAAACGGGAGCAGTGGTTATGAAATCAACGTTGAGGGAACAGTGTAAGAGTGCGGATGCTGGAAATCTGAAATAAAAACAGAAAATGGTAGAGAAGCTCAGCAAGGCAGGCAGCACGGGGAGACCAAACGCAGATTGGGTGATCGCTTTGCCGAACACCTCCTGTCGGTCGCTTGCCATTTTAATTCCCCTGTCCCAATCTCACCTCTCTGCCCTCGGCCTCTTACACTGTTCCAAAGAAGCTCAACGGAAGCTCGAGGAACAGCACCTCATCTTTCGATTAGGCACTTTACAACCTTCCGAACTCAACAATGATTTCAATAACTTATATACGACCAAACGAATTAAGAGCAGGAGTAGGCCATTCGGCCCCTCGAGCCCGCTCTGCCATTTGATAAGATGTGATTGTGACCTCAATCTTACTTTCCCGTCTACCTACTATAACCTTTGACTCCCTTGTTAATCAGGAATCTATCTAACTCAGCCTTAAAAATATTCAATGACCCTGCCTCCACCGCTCTCTGGGGAAGGGAATTCCACAGAATCACGACCCTCAGAGAAAAAGTTTCTCCTCATCTCCATCTTAAATGGGAGACCCCTTATTTTTAAACTGTGTCCCCTAGTTCTAGTCTCTCCCACAAGGGGAAACATCCTCTCTGCATCTACCCCTTCAAATCCCCTCAGGATCTTATATGTTTCAATAAGATCACCTCTCATTCTTCTAAACTCCAGTGTATACAGGCCCAACTTGTCCAACCTTTCCTCATAAGATAACCCCCTCATCCCAGGAATCAGTCAAGTGAACCTTCTCTGAACCGCCTCCAAAGCAATTATGTCCTTTCTTAAATAAGGAGACCAAAACTGCACACAGTATTCTAGATGTGGTCTCACGAATGCACTATACAACTGTAGCAAAACAGTTGATGGCCGGCGCGGACACGATGGGCCGAAGGGCCTCTATCCGTGCTGTATAACTCTATGACTCTAAAACATCTCTACTTTTATATTCCATTCCCCTTGCAATAAATGACAACATTCCATTTGCGTTCCTAATCACTTGCTGTACCTGCATACTAACTTTTTGTGATTCATGTACTGGGACACCCAGATCCCTCTGTACCTCAGAATTTTGTGTTTTTATTCCCAATTTTCATCACTCCACCATTGGTGGCCGTGCCTTCAGCTGCCTGGGCCCTCAGCTTTGGAATTCCCTCCCTAAACCTCTCCGCCTCTCTCTCCCCCTTTAAGATGCTCCTTAAAACCTACCTCTCACCTGTCCTAATATCTCCTTATGTGGCTCAGTGTCAAATTTTGTTTGAGAATGATCTCATGAAACACCTTGGGGTATTTTACTGTGTTAAAGGCGCTATATAAATGCAAGTTTTCGTTGTTGTTGCTGCTGCAAGATACATCTTATATTAGAAAGGATATTATTAAACTAGAAAGAGTGCAGAAAAGATTTACGAGGATGCTACCGGGACTTGATGATTTGACTTATAGGGAGAGGTTGGATAGACTGAGACTTTTTTCCCTGGAGAGTAGGAGGTTAAGGGGTGATCTTATAGAAGTCTATAAAATAATGAGGGGCATAGATAAGGTAGATAGTCAAAATCTTTTCCCAAAGGTATGGGAGTCTATAACGAGGGGGCATAGATTTAAGGTGAGAGGGGAGAGATACAAAAGGGTCCAGAGGGGCAATTTTTTCACTCAAAGGGTGGTGAGTGTCTGGAACGAGCTGCCAGAGGCAGTAGTAGAGGCGGGTACAATTTTGTCTTTTAAAAAGCATTTGGACAGTTACATGGGTAAGATGGGTATAGAGGGATATGGGCCAAGTGCAGGCAATTGGGACTAGCTTAGTGGTATAAACTGGGCGACATGGACATGTTGGGCCGAAGGGCCTGTTTCCATGTTGTAAACTTCTATGATTCTATTCTATCTTAGTATGTGAATAGATTTGTTGATAATGCCTTCACTTTGACTGGATACCTTAGCTAATCGTCAACAAATATAACGTAATCTATTTTCCACCTTTGCTAATGGACAGCTTTCTCGTGTGTACACTTGCTTCATGTTTCCTGCTCCAATATGGATTACCTTTTGTTTCTCACCATTGAAGGTAATCAAAACCCAACTGGGAACAATTTCCCTCCTTGTATGCTTTAGAAATTTTGGATGAGATGCAGTCCTGCTCTGGTGGATGTACAAGATCCCACGGTACTATTTGAAGAACAGCAGGGAGTTCTCCCAGTGTCTGAACCAACATCCCTCCCTCAATCAATCAATACTATCAAAATACAGAATAACGGCTCACTGATGTCAGTTACTGTGTGGGATCTTGCAGTGTACAAGTTTGTGGCCGCATTTGCCTTCAAAAACAGTGACTGTGCTTCAAGAGTAATCTGTTGGTTGTGAATTGCTTCAGGATATCCTGAGGACGTGATTGAATGGTCTCTTAATGCAAGTTCCTTTTTCCCTTCTTTGTTTATACTGTAGCTATGAATACTCATTGTTACGATTTCATTGCTGGCACACGTCAAAGCAGTTAGCCTGAGGAATGTGGAAGCATTACATCAAATGGAGGCTTCGGTTAAGTATGTGAGCTGCACTTTTTAAGCTTAACTTTTAAAATTGGTTCCCGTAATGTATATTATTAGATGAAACAAGATATGCTACTGAGCTGAGTCCAGACAGTTACACCCACCCTTAACATCGTCTGAACTCTTCCATCTTGGATTTAGTGTACCTCTGTCGCATTCTGAATGATACCGGGGCTAAATGGGTTAAATTATGAGGACAGGTTGCAGAGACTAGGCTTGTATTCCCTCGAGTATAGAAGATTAAGGGGTGATCTAATCGAGGTGTTTAAGATGATTAAAGGATTCGACAGGGTAGATAGAGAGAAACTATTTCCTCTGGTGGGAGGGAGTCCAGAACAAGGGGGCATAACCTTAAAATTAGAGTTTAGGGGTGATGTCAGGAAGCACTTCTTCACAAAATGGGCAATGGAAATAGAATCACAGACTGAGACAGCACAGAAGGAGGCCATTCGGCCCATCATGCCTGGGCGGGCTCTTTCAAAGAGCTAGCCAATTAGTCCTACTACCCTGCTCTTTCCCCATAGCCCTGCAAGTTTTTCCCCTTCAAGTATTTATCCAATTCCCTTTTGAAAATTACTACTGAATCTGCTTCCACCGCCCTTTCAGGCAGTGCATTCCAGATCAGAACTCACTGCTTCAAATTTTCTTTCCTCATGTCGCCTCTGGTTCTTTTGCCAATGACCTTAAATCTGTGTCCTTCAGTTACCGACCCTTCTGTCACCAGAAACAGTTTCTCCTTATTTACTCTATCAAAACCCTTCATGATTTTGAACATCTCTATCAAATCTCCCCTTAACCTTCTCTGCCCTAAAGGAGAACAATCCCAGCTTCTTCAATCTGAACTCTCTCACCCTAAAAGCTGTTGAGGCTGGAGGTCAATGGAAAGTTTCAAGACTGAGATTGATAGATTTTTGTTGGGTGAGGGTATTATGGGTTACGGAACCAAGGCGGGTAAATTGGAGCTAGGATACAGATCAGCCATGATCTAACTGAATGGGCGGAACAGGCTAGAGGGGCTGAATGGCCTCCTCCTGTTCCTAAACTTAACTTTCATGAAGAAAATCATCAGGACCAGCCAAGGGGGATGTATTTGGCTGTCCACAGTGCTTCAACTGGAAGTAATATAGAATCCTTTCCTTCTGGCTATCCAACATTCTGCCCATTGAAATATTTGCTTGTACATCCATCTATCTGCCTATTCAACTTTCAGCATATCCATCTGTCTATTTCCCATGCATATAGGATGGGCAAATGGACAGATAGTGGAGTATAGAGATGGGGTGCCAGCTTGGCTCAGTTGGTAGCACTCTTGCCTTTGAGCCAGAACCTTGTGGGGTCTTCTTCAACAACAACAACAACAACAACAACAACAACTTGCATCTATTGATGCAGCACCCCCAACATTGTAAAATGTCCCAAGACATATCACAGGAGAATAATCAGGCAAAAATTGACATCAAGCCAAAGGAGACATTAGGACAGGTGATCGAACGCTTGGTCAAAGAGGTAGGTTTCAAGGAGGGGCTTAACGAAGGAGAGAGAGAGAGGTGGAGAGGTTCAGGGAAGGAATTCCAGAGCTTAGGGTCTAGACCGCTGAAGGCAAGGCTGCCAATGTGGGGTGAAGGAAGTGGGGGATGGCAAGTGGCCAGAGGTGGAGAAACGCAGAGTTCTCAGAGGGTTGCAGGGCTGGAAGAGGTTGCAGAGATAGAGTGAGGTCCGAGCCCCACTCCAGGGCTTTTGCGCATGATCTAGGCTGACTCTCGGGTGCAGTACTGAGGGATTGTGAAAGCTGAATGGGAGGATGGTAGGGTTGGTATTACTAACTGAGCCAAGCTGACATATCCATCCAACTGTCCATCAATCTGCTTACTCATTTGTCGTTGCGGCCATACATCCAAACTATCCATCCAAACCAGCCATCTCCCCGCTCACCTACCTGTGCATCCAACTGTACCCTTCAGTACTGGCATGTTGTTAGAGACGCTTTGCACTGCAGTTGAACAGAAAATCATTGAAACGTTTAAACCCTCGGATTTACAGAGCAACACAGTATTTCATATTTCAGTGTTGGCGAAGACCCACACTGAATATCAATGAGGCGCAGGCACGCGGCAGTTACTTTGGGACGATCTGTTTCGCTCTGCCAACTGATCAGATGTTGAACTGGGTTTCGTGGTGTATGACAGCAGTGAGGATGATCACCACAAACGTACTAAAAGAAAGAACGTACACACACACACACCTTTCATATCCTCAGGACACCCCAAAGCAATGAATTACTTTTGAAGTGCAGTCACTTGTTATGGAGGCCAATTTGCGTACAGCAAGCTCCCTCAAACAGCAAGTGAATCTAATCTGTTTTCACTGGCGGTTGGTTGCGGAAGGAAATGTTGGCCAGGACACCAAGACACTCCCCTGCTCGACTTGGAATTTTTTTTACAAGCACCTCAACATGGTAGACAAGGCCTTAATTTACCATCTCATCCCAAAGACAGCAAAGTGGTGCTTCTGAGGCACTGCATTGAAGTGCCAATCTAGATTACGTACTCATATTCTGGAGTGGTCCTTGAACCCATGACCTTTGGACTCTAGGTCAAACGGGCAACAAACTGAACCGAGCTGACACTAACCACTTGTTATAAATGGAAAGCCACGTGGTGGAGGATAGAATACTAGAGCCTGGTCTCTCATTGTCTCCGAGCTTTTATTCATTGAGATTTCCCTTACACACAAACCACACCCTGGATCAGCTCACCCATAAAAAGGATACCAGAGAGTCCCCAATTGATACCGACCACCTGAATACAATTAACACTCATTGATCTAAATCATACAATCAACACTGCTCAGACATGTAATAGGGTTGCCAACTCTGGTTGGCTGTATTCCTGGAGGTTTCATCACCTCCAACTGCCTCACCCAGTAAAACAGCCTTTTTTCCGTTTCTCCAATATTTTTATAACTAATAAGCGTTCAAAGAAATTGAAAAAAAAAACGCATAATTTTCTTTAATGCCCCTATGATTTTTCTCCCTGGGTTTTGCTCGCAGCAGTGTCCAGGAGATTAATCTTCAATTCCTGGAGGCTTCAAGGCAATCCTGGAGGATTGGCGATCCTAGCATGGAACGTTAACAAAACTCAATCACATTAAGTATAAAATAAATAAAAGGGACATGCATGCACTGGGGAGGTTGAGAAGAACAACAGGCTGATCTCATGTCTAACAGGGAAGAGCCACGAGGAAAGATTAGAAAAGATATAAAACCTGGAGAGGTGGTGAAGACGCCTTCCGTGAATTCTGTGGAATAGATGAGATGAACTCAGAATACTACTTCAATGCGAGGCAGGCCAGTAGGGTGCAAATTGGTGAACAATAAATTTTAAACAAAAAGTTCTTTGCTTGAACAACAAATACTTGCATTTATATATTGCCTTTCATGTAAGGAAACATCCCAAGGCACTTCACAAATAGATGCTTCAGAGAGTGATAAACATTTGGGAATAACCCACCAGGTAAGGCAGTGGAATTAAAGACATGGAGGGAGTTTATGACACAGTTTGGTGCTAGACTGAATGAGTTGCATTTCTGGTGGGATGGGCTTGATGGGTTGAATGGCCTTTTCTCACCCTTGCCCTTTTTCTTATGTTCTGAGATAAACAGACACGGTATGGCCTTTGTTCTGCTGGGCGGCCTTGAATTGATTACAACCCTACATTGAGTAGGACTGGGGCAGTGGTAGAAAGGCAATGTATTTCTGTGAAGGGAGAGGAGGAAATGAATAACTCTACGAAGGGTGGTCTCTCCCCATTATATAGGGGTAAATTTAACACATTAACGCCCCTTGCACAGAGCTGCAAATAGCAGAATCAGGCATGGAGCTTAGCGCACCCATTTTGTGGCTGCCGATGTTTCTAGCCATTAAAAAGGAACGGATGGAGATAGGCACCACCATTGCCAAGTGCCTTATTATCTTGCGGGGTCATAACTGACAAGAAACTAGGAGATCCCATTAAGGCAGTAGGAACAACAGCCTACTATGAGACAGTGCCTTCAACAGAGGAGGTAATAAACACAAAATAAATTCCAAGATCCATGCCTATAACAGGCACCATGTCTTTCAAGATTACCAAACTATTAAGAGCCAATTTTCCGATGCATGCTCCCGGCGTGGGAGCCTTACCCGCTGGGAGGGCATATCGGAAAATAATGGGTGCGTGCCCCACAACTTTCTGCCCCTTCATTTTTATAGATGGGAAATCTTTTGAAGCGTACTCGCAGTTTGATATACCAGCAGCAGCTGAAAATGGGCCTGTCGACTTAAACGGGCAGCAGTTTGACAGATTACCCAACACACAGTGCGATGGGGACCTTGGTGCAAATGTAAATATATCAGGCCTACGTTGCCCACCTCCCTTGTATCTGCGAGGCGCTGCGGAGAGCGGAGATCGACCTCAGCTTCCCCACTTGCTTGCTCACTGGGTAGCTGAGGCTTTCGCACCTGGAAGGCCTCAGCTTCAAGCTCCGCCCTGTGCCGAGTCAGGTGACCTCAGTGGGCAGCAATTTGGGCAGTAAAATTATCAGTTGCGGGCCAGGGCTAAGGGCAAAAATAAACAACCAAAATCTCTGATCTTCATCGCTATTGTTACAGGTGACGGCTGTGGCTCAGTTGGTTGCGTCTCTCTGAGTCAGTGGGTCGTGGGTTCGAGCCCCACTCTAAGAGAGATGAGCACAAAATCCAGGCTGACACACTCAGTGCAGTACTGAGGGAGTGCTGCACTCAGAGGTGCCACCTTTCTGATGAGATATCAAACTGAAGCCCCGCCTACCCTCTCAGGTGGACGTAAAAGATCCCATGGCATTATTTCGAAGAGTTCTCCCAGGTGTCCTGGGCCAATATTTATGCCTCGACCAACATCACTTAGAAAAAAATCTGGTCATTATCACATTGCTGTTTGTGGGATCTTGCTGTTCGCAAATCGTCTACCATGTTTCCTACATTACAACAGCGACCACACTTCAAAAAAGTACTTCATTGGGTGTGAAGCGCTTTGGGACGTCCTGAGGTCGTGAAAGGCGCTATATAAATGCAAGTTTGTTCTTTTTAATCCAGCAACCCTGCTGAGAAACATACACGTGTGGTCACTGGGGTGAGAACGGGATCGACCTCAGTTACCATACCCCCCCACAGTTGAATAGCTTGCCGACATTCCCTATCTATGGTACTCGACAGTATGATTGCCAGTGCCCGTGGAGCTGCCTCCTAACTAAAGTCAGCACCTTCAGGGAAAGGTGGACAAAAGAAAAAACACAAAAATGACTTTTTGGTACCAGTCACACTTAAAAGTCAGATTTGGTGTGCTATTAATACATGCAAACAAAAAAGCACTCAATGCCTTATGTTTCTATTTCAGATTCATCTGTTCAACGAAAAGGAAGAATAATTAAAAAATAAAACTGTTCAGTTCACGATTACCACAGTGGGATTAGAAATTGATTTTTTTTCTTTTAATAATTCTGAGCAATGATGGTTTTGCTCAACAAATCTCTGTCATGACGGCACACTTTTAAGCCCAGCTGTTGCACTGAATGAAGGTACGTCTCTGACTAGAATAACTAATCGGAAAATGCGAGCTACCAGGAGCAGAATGCTTTTCCTCGGCCTCTTAGTTCTCTCCCAAACAGCTAATCGACTGAAAAATCAGGCATTAGCCAGCAGTGAGAAGCCATTACTCTCATTACGCTGAATCTGCACATACACTGCCAAGGTTAGGATGCTTTCAGGGGCAGAGAGCTTGTACTCTCAGCTGGGTTCCTTAACACAGAATTATTTCCATAAATGTGAAGTATTTAGTGTAATTCTCATCCTTGTTTTCAAATCCCTCCATGGCCACGCCCCCCTCCCTATCTCTGTAACCTCCTCCAGCCCCTACAAGCCTCCAAGATCTCCGCGCTCCTCCAATTCTGGCCTCTTGCACATCCACGATTT